>NC_091469.1:441066455-442266455 GCF_036971445.1 Narcine bancroftii
TCCTACTCCCCCCCCACCCCCTACTCCCCCCCACCCCCTACTCCCCCCCCACCCCCTACTCCCCCCCACCCCCTACTCCCCCCCACTCACTCACCACTTCCAACACCTTGACCACACATCTCGCTCGGGTGATGTCGGCGCAGCAGCAGCAGCCCCCGCCACCCTGGATGGGCTCGGTGGTCCTCTGGTAGACCTGCTCCCCTTCCATGTCTCCGTTGCCCGGCGTGTCCCCCTGCGGCATTGTGTCGCCGACTATTAAAGAGGCGGAGGCCCCAGCAAACAACCTCAATTACTTCCTCTGTGTAAAAACACACACACACAAATTCCCCACAACGATCACTGGTAAAACTAAAACAACACGGACTTTCCTCAACTCGGCGTCCCCCTCAATTGAGAACATGAGGGGGGGGGGGGGTTCAATCCTCCCCTCGGCCGCACCGTTTCGGCGGCGAAACCCCGCCCGCGGGAGGCACTTGCTATGGAGTTGAACTCTGGGAGCGCGATGCACGCAGATGGAGAGAGAGGGGGGAGGGAGGGAGAGAGGGAGGGAGGGAGAGGGAGGGAGAGGGAGGGAGAGGGGGAGGGAGGGAGGGGGGGAGAGGGGGGGAGGGAGGGGGGGAGAGGGGGAGAGAGGGGGAGGGAGGGAGAGGGGGAGGGAGGGAGGGGGGGGAGAGGGGGGGAGGGAGGGGGGGAGGGAGGGAGGGAGGGGGAGGGAGGGAGGGGGGGGGAGGGGGGGAGGGAGGGGGGGGGGGAGGGGAGGGAGGAGGGAGGGGGGAGAGGGAGGGGGGGGGGAGAGAGAGAGGGGGGGGTGAGAGAGGGAGGGCTCCCTTTGTCTAATGTAGCCTCGCCACGACTGGACGTACCTGTCCGGTGAAAGGTCCCCGCACCCCGCTGGCTGATGGGCCGCAACCCCCCGGCTCTCGGCGCTTTCCCTTCCCCCCACCCCACGCTCTTCTCACTTGCTACGCTTTACCCCGCGCGCTCTCTCTCTCTCTCTCTCTCACTTCACTTCCTTGTTTCAATTTCGGGCAGCAGAAACCCAACCTCCCCGATTGGACTTCCCACTCCCACATCATTTAGTTTAATCCGTTGACCTTATAAACTCGCGCGGTTAGATCTTGGGGCCACACGGTAAGTCTCGGCTTGTCGGAAGAGAGGAACTGATTTGATTTCACTCTCTCTCTCGGCGCTTGGTGATGATATACGAAGTGATGCAATTGTTTTTTGCATTCGTAGAGTGTGAGGAGGCGGGGCGTCCCGGCAACTCAGTAAAACCTTTCTGCCCGTCTCCGGTAAACTTGCTGAATTTCCTTTCCTTGGTACAGGGCGGTGGATTTTTCCAGTTAGGCTGCGGGAAGTGCTGTTGATGAAAACTATACTCGCGGATAGGGAGGGTGAAGTCTTTTTTTAAAAAAAAGAGACTTTTCTTGATTGCAATGTTAAACCAGAAGCTTGCAGGAAACCGACCTTCTTTGCTGTGCAAGTGGGATCCCTTCGTTAGTGGATATAGAAAAGCTGCAGATGATGGAAATTCCAAAAAAAAAACCCAGCAACTCACAAAAAGTCTGGAAGCATTCAATCGGAAAGTGAAATTGTTATTTTTTTTAGGCCTCTATAAATGTACTAAAAGTCGGAAGATTAGGATCTTGGGATTTTATACTTGGCACAGATGTTCACTTCTCTTTGTAATTGTGTTTGGGCAATTCAACTTATGTCGTCCTCTACACATAGGAGGGGTAAGTAATACTTTGGACATTGTAAATAGAACTTCCTAGGAGCATCAGAAACACATTGCCTGAGACTGAACTTCTCAAAAAGAGTCTTAACTTGGCACCCTACCGTTAACACCTTGTGCTGGAAGGGGGTTGACCCTAAACTAGAAAATCAATTAGGCCAGTCCTAAATGACATGATCACAAGAGCAAGTGTGTGACTCCCCTCCCATGACATTTCCATCTTGGCAAGTGCAGCAACCATGGATCTCAAGATACACAATATCATACAGGGCAAAGCAGCCTACTTCATGGGTGTCCCATGGAACATTTCCTTCACCAATGATGCAACACATGTAAACCATGGAACAGCACTGTAACAAGCCCTTTGGCCCACATGTCTGAGCTGAACATGATGCTGAATTTAAACTAGAATTTTGGTGCTTGTACATGATAATATCTCTCCACCCTGAATATGTCTATTTAAAAGCCTCTTAAATGCATGATTATCCAACTGCACGAAAACCAACAAGGTCGGGTCAGATACAGCAATGAGCTCTCTGAACCCTTCTCCATTAACAATGGCGTGAAGCAAGGCTGTGTTCTCGCACCAACCCTCTTTTCAATCTTCTTCAGCATGATGCTGAACCAAGCCATGAAAGACCCCAACAATGAAGATGCTGTTTACATCCGGTACCGAGAGCGGCACGGATGGCAGTCTCTTCAATCTGAGGCGCCTGCAAGCTCACACCAAGACACAAGAGAAACTTGTCCGTGAACTACTCTTTGCAGATGATGCCGCTTTAGTTGCCCATTCAGAGCCAGCTCTTCAGCGCTTGACGTCCTGCTTTGCGGAAACTGCCAAAATGTTTGGCCTGGAAGTCAGCCTGAAGAAAACTGAGGTCCTCCATCAGCCAGCTCCCCACCATGACTACCAGCCCCCCCACATCTCCATCGGGCACACAAAACTCAAAACGGTCAACCAGTTTACCCTATCTCGGCTGCACCATTTCATCAGATGCAAGGATCGACAATGAGATAGACAACAGACTCGCCAAGGCAAATAGCGCCTTTGGAAGACTACAAAAAAGAGTCTGGAAAAACAACCAACTGAAAAACCTCACAAAGATAAGCGTATACAGAGCCGTTGTCATACCCACACTCCTGTTCGGCTCCGAATCATGGGTCCTCTACCGGCACCACCTACGGCTCCTAGAACGCTTCCACCAGCGTTGTCTCCGCTCCATCCTCAACATCCATATGGAGCCAGCTCACACCCCTAACGTCGACGGTACTCGAGATGGCAGAGGTCGACAGCATCGAGTCCACGCTGCTGAAGATCCAGCTGCGCTGGATGGGTCACGTCTCCAGAATGGAGGACCATCGCCTTCCCAAGATCGTATTATATGGCGAGCTCTCCACTGGCCACCGTGACAGAGGTGCACCAAAGAAAAGGTACAAGGACTGCCTAAAGAAATCTCTTGGTGCCTGCCACATTGACCACCGCCAGTGGGCTGATAACGCCTCAAACCGTGCATCTTGGCGCCTCACAGTTTGGCGGCAGCAGCCTCCTTTGAAGAAGACCGCAGAGCCCACCTCACTGACAAAAGGCAAAGGAGGAAAAACCCAACACCCAACCCAACCAACCAATTTTCCCTTGCAACCGCTGCAATCGTGTCTGCCTGTCCCGCATCGGACTGGTCAGCCACAAACGAGCCTGCAGCTGACGTGGACTTTTTACCCCCTCCATAAATCTTCGTCCGCGAAGCCAAGCCAAAGAAGAAATGCTACTATTGGCAGCCTATTTCAGGCACCCACCTATCTATGTAAAAAAAATCCAAGCCCTGCACATCTCCTTTAAACTCTATCTCCTACTAAGTTAAATGTATGAATTTTGAATCTAGAAAAAGATTTTGACTGTCTACCCTATCAATGTCTCTTGTAATTTTACAAATTACTTTCAGCTCATCGCTCAGCCTCAGATGCTCCAGAGAAAATAACCCAAGTTTGTCCAACCTCTCTGTATAGTGCAGGCAACATTCTGTAAATTTCTTCATTATTATGAGCCCAGAAGACCCCAAAACCCAGCAGCAATAGATATTCACCAAGACAAATGGTTACTTAAACAAAAGTTGCTTTTAATTATCTTTAAACATGAAAACAGAATCACACTTTAACTTATCACTAATAACTAACCTAAGTTAACCCCTTCTAATTCTAAGTGCATGTGTATGTAATGTAAGTTCAAAAAAGTTCTTTGATTCACAGTCCCAATCTCACCTTTCATTCCTCCAGGTTTACTGGCTGCAGGCAATTCTTATACTGTGCATAGAATTTAACATTTATGATGTTCACCAGGCTTTGGTGCTTGAAAGGTAAATGGTTACTGCTCAGGAAGGATCTTGACAGTTTTCTGGGAGAGATTTGTTGTTTGCTGGACACCCACAACTGATCCCTTTTAATCGGTCATGTCTTGCCGAAGAAGCTTGCCCCATCTGGGTTCTCCAGGTGATAACCTCTTTCTTTCAGGTCACCACAGAGTTCCTTTTCGTTTCTCTTATTTCAAGTGAAACATTAGGCAGCCAGTCCTCTCTTGTATGAACACAAGGGCTTTGACCAGGCTGAACTAAGCACTCACAACCCATCTTCCAAATGGGGTTTTTCCTCAAGCTTTCCAGCTTGTCCTGTTCCACTCCTGACTGTAGCACTGCAAAACTGATCTCTCTCTCTCTTCTCTCTCTCTATCTCTCAGAGAAAGCCTGTTTTACTCTCTCTGCTTGCAAAACCTTATAGTCACTACAAATGTGAATTTCACCATTGGGTTTTCTAACAGGAACTATCGGGGGCGGCCCAATCGCTGTATTGCAATATTTCAATGTTTCCTTCGTTTTCCAGTCTGTTGAATTAAGCTTTGATTCCCTTCATCGCAAAAGGAACTGTATTTGGTTTGAAGAATTTGGGACTGGCCTCTGGTTTCAAGTGCAATCTGGTCTGGACTCCTTGGATTTTCCCAGGTCTTTTCTAAATACTCTCTGGTACTTTTGGAGCACTTGCTCAAGCATTGATTTTTGTTCTTGTTTAGTCTGTACATTTTTTATTGCCCCAATGTCCTTCCAATCCAATTGGATTTGTGACATCCAATCTATTCCTTTGTGTCCATGATATAAAGGAGTAATCTTTAGATGTCAGTCCCTTATATTCGAT
The DNA here is from genome assembly GCF_036971445.1 of Narcine bancroftii. Taxonomy (NCBI): domain Eukaryota; kingdom Metazoa; phylum Chordata; class Chondrichthyes; order Torpediniformes; family Narcinidae; genus Narcine; species Narcine bancroftii. Next base: position 441,071,371 of record NC_091469.1, read on the forward strand.
GTTTATCTTGCATTTTCCCAGTACTTTGATTTTCTTTCCAGAGACTGTTTTTGACACCTTGTCAGATTGTCCCACCTTGAGATTGGATAATACTTGTTTTTAAGCTCTTTGATATTAAGGATACCACTGCCCTATCCAAGCTTGTTTGTTATTAATGTTAATGGGAATCAAGATTTCCGACTTGTGGTTTGTCACATTATTAACTTGCATTACTTCCATCGCCTTGACCTCTTCAGAGCCACTTGGATTGTTGCTCGAACCTTTGTCTGAACTTTCTTCTTCCTTCTTGAGTTTCCTCACCTTGTGTGTTTTATTGCTAGACTTCTGATTTCCCTTGTAGGGATGATACTCTTTTTGCTTATTTTCCTGTTTCTTTGGGCATCTGGTCTTAATGTACTCTTCTGTAGCATAGGTAACATTTGGCTTTTTTGAAGAAACAGTCACCTAGACAGTGATTACTTTTTCTACTATGGAAACATTCTCAGTGTTCCATTTTCTTTATTTGATGTTTCTGCTGCTCTCCTTGTATTATACCCTGGTTGTGGTTGGCCATTTTAAAACTCAGTGCTATTTCATATGCAGCGTCAATTTCTTATCATCTTTTACTCAGTCATTGTTGTTGAGTGCTGCAGTCAGCCAAAGCAATATCCAGCATGTCTTTTAAGTCTTCATTCAATAACCTATGCAATTCAGCCATATATTGGTTCATGGTTTTTCCTGGTTTCTGCTTTCTAGTCCAAAACTGGTATCTTTCAGCCGTCACTATTGATGTTGAGGACAGATTTCCTCCCACAATGGCACACAAAGCAGCATACAACATAGAATCTGAGCTTGCAGGCACCACTAGGGATTTTATCAAGCTATACAAAACTCAAAACGGTCAACCAGTTTACCTATCTCGGCTGCACCATTTCATCAGATGCAAGGATCGACAATGAGATAGACAACAGACTCACCAAGGCAAATAGCGCCTTTGGAAGACTACACAAAAGAGTCTGGAAAAACAACCAACTGAAAATCCTCACAAAGATAAGCGTATACAGAGCCGTTGTCATACCCACACTCCTGTTCGGCTCCGAATCATGGGTCCTCTACCGGCACCACCTACGGCTCCTAGAACGCTTCCACCAGCATTGTCTCCGCTCCATCCTCAACATCCATTGGAGCGCTTTCATCCCTAACGTCGAAGTACTCGAGATGGCAGAGGTCGACAGCATCGAGTCCACACTGCTGAAGATCCAGCTGCGCTGGATGGGTCACGTCTCCAGAATGGAGGACCATCGGCTTCCCAAGATCATGTTATATGGCGAGCTCTCCACTGGCCACCGTGACAGAGGTGCACCAAAGAAAAGGTACAAGGACTGCCTAAAGAAATCTCTTGGTGCCTGCCACATTGACCACCGCCAGTGGGCTGATAACGCCTCAAACCGTGCATCTTGGCACCTCACAGTTTGGCGGGCAGCAACCTCCTTTGAAGAAGACCGCAGAGCCCACCTCACTGACAAAAGGCAAAGGAGGAAAAACCCAACACCCAACCCCAACCAACCAATTTTCCCCTGCAACCGCTGCAACCGTGTCTGCCTGTCCCGCATCGGACTTGTCAGCCACAAACGAGCCTGCAGCTGACGTGGACTTTTTACCCCCTCCATAAATCTTCGTCCGCGAAGCCAAGCCAAAGAAAAAGAAATTGTCCTGTTTCCCACTTGCTCAGAAATGTTGCCTGTTTTCTTAAATTGCCCTTTGGATCTCTTATTCCTGGGGCAGTACAGGACAAATTGAATCTTTCAATCCCATTTTTCTGATTTGTACTTTTCAAAATGTCCTGCTGCCATTTTTGACTTCTCCTTTGTTTCACTGTGAATGGAGAGTCTCAAACTTCAGCAGTGGGACCATAGCTTATATTACCCAAAAGTTGTTTACTTCAGATCTTATCTCCTTGAACAAATGATTTAATTATCTTCAAGGTCTCCTGACAGTCTGCGATCAACAAAAGAAAACTGCATCTCTGGGCCTCATGGTGGAATTTAGTGTCTGCTAATTCATATGCATCCTGGGCCTCATGGTGTAAATTAGATTATGTCTGCTGATTCTAAAAAACAAGCAGGTTCTCACCCTTGCAGAAGCAAAGGCTGCAAAAGTAAAAAACACAGTTTAAGTCTTCCATTACAACATGGCATAATTCTTATTCGAGAAAAGATTTATTTTTAATATCAGCACAATTACAAGGAAGAATTATGCATACAGAATATAAGGCTAGGATTCAATCTGATCATTCACACTTCTGCTGACATGTATGGTCCCTGAGAAAGAAACAATCTGTATAGGTGGAGATTTAATTCTACATTGCTGAAGAGGGTGGATTTTTTTGACTTTATAAGGAAACATTCAAGATTTTTTAGAAATAAATTTAACTCAATGGACAATAAATTTGTTCTTTGGGATGCTTTGAAGGCGTACTATGAGGTCAGATGATAAGTTAGATAGTAAAAAATAAGAAAGATTATATGAAAGAGGTTGACCAATTGGAAAAGGAAATAGAAGATTTGGAAAAGGATTTACAAAGAAAGATGAGAAAAGGAAGAACTTAATAACAAAAAAAAACATTATAATACAATTCAGACCTATAGAACAGAAAAATCAATTGAGAGAACTAAACAAAGGTATTATGAATTAAGATAAAGTGTTTTTAAAATTCTTGCTAGGTAGTTGAAAATAGAACAAACATGGAATAATTAATGCTATTGAAAAGAATTCTAAGATTACCTATAAACCTCAAGAAATTAATGATTTATTTAACATTTTTTAATTTCAATTTATATAGATTTCAGTCTACCTGTGAGGAGACTAAAATTGAGAATTAAAAAAAATCTCAAATATGTTTGTCTTGTTTGAATTATCAGGATCAAAGAGATGTAGATGATCCCTTTACAGCAAGAGAAGTTAGTGAGATATTGAGTTCATTGCAGAGTGGTAAAACACTGGGGGAGGATGGTTTTTCTGCCTGAATTTTTTGAAGAAATTTAAGGACCTTTTAATACCCACTATGATGGAGATATTAAAGAAAGTGCCAGAATCCAATTCTCTACCTAAATATTTTTCAAATGCAATTATTAGTTATACCAAAGAACTAAGTTAAAGCCTACATCTTATAGACCAATATCATTATTGAATACATATTATAAAATTATTGCTAAAATTTTAGCCAATAGACTACCAAATTTAATTCCTATGAATGAAACAGGGTTTGTTAAAAAAAACAAGCTGCTGACAATATCGCTAGATTGATTAGTTACATTGATTTAGCTCAGAAAAGGGGTGACTTACTGTGGCAGTAGCTTTAGATGCAGAGACGGCTTTTGATAGGTTAGAATGGAACTCATTGTTCAAGGTATTGGAAAAGTTTGGCTTTGGACCGACATTTATAAATTGGGTTCAAACTTTATATAAAAATCCATCTGCAAAGGTGGTGACTAATGGACAAATTTCTACTCCTTTTCAATTAATTAGATCGAGTTGACAGGGATGTACTTTATCACCAGCTTTGTTTAACTTGGCAATAGGGCTTTTAGCCGAGTTAATAAGACAAGATTTTAAAATTAAGGGTATAAAGGTTAATCAAAAATAATATAAATTTGTTTGCTGATGATGTTCTGGTTTATTTGAATTTGTTGCTTCAATTACATATAAGATTGGAAGAATATTGTGAAGTAACTGGATATAAGATAAATTGGGACAAAAGTGAAATGTTGCCCTTAGTTATTAACAGTGATTATACTCAATGTAGAAAGGCCACTCAATTTAGGTGACCAGATGCTGGAATTAAATATTTGGCTATTAGGGTCGATAATGATTTAAATAATTTGTATAAATCAAACTATTTACTATTACTTAATAAAATTAAGGAGGATTTGAATAGGTGGAATAACCTACCTATAACTTTAGTAGGTGGGGGAGGAGTCACGTGATGGAGTAGTGGCCAGTTGGAAAAACCAGCCCTCTCCAGGAAAATAGGAAAAAAGTTAGGAAAAAGCAAAGCGTTACAAAAATAGAGTACAAGAAATAGAATATAAAGATACAGAGAAGAGAAAGAAGGAGAAAGTAAGAACAACTGGAAAAAAAGAAGTAAAAAAAGTCTCAGGAGAAGAAAGAAGGCGGTCTTACCTGCAGGAAGGAACAGGACACTGTGGTGACGAGGAGTGGCCGACCCTCGAGGTCAGTGCCTGCCCTACAGAGTCACGACCCACCAGCTGGTGCACTACAAAAATGGCTCTCAGAGACAAAAAAAAGTGCGCAGTGTGCAATCAAAGGAGAAAGAGGACACTGACGGGAGGGGGGCTCAGCAGAGGAGCGGGCTGTCACAGACTGAGCAGCTGAGGGATGACCGACACCAGGGCTCTCAGCTGGAGGATAAGGAAGACAGTAGAAGAGGGTGCGACAAAACAGAACAAGCTAAAAGAACTATGCTGGCATCAAGGAAAAAGGACAAACAAATTACATATAATCCAAAAGAGATTAATGAAAATTTTAAGGAATTTTATGAACAATTGTATCAAACTGAAAACAAGGAGAAACATGATAAAATAGAGGAATTTTTAGCTAAAATTGAAAGAGGAACAAAACAAACTAATAAAACCATTTGAAATAGAGGAAGTACAGGATATATTAAAAAAGCTGCCGAACAATAAAACACCAGGAGAGGATGGATTTCCAATAGAATTTTATGAAACATTTAAAGAGTTATTTATTCCTCCTCTCCAGGAAGTAATGAAACAGATAGTAGAAACACAAAACTTGCCAGATTCATGCAAGACAGCAATAATTACAGTAATACCAAAGACAGGGAAGGATCCACTAACACCAGCATCATATAGACCAATATCTCTACTTAACTCAGACTATAAGATAATAGTGAAATTATTAGCAAACAAATAGGCTGATTATGTACCTAAAATATTAAAACAAGATCAAACTGGATTTATTAAGAAAAGATGAACAGTGGACAATATCTGCACATTTATTAGTCTAATCCATGCAGTTCAAGGAAATAAGAAACCAACAGTGGCTGTTGCTCGAGACGCAGAAAAAGCTTTTGACAGAGTAGAGTGGAATTACTTATTTAAAGTATTACAGAAGTTCAATCTACTAGAAAAATATAGAAATTGGATTAAAGCATTGTATAATGGACTGTTGGCGAAGGTAACAGTAAATGGATATGTATTGAGTCACTTTAAATTAAGTAGGTCAACTAGACAGGGATGTCCAATATCCCCCTCATTGTTTGCCGTAGCAATAGAACCTTGGCAGAACTGATAAGAATAGAAAATAAAATAAAAGGGATAAAAATAAAGGAGAAGGAGTATAAAATCATCTTATTTGCAGATAACATCATAATATACCTAACAGAATCAGAAATATCAGTAAAAGAATTATATAAGAAATTGAAGGAATATGGAGAAATATCGGGGTACAAGATCAATACAATAAAAGTGAAGTGATGCCAATGAGTAACGCAGACTATACAGAATTTAAAAAAGAATCACCATTTAAATGGCAAGCACAAGCAATCGATACCTTGGGATCAGGTTAGATAATAACTTAAGCCACTTGTACAAACTAAATTATCAGCCACTAATAAAGAAAATGCAGGAACAATGGAAAGAATTACCACTAACGTTGATAGGGAGGGTAAACTGCATTAAAATGAATGTGTTCCCATAGATACAATACTTATTTCAAACATTACCAATTCCCTTAACAGAAAAATTCTTTAAGGAACTAAAGATAATAAATAAAATAATTCTTTTGGAAAGTCAGGAATCCAAGGGTAGCGTTAGATAAATTAGTAGAGAGGTATAATAAAGGTGGTTTACAGTTACCAAATTTTAGAAATTATTATAGAGCCGCACAATTGAGGTATTTATCAGATTTTTACCAGAAAAGAGAAAAACCAGACTGGACTAAGATAGAACTAGATAAAATAGGGGGAAAGGTACCAGAACATATACTTTATATGTGGGTTGAAAAGCTGGTGCAATATAAAAACTCACCATTTACTTAATACATGGAAGAAGATCCACTTAGAAAGGAAAAAAATGAATGATCAAATACCAAAATTACTATTGACGCAAAATCCGCTAATCCCTTTTACAATAGATAACCTTTCCTTTAGAGAATGGGAGAAAAAAGGAATCAAAAGAATAGAAAACTTTTTTGGGAAATAATTTATTAACATTTGAACAGTTGAAGTACAAATATGGAATAACTCATGGTACAATGTTTGCATATCATCAATTGAAAGCGTATTTAAAGGATAAATTGGGAAACAGCTTGAGATTACCTGAAGGAAGCAGCTTTGAATACGTGATTACAGACACAATGATAATCAAAAGATTTATAACCAACATGTACATTAAGCTGCAAGATAAGGAAAATGAAATAAACTATAAACCTAAGCAGAAGTGGGAAAAGGATCTAAACAAAGATTAAAAAATGAAGTATGGGAAAAATGTTCTAGAACGATGAAGAATACAATAAACACAAGGTTATTCATGATACAGTATAATTGGTTACCAGGGTATATATTACTCCTCAAAAAAATGGGATTCAACATTATCAGATAGATGTTTTCGCTGTAAGAAGGAAATGGGAACAACATTACATGCAACTTGGGCATGTACGAAAGTAAATACGTTTTGGGAAGAATTAAATCAGATACTAAATAAAATTACAAAGAATAACATACCAAAGAAACCAGAGATATTTCTTTTAAGTAACATAAGAAGTAGAGAATTAGGCCTCAAATTGGATAAAGTGCAAAAAAAATTCATTATGATAACCTTAGCGATAGGAAAAAAATGTATAATGTCAACTTGGAAAATGGAAGAGAACATGAGTATACAGCAATGGTACATGGAAATGAATAAATGTATTCCATGGGGAAAAAATAACATATAATTTAAAAAATAAAGTCACAATGTTTGAACAAATTTGGGAACCATACATGGAACATATCAGAGAGAGCTTGCCTACTACCTCCATCCCCTAAAATGAGAATGAAAATGATAAGACAGAATGACTAGATTCAGTGTATAATAAATAGATGATGCATTTTTCTTGTTTATTTTCCTTTGTGTGAAAATATTGTTTTATTGTATCATATATGCTGAATATTTATGGGTTTTGGAGGGGATTGGGTAGGGGGAGGGAGGGAAGGTAGAGGGAGGAAGACCACTGTGTAAATTTAATGAGATATGTTTGTACATATTTTGGTTAATATGGTTCACAGTGTGAAAAATAAAAAAAAATTTAAAAAACTTTAGTAGGTAAAGTTAACTGTATTGAGATGAATATTTTCCCTCAAGTTCAATTTTTTTTTCAGTCGATCCCCATCTCAATTCCTCAAAATTGAATACGAGTGTTAGAAAGTTCTTATGGAAAAGGAAAAAGGTGAGAGTTTCCTTCGAAAATTTGACTTGAAAGTTAGATTTGGGAGGTTTACAACTTCTTCACTTTGAGATTTACTAATGTATTGTTTGATGTAAATAACATTTCTGCTTGGGTTAATGTAGAACTTAGTAAAATAGGAGAAATTAATATACAGGATTTTATTTACAAGTGGAATTCAAAATTATTGGTGGGAAGTAGAGATACACTTGTTTTGAAATATTTGATTGAATTATAGAATAAAATTGATTATGAAATAGGTGCAAAAGTTTTAATTTCTTTAAAAATGTGTTTATGTCAAAATAGACATTCCATTTTTCATGGATAATCAATTTCTGAGGACTTGGATGCAGAGCGTATTGAGAGGATAGAGGATTATTTTGAAGCTAGAAGATTTACTTTTGAACAAATGAAAAATAAATTTAATGTGCCAAATACTACTTTTTTTTATTATTATCAAGAGTTTTTTGACTGCTAAAATAGGTCCAAGTTTGACATTATCTATTCAGTGATTTGGAATTATTGATTCATAATGGTAACGTGAATAAATTTATCTCTGTAATGTATCATCTACTTCAAAAGAAAGCCCCTAAAATAGAGGTAGAAAGGATGAGATTAAGATGGGAAGCAGATTTGAATGGATAAATAGATGAGAAAGATTGGATGCAATTATGTAGAGATAACATGACAAAAGTTATTAATGTTAGATATAGGTTGGTTCAATATTTTGTTTTGAATCAGTTATATGCAACTCCTCAAAAATTTTTTAAAAATTGAACCCTACCTTATCAGATTTATGTTTTAGATGTGGTCAAAGGGTTGGATCATTTCTGCATTCTACTTGGTGTCCTAAAGTTAAACATTTTTGTTTGGAAGTTGGATTTTTTTTGGAAAGAATAACAGGGGTTAGGTTCCCACAGGATGTGATGTTATTTTTGTTGGGTAAATTAAATTAACTATGTATCAAATTGCTTTAGTTACTAGGAAGTGTATAGCTATTACTTGGAAATCAGACATATATTTAGGGTTAGGGAGAAGGCATGCAGAGCTTCATTGCTGTATTCTACTTGAGAAGATTACTTATAATTTATGAAAAAATGTCACTCATATTTGTGGGTATGAATGTTTAACCGACTCTTCTGAAGACCTCATCTCTTGGTAACCTCCAGCAGCATCATACTACTAAAATTTTTATGATATATTATATCCTCTTGATACTCTCCAGTTTTTCTCCCTTTTTTTATTTGTTTGTTTGGGGATGGGGGATTTTGTATAATTTATGAACTTTTTTTATTGAAGAAATGTATTTACTGTTGTGGTTTAAAAATTGTTAAATGAATTATTCAAAGGAACCAACAGTAGTTTTATTTAAAATCTTGTGACCACAGGGTCTAGACCCAAGATGGCGGTGCCTATGGGATTGGCAGCAGTTATGAGGGGTTGCAGACTCCAAATGGAGCAAGGATTGGTGCAGGGCACCAGAAAATGGGGAGACCACCCCCCACTCCCATCTGAGAAGCAGCGGCAGAGGAGACAACACACAGGATGGTGACCATTGGCGGCAGACTAGTGAAGGACTCTGTAGCTGAAGGATTCACACAGGCAGCGGAATGCTGATGACTTCAGGCAAGGAACCCACGGAAGCTGTGTGCTGCTGGATACCGTGGTTAAGGAACCCACTCTAAGCTGTGAACTGCTGGGAGACTTGCTCAAAACTGGCTGAAGGAGTATCAGGTATTGGAATCAGGATGTGAGAGTGCCAAGGGCATTGAAGAGTTCCTAATGGTGTTGGAAATTCAAATTTTGAGCTCAGGTTGCCGAAGATTTGGACTGGAGTCTGTGGCCGCAGGAGCGCTGGAGGCAAATCCACGGACACTCAATGACTCTTGGGGGGGGGGGGGGTGGGGAGGGGGAAATTCTCTTTTGGTTCTCTTTCTGAGTGTAAGGTGCACTTTAGGCAATTTTTGCTGATGGCGAGTCTCTGTCTTACAGCAAACAAAAGCAATTTTGTGTCATATGACACTTTTTATTACATGACAATAAATTGAATCTTGAATTAGTGATGCAAGACTCAATGTGTGGAAGCTTACTGGAAATGCCCAAGATACAAAGCATACCACATTTGCCATGGTTTGCATCTTGCAACGTAACCTCTGTATTTCTGTTCATTAAGTCTTCGTGGACAGTAGTCATCGACATATCTACACCTGCCTCCTGAAGAGTTTTTCTGATCTGTCGGACGTGCGTTTGGGGATTTTTCTTCTGCCATCAGCAGCCAAGATCTTCCTTGGAATACCAATCCCTTTGCCATTACTGAGCTCACCAATAGGCTCTTCGTAAAGATGTTCCAAACATCCTAAGGGTTTGGCGATGACTCTTACTGTTTTATTCTTGTTTTTCAGCCTTATAATGGCTTCTTTAACTTTCAATGGCACAACTCTGATCCTTATGTTAAAAAATGGCAACTACAGACTCCAAAGATGATCAAAAGCTTAGAAGCAAGCAAAGCTCATATACCTGCACCAATGAAGCAATTAAACATACCTGAGTACTCACAAACACCTGTGAATCCAAATGTCCCAAACATTATGGTGCCCTGAAATGAATAAAAAGTGCTGTAATTTCTACATGGTCAAACCAAAATGTCTACAACTAACCTTGAATAAAATGTGGAATGTGCATTTTAATTATATGTGAATTGTTTGATTACAAATTGAAAACTTTGGAGCACGGGCAAATAAAGGAAAAAAAAATCTTGTCCCAAACATTATGACGGGCACTGTACCTCGCTCAGTTTTAGTCACAATTGGGGAAGTGGAACACTACACTTAAAAGCTGGCACATGCATGATGGGTTGAATGGCTTTTGTATATTTTATGCAAGCCACAATGAAAGTGTATTAAAATGAAATGTAGGTAGTCTGTTATTTCCATACACAAGCAATGCATTTATAAAACCATCATATATTGGTCAGATCATCTTTCCGTGGTAGAGCATGCGATCATGTGTATATAATCTTCAATGTTTTTCCATTTTCATTGTTGGAAATAATGATCTAATTTCTGGTCCTGCTATCTGGTACTTCAACAATTAAAGGAGGATTCAATCCTATGTACTTCAAAAAAACTTGCTGAATGAAGAAAATTGATTGAATACTCATTCGCAGCGCATTCATGTGACCCATTCTTGAGGCAGAGAGCATCAAAGGAAAGACATTCTCAAAAAAGGAGAGCTAAAAGGTGCATACAGACCAACAATTTCTGAATTACACTGATTTACATTTTCTAAGTAAAGGATCACCATGTTTACATTTGTTGAAGAGAATAAATACAATTTTATTGAAGGATTACAATCCTTGTATCTTTCTGTAATTGGAAACAACAATACACAAACCAGACAGAACTGAGTTGGAAGTGCCATACAACAACCTGAACAAAAGATGAAGCGTTCAAGTTGAAATTGTGCACATCCCTTGGGAGACTGACCACTGTCCCCTTTCTTCATTTTAACACTAGTTTACAAGTAACAGGCTACAATACAAAAATCAGGCATTTCACCATGTTGTTGAGGCTGATTAAAGAGTGCTTCTGTTTAGCACACAATTTTTAATTTGGCCATCATCAACTCATCTTTAAGGCAGGCAGTATTTTTGGGATGCTAGTTTGTGAAAAGTTCATTTAAATAGCCTGCATTCCTGCTATGCCTCGAGCCAGCAAAACATTTAAACACTGTTCTAGGCACCATAGTTACATTTCAAATCTGACGTATCCCTACTGAACACCTGGGAAATATAAATAACTTACCCAAACTGGCTGCAAATCAGCAAAATTTGAACAAAGAGATGCAAAGTCCAATAACTAAATTCAACCCATTATTTTTCCTCTCAGAAAACACATCATTAGAATCTTTTTTCCAGCAACTTCCCTCTCAATACAGTTTCTGTACATACAACGAGCTCAATGAACGGAGTAGTCCAGTATACTTCAAAACACCCTACGATCCTCAGTACATGTTCTGAAGGAAAAAGGAAAGGCAAAGCCAACAGTATGGTATTAAAAAATCACACAAGTAACTTTTCTTCAGGATGCTTTGTCTTCTGCTATGGAGGTATGGGTTGGAGATGCAGCTTCTGGCTTACGTGCAATTCTGTCCAGTTCTGCCTGTACATCCGTTAACACGGGTTTATGACCTACAAATAGGAAAGGAAGGAGACATCATTATGCTCTTCGAAAGCAACAGGAAGAACAGATTGGATATCTGCAATTTAGTTGCAGGTTTAGTCACATTATTAAGAATTATCAGTCACAGCCAAGCACTGATTTTGAAGAATCACCAAGAGCATTTGATATTTTATAAATAGCATTCATTAGAACTTCAGGTCAGATGAATCTTTAGTTATTTTCCAAGATCTCATTATATCCAAGTTCACATCTAATTTAAAAGGAAGAGCACAACTCATTATTCCTCAAAACACATCTCATAGCTTAGACTGTAATAATGTATAAAGAATATATTGTGGTAAGAACATTTTGTGGTAAATGCATATAATTTTACATTTTTCTGTCTTCACCATTCTCCTTTCTTTAATTGAGATTTAAATATAGCACGTCATAACTATAAACACTCTAAAGCAGACATAGAACTAACCACATTACTCAAACACAAGTCTGGTTTATGTGTGAGGTAACATGTCACACACAAATTAACATTTGGGGTTCTGAAAATATCCACCGTTTGTGTCACTGCAAACCCAGATGTCAGTCTATGAATGATGAAGAGGGTAATAACACTTTTTGTTTCAAATGGATTTGTCAAATTGAGTAGGCATGTTAACTGGGAAGATAAGCAAGAGGCTCCTGATTCAGGGCATCCTTTAGGCCTCAAAACCTAGACTGTAAAGGTAGGTGACATGAATTTGTTTATGTAGACAAGTGAGATGCTTCTGTTAACAATGCAAAACTTGCCTTTCTTTGAGAATTTGTTGGTTTTAAGAGTTATAACCAATTAGAATATGTAGATTAGGAAGAAATAGTGAGCAAATTCTTTGGGATTTCTCATCGTAATGGATGGCAGGACTGCTGAGATTCACTAATCCAGCCATAGTAAACTGGAGACTCTGGCAGGCAGAAGAGCATGAGACCTGCTGTTTATTGATTTTTATCCTGTATCTTAGACTTGTTTTGATAATCTTTCATATTATTAAATGAACTTGCCTTGGTAATATTTCATACACTTTCTCCGTCATTGATCTGAATCCTTGAAAGCCCGCTTACACAGCAGTAATCTGATTTGTAATTTTATGATGAGGCAGATGAAAGGTGAGATAATAGTATCTACAACTATTAAGATTGTGGATGCCATAAGTCAGGATCTATCAGAGATGTTCATTTTTTTAAAAAACAAACCAACTACGGAAATATAAACAATCTTGATGACTTGCATTTTAAAGCACTACTTGAACAATGAGTAGATTTTTTAAAATTTCCTTCAGGTGGTTAAACAAGCCACTCAACATTAGCATAATTGGTTTTTGAGATTATTCATACATTTATTAGATTTTATACCTTTTTAATACTTCTGAAATGTTACATTAAAAACACATTACAGGATATACATGCACGTTATAAACAAAAATATAAAAAATTCAACCTATCAGCAGATTGATTAAAATTAAATTTGCAAACCTGATGGCTAAAATCATAATTTTCAGTTGGAATTCATGAAAATTTACCAATCTGAAAAAGGCAGAATGTTGAAAAAGTAATCTTTCAAACTCTTATCTCGCCAGATATTCCAGCTAAACCACTTAATAAAAAGTGGATTCACTCACTCTAATTAACATCAGAAACTGAAGACCTATCTCTTCCGATATAGTATGGTTTTGGAGAGGAATAATATTGGTATTTTCAAGTTGAAATAGTAGCACAAAGAATAGTTGGAATGTCCTGAGCTTGACTGAATTTTTATGCAAGGAAACTTAAAAGAAACGACAGCATATCTAAGTAATGATAAGTACTTAAATATGGAATTAGCTCAGGCATCAGATAAGAAATGAGTATAGACACTGAAAATGTTAGTTATTACTTTCAACAACAAAATTTACTTTAAAATAAAGCTAAACACTTCACACACCAAAAATGGCTGTGTTTCAACAGAAGTGATCCAATGTTTGCTGAATTAAAGAATGCAATTTGTTTGAATTAAAAAATAAAGCTAAACAAAATTAAATTATGATTTAGTACTTTGTAAAATTTAATATAATGTAGAATAATATTACATTATATTAATAATTTAAGAATTCATTTTTCTTCCAAGGAATAAAAAGAGATGTCAGTCTGTTGTATACTCTTTCAGAAAACAGATAGAAACAAATAAAATGATGAAATATTTTGGTTCAAAAATAAAATTTGAGGAAGTTCAGATCTGATCAATGAATAATGAATCTGCAGACAGTAATTATTCAATTAATGGTTTAGAACATTATTTGATTTACTGTTATAATAATTTAAGAATGTCATTACAGAAACAAAGCATAGAACCAATTATCTCAGATTTACTTCACAGCTATGGGACAATAGCACATGTCAGTTTGGCAGCAGAGTCTGGCAGCTCTGACAGAGCATGGGAAACAGTTTTCCTAGCGGTAGCAAACTCAGTGGGCGAAGGATCCGTAAGGACAACAGCCAGCGAGCAAGGTCTTGGAGCAGATCACTGCGGGGCAATCCTGCGTCACTCTGGGTGTCATGCCTCGCATTCTGCCAGGCCCAGTGGCGTGGGACCCAGAGGGAAGCGTTTGTCCTGGGCAAGCACTCACCTCCAAGTCCTTGCCCTGGCACATGGTGCCTAAAGCTCCATGGAAAACAGAACAAAAGTTCTGTGAGAACAGAAGAGCTTGTGAAGGGATGGGCCATGAATGAATGAATGAATGAAAGAATGGGAACTTCACAACAGTTTTGAACTTTCTGAAGAACTTCAAAGTTTCAAAATTTGAACATTTTAATATGAAGTTTTAAAATTTGTAACATTATAATCCAAAAGCCATATCTGGTTTTAGCAATCAAAAATCAGACTGAATATTATGCATTTCCCAGCAAGGGATTGCAAGTAATTTTTAAGCAAGGAAGATCGTGTTTTGTATGCCTCTAAGAAATGTGTGGCAGCAACTTGAAAGGCTAGAGATTTTGTTTTGTAAAGTTGCTCCTCGAAACTAGAAATTTTGGTTAGTCTAAGTTCGGTCAAACTGCAACCTTCAAATATATGGTGATTAAAAGAACACAAAAAATGTGGTATTGCTATAATGGCATTAAAAAAACATTTAAATAATTTTATAAATTGTACTAATCAAACAATCAGGGATGAAAATCTTTAAGTATCTTTTTAGGGAGTTTAACACTCTAGCTAACTAAATAGGTGCCTTTACTCTCAATAAACAAAATGAGTAAATGCCAAATTGATAGCTTAAGAAAACAATTGAGGCTCATAGATTTGTAGTAGAATTTTATTCTAATTAGATACCTTCTATCTCAAAGGAGTGTAATGAGATCTACATTTCAAGCTACAAAAACGGATAATAGTTATGTAAAAGATACGCAAAAATGATTTTATTTCCACTCATTAACAATGAGATAATAATCATAAAATTGTTAGAAATTCATTATGTGTTTTTGAGAGAATCTGAAATTTCACCAGGAGTGAGGAATGTAAAAGTGCTACTGAAAGTATGAAATCTCCATTAATTAGCTTTTGAAAAGATTTACTGTGACTGGCCATGAATGTAGAGATTGCTTAAATCTACCATTAAAAAAATCCGCCGAGCGGTGCCATTTTGCAGTGAACCTCCAAGATGACAAACATCAAGTGTAAAAGGAGGGGAACGCGATATATGTTCGCTAGGCCTTTCCGCAAACACGGACCTATTCCCCTCTCTACGTATTTCAGTATCTACAGGAAGGGAGATATTGTTGATATCAAAGGCACAGGCACTGTTCAAAAGGGCATGCCCCACAAATGTTATCATTATCATGGGAAGACTGGAAGAATTTACAATGTCACACATGCTGTAGGCATGTTTGGCAAGATCCTTTCCAAAAGAATTAACGTGCATATTGAGCACATTAAGCATTCAAAAAGCAGGGACAGCGTTCTGCTTCATGTGAAAGCAAATGAACAGGCAAAGAATGAGGCCAAGGAGAAGTGCACCTGGGTTGATCTGAAACACAAGCCCGCTGAGCCCCAGAAGGCGCACTTTGTGAGGACCAAGGTCAACAAGCCACAGCTGCTAGAGCCTATTCCATATGAGTTCATGGCATGATTGCTATGAAGTCCAATAAATGTTTCCTTCATTTTAAAATAAAAGAACCAGATGGATTTAGCGCTGGGGATTATGCAGTGGTAATAGAATCAGGAAGTTCCACCTTGAAATGATGTGTTAGCTGTCCTTCTGTGCTGCAATAACAAGATTCTTGAGTATTATTACTAAACAATTCAGCAGGATGCATGGGAATTCAGTTACTGTGCATATGTCATGGCTAAAATGCTTCAAGCATTTTCAGAGATAATTTTGACCCCATTCTATAATAAATAACTCAAGTTTATGAATTTAAATAAACATTAACAAAATACTCCTTGAATGTCAGGAAAGCTTAACAAATTTTGCTCTTTCATTTGAATTGCTTTTATATTACAACCATTGATTTTTAAATGTCATCTCAATCAGTTATGAAAATATTATATCATTATTGCTACCACAGTACCTCTATTTCCTTATTCTAAAAACAAATCAAAACCTGAACCTTATGAAATGATTCTCCAAGATTTGAACATACATCACTGAAAGCAAAAATAAAATATGATAGCAAATTACTTGACAAACTCAGCAGGTCATACAACATCCATGGGTAGAGATGACCAGTCAACATTCTAGGTGTGAAGCTTTTATCAAGACTAAGATAAAATATATGAAATCATTAAAAATATTTTGTAAAGTTTTGTTAATTTACTTGTTATTTACAATGCTCTCCATTATGTTTGAGACAAAGACATATTTGGCCCTGTGCTCCACAATTATAAATTTGTAATTAAACAATTCATGTGATTAAAGTGCACATTCCAGATTGTATTCAAGGTTATTTCTATACATTTTGATTTGGTCATGTAGAAATGACAGCACTTTTCTGGGCACCATAATGTTTGGGACATTTGGATTCACAGGTGTTTGTGAGTTCTCAGGTATATTGCTTCATTGGTGCATGTATAAGAGAGCTATGGGCTTGCTTCTAAGCTTTTCATCACCTTTGGAGTCTAGTTGTCATTTTTCAACATGAGGATCATGTTTAATTGTGCCAATTAAAATCAAAGAATCCATTATGAGGCTGAAAAACGAGAATAAAACAGCAAGAGATATCCAAACCTACTAAAACCAACAGTTTGGAACATGGTGATTTCAGTAATCGCACATGGACAGGTGTTCCAAGGAAGACCGCCATTGCTAATAACAGAAGAATTCTCATCATAATGTAAGAAAAATCCCCAAACGCCTACAAGACATTATCAGAAACACTCTTGTGGATGTGCCAATGACATCTGTCTGCAGACTTCATGAACAGAAATGCAGCAGTTGACAATAATTAGCCACAGAAACTAGATGATGAGATTAGTTTGCCAAGATATATTTAAAAGAGCCTGCAGATTTCTGGAAAAAGGTCTTGTGGACAGCCGAGACCTAGACTAACCTGTATCAGAGTGATGGCAAGAGCAAAGAGTGCAGGCGTAAAAGAACTGCCAAAGCTCACTTCATCTGTGAAACATGGGAAGTGGGGGTAATATGGCCTGGGCATGTAAGGCTGCCACAGGTACTGGCAAACATATGATGATGAAGTTGCTGATGGCAGTAGCAAAATTAATACTGATGTGTATAGAAACATCTTATCTGTTCAAGCTTGAGCAAATGCTTCCAAACTCATTGGATGGTGTTTCATCCGACAGCAAGACAATGATCCCAAACATAATGGTAAAGCAACAAAGGGGTTTTTCAAAGCTTAAAAACTGCAATGACAGTCACCTGATCTAAATTCAATTGAGCATGCCTTTCAAATGCTGAAGAGAAAATTTAAGGGAACAAGACCCCGAAACAAGCTGAAAGAGCTGAAGTAGCGGCCTGGCAGAGCATCACCAGATAAGATGTTCAGCACCTGGTGATATCTTATGCAAGGGATATGCAACAAAGTACTAAACATGACTAATATACATACCATCGCTATATCCCAAATAATGATACCCTGAAATTAGGGGGTTATGTATAAAAAGTGCTGTAATTTTACATGTTCAAACCAAAATGTACACAAATACCCTTTCATAAAATCTGGAATGTGCACTTTAAAAACACATGAATTGATTGACTATAAATTTAAAACTGTGGAGCACAGAGGCAAATAAAGAAAAAAATGTATTTTCCCCCAAAGATTATGATGGGCGCTGTAGATGTTATATTTTACATTTAAAAATTACTACCAATGACTCAGAATCCAAATTTATCTAAGTAGTGCACGGTCCCAAGGAACAAGCACTGCAGATTATGTCGGAAAGTGTGAAGTCATATTATTAGAATTGTGGAGAAGAGGGATGACCGTTTACTGCTTTACAGAATATATTTTCCAAATAATTAAGTTCTCCATTCAGTTACATTTTTGGACAGTTTATTGGTTTTTCATGGTCATTGAAAGTATAAAACTTCCAGCTGTTCCAATTTTAAAGAAATGTGCACTTAAGTTGCCAATACATCTTGGGGACACTTGGCAAGTTAGACAATAACTGGGAAAATAGGATTAATTTTCTGTTTAATATTTTGTCTGTTTTAATAAAAGAACATTTATTGTATGGGCATGTTAAAAAAAAACTAATTTTCTTTTGCTGTCTTTGTGTGTTTGCAGCATTTCCTGACTGTTTCCAATTTCAAAAGTTTAACGTTTTACATTTTTATCTAAATATTCCAACTCTTCACTGAATCAACAGAAATAAAACTACATAATTTTAGTTAACTTAAAGAGAGACAGATAAATGCTTGAGGACTAAACAATCCACATATTCTTGTGTTAAAATGCAAATTTTACAATATTAACCATGAATATTGTCAGTTGAATTCAACTTTGAAGAAATTTAATTTTACTTTTGAATGGAGGATAGATGACGACCATATACATGACCACAAAATAAATGCTGTTCAATGTTACTAAAGTAAATTTCTGTAGACAGTCTGATGCACCCATTGCATATTTTATTCCCTCCTTTCTTGAAGGCATCATTTCAGAATAAGGTCACTAGGATGTTGGCAACTATTGGGTTCCTCATCTTGTGGCCTGAATAGTACTGACATTATTAGTAGGCTAAATAGAGGAGCCATTTTGGAACAGGTGATCCTGTTTTCTCTATGTATTTATCTTTGAGTCAAAGTGATAGATTCAAACTGGAAAGAAACAGCTCTTTGTCCCAATGAATCTATAACAATTAAGCACCCATTTACATTAATTCAACATAAATCCCATTTTATTTTCCCCCACATTTTTTTAAATCAACCCTCCCACATCAAATTATAGACTCAACTAGGGACAATATACTGTGATCAATTAACCTATTAGCCCATACACCTATAGAACAGGGGAGGAAACCAAAGCATTCAGAACAAACCAATCTGGTCACACAGAGAATATTGAACAGACAGTCAGGATTGAATCTGGATCATCGAAGCAGCAACTAAATTTTCATCTCCTCTGATTCCAATGTCAATTATTGTTGTCTTGGATTAACTGGCTCAAACAAGTTTAAGTTTCCACCTTGCATGACTGTCAACACAGTTGCTGAACAAGGATGGGGCCAAATTAATATGTAGGAAAAATATACTACACTAAAGAGCTATTTATTATAAGACCAACAAGAAATTAGAGATCCTCAGCACGTTAGTCAATGTTTTGGCTTTGTTGAATGACCACCTCTCTCCTTGTATGCTGCCTAATCTGCTGAGTCCCTCCAGCTTCTCCTTGTTCATTTATAATTCCAGCATTTGAAGTATTTGTATTTCATTAAAGATCTATTCTATAATGCCATTTCTTAATTAAAAGAAAACTTAACAATGTTTCAGAGATTCTGCAAGTGATACTTGAATCAATTGGCCAAAAAATGGTTCCGTGAATTTAATTCCTGAGATTTCATGCAGCAACAGCTCCTTCCTGCCAATTAAGGCCACATAACCCATTAACCCACTAACTCCGTACATCTTGGAATAATGGGAGGAAACCCCTGCAAGTCACAGGGAGATGGCACAAACTCCTTACAGTCAGTGCTGGATTCGAACCAGGGTCACTGGTGCTGTAACAGACAGCAGGTCATGCTACTGCTGAGTTCTGAAATGTACACAGGATGCATCAAAAAACTTTCCTTTGCTTGCCCTGCAAAGATAGAAGAGTTGCCAAGTAATCTGGCATCATTAATATAAGAAAGAGCAGGAAAACTGAGTCCTTTCAGAGACATCAAGTGGTCATGAACCAAACATGTGAACAAGCTGTCATATTTATCAAAAAATAAGGTTTTTTGTACAAACAGCCTTGCATTTCTAAGATGGTAAATAAAAACTATCACATGTTCATGCTGGCCAGTTAACTTGAACTGACCAGAAAATTGGAAAAGTGATTTCTGTGAGATCTGAGTTTCTTGTTTGATCTGACTAATCCTCAGCTTGCCTGGATCTGTTGATTTGTATCCTTTTGTTTCTAAGCTAGATAGGAAGATAATACCTTAACCTCTGATTATAACAATGCTCTCTAAGCAGTGAACGACCAGGAGGGTGGTCCCATGATTTTAAATCCTATGTTAACATCCTAGCCATAGGAATAAGGGTGAAATTCAGTACCTAGTTGAACAACCAAATTCCTGATCCATTATAGACAAGAGAAATCAGAGTTCCTAAATTTGATAAAGAACCCTAAAGAATGTAGGTATTCAGAATCAAAAGATTCAAATACATAAAAATATCTGCATTAAAAAACAAGCTGGCAATTGTTAAGAATAAAGTTTTTATAAATTTTATATAGAACTTTGTGAAAATCAGAGAAAAGCTTTCGAAAGTGAAATAGTAAGGCAAACTATTTATTAAAAAGGAAACAAGAGCAGTGGAAAGATATTTAAAGCCCAATGGCTGTCTTCTGCATTGAAGAATTAATCTATTGCAATATTAATTTGTTTCATAGTTTGTTGCAGGAATGTTTAAATATATAAATTCAACTTTTGCATTCACACGTGGATTTCAAGGCTTCCAAAAGTCCTAACCCACCCCTCCCTGGCAACTTCCTCTTCTCAAATGTCTTCCTCCAGATTTCTGATCTGATGAAAATGTAAGTACCTCTCTTCCTGCAAGATCCTGCCACTGAATTTTGAGGTTGAGCCTTAGTTATATGGTTACTGCGATCCCATTTTTTTGAATGACACAGCACAATAGGAGGCCCTTCAGATCCATGAAGCCCATGCCACCCAATTAACCTACCAATCCAGGGTGTTTTGGAGGGTGAGAGGAAACTGGAGGACCCAGGGAAAAGCCACACAGGTCAGGTGAAGAAAGTACAAACTCCATACAGACAGCGCCAAATTCAAACCTGGTTAGTGTTGCACTAACTGCGATGTTAACTGTGCTGCCCAGGTTTGGGTCAGCCTATTCGGATTCGTTATGCATAAAATTGCAAAGCACTCTACCTGATGCACTTTGGGAGATCAATTTCAAGAGGAAAATGTACAGTAAATGACACTGATTAGAGGGATCTTGAGATGCAAGTCCATAACTACCTGGCCACACAAGTGTATTGGGTGATAAAGTGCGTGTATGGCACACCTGCTTTCATTGGTTGGTGTGTGGAGTATTAAAATCAGAACTGCAACCATATAAAACTTTGATTAGGCCACATTTGGATTATTTTGTGCAGTTTTGGTTGCCGTATTATAGGAAGAACAAACATAGAGGATTTGAAAAGGGTGTGTGAGGTTCACCAGAATGTTGCCAGGATTAGAGTATATTAACAATAAGGAAAGGTTATTGTGGATACAAGGAGATTATTGTGGACTTTAGGGAGGCCGAGAGACCACCCACCGGCCTTCATTGGTGGGATGGCAGTGGACAGGGATGAGTACTTTTAAGATCAGGGAGTCCAAATATTGGAGAAGCTCTTCTACAGTCAGCACATCGAGGCAACCAAGAAGGCACATCAACAGCTCTATTTTCTCAGAAGCATGAGATATGGCAGGTTTTCAAATACTCTAATGAACTTCTAATGTGTACTGTATAATGTATGGTTGGTTGCATCATGACTTAGTTTGGAAATTTAAAGGCCTAGGAACACAGAAGGCTTCAAAAAGTGGCATATCTAGTCACCTCCATCACAGGCACCACCCACTTATCCATTGAAAATATTTACAATGAGATGCTTACTCAAGAAGGCAGCCGTCATCATAGAAGAATCCCATCATATTGGACACAATTTCTTCTCACTGCTCCCTTTAGGCAGAAGGTACAGAAGCCCAAAGTCCAGCACCTCTATGTTCAAGATCTGTGTTAAGAACATAAGAAATAGGAGCACGAGTAGGCCATCTGGCCCATCAAGACTGCTCCGTCATTCATGGTTGATCTGACCTACACCTACCTGCCTTTTCCCCACATCCCTTAATTCTCATACTATATAAATATTTATCCAACCTTATCTTAAATATATTTACTGAGGTAGCCTTCAACGGGCAGTGAATTCAACAGATTCACCACCCTCTGGGATAAGCAGTTCCTCCTCATCGATCCTAAATCTACTACCTTGAATCTTCAGGCTATGTCCCCTAGTTCTAGTCTCCCCCACCAATGGAAACAACTTACCTACCTCAATCTTATCTATGCCTTTCATTATTTTATATGTTGCCATAAGATCCCCTCACATTCTTCTAAATTCCATCGAGTAGTCCCAGATGACTCAATCTCTCCTCAAAGGCTAACCCCCTCATCTCTGCATCGCCTCCAAACCTAGTACATCCTTCCTCAAGTAAGGAGAGCAGAACTGTACACATTACTCCAGATATGGCCTCACCAGTATCATGTACATTTGCAGTATAACCTCCCTGCTCTTAAATTCAATCCTTCGAGCAACGAAGGCCAACATTCCATTTGCAATTCATACACAAGCACTCCCAAGTCCTTGGCAGCTTGCTGCAATCGTGTCACATTTAAATAATATTTTCACCTTCCATTTTTCCTTCAAGTGGATAACCTCACATTTACCAACGTTGCACGCTACCTGCCAGACCCTGGACTATTCACTTAACCTATCTATTTCTCTGCCGATTCTCTGTATCCTCTGCACAATTTGCTTTTCCACTCACAATGTTACCAGCAAACTTAAGTACACTACATTCTGTCCCTTCTTCCAGATCGTTTATGTATACTGCGAACTATTGCAGGTCAAGCGCTGTCGCCTGTGTCACACTGCTCACCATTGATTGCCAACCAGAAAAACACCCCTGTATCCCAAGTCTTTGCTTTATATTGGTTAACTAATCTTCTATCCATGCTAATACATCAGCCCCAACTCTATGCATCCTTATCTTCCTTAGGTCTTTTATGCTGCACCTTATCAAATGCTTTCTGGAAATCCAGATAAGCAATGTCCACTTGGTCTCCTCTACTGTTCTCGTTCTATCCAATAGATTCTTCTCTGTAAAACTCTAACCATAAAGTACTGCTGAACCAAAAGATTGTACTATTGTAACATCATTTCCTTGTATAATATGCAACTGTAAATATTTATTTCTACAACTTTTTATACTTATTATCTCTGTCTCATGGCATATTGTGATCATTTAATTTATATTACTGTTGCTGGTGCATCTTATATGTGGCTCCAGAAAGAATTCAATAAATTGTATTTATATATTTGATGATAAACTCTTATTAGTTGGGCGAACTTGGATTGTTTTCTCTCCCAGAGGCTGAGAGGTGATTTGATAGATGTATGTAAAATTATTGAGAGGCAAAGATAGGGTAGATAGAGTCTTTTACTCAGGGTGAAATATCAAATACTGTATAGCTTAAAGGTGAGAGAGAAATGTTTAAAGGGAGGCCTATTAGGCAAGTTCTTTTTATATAAACACAGAGGGTGGAGGGTGCCTGGAAAATGCTGTCAGAGTAAGTGGTGGAAGTGAATACAATGGGTACTTCTGCACAAACACAATTAATTGTTAGCACTAAAAATGGCCTGCAACAATATTCAAAATATATACTTCTCCAAAAAAATATACAACTTCCTTTTAACATGTTACAAAAATTCTGGGAAGACTTTCACATTAGATCTAAATTTCGCATGCAATTGGAAGCAGAATTTTTTTAAATACTGCTTAGAAAATACATCTACTTAACATACAGAGCATTTCTGTCAGTCACATACAGGTAACCCCTACTCTCCGAAAGTAGAATGTTCCTATGAAAACTTTTGTAAGTCAAAATGGCATAAAGTGAAGAAGCAATTACTGCTCGCTGCAAAATAAACACTGATCGCTATTTTCACTTGCCTTTTGTCATAAAAGCGAAAATCCTATTTGGATTAGCAAAAACAGATTCTAATGTTGGTCTTTTGTAAAAGTGAAGTGGCATAAAGCGAACTTTCAAAAAGCGGGGGATACCTGTATTAACTATTAATTTTCCTAATGCATGTCAATCAGAAAGCAATTCATGCTTAAAGCAAAATGAAAATGGGGGTGCTCAGCCATTGATGTGAACTTCACGATTCCAAAAGCTTAAGCAAAAACACTGACCTTAAGGAAGCCAACAATTTGCAGGAACTGTCACCACACACAGAACAAAAAAGCTAAAACAAGAATGTATTGGGCATTAGATACTAAATGTCAAATTTTAGAACTGGGAACTTAAATCTAACCTTTTAGGGCATTTGTTCTTGTGTTAACTTGCAATTACTGGATAAAAAAAAAGCAGTTTACCATGCAACAACTAATAACCTGTCACCACAAATGGAGGCATGTAGCAACAGATACAAGGGGAGCTTGGTATTCTTTCACATTACCTGTGGAATTCCAGTTGTGTTGATCATGTCAACTAGTCCAGGTCTGCTACCTTTGGGATTAGACTTTATCTGCCCTTGACTAGATGTAGAAATCCTGATGGCATTATTCAATGAAGCATGGGATATCTTGGATGTACTGGTCAATGTCCAATTCCCCCATTCAATTACATTAAAACAGAGTCATCTCCCATTGATGATTGGGAAAACTTTAAAACAGTGGCCAAACTGCAAGAGAGCAATTAGTTGCTGTAAACACTTTTGGAGCTTCACGAGATAATGAAAAGTGCCTTATAAATACAGACTCTTTCCTTTCATGTCCTTGAAGGCTATGAAAGCCTTAGGAAACGTGATTGCCAATCAGAAAAAAAAACACAACTAAATTCACTCAATAAACATTTATATCAATGGAAAGCAAAATAGTTGCCTTGTATTAACCCAAGTACATTATTTTTACCTATGAAAAGACTCGTATAATGTACGAGGACTGATGTGCAAACCCCATAAGTACTAGAACTAAACTATAATTGCCTGCTGATTGACAAAGCTGTAAAATTGGAATTAGAATTAAATAGCCATGTAAACTTTAAAAGTGGCCCATTCTAACCCCCCCCCCCCCCCAACTTCCACATTCGACACATCATCCTCTGATATTTCTGCCAGCTTCAGCATAATTCCACCAGAGCCACATCTTCCCCTCCTCGACCCTATCCGCTTTTCCCAGAGATGAGTCTCTCCAGACTACCTGGTTCGCTTTTCCCTGCCCACCCATCCTTCCATGTGACTAGACACTTCCCACTGTAAACACAGAAAGTGCAAAACCCATCCCTATATTTCTTCCTTCACCTCCATTCAGGGCCACAAAGGTGAAGTCAGGGTCAGCGCCATGGGGGTGTGTGGGGGCATTCGCAGGCACTGACCATTGTGACCCTGCACCCACTCGTAGCCATTGCCATCCCCCCACCCGCAGCCTAGCATCACTAGCCCACAATATAAGTCGCGTGTTTGTCTGTTACATTGGAGGGAGAGGGAAGGGGAAGGTGGTGGTGGCAGTGGACAGAGGTTTATTGTAGGCAGATGGGCAACATCCCTCCTCCCCCCCCCCGGCCCCTGGCTGAGCGAGTTTTCAATGTTGGATTGTGCCCCCTGCTAAGACTTGTTCTGGCACTGACCCTGGGTGAAGCAGAGGTTTGGATGCATATTGTCCAACCTAATCAGCTGTATTTGATGTGGCCTCCTCTACATTTGTGAGACCAAATGCAGATTGGGTGATTGCTTCACCAGACACCTGCACTTTGTGGATATATAGAAATCCCAGTAGTTAATAGATTCAACTCTCCTCACCATTCCCACACAAATATGTCAATTCTTGGCCTCATCCAATGCCAGAGAGAGGCCAATCATATGTTTGATAAACAACAAATCATATTCCTCCTGGACAGCCTTCAACCTAATGATACACACAATGATCTTTCTAATTTTATTTAATTCCCCAATTCTATCTGGTTTCACTGTTCCCATTTCTTCTTCATGTTCTCCTATTCTTACTTTTCTAACTTTTTCTCCCTTCCGGTGGTCTCTTCATCTCTCCCACTTTCTGTTCTATACCCTATCAATCCTAGCTAGCCCCTATCCAACTTATTTTCCCCCTTGATATACTTAATTTAACCCATTCCTACTTCAGTCTCAATAAATTCCCGACTCGAATCACTGACTGAACATTCAGAGTTCTTCTAGCTTCTTATTGTTTGACATGACGAGGTAGCTGTAGTACATTCAATTCCTGCACGTGTGGGTTTACATAACAGCTCTTCCTATTTTCAATCAAAATTAAATTTATCAATAGACAAATGGAGTTGCTATACTGATAGTTTATTCTGAAACATGGATCAATTTTTGAGAATCAGCAATCATTTAACCCATTCCCTCATTAATGTAAGGACAATGTAGTAAAACTACAGATTTTTTTGAGAAATTTACGGTTGTTAATTTTAATTTTCCATTTTGAGAAGAATACCCTATCCTAGCTAGCATCAACACATTCTTTACCTGGGCCAAATTCAGGAATTCATCCATCTTCTCTCTATAACTCATCAAACTTAAAAAAGATTATTGTTGTAACCTATTAAGCATATTTAATGGAAACACGTTTTCTAAAACCCTCTGCGATTGTGCGGTAAGGTTGTTTTGTGTTCAAGTTAAAACCAATTATTAATCTAGTTAGATTTGCTTCAGCAGTTGATAGCTATTAAAGATTGTATCCGTTCATGAATGGATCACCAATGTAAATCCCCTGGGATTATTAACAGTTCCTTGCATAAATTCGCTAGAGACACAATCTTCCATTTACATTTTGAATGGACCTCCCATTAGTATTGATGCCTTGCACTGTTTATGTACTTTCTTTCTTTTATACAAATCCTTGAACAACTTGTATCACACTGCACTATTGTTTCATTGTAACACTGTTTTTATTCTTGCATACCTGTAGAGGTTGACTTACCTGGAAAGCACACAAAATATTTTCTATTGTATCTCAATATACATGACAATAAACAATTCAATTATACAAAGAATCATAGATGAATTAGGAATGTTTATATGAAAGCATTGATAAATTTAGACAAAGGGAGGAATTGGTCCATTTTTTTTATAGATACCCTTCAATCTCAATAGTCCAACAGGATACATTTTGGTGGGGGCAACTTCAAATATATGTAATTGCTCAAGGTTCAAACCAAACAGGTTTTGATTCTGGAGCAAAGCAGGTTGCAGGAGTGGGTGGCAGTCATAATTCATATTTTAATGACATGAGTTGGATGACCAGAGGAAAAAAAGATGGTGATAACTTATAGTTGTGGCATATATAACAAACACTAGAAATAATCATTTTGGAAAAGCTCAAAATACTTATCAAGAAATATTGTCTTAGATTTTATTACTTATGACCCCTTGTATTTTTATATCCTAGATCATTAAATAAAGGAAAGTGTGTAACAGAGTGGCTGCATTACATGCTCATACAAAAATATAGAGTGGATGGACGAGTTGGTCTTTTCATATTTTCCTGACCTATTTAGGGCTACATTCAGTTGAAAATAATGGCTGTAAATTGGGTTGAGCATTAAACAGCAGTAGATGACACCTGTAGATTCATGTGAAGTGTTGCTTCACTTGGAAAGACTATTTGTGCCCCAGAATGGTGGTGATAAGGGCAGGTGAAAAAGTAGCATTTCCTGCTGTCACAGGGGTAGGTACCAAGGGGGCGATTGGTGGCAAGGGAAGAGAGTCACAAAGGGAGTGGTCCCTGTGGAAGGCGGAGAGGGGAAGATGTGCCTGGTGGTGGGATCACGTTGTAGATGTTGAAAATTGTAGAGGATAATGCAGGTAGATCGCCAGGAGATGATGGTTTCCCCATCAAATTTTATAGAAAATTCAAAGACCTTCTAAAGCCCCTCCTTAAGAAGGTGGTAGATCAGGCAGTGGAGACACATACCCTCCCGGAGTCTTTTTCAACAGCAATCATTATGGTGATCCTGAAAAAAGACAGGAATCCATTGAAACCCTCCTTGTCCAGGCCTATATCATTATTGAATGTAGACTATAAAATTATAGCAAAAACATTGGCCAATAGGTTGGCAAAACATCTGCCAAAATTAACAAACCCGGATTAGGCTGGATTTGTTCAAAAGAGGCAATCACCAGATAATGTAGTTAGATTGCTTAATATAATACACCTGGCATAGTCGGGGAGGATCAAGGAGTGGCCTTATCCCTGGATGCAGAGAAGGCCTTTGATAGATTGGAGTGGTATTTTCTGTTTAAGATACTGGAGAAATTTGGATTGGGTCAAACATTTATCAATTGGGTAAGTACATTGTATTATAAACTCCAGACTAAAATCATCACAATTGGGCAGAGGTCTCCAGTGTTCCCACTGTGTAGATCTAGCAGGCAGGGCTGCCCACTGTCCCCAGCTCTGTTCATACTAGCTATTGAACCTCTGGCGGAAACATTCGGTAGGATCCAGACATAAAAGGGTTCAATGTGGGCCAGGTGGAACACAAAATCAACCTGTTTGTTGATGATGTGTTAGTGTATTTGACAGAACCTGGGGGAGGGGTTCATTGACAAGACTGAGGACCATTCTGGAGGATTATGGGAAGATCTCTGGGTATAAGGTTATGGATAAATGCAAAATTATGCCTTTGTCAAAAGGAGATTATAGACCCTACCAACGGGAAAACCAATTCACATGGCCGCAGGAAGGCATTAAATACCGAGGGATAAGAGTGGATAAAGACCTTTGCAATATATATAAATTATCTCCCTTTGCTCCGGAAGATCGAGGAGGACCTGGCTAGATGGAAAACGTTGCCCATAACGTTGGTGGGCAGAGTTAACTGTGGAAAAATGATACCAAGACTACAATATCTTTTTCCAAATGCTGCCCATTTCATTGCCCCAATGCTTCTTTAAAATGCTTAATGGATGTGACAGAAACTTTTTGTGGAATGGTAAGGTGTCTAGAATTTCCATGGAAAAGTTGACATGGGAATATAAATTGGGGATCTTAAAATTGCCAGATTAAAAAAAAATACTACTGGGCATCCCAGGCGAAGTTTGTTACCTAATTGCCCTTTTTTGGGCAGAAATCGGATTACATGCGGTAGGAGAAAAGATAACAGGAGAATTTATATACAAGTGCGATGTTAAATTAGCTTCAAATAAAGATAACCCCATAATAAAATGTATGCCAGACATGACAAAAAATAAATTGATGTATTGGATTGAGGGTGGGATTATCTCCTAAAACATCCTTGACCCAGAACAATTTAACCCATAACTCTGGGCAATAAGATCCTGGACATCTGGGTCCAGAAGGGGATCAGGTGTATTGAGGATTGTTACCATCAAGGGCAGCTCATATCATTCGAGCAGTTGAGGACTAAATATGAGTTATAAAATAGAATTTTCTTCTGCTTTCTGTAATTAAGATCTCTCCTAAGGGACAAACTGGGACCAACAATGACTCTGCCCATCTTTAGTGATATAGAGTCCCTAATTCAAAGGGGATTGTGAGTAAATTCATCTCTAGGATGTGTTCCATAATGCAAAGTGAAGGCCCAAAGTCAGGCTTACATCAGTCAAGAGAAAGATGGGAGTCATTCTTGCGCATAACAATTGATGAACAATGGTGGGAAGATTTGTGTTTGAATAACCTGACAGGAATTGTTAATGCCAGATACATGCTGGTCCAATATAATTTTTTGCATCAGTTATACCTCACACTGATAAAATTACACCAGTCAAAGCCAGAAATATCAGAAATGTGCTTTAGGTGCCATGTGGAGGTATGATCCTTTGTGCTCTCCACCTGGCTGTGTACGAGGGTGAGATCCATCTGGAAAGACCTTGGGGACACAGAAAAAAATTACAAAAGGTGAATTTTCCACAGGTGTAATGTTCTAGGGAACATTGGGGAAGTACAGATTAGACTCCAAACACCAAATTCAGTTTGTGAAGGTGGCCTTGTAAGTAGCCAGGAAGTGGATAGTGGTTACGTACAAGTCTGACTCCCAGCTAAATATCGCACGATGGAATATGAAAATACAGGGTCGTATTCTCCTGGAGAAAATCACCTACAATTTACGAGAGATATGACACAGTTGTTAAAGTGTGGCAACTGTATCTGAGACATAGGTGCACAGATATAATTCACATCTCACTCCCTCCCAAAATAAGAGGAAAGAAACAATCTGTCCCAGCAGGTAAAGGATTATGAAATGGGAATGCAGCACAGAGAACGTGTTTTTGCCCCTACCTGTTTTTATTTAATATCCGAGGTCCTCTGGCTTCGAGGAGGATCATTGTCTTTGTTGGTATTTAGGTGGTTTTTATATATTTGTATTTCTATATTTTGGTATTTGTATACTTTAATGGACAAGGAGGGTGTAAGGAGGGGGAAGTAAAGACTCTGTAAATCATAGTACATGCAAAGAGAATGTAATATTTTGTCTATTGGATTTGCATGAGTCTCTGGAAAATCAAAAATAAAAGTTAAAAAAAAAACCCCTACATTTTGGATATATTCAATTAATTGTGCTCTGAATGATTTTTAATTTAGAGATACACCACTATAACAGGCCAATTTGGCTCAATGAGTCCGTGCCACCCAATTTACATCTCATTAACCTACACACTGGTGTGTTTTTGAAGAGTGGGAGGTAACCCACACAGACACAGGAGAACGTATAAACACCTTACAGATAGTGCAGGATTTGAACCATGGTCCGGTCCCAATCGCTGGCGTTGTAAAGGCAAACCGTTACGCCAACCATACCACCCTTTTTAAATTTTAAGTCAACCTTCTTACTCTCTACCATTTTACACAAGGCAAATTCATGAGAGATTAGTTGCTCAACTTGTATAGATGTAGATTTTAAAAACTGATTGAATTCACACATTTTTTGTGATTATTCTCAATGATTTTATGACCTTCTTGTTAATTAAACTGCCGCTTTCTTAAAATTATAAATTTAATGGAACTCACACTATATCTTCTAATTCAGATTTAACCATTTTTCAAGATAGATGCATACTGTTGCCAGTTTCATACACATTCCTTACCACATTTACCAACACTGTGAAATGATTAAAATAACAATAATTGCAATTATCCCATGCCCAATATCTCAGTGAACTTCTGCATGGAACTCTCCAATACATCATTGTTGCTTCAACGAGTGACCAATAAGCTTACTGGGAATTTTAGAGCACAAAGAATTTTTGCATTCTCCATTAATTAAAAGCAACTTGCACAATCAAGTAATTCCAAATGTGAGCATATTGTGGGTTTTAATGCCTAAACTCTTAGAAACTTCTAGATGGCAAGGAAATTATCTTGTATCTAAATGAAATTCAAACCCATAAAGTTTCAAATGCTTCAGCAATTCACTGCATCTGACAATTGCTGCCACACGTATCAGTTTGTGAAACATGAACTTGAAAAGAAAAGGGGAAACATACCAATGGGACAGCATAAATAGAACATAGTAAATATTTTACTGGGAGACAAAGACGATCCCTTATATTAGCTTGTATGTGACGTTATACCCAATATAGTGAGAAGGCCTTGAAACAAAACAGGCCCAGGTGACGCAACAGAATTTTATTTAATTTGAGACAGCTTCTTTTTGCTCTGAAGGCTGAAACAGAATGGATTCTAACAACCAAGAGATGTAGTCAGTAGGGATTATTAGGAGCAGATGTGCATGGAGAAAGCATTGTGGTTAAAAAGAAAGAAAGACTGATGAAGACTGGCATGTAATGAGTCAAAATAAGGAAAGTTAGCAACTGTATCCAGAAGTCCCTGCCTCTTATTTTCAGCCCAGCATAATCTGTTAGAGGAAATTAGCCAGTCAAGCGGCATCAATGGGAGAAAAAGAATGGTCGATGTTTCGATCCAAAACTTTTCATCAGGACTGAGGAAATTTAATACAGAAACAAGGGCCCCACACAGTATTGGCAAAATCAGAGCTGGTCAGAGGCAGAGTACTGACAGATGTCAGATAAAGGGAGAGAGAGGTGCAAGGAGTATCCCTTCAAATATGTGGATGGATGATTTGAAAGAGAGCTGGGAGTGAGAATTTAAAAATAAAATATTAGCAACTTCCCCAGCGTCTCCAAATGAGCAACATCTTCACCATGTCTGAACAGTGATCAGGACTTGTGCAGGAAAATTTTAAAACAGAAGAAAGTCACTTAAACTTTTCCTATTTCTATAAAATCTAGATTTCTAAATCCCACAAATATTAACATTTTAGCCTAATGCATATAAATATTTTTTGTTTGAAATTTAAACAAATCTTTTACAATGTTATTTATTTTGCACACAATGCAGTTTAATAAAATATACCATTCAAAAATAGTTTCAAAATGCAAACCCCATCAGTTACAACATATTAAATAAAAGATTTAATTACTTATCACCTTTCTTTACAGAACTCTGTAAATTACTAGAACCTCCACCAGGAGAGACGGTTTTTTTGCTCAGAAGACTGTTAAAGAAATTTGCCAGAACACCTTCACTTGCAGCTCCTGCAAGAACAAAATACAAAAGAAGACCATATTCTAAATTAGAATGTAAATTTCTAAATCAGTAAAAACAAGTTCATTCAGAACACAAAATGCTGGAGGCACTCAACAGGCCACGCAGCATCTATGGAAAGAGAAACAAGTGTTTATAGCCCCTTTCACACTGGTACCTCGTCCCAGTAATTGATGGTCAATCTACCAGTTAAGTGTGAAAGTTCTTTAATTGGCATGCAGGCATCATCAGATAGGAAGTATCATCCCCAGCATCTGATGACGCTTGTGTGTCGATTAGCCCAGTGTGAAAGGGACATAGGGTATCCTGGGATAAAGTAGTGACACGTTGATTGCATTTTTGCGTGAGTGCAGGAATGTGAAGGAAGCAAAAGATTAAAAAGGTATAAATTTTGTAACCTGTATAAAGCTTTATAAAGGTCTAAAGGATTGTGAGAAAGTTGCAATGGGAGAGAGAGATGGCAGACTGCCAACACAGAATTCTGTGTGGCAGAGAAACTCGTTCATGAATGCCACATGGAATTCTGGAACGGCAGGTTTGCTATCACTCTTTCCCACAGTCTTTATAAATTGTGTGACTATACATTCTCACATTGCTTTATAAAATTATCAAGGTCAGCTCAACAACAGGGGCTGAAGAGCTCATACTGTGCTGTACATTATGCTTAAATTATATTATAATTAGGCATGATTAATTTTGTTTAAATACAAGATCATAATACATTGATCAGAATTTAGGACAGATCAACCATCGCTCAATGCGTCACCCAGACACCTCTGGTGGAGGATAGAATCCCCTATTCCCGAGGATGCCTTGTGATGAGGCTGGATATATACATGGATAAGAGGGGGTTGGAGGGTTATGGGCACAGAAGGATATGGTCCTAGTGCATGCAAACTGGATTAATAGTCGGGAGGATCTAGCGGAGTTGTTTGAGTGAACCGGCGTGGACTTGAAGGGCCAAGATGGCCTGTTTCCATGCCATAAACTGTTATATGGTTAATGGTTAACCTCCATGTTGAGTCAATGGTGAAGAAGGTGAATGCAATGTTGACATTTATATCTAGAGGAATAAGATACAAGAGCAGAGATGTGATGTTGAGGCTTTTTAAGGCACTGGTGAGGCCTTGCTTGGAGAACGGGGGGGGGGGGGGTAAAGTTTTGGGCTCCTTATTAATGAAAGGATGTGCTGGCATTGCAGAACATTCACAAGAATGATTGTTGAAATGAAGGGATTAGCATATGAAGAACTTTTGACAGCTCTTGGACTGAACACCTTGGGGTTCAAATGAATGAGGTTGGGGGGGGTTGTAACTCATATAAACATTTCAAATGTTGAAAGGCCTGGACAGAGTAGATGTGACAAAGTTGTTTCCAATGTTGGGAGAGCCAAGGACAAGAGTACACACTTCAGGTTTGAAGCACACCCATTTAAAAAAGAGATGTGGAGAAATTTCTTTAGCCAGAGCGGTAAACATGTGGAATTTGCTACCACAGGTGACTGTGGAGGCCAAAAAAGAATGGTGGTGTAGGAGGATGCCACAACCACTTTGGCTTCAAACAATTCGTCAACCCATTATGTATTGTGTAACACAAGAGAAGCTAAGAAATACAAACCAGCTTACAAACTAGAGGATTGGATTGGTAAGGTACTGAGCAGTTTCAACTTACTGAAGGAAGGGAGCCAGACTGCAGCCAACTGCAGAGTGGATCACTGGAGACATGTGGGAGGCTGTCAGAAGTGCTGTGTAAGAAGGCAGAAGTGCAGCAACTGGGTTGGCCGGGGTGGGGTGTACAACAGTGCTATAGGACTGCTTTGAGACTACAAAGTGGAGCAGTTTCAAGGAGATGGCCACCTACAATGTCAATGTAAACATCAACGAGTAAGCTTAGTGACTGCTACATTACCAAGTGCATCGAGGATGTCATGAATATCAAATGCTGCACAACCAGGGGAAACTATAAACCATGGTTGAAGGCAGAGATGCATGCACCTCTCAGAACTTGTGTTGCTATCTTCAAGGAAGGAGACAAATTGATATTAAGATGGCTGAACTCTCTTGTGCATTCTGAAGGCAAAGATGACAACACGAGACACATGTGGCAAGGGATCAATACAATAATATTTATTTATTTTAATATTTGTATGTCTACTGTACAAATGTATCATTTGTCTGGAGGTGTGCTGTTTGTATGCGTGTTTGCAGTGTTTTGCATCAAGGACTGGAGAACGCTGTTTCGTCAGGTTTTATTGTACTATTGGATGATAAATAAACGTGAACTTGAACTTAAGACAGAGGTTGACAGTCAGTATCTGAATAGTCAGGATATCAAAGGTTATGGGGAGAAGGCAGGGGAGTGGGGTTGAGTAGGAGAATGGATCAGCTCATGATGGAATGGCACTTTACAGGCTGAGTGGACTACTTCTCCTAATATTTTGTGATCTTATCATTTTGTTCCTTTGATTTCAGAACTGCAGCAGGGATATGCCAGATAACTGCAGGCTGGTAAGCTCATGTCAGGAGTAGTGAAATTATTGGAGAAAAGTGACAGGATATCAAAAACAAGAGAGCGTAAGCTTTATAAGTTTTTAAGGGGGATCTGCGAGTTAAGTTCTTTTTCAAACAGAGTGGTTGACGTCTAACATACTATCTGAGGAGATGGCAGAATCAGATACAATGACTATTTTTAAGAGGCATTTAGACAGACACTTA
Source organism: Narcine bancroftii (assembly GCF_036971445.1). Lineage (NCBI taxonomy): Eukaryota > Metazoa > Chordata > Chondrichthyes > Torpediniformes > Narcinidae > Narcine > Narcine bancroftii. The sequence continues at coordinate 441,106,728 of NC_091469.1, forward strand.
AATAGATAAGATATAGAAGGATATGGTCCTAGTGCATGCAAACTGGATTAGTAGAGACAGGTAAAAATATCGGCATAAATGTAGTGGGCCAAAGGAGCCACTTCTATGCTGTATGAAAATATGACTCAGTTGATCCAAAAACATTTACAGGACAGAGTACCTTTTATATTAGGATCAATCTTTTTGTTTCCTGCAGGAATAGGAGTTACATTAACAACATTGGGACTTCCAGATCGGCTTGGTGTTCTTGGAGAACCTCCAGCCACTCTTGTTGAGGAATCCTGAACGAAAACAAAGCAAGAACTTAGGATTTACAATAAAATGCACAAACAAACCATGCCTAAAGTTAAATACGAAGGTCTAGTAATACACATAAGTGCTGGAGAAACTCATCAGGTCCTGCAGCATCACACGAAACCAAGGTATATAACCAACATTTCGGGCCTGACCCCTTCTTCAAGCTCTTGATGAAGGGTTCAGGGCCCAAAATATTGGCTGTATACCTTTTGTTACTGTGAGGCTGCAGAATCTGCTGAGTTTCTCCAGCACTTATGTGTATTGAACCATACATAAGAGCAGTTATGGAAGAGTTTTCATTTTTCTGGTGAACATATTAGCTTAGAAATTCTGAATAGTTAATTTTTAGATCCTTCCACTTCATTTACTGCTCTAAGTGTCTGTGAAGCCTCAGTTTTAGACATAATTTGAACACCTATTGTGGTAGCAGAGTGCATTGGTTAAATCTCCATTTTCCAGAACGGGCAATATAGGCAGAATAACAGGAGGAATAATAATTACTCTTATTATTGTCCTGAGAGAGAACTAATGGACCATGGAAATCCATGATCAATTTCTTAGAGTTGGGAGCAAAAAAGTGAAAACCGTACACCTTGGGAGAATCGGTTCAGAATATCACAAACCTTGGGAGTCTTATTAGAATTTGGAACTGCGCTCAGTGGGAATAGCCTGGGCAACAGGAATAATTATTGTTACCTGGAATTAATTGTCAGGGTAAAAAATCTCAGGCTGTGGAAATGTGATCATGCATGGAAATATTTAAAAATCTTGTGTAGTTTGGTGCTGGTTTTCCCAGAGACAATCAGAAAATAAGAGCAAATCAAGGAGACTGCAGAGACCAGTGAGGCCTTTCTTTGCAGACAAAAATGACTTGCATCTGCATCCTACAAGGGCAACAATGGATTTATCCATTACCAAGCTGGCATCAGGCACACTTCGCGACAGAAATAATGTACAAGATGATGAGGTAAATTTTAGTCCCGAAATGAGAAATGATTAACACCAAAATAATGATGCCTTCAGACCTTTACAAATTCCTCTTTTCATTAAAATGTTGAATTCTTGCAATATCTTCTTGCATAATACTTGGCTTATTGTGAGTATACTATTTTGAAAATGTATTTACCATTTGTATCAATACAAAAAAGAATAATTCAGTAATACAGTAATTATTGTAAGTCATACAAAATGACACAATATAAAAAATTTTTTTATCTCCAACCTCTTCCCTCTCAAAAGAAAAAGAAAAGAACACCTACTTCATAAATAAAATTATTATCATATATAATTTTTGTAGCTTCTAATTGAGAGGGGTGGGTAAGATGGAGAAGGTGGGTGGAATTTTATTCATAAAATCCATATATGGTTTCCAAATTTTATAAAAGTTTTCAACTCGCTTTCTTAGACTATGTAATTTTTTCTAAAGGTATACAATTTTGCATTTCAATATGCCATGTGCCTAATGTACCACACTTTCAGTTTTCCATGTTACCGCTGTACATTTATTTGCAGTCGCTACTGCTATATTAAAAAAAATTCTTGATATTTGTCCAATTTCAGTTTTGTACCTTTTTCATATATATTCCCAAGTAAAAATATTCTTCGATCTTTTTGTATCGTTATCTTCATAATTTGTCCGAGCAATACACTCAAATCATTCCAAAATCTTTCCATTTTTTCACAGGACCATAGTGAATGTAAACAAGTCCCTATTTCTTTGTTACATCGAAAACACTCATCCGAATAATTAGAATTAAGTCCATTTAATTTATGTGGAGAATAATATAACTGATGAAGAAAATTATATTGAATCATTTGATATCTAGCATTAACTGTATTTGTAACATTCTTGACACAATTTTGACCAAATTTCCTCTTGAATTTGTATATTTAAATATTTCTCCAATCATAATTTTGATTTATACAAATGATTTTCCTTGTAGCTTCTTGTAATTTTATATGCATACGAGTGATAAATTTCTTAATAATAAGTGCATCTGTTATTATATCTTCAAATTGACTTTGTTCTGGGAGTCTCAAATCTGTTCCCAATTTCTTTTTTAAGTACGATTTTAATTGGTAATATGTAAAAATTGTATTATTTGGTATATTATATTTATCTTTTAATTGTTCGAAAGTTAAAAAGATCCTTAAAAAATCTCTTATCCTCTGAACACCTTTACTATACCAATTATCAAATAAATAATTATTCAAAATTAAAGGAATAAGTTGATTTTGTTTTAACAACATTTTTGCTAATTGATAATTTCTCTCCATATGAATCCCATTCCATATTTTCAATATATGTTTTAAAACTGGTACTTCCATATTTCCTTTGAAAAATTCACTATTCCATTTATACAAAATTTGTTCTGGAATAGTTTCTCCAATTTTATTCACTTCAATCTGAACCCAAGCTGTTTTTTCACCCAGTTGTTAACAGGACAAAAATCTCAATTGAGTTGCTTTAAAATAATTATTTTAATTCGGTAATCTTAGTCCTCTCCGATCAAGTTTCTATGTTAATTTTTCAAGACCAACTCTTGACATTTTACCTTTCCAAATAAATTTGCAAATAACTGTATTCAAACCCTCAAAAAAAATTCTGGTACATGAACGGGAAACAATTGAAATAAATATTGTATTCTTGGAAAAATATTCATCTTAATACAATTCACCTGTCCTATTAATGTCATTGGTAAATTTTTCCATCTTCTCAGATTTTCTATCTTTTTCAATAATGAATAATTTAACTTAAACAAATTATTTATATTTCTATTAATTTTTGTTCCTAGATATTTAATTGCATCATTTTACCACTTAAATTTTGTCAATCATTTAAATTGTGAATAATCTATATCCACCACAGGCATCACCTCACTTTTATCAACATTAACTTTATAACCCAATTCTAATCCATATTCTTTTAATCTCATATTCATCTTATTTAATGCTATTCCTGATCTTGTTAAAAATACAATAACATTATCTGCAAACAAACTAATTTTATGTTCTTCATTACCTGTCTCAAATCCTTTGATTTCTTTATCAATTCTAATTATTTCTGCTAATTACTCCATTACTAATGCAAATAAAAAAGGTGACAATGGGAAACCTTGTCCAGAAGACCTTTCTAACAAAAAAGGTTTTGATATTTGTTTATCCATAACCACTTTTGCTTTTGGCTGATCATACAATGCTTTTATCCAATTTACAAAAGAATTTGGAATTTTAAAAGCATTAAGTGTTTCAAACAAAAAAAATCCCATTCCAATCTATCAAATGCTTTCTCTGCAATCGAATGCAACCACCACCACTGGAATCTTTCTGTTTTGCACTACATTTATCAAACTTAAAAATGTAACTATATTATCTGCTGCTCTTCTATTTTTAATAAAACCAGTTTGATCTATATTTATTAATTTTGGTAAAAATTCAACTAACCAATCAGTTAATAATTTTGATAAATTTTGTAATCCGTATTCAATAATGATATAGGTCTGTATGAATAATGTTATAATCCTTTCCTTTCTTCGGAATTACTGTTATTAACGCTGTATTAACAGATTCTGGTTGGTCATGTACCTCTCTCATTTGGTCTAACAGTCCAATTAATACTGGTATTAATAACTCTTTATAAAATTCTGGTGGAAAACCATCTTCACCTAGTGCTTTATTATTCTGTAATGACATCAGAGTCTCATAAACTTCTATTTCATAAAATGTATTAGACAATCTTAACTTTTCATCTTCATCTAACACAGGTAATTTAACTTGTCTCAAATAGTCTTCTATTTTATTATCATCTTTTCAAAGATTTTGAATGATAAAGTTTGGCATAAAATTCCTTAAAATTATCACTTATCTCATGCGTTTTGTAAGCAATCTGACCAGTAGTTTTCTTAGTGGCAGTTATTGTTCTAGAAACTTGGTCAGTCTTTAATTGTCATGCTAATACTTTACGAGCCCTTTTCACCTAATTCATATTTTTGTCGTGATCTCATTATATCCCTGTCCATTCTACAAGTTTGTTTTGTATTAAATCTTAATTTTTTTAATTCTAACACTATTGTATTCTCCTCATTTTTTTGCACTTGTATTTCCTTCTCCAATTTCATTATTTATTTTTCTAACTGATCCACCCTTTTTTTTATATTCTTTCTTTACTTTTGAAGTATAATTTATTTCTTGACTTCTTAATGCCTTCATAGAATCCCATATTGTAAACTTACTCGTTACTGAATCATTATTAGTTTCAAGAAAATTTTTTATCTGTTGTCTCATAAAATCACAAAATTCTTTTTTCTTCAATAATGTATTAAACCTCCACCTATAACCTATATTTTTTCTTCTTCCAACAAAATTGACAAAATTAAAGGTGAATGATCTGAAAGAACTTGCGCTTGATACTCAATTTTTTGCACACTATATTGAAATTGTGTAGAAATTTAAATATCTATTCGTGAATATGTTTTATGTCGAAAAGAGTAAAAAGAATAATCTCTTTCACTTTGGTGAATTCTTCTCCAAATATCCACTAAACCCATGTCTTTCACTAAATCTGTTGCTATTTTATCTCCTGACCTATCCAATTTAGGGTCTAAAGTAAAATTAAAATCCTCCCCCTATTATAACTTTACCCTTGGCATTTGATAATTGCATGAAGATATCTTGTATAACTTTACCATCATCTACATTAGTTGCATATACATTCATTGAAGTCCATTGTTCCGAATAAATCTGACAATTTACCATGACGTATCTTCCTGCTACATCTCCAACTGTATCTACTATTTTCACTGGTAAATTGTCAGTATACTTCTTGTCAATGAGGGGAAAAGGAATTGTCCTGGTCATAACCAATTCAATTATTGACATTCATATCCTTACATATTCAATGAATCATTGGCTAGTGATCAGAAGATAGGAAATTGTGGCCAACTCTGCATCTTTAATCTGCTATGTCTAGTGTTCTTATTTTGTGGAATATAGATTGAATTGGATTAGTGGCATGAACTGAGTATTAGACATACAGATTTCTACCAATTTATTTGAATTTAAACATGACAACTTAATTACATAACAGGTGCCTAACCTTTTATCCGGGATTGTCGGAACCAGGCACCTGCCGTTATTCAGAATCTTCCAGATTTCGGAATCATTTTAAAATGGCGGCCACTTTAAGCTTGCCCACCCAGATCTCGCTGATGTCTATCCCCGAGTCACGCTACCATTTCTCTGCCCAAGTTGCGCTGCCATCTCTCCTCCCCCTCGCTCAGTCACCCTCCTGAGTTGCGCTGCCATCTCTCGCCCAAGTTGTGCTGCCATGTCTTTCTCCCCCCTGCCGCTGTACCGGCACCAGGGCATCGGCCCCCTTCTCAGTTCCCCTGCGCTGGTACAGCGGTTTCAGCTGTGTGGGGGATTATGGGTAGCGATGACGGCTATTGATCACACACTGAGCCACCGCCAGGCCAACGGGATAATCCGTCGCAAGTTGAGTCGGGTACTTATAAAGTAACGATACCACTAATTAGTGACGTGGAATGTGATGGAATACACAGGAGTTGAGTGAGGATCATGTTGGGTTATGCTTGGCGCCAAACTCCACCTTTGATGAGTAGATGTCATCTACCAAAAAAGGTGCTGGTATTTTGGAGGTTGCTGTTTTTGGAATCCTGGATAAAAGTTAGGCACCTGTACAAAAATTGCTCCTTCATAACATTTTACAGTTCGTGTGTTCTTTTGTTTTCAGCACATACTGAACTAAATTGAACACCAAACAGATGGAAGCAACTATTTTCTACATCTTTCTGTCAATGTTAAACAGTCAATAATTGTCTACCCATTTTGACCTGTATTTAAAATTGAGAAAAGTGCCTTTAATGCTCAGTATTTTGACCTTCATATCCGAAATCCCTTCCAAGAACATGTGACTATTTGGATTGTGTTTGAAACTATTCAAACATTCATACTTGGAAGAAAGTAAATTATAAACTTCTAGTGGCTGGAGAATAAATGGTTCTGAAACTGAGATGCATTGATTATCAGAAGCCAAACCCAAATGTGTAAAATTTCAAGATATATACTTACTAATGGTCTTCCAGTTGAAAGAGGTGGCTGTTTTGCTAAGAAAGACTGCAAAGTAAACAATATATATTACAACTTCAGCAATAATCCACAAATTTTGTGTTTATCTAGTTATCAGATTAAAATGAAGTCTTTTTGGTCATCCTGTACAGTCCTTTTCAGTATTAATAACTCACATTTTGGTATAAGAGCAATTTCTGAACCCAAGGAAATATTAAATCTTTGAACAGGTAAAAAAATCTTACTGGTAATATTCCCAACAATAACCAATATTTAGAACAAGCCTAAGAAGGGTGAGTGGAAAACTGAACTTTGTGGTTCAATACCACAAAAATTAGCCTCAATGTCAACCTTAAAAATGAGCAATTTTCATGGTTGATATTGAGCAAATGAGGAATTGTGCATCAACTTATAAGATGTTTTCGAATGTCTTGGAAATCTAATGTTGGGATATTGTCAACTGCAGTACAATTCCGATTATCCATTTCCTAGGGAATTTGGTGGTGTCTGACTGGCTTAGAGTATGTTACTTTTATTAATATCCAATCCATTTTTAATTTACTGAAAAACAGTTGAAGGTACAGCTTAGGATGTACATTTCTCCCTGCAAAAAGTTAAACTATTTACATTTCATTTTAAATCAATCCATAATCAGCACGGTTAGCGCAATCTTATTAGAGTTCCAGTAACCCAAGTTCGAATCTGGTGCTGTATGTAAGGAATTTTTTTAATGTTCTCCCAGTATCTGCATAGGTTTTCTCCAGGTGATCCACTTTTCAGGGTTGTAGGTTAATTGGGGAATTTGGGCGTCATGGCCTTGTGGTCCAGAAGGGCCGGTTTTCATACATTTTGTCTCAATTAAAAAATTAAATTCAATAAATATTGAAAATTTCCAGCTCCATTGTTTTACACCATAGGATATCCTACATTCAGGAATATGCAGACATGTATTGTGCATATGTACCCTTTGTCTGTGCATGTGTTATGTCTGTATGTGCATTTGCACTGTTTTGCATTATGGATTAGAGGGTGCTGTTCTGTCACGTTGTATTAGCTCAATCGGATGATAAATGAGCATGAACTTGTAGGTAAAACTTGGTTTACTCAAATAATACATTACTAATATTGCAAAATATATATGTAATGACTCAGATTTGTTATTGACTGTAACGAGAACTCACTTACTTAACTGGTTGTCACATGATCTAATTAGGTAGTTCAACTCAGTTATAATTTTTTTTAAACCTTTTGAACATAAAATATTTTACCTGCAGTTTCATAAGAAAGACTTGATCATCTTCTGCTAATATTTCTTTTTCATGTACAAACTGCAAAAACAAAAGATGGCTGAAGTCTCTAGTTTGCAGTACATCTCCAAATAATTATTTTTAACATATTCAAAACACCTTGGAAGGATATAATAACTGCAAAATAAGAACAGAAGAACATAATAGGAGCAGGAGTAGGCCATCTGGTCTGTCAAGTCTGCTCTGCTATTCAATATGATCATGGCTGATCATCTCTACCCAACTGCCTTTTCCCCATCTCCCTTAATTCCCCTACTACATAAAAATCTCCAACCTTGTCTTAAATAGATTTACTGAGGTAGCCTCCACTGTTTCAAATGGGCAGTGAGTTCCACAGATTCACCACCCTCTGGGAAAAGCAGTCATTCCTCATCTCCATCCTAAATCTACTACCCTGAATCTTGAGGCTATGTCCCCTAGTTCTGGTCTCCCCCACCAATCGAACAACATACCCACCTCTTTCTAATAGATCCCCTCTCATTCTTCTAAATTCCAACGAGTACAGTCCCAGATGGCAATCTCTCGTCATAGACTAACCCCTTTCTCTGGAATCAACCTGGTGAACCTCCTCTGCATCGCGTCTAAAGCCTGTATATCTGTAAAGGAAATTTGAAATGCATACAGAACTCCTGATGTGGCCTCACCAGTACCTTGTATAGTTGCAGCATAACCTCCCTGCTCCTAAACTTAATCCCCCTAGCAATGAAGGGCAACATTCTATTTCTTCATAGCCTGCTACACCTGCAAACTAAACTTTTGCAATTCATGAACAAGCACTCCCAAGTCCTTCTGTATGGCAGCCTGCTGCAATCACTTGCAAATTAAATACTTTGATTTTTCATTTTCCTTTCAAAGCGGATAACTTCACATTTACCAATACTGTACTCCATCTGCCAGACCCTTGCCATTTACTTGGCCGATCTACATCTCTCCAAAACTCTGTATCCTTTGCACAATTTGCTTTTCCATTAAATTTTAATGTCATCAGTAAACTTAGATACAGAACACTCTGTCCCCTCTTCCAGATCGTTTATGTAGATCATGAATAGTTGTGAGCCCAGCACCGACACCCATGGCATACTGCTTACAATTGCCAACCAGAAGAACACCCTGTAACCTAACTCTCTGCTTTCTATTAGTTAACAAGTCCTCTATCTTTGCCAATACATCATCCCAACTCTATGCATCTTTATCTCATGTACAGGTCTTTTATGTGGCACCTTATCAAGCACCTTCTGGAAATCCAGGTTAAACAAGATCCATCTGCTCCCCTCTATTTACTGCATTCGTTACATCCTCAAAGAGCTCAATAAATTTGTCAAATGGGACCTGCCTTTGCTAAACCATACTGGGTCTGCCTGATGATTAATTTCACTCCAGATGCTTAATTATTTATTCTTTAATGACAGCTTCAAGAATTTTCCCCAACTACAGATGATGAACTAAATGGCAAATAGATCCCTGCTTTTTGCCTACATCCTTTTTTGAATAGTAGTGTGACATTTGCTGTCTTCCAGTTCACTGGGACCAGTCCAAAGAATTTTGGTAAATTATCACTAAAGCCTTAACTATAAATTCTGCCATTTTTTTCAGTACCATTAGGACCATTCTATTATCTATTTTTAAACCCTTAAGTTTTCTGAGTACTACTTCTTTAGTGACAGCTATAACATCCGGTTCTTCACCTCCCACCACATACATGAAATTGGTTTTTGGCATGTTCGATGTGTCCTCTGCCATGAAGACCAAATCAAAATAATAATTCGAAGCCTCAGTCAGAAGCCTATTGAAGCCTCATTACCCAATATCAATTCCCTCTTCTCAACTTCCAAGGGACCAACCTTCACTTTAGCCACCCTTTTGTGCTTTATATAATTATAAAAGATTTTACTGTCCATTTTTATATTTTATGCTAATCTTTTCTCATAGTCTACTTTCCCTCTCTTTATTGCTTGTTCATGGTGCTTTGTTGCTTTTTGCATTTTTGCCAATCTTCTAGTTTCCCACTGGGTGACTTGGTACACACAAGCATTTAGTTTGATGTCTTCTTTTATTTCCCCAGTTATCCAGGCCTGATTGTCCCCATCCTCGAGTCTTCGTTTTTAACTGGAATATACTTTTGTTGAGCACTGTGCAAAATCTCTTTGAAAGTCTTTCACTGTTCCTTAACCATCCCTCCAATAGCTCGCAGTCTCAGTCTACCCTAGCCAACTCCTCCCTCAGGTCCTTGTAGTTTCCCTTGTTTAGGCATAACACACTTGTTTTAGAACTCACTATTGTATACTCACTATTGATAAACTCAATCATACTGTCATCACTCTTTTCAAGAGGATCCCTAACTACAAGATCGCTAATTTTACAGGACCAGATCCAAGACAGAATGCTCCCTTCTACTTCAATTAAATTATAAAATTTTATAATCTGATTTAAGATTTTGTACACTGCAAAAGAGTATTATCATTTGAAAATGGAATAATTTTTCTTTGTTTATGGACCAGACATATCTTTCCATTGATGGGCCTCATCTTTCCATTGATGGGCCTCAGCAACAAGATCCCTAACTTGGCAGTGTCTTCCAGTGGTGGACAAGAGGAAGGATATTGCTTTTTACCATAATCTAATTGGAAATGGAATGTAACAGCATTCTGCAAATAGTTGCTACTTCCATAGATAAAGCAATTTTTAAGACAACAACATCACTGCAATATTTTGCATTGGTGAATTGTAATCTTTAAATATGAAAAATATGGCACACAGTTGGTAATGCTGTCCCAAATTTGAAGAATTAAACCCTAGTCTTCTAATCATCATAACTCTTTGCATTTGGTTTCTTTTTATCTGGTTAATCTATATTAAAAAAAGCATAGCTTTGGTGTGATTTAATATCCAGATAAAAACTGGATAAAAGGTACCTTTCTTACTGGAGGCTTCACAATGCCATCTTCAAATTTATCATCAGCTTTTAAAGACTGGAAATTTTCATGCAAAATTCCTATTTTCTTTTCATTGTCCCATCCTGCAGGACTATAGAAAATAGATTTGATTTCAAACAATAACCAAAGCAATACATAGACTGATCCCAACGCTCATCTTGCTAACATATACAGAGACTATGGCACTAAATGAAAGTCGCAGTCCTTTAAATGTTATTTTCTTGTAAACAATAAATTCCAAGTTACATCTGGAGGATTCACAATATTCATGGTTGAATTGGAACCAGATTCATTAAAATACCAGGAAAAGCAATCCCATCAACAACTTATATGGCCTAATCATCAACATGAAGGAAACAATATCATAATGAAAGTTTTGAAGTGGCCATTGGAATTGCAAAGTTTGTCAATTCATATATTAGCAGTTTGTATGAAAATTTGTTCAACCACATACTTTATGCAACTTTGCTCATTTTCTATAATTAATACATACAGTAAAAGTCCTAAAATCCAGACTGCTTGGGGATTGGGTCGACCGGATTTTCCAGATTATCAGGTAGTACTTTTAAAATTCAAATTTAAGGAGAATAAAGAAGAGATGAACAGGTAACTTTTGATAGTTTATTAACTGAACATTTTTTCATATAAAATACAAAGTACAAAAAAAACCCATAAATATTTATTAGTTCATTTCCACAACATCTGTGCATTTGTGGTACTTTCACATGCAAGCATACAAAAAGCAACAAAAATTCTAAAAGTTTGAGAGTTTTCGAGAAGTCTGGATTCTTGGGTGGTCTGAATTTCTGGCATCTGGATTTTTGGACTTGTACTTTAATTTTTTTCTCTACTTTTGTTAAAGGTCTATATCTAAAATAAAGTAACTAACGCGCAAATTCATGATGAAGCAAAATACCAAAGATATAGAATTTATAACATTAACTACAAATAAAATACTAGTTTGAACCTTGAGATTAGTTAACATTTCAGGTATTTTGTTTTCATTTCAGATTCTCTTTGCTTAAGTAGGAAAAATAACTCTGGTCAAAATATACATCCTCTATTTATGCACTTAATTTGCAGGTCAAACAAGCGTCCTGATGCCGATATGATAAGTGACACACCAGATATGGATCAATGGTTTTTTTTACAGGATCAACCATTACTGCCATACCATTTTATACAAGGTTAAAAATTAAGTGTGACGATGCGGCATGAAAGAAAAAAGAAAAAAGAAAAAACCATCCAAATTTCTAAATTCAATAAAATGGTTAATTTAAAACATAATTTGAGCAAAAGAGGATAAACTTTAAAAAATATTTAACTTACAAGTGAATTAAAAAATAATTTCCAAATAAAAGTAATGCTCTACTTTTCTTTCTCAATGAGCTGTTATTCAAAATTAAACTTACATAAATACTGCATCTTTTTCTACAACCAGTACCGGAGAATGGAACGGAAATCCATACAACTTATGGACAAGGTATTTATACATTAAATCAATATTTTTATTTTCTTTTATTGAAGTATAAATGAGGGCAGCACCATCTAAAAAATTTGCATTAAGGTAACATAACAGTGTTTCATGATATAAACATACACAGAATTAAGTGACTGGAAGGTACTAGACAGCTTCAAATTGCAATAGACCCTTTCAGGGCCTTGAGGGCGGCGGCAGGAGCAGATCTTAACCTGCAGACTCACCAGAGGCACCTCCGGAGCTGGTCGAATGGAGCCGTAGCTCCGCCCACCAATGTGAAGAAAGGTTATGGGTGTGAGGTAGGGAAAGTTTGAGTAGGTTTATATAGGTCATCACAATATGGGCCAAAGGGTCTGACCTGTGCTGTAATGTTCAATGAATTTAATCATCTGTGGACATCTCCATCTTAAACCTTGAAACAGAAAGGTCATTGATGAAACAGCTAAACATTGGCTTCTTCACCACCCTGAGAAATACCTGCATGAATATCCAGAGGCTAGCAATAACCTCACAAATCACAACCATCTTCCGTCATGTAATTTCATGATCTATTAGGTTCTGAGCTAAACTTTCCCTACCTAACACCCATAACCTTTCTTCCACCCATGTGCCTGAATCTTTTAAATGTCCTGATTGTGCCAGCCGCCACCAATACTCCTGGCAATGCATTCCATGTACCCACTACTCTTTGTGTAAAAAAAAGCACACTCCTGACATCTTTCCTTCCTTCACCTTGTGCAGATATCCCTCTGGTATTTACCATTTATAATTCTTGAAAAGAAAACACAAAATGTTTTATGTCTGCAGAGTCATTCAGAATGGAAGAGGTCTTTCAGCCCAAACTTGTCCATGCCACAAGTTGGTATTCTAGGCTAGTCTCATTTGCCTGCATTTGTTCCATATTATTTAAATGCCAACTATCCATGTATCTGTCCAAATACCTTTTGAACACTAAAATTGTATTTACTTTCTATAGTTTATTTTGGCAGCTTGTGCCAGATACGACATGCAGCCATTCTTGGACACCAATCAGTTTGATAAGTGCCAAGTAACAGCTCCACAAAGACAATCTAATCACATACCATTGACATTCAACAATACTGCAATAGTTGAATCCCTCATCATCATGCAGATGGTAGGAGACAGAAGTGTAGTAGAAGTTTGCTACTCAGATTGGAGGCCTTTAACCATTGGTCCACAGGGATCAGTGCTGGGTCCCCTGATGTTTGACATCTATATTAACTTGATAGCATGGTTAGCAAGTTTGCAGATTCAAGATTTCTTAATTTTTATGGAATAATTCAGAATGTAATATTGCACAAAATTGCCTTGCCTGCTGTAAGGCAGAGTCGTCATTAGTGTTGCCTGGCACCCCTTACAGTAAAAGAAAAAGAGAAACAAAAAAGTGCCCCTTAAAGTTAGAGTGTCCGTGGATTCGCCTCCTGCAGACGCAAACCTCCGACATGATAAGGAAGCCTTTAATGCCCAAAGGTGTAGCCGCACTGATTTAACAGCTTTGATTTAACACACCTTACAAACAAATAAAGAATACACTCACTCATTTCTTTCAGCACACCTTGAAGTCGACTTTCTTTTTATTATTCACCAGACACAACATTGTGTTCAACTCCCCAAACACCACACAACTAAACTCCTCTGACCTTCTCGTTGGCTCACTACTACACGGGTGATCCTAACACTCACTCTTCTCCTCCTGACAAGGGTAAGCACGCGACCATGACATCTTCCCCTCCCCCCAACCATTGAACCATGCAAGGAGGTGAATGATTGGAAGTGTCCTGCTACATAATGGTCCGAAAGGCTGATAGTTCGGCCTGACCTTGTACAATTGTGCAAGACAGGCAATGCATGGTCCAAATGGCAAGGGTGCATTAAATAAAGTACTCTAACTTTGGCTCCAACACAGAACATGGAACGTTGATATACGCCAGCTTCAACCTGTTGATGGAAACCATGTCAGCTTTTCCATTCCTGTCAATCACAAAAGTCTTTGGGTGGCTTCATAAGTCTTGAAAAGGACAATTGTAAACAGGCTGAGTGGTTTGCGAACAGCTACTTGCCAGAGGAATACACGAGTAAAGTGTTGTAAATCATTTGCCACATACACTGGAGGTGACGCCTGCTGCATAGGAGTAGGCTGAAGTAATCTCATGTTTCCCCAAAGTTGATCAACATAACTAACCAGAACACAAAGCACTTGGACTCATATTCACAAACTCACCTGGCAAGGTTAACATAGTGCCATATGGTAGCTCTGCCGCTGAACATCCAAGATCTCCCATAACAGCAGGATGCACTCCAAGAACCATGGGCAACGTTCACTTCACATAGATGCATCACCATCTGCTGTTAATGCTGCCTTCAGTTGTCGATGGAAATGCTCAACGAGGCATTTGGCCTTTGGATGGTAAGCCGTAGTGTGAATACGGGTAGTGCCCAGAAGATCAGTGAAAGCTCAGAACAATACCGACCGAACTGAGACCATCGATTGGTAGTAATAGTGACCGGAATACTGAAAGATGGAATCCACAATGATCCACAAAAGCTCTAGCAACCATCTCCACTGATAGAAATGGCCTCCTGCCACCTGGGTAAGTATACAAGTAGAATAGATAAGTATATCCCCGAGATGACAGAAGCAGGCCTTCAAAAACAAAAAAAATCCCCCAGCTTGGATTTTGTGTGTCCGGAGACCTACAAGTAGGTCCTTGCCCATAATCCAACATCCTGTTTAACATGATGAGGCCAGGTAAAAGGTTCTGTAACTAGATGACTGATACTGTTTGACTAGGATGCAACAATGCCAAACTCATCAAGTCTCTGAAATAATGAAATAAGGTGGTGCTTGTAATCCTCTTCATCCACACTTGTGACCAGAATCTCATCAATATAAACAAACACAAAATCGAGGGCAGCGAGTCCATAAACTGCTAGAATGTCTGAGCTGCATTCTGTAAAACTAATGGCATTCACAGAAACTCAAAAGTGCCAAAAGAGGTAATTACTGCTGTCTTTGTGACATCAGAAGGCTCAAATGGAATTTGATAGTACTAGATCCATTTTTGCAAATACATATTTGAATGGGAGTTTGCTGAAGTCTTGTAAATTGGGGATGTTGTATCTGTCAGGTGCATTAAAATTATTCAGTGCACAATAATCACCATAAGGCCACCAATCCCCATGAGATTTTTTTGGTCCATATGCAACGGTGAAGCTCAGCAGCTGTCAGATCTGCAGACGATGCCTAGATCTTGCACATGGTCGAATTCTGTTTTTTCGATTTTAAGACGGTCCGGGGTAATCTACGAGCCCATGCTACCACTGGAGGACCCCAAGTTTCTATATGGTGGGTTACTGTATGTTTAACGTCTGTGTGACAGTACGATGGGGGTTACTGGGCAAGGGAAATGTTCGGAAACGGCAGGAGCCAGGTTGAAGGCTCATCAGGCAGCTAACGACGTAGGAGGGATGACAGTTGCAGCTCACTTGCATACGAGAGATGTGGTGCATGATGCAGCTATATTTCAAATCCACCAACAAAGAAAAATATAACAAGAATTCTGCTCTCAAAATGGAATTTGCCACATTTGCAACGGTGAAAACCGACCGAAAAAAATTCTTGAGACAGAAATCCAATGTGAGTGACCTCTGGCCATATATCTGAAAATAACAATTATTCGTGGCTGAAAGAACACATGACATATTGGGGTGTCTGTGTTCCTCCATGGATGGAGGGACCACTGAATTTTCTGCATCGGAATCGACAAGAAATTAGAACACCTGAGAGAAAGTCTTTGAGGAAAAGATGGCAGCTGATGTGCCCATGGGCCTCTACTGATGGTTCTGGTCATTTCCCAGCTGCCATTGTAGAAGTCACAAGGTGGCTGACAGGACCAGGCAGCAGCACCAAATCTCCAATGCTTCTAACAAACACACCAACCGTCGCCTCTACCACGTTCTCGACCAACCTGTTCTGAACCACCACGATTCCAATCAGGTCGAAGGAAGGAAGTCCATTGCGCTCCCAAAGCCTCGATCTGTGTTGTCAGTGCTGCCAGTTGCTGCTCCAATTCAGGTATCTACGACTGAGAAGGCGCTGGTGCTCCCTTCGACTGAGAAGGCGCTGGTGCTCCCTTCGACTGAGAAGGCGCTGGTGCTCCCTTCGACTGAGAAGGCGCTGGTGCTCCCTTCGACTGAGAAGGCGCTGGTGCTCCCTTCGACTGAGAAGGCGCTGGTGCTCCCTTCGACTGAGAAGGCGCTGGTGCTCCCTTCGACTGAGAAGGCGCTGGTGCTCCCTTCGACTGAGAAGGCGCTGGTGCTCCCTTCGACTGAGAAGGCGCTGGTGCTCCCTTCGACTGAGAAGGCGCTGGTGCTCCCTTCGACTGAGAAGGCGCTGGTGCTCCCTTCGACTGAGAAGGCGCTGGTGCTCCCTTCGACTGAGAAGGCGCTGGTGCTCCCTTCGACTGAGAAGGCGCTGGTGCTCCCTTCGACTGAGAAGGCGCTGGTGCTCCCTTCGACTGAGAAGGCGCTGGTACTCCCTTCGACTGAGAAGGCGCTGGTGCTCCCTTCGACTGAGAAGGTGCTGGTGCTTTTCAAGGTGCAGTAAGCAGCTGTTGCAGTTCCATTTGTTGCCATTGACGAGGGGATGAATCCAATCCTATTTTCAATGCAGAGGTCGTGGAAATAACGAGGTCGGCATGATCCACCAACTGATTGAGGATGGACATTCGAAAGACACTCACCAAATGCTCTTGAACATGTCGAGGTAAACATTGAAGGACTCTCGATTTCTAAACATCACTTTCAACACGATCTGCTCCAGGTAACCTGCACCATCTCCTGAACATCTGTGATGGTTGCCTATCACCTAGGCTGTCATCAGCTAGTAATTAGGCAATACGAGTCTCACTACATGGCCGAGTATGCCGCAGAAAAGCTATCTTAAACATGTCGTATGGGAGGTTACCATCCGTATTCACTAAAACATCCTCAACTTCACAGGCAATCTGCTCTGGAAGACGGTCCACAAGTAAACTATACTTCATCTTCTGACTTGTCACACTGAGGGCAGAGAAACATGCTTTGAGGATCATAAACCATACTGGTGCATTATTAACAAAAGGGGGGGGGTGGGGGTGAAACTTTTAAGTTGACCTCCCGAACTATTCCTGTAAGGGGTTTCTCCTCATCACTATCCATTTTAAATTAGAAGGTACTATGAACTCATGGGGTCACCACTTGTAACAACAATGATTTACCACAGCTTACAAATAAAAATTTCTAGTTTCTTTCAGTACGCCATGAAATCAACTTTTAAAAAAATATTCACTAGTCATAACATTGCACCCTTCAATTCCCCAAACACCACCCAGCTAAACTCCTCTAACCTTCTCATTGGCTCACTACCATATGGGTGATCCTGACAATCACTCTTCCCCCCACCCCCGCGACAAGGTCCTTTGGGAGCCCTTCTTGTCCTCAGCACACTCACAAACCCTGGCTTTAATACCTGGTTTCCATGAGCCAGTCTCCAGCAACATGTAGCTTGTGTGGGTGCCTCACCCGCTGAGGGTTTACTGCCTAGTTACTGTGCTTGTATGGTCATCTCCTCTGCTTCTCCTTCTTATGTGGGGTGTTCTTGTTTCTGGTGCCAGTCCATTGTTCCTGAAGTCTGCAACCCCACACCCCGTGTCTGCTGCCGAGCACAGGTGCCACCATCTTGGGCACAGACCCGCCGGTTACAGGATTTTACTTTTACTTTTACAGGCAGTGTAAAGCCTGTATGGAGCTGCCATTGGAGTAGTGCTGTGTCTCTGCTCTCCCAGGTCTGTATCAGCAGCAGGGAAGCAACTACAGCAGCTCCGGCAGTGCCGCCAATTTTTGGATGACACTAAAATTGCCAGTATAGCAGACAGTGAAGATTATCTAGTGACAACAGGGTCCAGCTGAAATGAGAAAACAGACCAAGGA
Source organism: Narcine bancroftii (assembly GCF_036971445.1). NCBI lineage: Eukaryota > Metazoa > Chordata > Chondrichthyes > Torpediniformes > Narcinidae > Narcine > Narcine bancroftii. Next base: position 441,124,823 of record NC_091469.1, read on the forward strand.
ATGGCAGATGGAATTTAACTCGAACAATTATGGGGTGTAAGTTTAACAAGGGGAAAACTTGAACAGTGTATGTTAATGCCTGGGGTTGTGTTGTTAAAAAAAAAATGATGGTACAGATAGTTCCATGAAGTGGTGACAATGTGGTGAAGAAGGTGTTTTGGCATGCTTGCCCTCATTGGTCAGGGCAATATGTATCATATTACAATTGTACAAGACATTGGTGAGAATACACTTAGAGGAGTACGCAGTTTTCATCAGCCAAGAATAGGAAAGACATAATTAAACTGGAAAGTTTGCAGTAAAGGTTCAGAAGGATATCACTGAGAGTGGTAGGCTAAAATTATAAGGCGAGGTTATATAGGCTGGATCTTTTCTACCTGGAACGAAGAATGTAGTGGGTTGACCTTACAGAGGATTACAAAATCATAGATTGGGTAAATTATCGTTTTTTCCTAGGGTAGAAGTTGAAAATTAGAGGAGATAGAGTTGATCGGGAAAAGATTTAAAAAGTATCTGGGGCATCCTTTTCCCCACACAGAGGTGGTTAATTGTAATGAGTTGCCAGAGGAAGTGGTAAAAGTGGGTACAATAACAATTTTTGAAGTACATTTAAAAAAGGTACATGGATGGGAAAAGTTTGGAAGGACACATCCTAACGTAGGCAAACAAGAGGAGCTCAGTTCGACAATTTGGTTGACATTCCTAGTTATCCTCCCATATTGTAAGTATCATCTTCAGTTCTTCAGTATAAATTCTACATTTTTGTTCCCTTAAGACATTTTAAACTATTAAAAAATAGAAGTTAGTGTTGAAAGGCATTTATTTCCCCGAAGCACAGTGATACTGAATAAACCTAAGACAATACAGCGCAGTACAGGCCCTTTGGCCCATCATGTTGTGCTGATCAATAGAAACCTACTGCATGAATGAAAGCCCCTTCAATTTTTCTTTACTATGACATGGGAAAAAGACTGAAAAGGATACATTGGAGGCAAAACCTTCGAATGTGTGACTGAATGAAGTCAAAATGTTCATCACTGTAATCATGTTCCTTTTCCAGTAGACTAATTGCATCACACTGTAAATAAAGAGAAACATACAGCAAAGCATTATACAGTAAAATCCCAATTATCCCGCACCTTCTGGAATCATGGAGGTCAGGTTTGCAAATTTTCTGGTTGTCTGTGTCTCACTCTTACAATGCCTGACTAATACCCCTACATTAAGAATACACCGCTTAAAAGACAAGATAGTGCAAAATTTAATTTGGGGAAAAAAAAGTGTTGAATCTTTAATTATAGAGTTTACTTTAATCAGGTAATTCCCGTAACTTACAAAATTTAATTCAAAACCCGGTCACTGGCGTTTATCACTGTGCTAACCATGAAGCCATAATATTTAATTCCCTACCTTTGCGCTGACAACCTAACTCACCTCCATGCAAGTGTTCTGGTCAGGCCCTCTACACCAGCATTCCAGTCAGATCCACGGCGCACCGTCCTTTAAATTTGATCCTCAGTCACTGGTGCTATATTAGCGTTGCACTAACCGCTATGCTAACTGTGTCGTCATCATAATTAACACCCTCTCCCGGGTTTACAGATAAAGCTTTACCAATATACTTAATAATAAGACTCTTACCAGGCAGGGATAGAGAGACACTTTGTGAGAGTCACACCAGCAGCAAGCGGCATTGGCCGACTCTTCATCCTGAGTACTTCCATTTTATTCAATCACAACTTTATTGATTTATTCAAATAGCTGCTACATGCATGGCACAACCTGGGCGCTCTGCTGAGTGAATGTTTGCACCAAAAAGGTTGTGTGTTGCTTCGGAGAATATTTACTTTTACAATTTTATTTTATTTAGAACTTTATTTATTCTTATTTATTTTTAAATCCATTATTTTAGTTCCTTGAATTTTTTTTGCTGGTTGAGTTTCCTATCGATTGAGTGCCAGATAATGGTGATTTTATTGTACTAGCTAGCTTTCTATAAAAGCAATTGATTTTTTTTTAAAGAAAGGAATGAAACTCAAGGCTGCCATTCACATGTTGTATTATTCCTTCTATTATTAAAAAAAACCCACACAACTGGCTAATGTATCATTTCCTCACCTTGGAGGTATCAAAGATTCAACAACAAAAAATGGCAACGACTTTCCATGGTGTAAACTTTTCCAGAAGGCCATCCAGAAAACAATGCAAGAAGGATACATTAATGCTAAAGTATCCTGACTGTCATTGACAATACATCACACTCTCAGTTTAAATCTACACATCACGCTCTCTGAATCTTCATATCAAAAAGTCAAGACAAGACCAAAAGCAAGGAGGAAGGTATGATGTAAATATTGCAGATGTCTGGAGACACACAAGAGACTGCAGATGCTGGAATCTGAAGCCTGACATGAAATGGCCTCATCTTAGACCCTAGAAAACTGAATTTAGATTTTAATGTTCACAGAAGAGTTGCCACTAACCCCAAGGAAAATGATTACTCCAGATAAGAGAAAAAAAAATCTAATTTCACAAATGGAATCCACTCTCCTCTCAAAAAACCAGATTTCTTAATTAAAAGATGGAGCACGAGAGGGTGCTCACAGGGATCATAAACACAGATTGTAATTGCTTATAATGAATACATATGAATAAAAAGTAAATACAAATGTTGATGCCTCAGTCAGAACTAGAGGAAATCAATTGGAAAATAAGTTGTACAGTATTTTCATCATGTACTTTATGTCATCACAGAGGATGTAAATAACCTGATATGATTGTAACCCGGAATCTACAGGTTTTGGAAACAGGATACACATCTATCAACAATTGAGGACCTTACTCATTGAGAGCTGGAAAAAAGTGAAGTATTTTCAAAAACCTTGTTTAGGGGGCGACTTATTCTCAAAATCCAAAAAAGTGAAAGTACAAATTAGCAAATATAAATTCCAAGCATTTTTCAAATCTTTATGCACAAATTATTCTCCAGAGTCAGGAAAGGTTTTGGGGCGGGGCAGGGGAACAATGGGCTCTGTAAATTACTCCATCTTTTTAAGTTACCATTAATACATACCTTGGTGCAAACTATTAGGACTGGAATACCGAGATTATGTGTTAATGTATTAGTGCCTAGAGGCAAGACTACACTTTCTTCATTTGTTTCTTGAGACACTGTGCTTCTTCGTTGCGGAGATACTGGTGTTTCTTTATCTGGCTCTTCATATTCTTGAAACTGTCTCACTACTGTAAATGGGGGAAAAAAGGAGAGTAAATAAATTATCAGGAATGAGATTAGTACTCAGTTTTATTCCTCTTTTTTTAAACAACAGAAGGTTACTCAGCCCATTAAGTCCTTGTTAATATACAACACATTCTCATCAATCTCAATGCCCTACTTGGTTCCCTGTAATTCCTATCTCTGATTCTGCTATTTATAAAAGGTTTTTCAAATGTGATTGGATATATAACCAATATATACAAGTATGAGCAAAAGGAAGGCAGGCAGGCACCTGAATAAAAAGATTGGCAGAGAAGGGAAGAAAGGATAGAGGGAAGAGCACAGGCTAACATAGGCATGTGGGGATTCTTTTGTTAAGGGAGGCAGAGAGATTGATTTTCCTGAAATTTTACACGGGGCTATATGGCACCCGGGTCACCTTGCATCTCACCACTGGGCCCGGACAAAGGCTGATGCATCCTCCGCGAACTGGCTGCCGGTATGCTGAATGGGCTGTGGGGTTTGTTGGAGGGCGGCATGCAGAACAGGGGGTGGGGGGGGGGTGCTGGACAGGCTAACCCGGTGGCCACGCGGGTCAATCATCGCCGAGACCCTCACCCTGGGCATGGAGCCAGGCGCCCCACCATGGAGCTCCCATGGCCAAACTCTGCCTGGTGCTGGCCCACCACTCGCGCACCTACTAGCCCTGGTACTCAAACCCATCACACATTTGCTGGCCGGCACTCACATATGTGCAAAAGAATAAAGCCCAGAAAGCCAACGGACCACGGGCGACTAATAAGTAAGGCTGCAGCTGTGAAAAAGGGGAAGATGAAATCGGGAAAAGCTGGGGAGACAAGACCTAAATCATTCAGGTCTCTGTGTCCCCGGCTTTGGCCGAATTTTCCCCTTTGTTTTGTCTGAATGACAGGAGAGGAAAGGGGAGAATTGATTGTAAAGTTTGTGTCATCTGATTGCACAAGTACAAACCGACAAAAACCCGCTGTCTGGTTCTCAGTGCAAAACACGCAGACACACAATCAGACATAACAAACATACAAACAATACATATGCAGGATAGGTATTCATTTATACAATTAATTAAATAAATACTGTTTCATAAATATAATGGTTAGTGAACTAGTTCCTTTGGTTGTTCAGCATTCTCACTGCAAGTGGGGAGAAGCTGTTCCTCAGCCCGGTGGTGCTTGCTCTGACACTCTGATTGGAGGAGGGTTTTGTTCTGTAAATGCAGGGCTGAAGGAAAGGAGACAAGAGGGAAAGAGAAAGAAAGCAACACAGCTAGAGGAATGTAGAAATAGGCATGGGGGAGATGGTGGGGGGGGGGCAGTGTGGAGATGGGGATTGCTAACAGAAACCGGTGAAGTCAATGTTAATGCCATCTGGTTGGAGGGTGCACAGACGCAATACAAGGCGTTGTTCCTCCAATTTGTAGATAGTCTTAGTCTGGTAGTGCATGGGAAGATGGACAGATACGTTGGCATGTGAATGTTGTGGGGAATTGAAATAGGTTGCCACTGGGAGTTACCCACTTTTGTGGCTAACAGGGTTAAAGTACTGAATGAAGCGATCTCCCAATCTGTGTACAATCTCTCCGATGAGGAGGGGACCACAGCAGAGTGCCGGATGCAGTAGATGACCCATACATATTAACAGGTAAAATGTTGCTTCACTCGGAAGGACAGTTTGGGGCGCTCCGTGCTGGTGAGGAAGGAGGTGTCGGCACAAGTGTATCACTTCCTGCAGCCAATTGGTGGGAAGGGAGGAGTGGACAAGTGAGTCACTGAGGAAGATAGAGAGGGGTCATGTGTCTGATGGCGGGATCAGATAGTAGGTGGTGGAAATGGCAGAGGCATGAAATGTTGGATGGGGAGGTTCGTGGGGTGGTAGTTGAGGATAAGGCAAATGCTGTCCTTGTGATATAGGGGCAGAGGGGGCCAGGACAGATGTGTGGTTAATGGAGGATATGTGGATGAGAGTCAAGTTGATGGTAGTAGAGATATTTCACTTCCTATTAAAATATAATTTCACAAATTTTAACTGTTTTATAGTTTACTCCAAACCTTTATCAAAATATGTTAGTACTATCATATACAATTCATCACACTGGTATTGAAATCATAATATGCATAATATACATAGCTTTCTGTGTATTAGAGAATGGAAAGGCAACAAATGATCATGTCAATGATCCTATATGTATTGAAAGATATGGTTATGAAATGCCAGCTGTCATCTTCCAGATATAAGAATATGAAAAAAAACTGAATAGTACTAAATGTAAGCATTACTTTAAAAGGGAGCATCAAGGGGAGCATAGATCAATGAGCCTTACATCAACTGTAAGGAAAATTACAGAATAAATAATGTCATGTCAACACATTTTGAAAACAGTATTCAGTCAACATGGATCTATTAAAAACTTGTTTGATTTATTGGAATTTGAGCCTGCAACAAGCATAATAGATAAGGACAAACTTCCCATTGTGTAATGTATCTGGACTTTCAGAAGGCCTTCAATAAGGTGACACCTGTGAAATTCTTAAACAAATTATAGAGCGTAAATCATTGGGAGCTAACAGACAGAAAACACAGAAATAAAGGCTTTATTTTGGTTTGGGAGGCTATGAATACAGTATTGGGATACCAGTGTTGTAAGGGTTAAAATGACTTGCAAAACATATTTTGCAAGAAGCCAGCGGATATTGTTTACGAATTCCATGTCTCCTATTAACAGCTAATTCCAAGGTTAGCTAGCTTTGCTGTTTAAAATAATCAGTTTGAGTTTGCCCTTGTACTGCTTAGAACCAGCACTCCGAATAATTCTTTTGACCATATTCAAGATTCAATTTATTGTCATTGAAATAAAACAGTGCCATAGTACATGAAATTGCTTTTGTCTGCTGTAGGGCAGACAGATTTGCCATTGGCAGAAATTGCCTGAAGCACTTATTAATGTCAGAGAAAGAGAAATAAAAGAGATTTTAATACATATTAATATTTTCTTGTCCATTTTATTGACTGTTTTAAGTATATTTTAATTGTTTTATCATAGTTCTAAGTGGATAAGGTTCTAATAAACTGTGAAAAACTCATGCAACTTTAGAGCGGACTTTTCATTTAACGAGTCAAAAACAATGGCATCTCCATACTTTCCAAGGAATTATAAAGGAAGATAGTTGCAATATTTAGTCAAAAGAATTAGAATTATTGACTCATTAGTCAATAAAATGGACTATTGACTCGTTAGTCAATAGAAGACTATTTAGACAACAGAATTCGATCCTATTGATTCATTAGTCAATAGAAGGAATTGAAGACATAGAAAGTTGGAAATTGGATTTGGAAGAGAAGACTGGATCGATTAGGCTCTGTTGAGAGCAAATCGCTAAAGAAGGCACAAACATCAACAGTACCAATATCATTGAAGAAGCAGTAAGACATTGGAAGTTCCTTCTTTGTGTTTATTACAAACTAGAATACAGTTTGATGCAACTGCCGCTTATGCTAAGAGGACTGTTTTGGTTTTGGAGAGATTATTGTGCATGTTTGGTGTCTGAGTACGACGATCTACTGAATGGAGGAAGCAGCAGCTGCATCTGCTAAGGAACTGTGTCGAAAAGATATCGGACTATAGAAGAATTGCAAACTTGGCAATTAGTGACAAATAGAAACAAAGCGGCTCTTCAAGCAAGACTGAGGGAGGATCTAGATAAGAAGAAATTTACAGTTGTTGGGAATACAGTTCCCACAGAATTACTGCAAAAACCATCAATAGAAACTAAGATCAGTCTCAAGGTGTGCCACAAGATAGTGGCGAGGAGGATGGGCAATCCAAAATGGAGATCGGGTCAGATATTAAGGTGACATCTGCCATACAGGATGAAATAAGAACCAAGGATAGTGTATCAAATACTTCCAGCAGGGAGGAGTCACGTGATGGAGTAGTGGCCGGACAGTGAACTCCAGCCCTCTCCAGAAAAGTCGGGAAAAACAAAGGAAAACACAAAGGCACAGAAATAAAAGTGAAAAAAAAGTGAGTATAAAGGTGGAAAGAAGATGGCGACAAAAAAAGAAAAATCGAAATCAACGGTAAGAAGAGAGGAAGAGAAGACAACGGAGGAAGAAGGTGAAGGCCTTACCTGTTCGAAGAGGCCCGAGGTGGAGAGAGAAACCCGCTCCCTCAAGTCGGTAGATAATGGACGACAAAAATGGCTCGCTGAGCCGAGAAAAAGTGCGCAACCGCGCATGAAAACAAACACACCGACGGGAGGGGGGACCAGCTGGGGAGTCGATCTCCACAGCCGGCAACGACAGCTGCAGAACACCTGCAGCAAGAAGAGACCACAGAAGACAATGGAAACAAGAAAGAAGAGAAGAAAAGGGCAACAAAGAAACAACAGATGGCCAACCCAGAGGAAGAAGAAGAGGAAGAGTACAGTGAAATAGAAGAAGAAGAGAAAGGCAAGATAAAGGAGGTACTTTCTCTTATTAAAGGATACATGGAGTCATTTAAAGAATGGCAAACACAGGAATTTAATGATTTAAGAAAAAGAATAAACAACACAGAAGAGAAAATGAATAAAATAGATATGACCTTAACAGAAATTGGAAAGAAAATGGACAAGATGGAAGAGCGGGCAGTAGCAGCAGAAATGGAGGTAGAAGACTTAAAAAAGAAATTGGAGGAATCTAATAAAAAAGCGATAGAGACACAACTGTTAGCTCAAAAAATAGATATAATGGAAAATTATAACAGAAGAAATAACATAAAGATAGTGGGCCTTAAGGAAGATGAAGAAGGCAAGAATATGAGGGAGTTTATAAAAGATTGGATCCCTAAGACCCTAGGATGTCCAGAACTACAGCAAGAAATGGAAATAGAAAGGGCACATAGAGAATTGGCCTCTAAACCACAACCACAACAAAAAACAAGATCTATTGTAGTAAAATTCCTAAGATATACTACAAGAGAAAAGGTACTGGAGAAGACAATGGAAAAAGTAAGAGAGGGCAACAAACCACTGGAGTATAAAGGGCAAAAAATCTTCATTTATCCAGATATAAGTTTTGAACTCCTAAAGAAGAGAAAAGAGTTCAATACAGCAAAGGCTATTTTATGGAAGAAAGGGTATAAATTTATACTAAAGCATCCAGCGGTATTGAAAATATTTATTCCAGGACAACAAAACAGACTATTCTCGGACCCAGAAGAAGCACGAAAATTTGCAGAACAATTACAAAAATAGACTGAGGGATGAAGATGGGTAATGAGAGTAAAAATTATCACGATTGATATGTATGTGGGTAAAGAGGTATAAGAGTGAATAGATAAAATGTGCATATGTGAAGGTATCTGTACTTAGAGGAAAATATACATAGTATAGACAAGAATGAATAAGGGAAGGAAATGGAATAGAGAGAATAAGGAGGGAATTAAAAGAGTGACCTTTGTTACATATGAAAAGTGAAATCTTTTCTGGGGAGGGCTGGGTGGGGAGAAATAGCGGTCACTGCAAAATCAGTTGATGCTTGCGAGTGAATTCGCAAACCCAAATGGAGAGGGGAGATATGGTTGTCCGACAAGGGATAAAGGACAACTCAGGAGGGGAAGGGGAGATTGGGGATAAAGAAGATATAAATAGGAGAATAAGGAAAATGTTGGATGTTGTAGGAATGTTGTCTTATAAAGAGTTGAAAATAAGAAAACAGAAATGGAAAAGGAGGAAAGGTAATGATGGAAAAACGGAAGGAGAAGATAAACAAAGTATAAAATGGCTACGCTGAACTATATGACTTTAAATATTAATGGAATACATAACCAAATTAAAAGGAAGAAACTACTAAATTTACTGAAACAGGAAAAAATTGATATAGCATTTGTCCAAGAAACACACTTAACTGAATTGGAGCACAAGAAATTAAAGAGAGATTGGGTAGGACATGTAACAGCAGGATCATATAATTCAAAAGCAAGAGGAGTGGCTATATTAATTAGTAAAAATGTGCCGTTTAAAATAGAAGAGGAAATAATAGATCCAGCAGGGAGATATGTTATGATAAAATGTCAGATATATTCGGAGTTTTGGAATCTACTTAATGTATATTCACCTAACGAAGAAGATCAAAAGTTTATGCAAGATATCTTTTTGAAGGTAGCTAATATGCAAGGGAACATACTAATAGGAGGGGATTTCAACCTGAATTTGGATCCAAATATGGATAAAACGGGGAAAAAAATTAACAGGAAGAACAAAGTAACCAAATTTATAATTAAATCAATGCAAGAAATGAAACTTTTGGATATATGGAGGAAACAAAACCCAAAAGAAAAGGAATACTCATACTACTCGGCTAGACATAAAACATACTCAAGAATAGACCTATTTTTGTTATCAGCTAGTATGCAGGATAGAGTAAGAAAAACAGAATATAAAGCGAGAATACTATCGGACCATTCACCCTTAATATTGACAGTAAAGCTAGAGGACATCCCTCCAAGAATGTATAGATGGAGATTAAACCCCATGCTACTTAAAAGACAGGATTTTAGAGAATTTATTGAAAAGCAATTAAAAATGTATTTTGAAGTAAATACGGAATCAGTGGAAGATAAGTTTATACTATGGGACGCAATGAAAGCATTCATTAGAGGGCAAATAATAAGCTATGTAACCAAGATGAAGAAGGACTATAATCAGGAAACAGAGCAGTTGGAAAGGGAAATAGTAAACATAGAAAAAAAATTAGCAATGAAGGAAGATACAACTAAAAGAAGAGAATTGGCGGATAAAAAAATAAAATATGAAACATTACAAACATATAAGGTAGAGAAGAATATAATGAAGACAAAACAGAAATATTATGAACTAGGGGAAAAAACGCACAAAATCCTAGCATGGCAGCTTAAGACAGAACAAGCTAAGAAAATGGTATTGGCATCAAGGAAAAAAGACAAACAAATAACATATAATCCAAAAGAAATTAAGGAAAACTTTAGAGAATTCTATGAACAATTATACCGAACTGAAAACGAAGGGAAAGAAGGGAAAATAGATGAATTTCTAACTAAAATTGAACTACCAAAACTACAAATAGAGGAACAAAATAAATTAACAGAGCCATTTGGAATAGTAGAAATACAAGAGATAATAAAAAAATTACCAAATAATAAGACACCAGGAGAGGATGGATTCCCAATAGAATTCTATAAAACATTTAAAGATTTATTAATACCGCCCCTCCTGGATGTAATCAACCAGATTGATGAAACACAAAGCTTACCAGATTCATGTAAAACAGCAATAATTACAGTAATACTAAAACAAGGGAAAGATCCACTCTTACCAGCGTCATATAGACCAATATCTTTGCTAAACACAGACTATAAGATAACAGCTAAACTATTAGCAAACAGATTAGCAGAACAGGTACCGAAAATGGTAAATTTAGACCAAACTGGATTTATCAAATAAAGACGCACAACAGACAATATTTGTAAATTTATTAACTTAATTCATGCAGTAGAAGGAAATAAAGCACCTGCAGTAGCAGTTGCTTTAGACGCAGAGAAGGCCTTCGACAGAGTAGAATGGAATTATTTGTTCAAAGTATTGCAAAAATTCAGTTTACCGGAGAAGTATATTAATTGGATTAAAGCATTATATAAGGGACCGTTAGCGAAAGTGACAGTAAATGGACATGTATCAAAGCAATTTAACTTAAGCAGGTCAACGCGGCAGGGATGCCCACTATCACCTTTATTGTTTGCGCTAGCTATAGAACCACTAGCAGAATTGATAAGAATAGATAATAATATAAAAGGAATAAAAATAAAAGACAGGGAATATAAAATCAGTCTATTTGCGGATGATGTTATAGTGTACTTAACAGAACCAGAACTATCAATAAAAGAATTATATAAGAAATTGAAGGAATATGGAGAAGTGTCGGGTTACAAGATAAACGTAAATAAAAGTGAAGCAATGCCTATGAATAATGCGGATTTCTCAAAATTTAAGAAGGAATCTCCATTCAGATGGCAAATGCAGGCAATAAGATACCTAGGTGTACAAATAAATAAAAATCTAGGCCAATTATATAAACTCAATTACAATCCACTAATGAAAAAATTACAGGACGATTTAGAGCATTGGAAAGAGCTACCACTAACACTGATAGGAAGGATAAACCGTATTAAAATGAACATTTTTCCAAGGATACTATACTTATTTCAGGCATTGCCAATACAACTGACAGAAAAATTCTTCAAAGAGTTAAAGAAAATAATAAGGAAATTTTTATGGAGAGGCGGGAAACCGAGGATAGCACTAGATAAATTAACAGAATGGTATAAACAAGGAGGCTTACAATTGCCAAACTTCAAAAATTATTATAGAGCCGCACAATTAAGGTACCTATCAGATTTTTATCAAACAAGGGAAAAACCAGACTGGACGAGATTAGAATTAGATAAAATAGGGGAAAAGATACCTGAACACATATTATATAAATGGGACGAAAAATTGGTACAACATAGAACTTCTCCAGTATTACACCATCTCCTCAATATATGGAAGAAGATTCATGTAGAAAGAAATAAAACAAATTATCAATTACCAAAACTAATATTGACGCAAAATAAGCTACTCCCTTTTACAATAGACAACCTTTCCTTTAGAAAATGGGGAAAAAAAGGGATTAAAAGAATAGAAAATTGTTTTTCAGGAAGTAGATTCTTATCCTTTGAACAAATGAGAGATAAGTACAATATAACTGGAGATACAGCGCTGGCATATTACCAACTGAGATCCTACTTGAAAGATAAATTAGGAAGCAATTTGAGTTTACCAGAGGGAAGTAACCTTGAATATGTGATTACAGATACAATGTTAATCAAAAGATTTATAACAAATATGTATATTAAACTGCAAGAAAAGGAGAATGAGGAAACAAATGGTAAAACTAAACAAAAATGGGAACAAGATTTAAATATAAAGATAAAAAAGGAAACATGGGAGAAATTATGTTCTGGAACGATGAGAAATACAATAAATACGAGGCTGCGTATGATACAATATAATTGGTTACACAGACTATACATTACACCGCAAAAGTTAAATAAATGGGACCCAACAGTATCTGATAGATGTTTTCGATGTAAAAAAGAAAGGGGAACAACAATTCATGCAATCTGGACATGTGAGAGTAGAAAAATTTTGGGATGATCTCAATCAGATATTAAATAAAATAACTGAAAACAATATACCAAAGAATCCAGAGATCTTTCTCCTAAGTAACATAAAAAATAAAGAATTTGGAATTGACTTGGAAGATGCACAAAAAAGATTTGTTAAGATAGCCCTAGCCGTAGCAAAAAAATGTATTATGTCAACCTGGAAATTGGAAGATAATTTGAAAATACAACAATGGTATATAGAAATGAATAAATGTATTCCATTAGAAAAAAATAACATATAGTTTAAGAAATAATATTGAAATATTCAAACAAGTATGGGAGCCTTACATTAAATACAATAGCGAAAACCTACCGGGGACAAACATTACCTAAGTTGATGGAAGGAGAAGGAAAGAAAAGAATGGACTCAGTAGAATTTCTGGTGTATTTTTGTTGAATGACAACATTGTCTGAATTAATGCAACCTAGATTGTATACCTAAAATGGATGAGAGGGGGGGGGTGGGGGGGTGGCTTGGGAGGAGGGAGGGGGGGGGGGAGAAAAAGTCACTGTAAATGTGTGAAAAAGAAAAAGTGTATATCATGGCTAATGTGATTTATGGTGTGAAAAATAAAAAATTTAAAAAAAAATACTTCCAGCAGGAGCTTGAGAGCAGGCTCCAAAGTTTCAAGTGGTACTGAATCAAGCAGACATGGCAGCTCTTAAAGTGGAAAAAAGCAATGCTTCACTTTAAATTTGACTTGGAAGATAAGGAGGAGTGAATAAGAATGGCACGGGTGTGGCAACAACCAAAAGAGGAGCAGCTGCGGATGGAAAAGGAGCTACAGGTCAAGTGATGGAGAGGAAGAGGTGCAGCTGCGGATGGAAAAAGAGCTGCAGGAGGAGCAGCTAAGAATGGAGGAAGTGCAGCTAAAAAGGCAAAAGGAGCAACTGGAACTGGACAGAAAAATTGCTGTTAATGAGGCCAGGTCACAGACACTAGAAGGCTCAGGGGTATTTGATGCTCCAAGTAAATTATCAAAAGCATCAAGTTTTGAGGAAGGACTCCAGAAAAAGAAAATATTGAATACCAAAGCTCAGCCAGTGCTACAATCACAATACATGGTTGGTCCTGAAATAAGACAGGTCTAGGCATATGGCTGAGCCAGTGATAGAACCATAAATTGTCAATGGTCATGAACTAGACAGATTAAGACTCGGTGTTGAGCCAATGCTATGTCACAAGACGTGCTTGGTCATAAACCAGGGAGGTTAAGGCATGGATGTGAGATGTGAAAAATCCCAAATTAATCAGGTTGATTTAAGGAGCTAATGTTCAAACCCCAATGATGGCTGCATTGGACAGACATGGGAGCCAAATGCCATATTATGGAGGGTCATATCAGGTGCTTCTGGCAAGTATAGAAATCTGGGTAAACAAAGTAACATACGCCTAGGCATGACAAGGCAAGAGGAGTCAGCGGCATCATTACGGCAGTTACAGACATTTTCTGCTCTGCCCAAGAAAGAGATTCAACTTTTTTTTTATATGGTGACCCCCTTGAATTCCAATCATTTATAAAACGCTTTGAAACAGTATTGAAATTAGGTGTCAAAGCCAGGATTGTTTATATTATTCGCAGCAGTTCACGAGAGGACCACCACAAGATCTTATAAAGAGTACAAATCCTAATGTAGGATTCAGACAAGACAAGTGGCTACTGGAGAAGCATTTTGGCGCCAAGTATAGAATTTCTACAGCTTATTTACAGAAGACTCTAGCCAGCCATTTCCTCTTGTAAGGACAACAGGTTGAACTTAGAACTCACAACCCGTCTTCAAAATGGGGTTTTCAACAAGCCTGCCAGCTTGCCATTTTGCAGCCTCAACTGCTGCTGTAGAGCTGATATCTCTCTCTCTCCAAAAAAGAAAGCATCTGTCTGTTTTTCTCTCTCTGCTTGTAAAAACCCTACGACTTCTTACAGGGCTCTTCTCAGTATACGAGTCTGGACTTTGTTCCATTTGTACCTCCATGTGGCATTCTTTCCAGAGCAGTTCTATTGTCTCTGCAAAATCACTGGTGACACAATGTCTCACTTCAGCAAAGCTCTTGCATTTTAAATGAGAATGTCTTTTGCGAAGTGTTACCCTGTTTGTGTAACCTAAACTAAGCTCCCACAATTTATCTCTTTTAAAGCCATATTTTACCCATAACTATTCTAACATATCCTGTAACACTACAAAAGTTAATAAATTAATGTTGGTACTATAGAAATTGATTCCATGGAATTAATAATCGAAAACATGGACATGAATTAAATGGGGATTTACACCAGAGGATGTAAGCAATGCCACAGATGTACCTGAAGGTCAGAAATTGTAAGGGAGGCATTCAGAAAATTTACAATTATTAGGGTAGCTGATAAGTAATCAGGTCATTATGAATTTAATCTTGGAGATGAAATAAAAGAAGTTGATTGCATTGCTTTTATTTTTCCCAAATTCCCATTTTGGTGAAAATTCCATTATATTGGAAAGTAGCAAAGGTAACTTCTCTTTTCAAAAAGAGAGGATATCAAAAGCAGTGAACATCAGTTATCATGATGTCTGTCACAGAACAAGTATTGGAAACTTATCACATTACAGCAGGCCACTTGTAAATATTCAAAGTAATCAGATAGGGTTAAGATGGGGTTACTGGAACTGAAGAAGCAACATTCTGTGAAGATTTCGAGAAGATGTTTGCTTAGATTATGCAACAAAAACTATTGCACAATTTTGGGGCAGTATGGTTAACTGCGGTTAGTGCAATGCTGTTACAGTTCCAGCGATCAGGACTGGGGTTTGAGTCCCACGCTGTCTGTAAGGAGTTTATACGTTCTTCCCGTGTCTGCGTGGGTTTTTCCCATGGACTCCAGTTTCCTCCCACCCTTGAAAACGTACCAGGGGTTGTAGGTCAATTGGGTGTAATTGGGTAGCATGAGCTCGTGGGCCTGTTACAGTGCTGTATGTTAAATTTAAATTTAAAATAACTTGGTGTGAGACTTAATGATACAGGAGAGTGGGGACACTTTTCTTTCTCTGGTTAGCTTGATATAACCAGTGGTGTGGCATGTTGTGCTGGTACCTTGACCTTTTACAATTAAGATGAATGATTCAGAAAAAGGCACTGAAGATATTGTTGCAAAATTTGCTGATGCCACAGAGTTGAGAGGGAACTATTTTGTGGTGAGGACAGAAGGAAGCTACCAAGAGATAGAAATTAATTGAGTGAGCAAAGAGGTGACAATTTTATGGCAAGGGAATACACAAAATTGTTTATTTTGGCAGTTAATTATCCAAATTGCCAAAGATTTGAAGTGTTTGTATCTGTGTGTGTTCTAACTAAAACCCCCCACACAATTTATATCCTTTAAAACATATCTATATACAATATAAAATATAACATAATCTGTCACAATACACATTACATACATGTGAATTAGAAGGGGGTAAAGTTAGGTTCAGTTAATAGTAATATGTTAAAATTTGATCCCGTTCATATGTTTAAAGATAATTAAAAGCAACTTTTGTTAAAGTAACCATTTGTCTTGGTGAATTTCTGTTGCTGCTGGGTTTTGGGGTCTTCTGGGCCCATCACAATAGAGGCTGCTTTTTTAAGACACTGCCCTTGTAGATATTCTTAATGAAGTGATGGCACTGGCTTCTCTGTCGTCTTTTCCTGTCCTGTGTATTGATATCTCCATACCAGACAGTGATGCAACCAGTAAGAATGGTCTCCATGTAGAGATTTGCAAGTCTTTGGAGACATACCAAATCTCTCCAAACTCCTCATGAAATATAGCTGTTGCAAAGCCTTCTTCATGATAGTATCGACATGGAGGCCCCAGGATAGGTTTTCAGAGATTATGACATCCAGAAATTTGAAAGTTCTTAATCCTTTGCACTGCTGACCCCTCGTTGAGGACTGGTTTGTGTTCTCCAAGAATGGAATTTGAAATGGAAAATACCAAGTAGTCCAAGATCCTTTTCTGGAAGATTGTAAACTAAAAGCTTTTCCTCTTCCTTCATCTTCTACAACTTCTTGCAGGAGGCAAATGTTTTGTAACCATACACAGAAGCCAACAGCCTCAGTACATTTTTAAGAGAAGAATACATCTATGTTTAATAGGAAACTTTTTAAAAATGAAACAAATATATTTGAAGAAGCATACTTAGAAGACTATTTTCAGCCTTAGTAAAGAACTGGTAGATTACAAAGATAAATTTGACAAATGGCAAAGATCATTTATTTATTATTTTTACTTTTAAAAAAAATTTACATTTATTTTTAAAATTTCGATATACAGCATATTAACAAGGCCCTTTCTGTCCATGGGTTCTGTTAGGTCTGCTTTGTTCATGAATGAGTGAGACAAACACCAGACTGAGTCGAAATCAGGGTTCTTTGTTCTTTATTACCGGATTGTAACACTTGCAACTAACAAAGTTAGTCGGAGAATGCATTCTGCCGTTATCAGCAAAATGGTGATTTTTTATACCCTTGGATACATGCTTAGAACATCATCATATCATTACTTGTCCAATGACTAAAACTGTTGCTATCCTTTCCCTGCTAGCTTCCTGCCTCTCAATCCATCAATGTCTCTCTTATCTTGTAAGTACAAGGATGCATTCACATCTTGTTACAGCCCTGCACAGGGTAACTCCTTACACATTCCCATCTCATGATGTTTTACCTTACAGTTCATGCCTCCCAATTACACTCAATTAACCTAAACCCCCCCCCCCAGAATGTTTCAAATGGTGGGAGAAAACCAGAGCCCCTGGGGAAAACCCATGCAGACACAGGGAGAACATACAAACTTCTTACAGACAGCATGGGATTTGAACCCTAGCCCTGATCGCTGGCGCTGATATGGCATTGCGCTAACCGCTACACTAACCGTGCCACCCCAAAAGTATATTTAGTGTTAATGACTGAAAGATTCATTAGTAATAAAACAATCTGAAAGTTGATCTTGGTTCAATATCCAATATGTATTAACATTTCAGGGAAAAAACCTGAAGGCCTGTATTTTATTTTTATAGAATACGATTTGCAAAAATCTTCACATTGAAAAACAACAACCGAAGTTAAGGTACTTAGAATTCCTTTTTCCTCAAAAGATAAAATACATATTGGCTATATCAAGGAAACATTCATTGTGTAATGTCAGCACCGACACTGTGCAATACAAGTGACCTATTGGAAAATTCAAGATTAGCTCTTCCAGGGCCAAAGTAAAATGCCATTAAAATAATGAATGTAATTTTCCTGATCAACTTAATGCTTTATCAATTTTAGTTCTTGAGCACTGAAATCTTAAACAAATATTAGAGAAAGTAAAAATCCACAATCTCAGATACAGCTTTTTTTTGAACCAATAGAAATTCAAAAATTGCATTTCTTCCCTGGTTTCCAATTTTAATTAAATGGAAGATAGAGTTTTATTAAAACACTTTCTTCTGCCACAGGCTTTGTGTCAATCAAACTAAATAGACATATCTAACTATAAACAAAACAGGTTTATGTGGACAAGCATTAACTTTTAATACAAAATATGAAGATCTCAGTATTCAATCATCACATCCTCTAAATATAACTATGTCCGTACAGTACTTACAACTCTGTTCCATTTCTTTCTTTTCTCCAGTTGGTAGTTTCAATGTCTCAATATGTGCTTGAATAACATTGACCCATTTCTGTAATGAATCCATGATCATCCATGGCCGAGACATGTCCACCACCATCATAAGCAGGATATCTTTCACGTTATCAGCAGTAATTGCAAACTTCAGGAGACCTTTATAGTAAGTGTCTCCATCCAAGATCCAAACATTGCAGTGAGTGTGATCTGTCAATAAGGAGAGATATAAAAAATATAATTTAGACCCCTTACACCTCAACCATATCACAAATTCACCCACAATTTCCAGTGATAGAAATATGTCAGGCAGGGTCTTTTAGTTACAGTACTTAAAAGAAAATCAAACATAAATTAATTTAGCTTTACACCTCCCCCAATTCAGACTTTGTGTTACATTAAATGTATCTTCTTCTAAACACATCAAAGCAAGCCCATCTGAGATGCTCAGAAAAGAAAGAACAGTCAGACGTCTAAAATTATAGGAAACAAGGAAATGGTGTGCCGGCAACCTCAGACAAAAGTAAACTAAATTTGCTTGGTGGTTATTATATATGGAGGCTACTAAACCTAGAATCCTTTTGGACATCACATCTGATGGCACAACAAAATACACAAATATTTGACTCAAACAAATATTACATTCTCTCTCATGTACAAGTCTCCAAATCACAGTGCATCATTCTAGTCACAGATGGAGTAGCAGCAAATAAATATCTTCAGCCTGAAACAACTTCTACCTCCTGGTTGCTGTGTTATCATATTTTGACAACTGTGTCAAAAAGTAATGCAAAGTAAAATCTCAACTATAACTGCACAGCTTTATCTATAATGTCAGCAGCCATGAACCATTTTCAGCTGATGGTAAACAAGGTGGATGGTGGCTGGCAGTGTGATGAGTGAAAAGAAATGGTATATTGCCAAGAGCAATATAACAAGAGCAATATAACAAAGACCCAGAGTGAATAGATACACTGAGGATGTCAAAGGTAATTCTCAAGGCTTGAAGGAGAAGCCATTGCCTAAGATGCTTTGACTGGAATTGCTTAACTTACAGCAGCTCCATTGAGCAGGATAAGGAAGTACACCCCTGGGACGACAGATGTAATTAGAATCCTCAAGGTCTGACCATAAGATAGGAGCATAGTTTTGCCCATCGCTGATGTATTCTTCCCTTTAACCCTATTTCCCTGCTATCTCCCCATAACCTTTGGCACCCTTTCTAATCAAGAAACTATGAACCTTTCTTTAAATTGACCCAATGATGGGCTCCACAGCTGCCTGTGGTAATGAATTCCACAGAATCACCACTCTCTTGGTGTAGAAATTTCCATTCATTCCTGTTCCAAAGGGATGTCCTTTTATTATGAAGCTGTGCCCTCTCAACCTAGATTCTCCCACTGCTGAAAACATCTTCTCCATATCTAATATAACCAGCCCTTTCAATATTCAGCATGCTTCAATGAGATTCCCCCCCCACCCCCCCCAATCCTTCTAAACTTTAGCGAGTATAGGCCCAGAGTTCATACATTTACCCTCTCATCCCCGAGATCATTCATGTAAACATCCCTCTCCAATGCCAGCACATCCTTCCTTGAGCTTGGGGTCTTAAACTGCTCACAATACTTCAAGAGTGGTCTGACCAATACCTTGCTATGCTAAAGCTTCATATCTTTGCCTTCTCAAAATGAATGCTAATCTGTAAATTAACCTTTATGGAATGCTGCACTAAAACTCCCAAGTCCCTTTGGGCCTCTGCTTTCTGAATTTTCTCCCCATTTACAAAATAGTCTATGTCTTTATCCCTTCTCTCAAAGTGCCATACACTTACTTCCTTGCACTATATTACATCTAGCTCTTCTTTCTCCATTTTCCCTACCTGTCCTTCTGCAGACTCCCTGCTTCTTCAACACTTCCCATCCCTCCACCTATCTTTTTATCAACCACAAATGTGGCCACAAAGCAAGTAATTCAATTATCTAAATCCGGGGTGGCCAAACCACAGCTTGCGAGCCACATGCAGCTCTTTGACATGTATGTGCAGCTCACGAAAATATGTTGGCTGTGAAGTGTTTGTGGATATGGCTTGTGATCTGTGATTGTGGCACATGTGGCTGCGATGTAGGCAGTGAATTTACCTTAGCTCTTGACGAATCTAGACATACAAGACAACCCACAACAGGTGGTATTTGTGTGTTATGTTTCCTCTGTTGTAACTGTGAAAGAACAGATGTTAGACTTTGTCGCACTTAAAGAAACAACTCATGATGTTGATTTCTTTTGAAAAATCAGTTTGAAAGAGCTTTAACAAATGCTTATGTTTTCTACTGGATAAACTCGTCAGTGTTGCAACAGATGGAGCATCTACTATGGTGGGAAAAAATACAGGATTAATTGCATTAATCCCAGCTTTCCAGAGTTGCTCCCTGTTCATTGCATTATTCATCATGAGAACCTGGCAGCCAGGTACTTCAGGTATGAAGATGTTATGAAATCTGTCCTTGAAATTGTCAATTTCATATGCTTAAATGGGAAGACTCATCGACAGTTCAAAGCATTTATTGAAAAATCGAGCTTGAAGATAAACCCAGTGATGTCTCGTTCTACTGCAGTGTGAGGCGGCTGTTAACCAACAATGTCTTGTGTAGGTTTGTGAATTTGTTGGAGCATATTATTACTTTTTTTGAACAAAAGATTCATCCTCAACAGGAAACTGAGGAATGGATGCAAGATCTAATGCTCCTTATTGAAATAATGAATCATCTACAAACTCTCAACTTGGCATGCCAAGGGAAGGATAGGATCGTTTCTGAGGTAAAACACAGGATTCTGTTGACACAGTGGTTAAGTGAAAAAACACACAAATGCTGGAGAAACTCTGCAGGTCAAACAGTGCTTTTACGTAGCAAAGATAAAGATACATCACCAACATTTCAGGCCTGAGCCTTTCATCAAGATGTGGGAGAACATGAGAAATGCCCGAACAAAAGGGGAAGGGGGAGGGGAGGTGGTGAGAGTGCGAGATGTTGTGGGTGGGGGATGTGGGGAAAGGACCGATTGAAAGTGGGGGGAGAAGTCTAGGCTAAGTGGAGAGAGAAAGGAAGTAGAAACTGGAATGACTAGTTTAAGGAGGGGGAAGGTGGAAGAAAGGCAAGCTGATTAGTGGAATGCAGTAAACTCAATGTTCATGCCCTAGGGTTGGAGAAATTAACCCTAGGGTTAATTTTTGCCCAGACAAAAAATGAGGTTCTGTTCTTCCAGTCTGGGTGGGGTAGTGTGAAAGGCCATAGACAGACATGTGAGCTTGAGAGCATGACTCAAAATTGAAATGGTTGGGTATGGGGAGGTCGCTTTTGCTGCGGATGGATTAGAAGATTGTTTCAGCCACTTTCCCAATCTCAAAAGGAGAGTAAATACATCCCTTGATATTGAAATGAAAGACCACAAACTGGAAGAATTCAAAAATAAATTACAAGGTCTCCTTGATAATTTCCTAGCCAGGTTTGAAGACTTGCAAAAGCTGAAACCCTGCTTCATCTTTCTTGATGTGATCAATGATGGTTGTCCAATTCTCAGTGCTCTGGTTACAGATTCATCTGCTATAGAACTAATGGAATTACAGGAGGACCTGGATCGAAAGATGATCCATAAATCTTAGTCTACAATCGAGTTCTGGAATCAAGTTCCAGAAATAAAATATTCTGAACTAAAGAAAACCAGTGTGTGACTCATTTCAATTTTCAGCAAAGCATTCTGCTGTGAATTACTACGCACTCTCATGAAGAGATTGTGGAGTCAAAGCATCATTCAATCCTTATAAATCAACATTTGACAGCTAATTAGTACAGCTATGACAACATATCAGTAGAATTTTCAATGACTCACTGCCAAGATGGTCAGTATTTTGAAAGTACGGTATTTGGTATGGGTACGTTTTGATTATTGAAACTGCACAAATTAGCAGTTTAAAAACTACATACATGAACAAATATTATTACAGACATGTGTTTCTTAATACATAAAAGTTTTGTAACAAAATGTGCATATAAGAGTAAAAATGTGAATGTAATATTTTTTCATGTCTTGTGGTTCTCAAACTTCTAAATTTTATCGTATATGGGTCTTGCGTTAAACAAGTTTGGCCACCCTGATCTAAATCATTTACATGCTATGTGAAAAATAGCAGACCCAACTCCAACCCTCGAAGAACACAACTAGGCACCTGCAGCCAGCCTAAGAAGACCCCCTTTATTCCCACTCTGCCTTCTGCCAGTCAGCCAACCTTCTACCCATGCTGATACCTTTCCTGTAATACCATGCACACCTATCTTATTTTATACCCTTGGGTGTGGCACCTTGTAAAAGGCCTTATGAAAATCCAAATAATTAGCATTCATTGACTCTACTTTGTCTGTTTTGCTAGTTATTTACTCAAAGATTTCCAACAGATTTGTCAAGTAATATAAGTCCTGAAGGAAACCATACTGACATTGTTCTTTTTTATCTTGTGCTTTCATGTATCCTGAACCCTCATCCGTAAAAATGGATTCTAGAATCTTGCCTGCAGCTGGTCTATAATTCCTTGTCATTTATCTCTCTCCCTTCTGAAAGAATGGAGAGACTTATGCACTATCCAAACCTCTAGAACCACTATGGAATCTAGTGATTTTTGAAAGATCATCGCTAAAGACTCCACAATCTCTTCATGAGAGTGCGTAGTAATTCACAGCAGAATGCTTTGCTGAAAATTGAGATGAATCACACACTGGTTTTCTTTAGTTCAGTATATTTTATTTCTGGAACTTGCTTGTAGACTAGGATCATCTTCAGATCCAGGTCCTCCTGTAATTCCATTAGTTCTATGGCAGATGAATCTGTAACCAGAGCACCGAGAAATGGACAACCATCATTGAGGTGTAGTGCATCCAACCTAGTGACATCCATCATCAGCCCCTTTGGTTTCCCATGCACCTCTTCTTAATAGCAAATAAACTCCTTTCTGCCCCATAATTCTCGAATTTCTGCCATGTCACCGGTGTCTTCCATAGTAAAGACTGTCACAAAATACCTACTGTATTCAGTTCATTTACCTTTTCTTTGTTCCCCATTATTTCCCCATCATTTTTCAGTGGTCTGATGTCCACCCTTCTCTTTTACTAAAAACTATAGGTGTCCCCTTTTACTGGCAAACTTGACTTCATATTTCATTTTTTCTTCCTTTATTGCCTTTTTAAGTTGCATTCTATTTGCTTTTAAATACTACTCAATCCTCTAGCTTCACAGTAATGTTTGAAAGACTGTATGCCCTCTTTCTTTCATGTTTTCTTTGAGTTTTCTTTTCAGCCACACCTTCCCCTTAGATTGCTTCTTCTTCTTTGGGATGAACCTATCCTGTGACTTCTGAATTATCCCCAGAACTCCTGCCATTGCTGCTCCACAGTCTTTCCTGCTGGGGTCCTCTTCCAATCAATTTTGGCCAGCTCCTCTCTCAATCCACTATAGTTATATGTACTTAATTGTAACATTGATACATCTGACTTAAGCTTCTGCTTCTGAAACTGCAGAGTGAATTCCATTATATTATGATCACTACCTCCCAAGGATTTCTTTCTTATAAGCTCCCTAATCGAGTACGGTTCATTATCCAAAGGGGATGTTATCTCCAGACCACAGGTGTTTACATTTTTATAAAAAGAAAAAATCACCAGTGTTCAAGCACATAATATTAGTGGAAGAAAAAAATGCCACCATGGAATTGTGCTCACCTTCAATATCTTCATCATGAACATCCAGGTACAGGAACTCCATTCCTCGTCCTTTCTTGTAATCATCCACTCCTTGTAGTTTTGCTATTAAAGTAGTTTTACCAGATCCATCTTCGCCTGAAAATGAAACAAGAGTTTGGTGGAAATAAATTAGCCTGAAAATGAAACAAGAGTTTGGTGGAAATAAATTAGCCTGAAAATGAAACAAGAGTTTGGTGGAAATAAATTAGCCTGAAAATGAAACAAGAGTTTGGTGGAAATAAATTAGCCTGAAAATGAAACAAGAGTTTGGTGAAAATAAATTAGCCTACTACCTGAAATCACATAATAAAAATAACCAATACCTCTCTGTCTAGATCACAAAGATAAGCGTATACAGAGCCGTTGTCATACCCACACTCCTGTTCGGCTCCGAATCATGGGTCCTCTACCGGCACCACCTACGGCTCCTAGAACGCTTCCACCAGCGTTGTCTCCGCTCCATCCTCAACATCCATTGGAGCGCTCACACCCCTAACGTCGAGGTACTCGAGATGGCAGAGGTCGACAGCATCGAGTCCACGCTGCTGAAGATCCAGCTGCGCTGGATGGGTCACGTTTCCAGAATGGAGGACCATCGCCTTCCCAAGATCGTATTATATGGCGAGCTCTCCACTGGCCACCGTGACAGAGGTGCACCAAAGAAAAGGTACAAGGACTGCCTAAAGAAATCTCTTGGTGCCTGCCACATTGACCACCGCCAGTGGGCTGATAACGCCTCAAACCGTGCATCTTGGCGCCTCACAGTTTGGCGGGCAGCAGCCTCCTTTGAAGAAGACCGCAGAGCCCACCTCACTGACAAAAGGCAAAGGAGGAAAAACCCAACACCCAACCCCAACCAACCAATTTTCCCTTGCAACCGCTGCAATCGTGTCTGCCTGTCCCGCATCGGACTGGTCAGCCACAAACGAGCCTGCAGCTGACGTGGACTTTTTACCCCCTCCATAAATCTCAAAGCCAAGCCAAAGAAAAGAAGAAGAAGAAGAAAGAGAAGAGATCAGAAAAATGTTACTTCATTTTTTTGAAAAAATGTAACTTCATTTTTCTTTTTGTTAATAACATTGTAATATTCAAATTATCATATCAAATTTTGGCTATTAAAAAAAAGTTCACTTTATAGTGCAGAAATAGTAATTTTCAGCACATTTACCTTGTAGAAACAGTTCTAGAAAGCAATTCTGGAAAAAAAACAGCCAGCTTTAGGCTCCAGATTTTTAAAGAGCAATTAAACCATAATTAAAATGTGTGGGTTCTACAAATGTTAATGTTTCTTCTGGTCAGTTTCATACAGTCGTGTACCTGTAATATCTCTAATACTGGTCAAATATTCTCAGAAGCTTGCAAGCCCTTGCAGCGACGTTCATCTCAGATTTGAAAGGTTTTTTGTGGCTGAAGGCACCTGTGGCTTTTGTTATCTGTGGCTTCAGCTGGTAGTTGTCGTGTTTAGTTTGCAATGTCAATTTATAACACAACAGATGTTTATGTACTCTCTGTTACGATAATTTTGAATTCAAACATATGTATATTTGTAAGTGTACATGCCCTGGTGACTATCAATATCATTAAGCATTTCTATATGGACTTATTAAGAGTTTCCTTTTACTTGACCATTTCAGTGCATAACTCGCACTCAAAGAAATACGCCACTTCACACAATTTAAAGTAGCGATTCCTAAAGTGAGCGCTGCCACCCACTGTGGGCAGTGGAAAAATCCAAGAGGGCGGTGAGGGGAAGGGGGGCGGTCAGGAAAAATGGGGTGTTCTGAACCTTCCAGTCTTGTTATTATTCAGTCTGTTACAAAGTTTAATGAAGAAGCCAGTGGAGTAATTTCTGGCCAGACTTGGGGTGGCAGTAGTGAGAAAAAAAAATGGCGACAAGGCGTCTTCGTGAGAGCTGGTCTCGGTGGCCGCCACGTTGTACTGGCATCACTAAACCCCTACTCAGCACCATTCCCACCACAAACACCCCACAAACTACTCAGTGCCACCACTAACATCCCCACTCAGTGCTGCCACTAACCTCCCCCATCGTGCTCAGTGCTGCCACAAGCCCCCCTCACCCCGCTTAGCACCACCACAAGCCTCCCCATCCCACTCAGTGCCACTACTAGCCCTCCCCAAGCACTTGGGATGTGGCCAAGAGGCCAAGGGGGCAGCAGCCTGAAAAAGTTTGGGAACCACTAATTTAAAGCAACACTGCAAAGAAACATTTACAAAAGGAATGATATGATTTATCCATGGTACTTATGAACTGTACGAACTGTACAAGACTAACATGGTCATTGTAGGGCTGTGAGTGAAGAAGGCCTTTTTGCAAAAGTATCTAAGATTCTAAATACTCAGCTGAGGATCTAAATGATTACAGTAGAGTGGCCATAGACTTTATCAAAACAGCTGTGGATGAGTGTGTCTCCACCAAATTGTTCAGGGTGTTCCCCAACCAGAAGCCCTGGATGAACAATGAAATCCAGAACTAGCTGAGAGCCAGATCACAGGCATTTAAGTCTGGAGATCCAGATCAGTACAAAAGGAGCAGGTATGACCTGCGAAAGCTATCTCCCAGGCAAAGTAGAGATTCCAGATCAAAATGGAAACAAGACACCCAACACATGTGGCAAGGCCTAAATGCTATAACCTTATACAAAACCAAATCCGCTGAAGTAGAAGACAGCAAAGCTTTGCTCCCAGAGGAACTCAATGCCTTTGTAGCGGTTGCTCCCAGCAGTGCTAACGAAATGAAGCCCATCCACACAGCATGAGGGTGAACCAGTAACTAAACTTTATTTGAATTTCTCGCACCACTTTAAGGGGATGACCCACTTCCTGTCTGGGCCGGACTCGTCTAAGGGAGTGACGTCAGCATGTTGCGGAGTCAATGCCTGCCCAGCAACGCACAACCAGGAAGTGACGACATCTCCCAGGCAATGTGTGTTGCCAAGCGCAGGCTTCTCCTGAGAAGGGAAAGAGGGCCCGCGCCATCTTGTCTCAACCAACTGGGGCAGCGTTTCAGCCCATCTAACTGTGCGGTTGCTTGGCCCGCTACCCCCCTCCCCCCCAGAATCACTGCTACCCTTTGAGCAAGTCACAGTACCATCTTGAGGCAGGCAAACTATGTGTCTGACCGGGGAATCTGGGACAGGCTGGCCTAAGTCAAAATGTGCTGCCTTGAGGTGGTCAATGGTAAACACGTCCTGCCACCCACCAATGTCCAGGGTGAAAACGACATTGCTGTGCTACAATCCCTTGAATGGGCCTTTATAGGGGCATTGCAGGTGTT
Source organism: Narcine bancroftii (assembly GCF_036971445.1). Classification (NCBI taxonomy): domain Eukaryota; kingdom Metazoa; phylum Chordata; class Chondrichthyes; order Torpediniformes; family Narcinidae; genus Narcine; species Narcine bancroftii. The sequence continues at coordinate 441,152,007 of NC_091469.1, forward strand.
CCTTGCTGTCCTTTACGAATGAAAATGAAGTTGGTGGACTGCAGATGCACAGGGACGTGGCAGGGTGGAGAGCTGTGTCAGGAAGGTGGCAGAGGTTTTGGCTTACCCATTTGTTCCCTCAAGTGCTGGAGGACATCCAAGGCATTGGGTTTTGAGCCAGGGATGTTGAAGTGAATGTCCCCTGGGATGTAAATGGGGGGCTGTACACTATCTCGGCGGATGCACTGGCAGGTCTTCTTTAGGTACTGTGCGAATTCCTAACAGCACCCATGGGAGTTCGTTCATCCAATTCGGGCCTCGTAGTCGGGCTTTCCGGGCTGATTTCAGATGGTGGTGAAAACGTTCAATGAGTCCATTTGCCTGAGGATGGTAGGACACGGTGCAGTGTAACTGGCTGCCACAGAACTTGGCTAGGTTGGATCAGAGAGAGGACGTGAACTGGGCCCCTTAGTGATGTGGGTCAGGATGCCAAAGTGAGTGACCCAGTTGGACAAGAAAGCTCTGGCGCAAGTCTCTGTGTTGCACGTGGGCAGGGGTATCGCTTCTGGCCAATAGGTAAAACGGGCGATTACTGTGAATAAACACCATGTACCTTGGCTCACGGGGAGCAGGCTAACGATGTCCACGTGTACATGGTCAAATTGGCATTGCACCAGGTCAAAACTCTTGGGAGGGGCCTTGATGCGTCTATTCACTTTGGGTGCATTGGCAGTCCAAGCAAGTCCTAACCCATAGTGTTACATCAGAAGAAGTGGATCTTATGGAAGGATGCGACAGTCCGTGAATTTGGTTGAACACCCACTGTCACCAGGTTGTGGGTAGGATGGGTCTGGGAAAGCCTATGCACATGTTGCACAGTAAAGTCAGGCTCCCCGGTGAAGGACAGAAATCACTAACCTTTAGGCTGCTGATGACAGTCTGGTAGGCCTGGTCATCAATATCCTCCGCTTGGTCTTCAGTCAGTTGAGCAACATCGAGTCCTCCTGAAATAGCGGAGATGGCTGGTCTGGACAAATGTAGGAGAGGTGTCGTTGTTGCCTCACTGACCATGGGACTGAGAACTTGCTGAATGCATGAGTGAGTTGCTTGAGGTCTGTGTAGGCGATGAAAACCCTTCCTTCTAACTCATACCGGAAATGTCGTATTGCCAGGTTCAGGCCCAATTGCTCATGGTCGAATGCACTGTATCTGAATTTTGGTGGTCTGGAGATGTTTCCTGAAGAAGGCCAGGGGGCCGCACTGTTCAACAACCCACTGCTCAAGTACCACGCCAACCGCTCTGTCCAATGCGTCTGTTCTAAATGCCGACAGGAGGAAGAATCAGTATGAGCCAAAGATGCGGCCTCTGGTAGTGCCATTTTAGTTGCCTGGAATGCTTCAACGGTTTCGCGTGCCCACTGGAGCACCTTGTCAGCAAATTTGATGAGGTTGAATAGAGGTTGCATGAGGGTGGCTACTCCCAGGAGGAAACGGTGATAAAAGTTCACCATCCCTAGGAATTTTTGTGGCCCTTTGATCGTGCTCAGCCTGGGTAAATTGCTGGATGGCCCTCTTGCAGGTGATAATGGTGTCCAAGGAAATCAATTGTTTCTAGGCCAAATTGGCACATAGCTGTGCTCACAGTGAGTTCAAACTCCTGAAACCTGTCGAAAAGGCGAGCCAGGTGCATCCTGTGTATGCTGGCTTCGGGGCTAGAGATGACAATTTCATCCAGATAGACGAAGATGAAACCGAGGTCCCTGCCAACCATGTCCATGATACACTGAAACATCTGAGCTGCATTCTTTCATCCAAAAGGCATCTAGAGGAACTCTAAAAGGCAGAAAGGTGTAATAAAGGCCATTTTTGGGATGTAGTTAGGATGCACCAGAATCTGATAGTACCCCTTGACTAGGTCCACCTTTGAAAAAAATCCGGCAACCCTGGAGCCTTGTAGCGAAGTCCTGGATGTGTGGGATGAGGTATCTATCTGGGACTGAGTCGTCTGTAGTCACCACACAGACGTCAACTGCCAGAGTGCTTCCAGACCATGTGCAGCAGGGACGCCCAGGGGTTATTTGAACAGCAGATGATACCCAACTCCTTCATGACAGCAAACTCGGTCTTGGCTTGGAGGAGTTTGTCCTGTGGGAGGTGCCGTGCCTGTGCATACACTGGTGGTCCGGTAGTGCTCCACTCCATGTGCTGGTTTAGCATTGTGGAAATTAGGCACCAACAGTGATGGATACTTGGCCAGTAAAAGGGAATATTCGTTGCAGTGCAGAGCATGAAAAGGAATGTTGCCATAGTGTGAGGGGATATGACTAGAACATGATAGCATTGACCAAGTGGCATCTGTTCATGCCTGGAGGAAATTGGCTCCGAGTAGGGCTTGCCCAACAGACACAATTGTACACTTCCAATGGAAAACAGTTCCCGTGGCATGGATTGTGACCAGATGAGAGGAGCCGTTGAATGCCTGTAGAGGAAGGACCTTGGAATTGTGGTTGAGCTTAAAGTATGTCAGCAGGATGAGGCTTATCTCTGCATCGTGTCGACTAGGAAATCCCTCTTTGTCCGCTAGTCCCTTAGGTAAAGCCCTTTATGTGTGCAAACCGCCGAGGCCACTATCAGCTGCCGACCTGTAATTCCAGTCGCAGCGCTCAACTTGGTGTTGGAGTACAAGCATGGAGGGACACACTGTCGGACGCTGCAGCCTCATATGCGGAGGTAGAAACAGTAATCGCTCTGTTTGTCTGAGCGCTTGTAACGTTAAGGTTGGACTGTGGCTACTGCTGGCGGACCCAGCTGTGGGAGGGGGGGTGTGGCAGGAGGCACAGACAATGTAGATTGGTTGAATATGTATTGAGCTCTGCTACGGGATGCGGAAAAGTCTGTCTGCTTCCTTGGCTACTAGGTATGGGGCGCTGAAATCCATGTCTGATAATGCTGAGGAAACTTGCACTGATAGTTTGGAGAGGGACAGGGCCTCGAACAAGAAACAGTTTGCGTGGCAATTCGGTAAACCCACCATTTCGTGCATGAGCTCGGAGGAGTTTCTATTGCCCAGGCCTTGCATATTCAGGATGTGAACAGCGCCCTCGTGCCAGCTGAGTTCCAGGGAATTGGAAGAGGAAACGCCAGAATTGTTCATACTTGTGCTCCTTAGGAGGATTTTCCACGAAGGAGCTTATTTTGGCTGCGGTAGCGGCATCCCTGGCGCGGACGTCCCAGAACTTGGCATCCTCCGAGACAATGCCTCTGACCTGGAACTGTGACTCAGCCAGTTGCAACTGGCCCAGAAGTGCAGTAAATGCACGCCCACAGTGTTGGTCACAGCTGTTGCAAATGTAGCGGTAGCAGAATCCTGCATTTTGTCATGTTCGAGATGGGTTTCAAAGACATTGGAAATGTCGGGGTCACCAGTGTAGCGGCTCCTCCCAGCTGCACTACCGAAACTGGCTGCTTTAAGGGAATGACCCACTTCCTGTCTGGGGCACTCTGGTCTAAGGGAGTGACGTCAGCGCGCTGCAGAGTCACTGCCTACCCAGCGATGCACAACTAGGAAGTGGCAACATCTCCCAAGCAATGCGTGTCACCAAACATGGTCTTCTCCTAGGAAGGGAATGGAGGCCCACACCATCTTGTCTCAACTGACTGGGGCAGCGATTCGGCCTGTCTAACTGTGCAGTCGCTTGGCCCATTACACCCCTCCACACCCCCTACTTCCCCTGATTAACTCATCTTGTCCGTATCTGAGGATGAAGTGCATGCTGCCTTCAGGAGAGTGATCTGAGGTGTATTGACGTTGATCAATAAAATAGTTCCTTAAGGGCTAAGGGAGGTGTTTGTCTGTGACACGTTTCTTGAAAGAATTGGTAATGAGGCCCCAAAGAATTTTCTTAAACAGACTTTATTAAGAAACACAAAAGGGCTAATGTCTGTAGGTTGCTTCGAATGACCAGATCCTTTTAAATTTGTCAATACCTTCACTTCAGACTTCATAGCAACAAGTTTTGATTTCAGATCCAATTGTTCCCTTTTTCTCCTTAGTTCCAAATGCTGCTTCTTAGCTGCTCCTCTAAGGCATATTTCTCATCAAGCACATTTTGTGGTGCTTGAAGAGCAACCAACTCAGCTTGAGACTTTATATAATGGGATGAAGCATGGGAAGCGCTGGAGCCCACTTTGGAACTTCTCTTGCTTCTCCTTTTTCCAGCATTTGACGCACTGTCTTCTGGATTTACTTCTGGTATATCAGTTGTTGCCCGGAAATCTGACTCCTTTCCGAATTCAAATTGTACATTCTCTTTCCTTTTGTCCTCTTCGCCAGCATTTTCTGACACATCTTTAGCCATTTCTGTACCACTGACACTAGAATCAGCTGACGTCATCTGCAGTGTTTTTGCGGAGTCTTTACTTTCATCAACCAAAGCTGCCTCTTCCTCTTCTTTAATTGCCAGCTTCAGTCCAGCGATGAGAGCACTTTTGTCACCTGTTGTATCTTGCATTCAGGTTTGGTGCATTCCTTTCATAAGATCTGCCTTCTTCTAGGTTTTGAGACGTTATGATGTAGCAGAGACTCCTAAAGCACCAGTGGCTATTTTGCCTGTATCCATCTTGATGCCGAGTTCCCAGCACAGAAACACAAGCAAAATGCACTGTTATCAGCAAGAAAAACTCCACTGTGGCATCCTTAATTTACATCACTAATTTGCAAGAAATGTCTTTACCAACATGTCAACAAAATCCTCTTCTAACAGATTAGAAGTTTCAAACTTTTTCTGGCCACTATAAGGGCTGATGGATGTGGATTACAAACTGCAAAACAACTCCACATTTTTAAGACACCCGCCATACTATTATCAATACAATTCAATTTCCCCTTACAGCAGTCCAAATGTTCCTATAAAAATTTCTGCCGACTAATTGTAGGGACTTCAGTCAACAAAGTGGTTGTTTGGAGGCTAAGTGGCGTTTGTCTGTGGCATGTTTCTTGAATGAATCAGTAACCAAGCTGAAGTAAATTTTCTTTATTAACAAACACAAAAGAGCTAACATCTGTAGAATTGTTTAGTATCAATAACAAAAAATCTATCGTAGAAGAAAATAACGTTCTAGCAAAATACTGATTAATCATAACATGTAACATGTAACATTCCAACATCCGTGTAACGGGCGACAGAAATTATCGACACCTAATCCACCATCCTCGGATTGCCCAACTGATGATGGGAGCTAGTGAACCTCCTTTTTGATGTGCACAAACCACCACAGATGCTCATTGAAGAATGCGCTGGCCCTAGCTCCAACCACCTGTGTGCCAACCCTCGCCCATGCAGCAATGGGAAGAACCCTACGGACCCCTGGATGCCTGCAGCCAAACAACAGGTAAGAAGCAAGCCTTTGGCTCTTACAAGAGGAGCATCCAGCCCAGATGGAGTACTGAGTATTAAAAATCTGTGTTGACCAATTTAACAATGTATTCACGATATCTTTAATATCTCACTCCATCAGGGTATGTTACCCACCTGTTTCAAACAGGCGCCAATCATACCAGTGCCCAATAAAGGTGTAGTAACCTACCTTAAAGACAACCGATAGTAGCACTGCCATCAACAGTGATGAAATGTTTTGAAAGGCTGGTGTTGAAGCATATTAGCTCCTGTCTGAACAGTTATATGGATACCTTCTAGTTCACCTATCGTAGCAACAGGTCTACAGCAGATACCACCTCACTGGCTCTTCACAAAGCACTGCAAACCTGGACAGCAAAGATGCATTCATCAAGATGCTCTTACTTATCAACTACAGTTTTGCATTTAACACCATCATCCCCTCAAAGCTGATCAGCAAAATCCAAGACCTGGGACTCAACACCCCACTGTGTAATTCAATCATGGATATCCTTACCTCCAGACCACAATCAATGAAGACTGGTAAGGACATCTCCTCCACAATCTCCATCAGTACCACCGTATCACAAGGCTGTGTTCTTAGCCCCCTGCTCTACTCACTTTACACCTATGATTGTGTGGCTCGGCATGACAATAACACTATCTACGAATTTGTTGACAATACCACAGTAGAAAGGTGAAGAATCAAATTACAGGAGAGAAATTGAAAATCTAGCTGAATGGTGCACCAACAACAACCTTGAGTCAATGTCACCAAAACTAAGGAGCTGATTGATGACAAGAAGGGAAAGCCAGAGGTGTAGCGGCAGCTACCCTGCTCCTGAAAGAACACACACAACCAGACGGGTTGAGCTCAATGAGCAGACTAGTTTATTGCAGGCTGCTGGGCTGTACTTATACTCCCAGCCGGGACCTGGTCGAAACCTGCACTGGAGGGCGTTGACGTCACCCGGGCGTCACGTGGTCCCCCAGCGCAGGCTTCTGAGCTCCGTACTGGGAGGCAGGGAACATCCCCGACAGCGCCATTTTGGCCAGCTGCCCCGCCACACAGACCCCCCCCCAGAACTGGCACCAATGTCCTTTTTCGCCAGGCAGCCTCGCTTCTTGGGCTGGGCTATGACCATGGGCTCAGTGGAATCAAGGTGCGCTGGTTTCAGCCTGTCCACGGTAAAAAGCTCCCCCGCCGCCAATGTCCAGCGTCAACGTGGATCCTTTGCCATTGTGAGCGTCTGGGAGCGGCCAGTGATCGGTGAAGATGGTAAAAGCCCTCCCCTCCAAAAAATAGCGGAACTGCCGCAGTGCCAGGTACATGCCCAGTAACTCGCAGTCGAAGGCATTTTACTTGCGTTCCAGCGGGTGGAGTAGGCGGCTGAAGAATGCCAGCGGCTTCCAATGTCCATTCACCTGCTGCTCCAGGACAGCAGGTGGGTGCTGAACGAGGTGCAGCACGTGTCTGGTGGTGGCCTGGTCCAGGCCAGTGACCACATGGTAGAATTTGGTAGTGTCAGACGAAATCTGGCGGAGGTGAAACTGAGCCTCCGCGTGGCTTACAAGCGGGGCCGGTTCGCCTGCCTAGTGGTGAGCCACCACAGTGGTATACAATCCAGTGATCATTGGGGGAATCAGGAAGAGCGGGTGAGCAAATTTAAGTTCTTGGGAGTCACCATCTCGAAGGGTCTTTCCTGCACCCAACACACCATGAAAAAAGCACGTCAGCACCTCTACTTTTCTCAAGAGTTTGCAGTTTGATATGATACCAGAAACTGGCAAATTTCTACAGATGTGTGGTGAAAGTGTGCTGACTGGCTGCATCATGGTCTGGTGCAGGGATACCAATAAGCCTGAGCATAAATCCCTCCAAAAGCTAGTGGACACAGCCCAGGACATCAGAGGCAAAACCCTTTCCACAATTGAGAACACCGTTGGGGAATACTGCTGTCGGAGAGCAGTAGCCCTCGTCAAGGATCCACATCACCCAGCACATGCTCTGTTTCATTGCTTCCATCAGGAAAGAGATATAGGTGCCATGAGACTCGCATCACCAGGTTCAGGAAAAGCTGCTACCCCTCCACCATCAGACTCCTCAACAAAAAAAAACCTCAATCAGGGACTTATTTAACGACTTTTATTTGTGCATTTCATTAATTTTTAAAATTCTCTCTGCATTGCACAGTTTGTTTATATTCATTAATTGTTTACTTGTCTTTATTTGTTTACATGTATATATTGTGTAGTTTTTGTTTGCACTACTCACAGGAAAAAGAATCTCAGGGTTGCTTGTGATGTCATGTATGTTTCCTGACAATAAATCTGAATCTGAAAATGTGCCTTGACCAAGGATCACAAGAGAAAAAACAAAAAGCAGAACCACAGAAGGAATGGAAGGACTGGAATAAGAATTGCTGGGTATGTTAGGCTCTGAAGGATATAAAATGAAATTGTGTGACATGTAGACAGTTTAGTGTTATAACAGTTTAGAGTCACATAACTAAAGTGGGTTGTTCAAAGACACAGGACATCTGAAAAAAATTATAAGATTCAGCAATTTAAGATGAGGCCATCAAGTCAAATTGGCACCAACAATCGCTGGGAAAGGTACTGGCTTCAGATTTTGCTTGATCAAAGGATATAAAAAGGGGCTAGGTACTTTACCTTAGTCTTAGAATTGTATGGCTAACAGGCTGACAAGAAAGAGGGAGGGAGGAGAGAGGCAACAGAAGAAAAGACTGCAAAACTGGGGACCCCCTAACATTGCATTGGAGTGGTTGACAAGTATTTTCCTTCTGCATTTTATTGAACCATTTGCTGAGTAGTTTTTCATAATCTTTGTAAAATTACAATAAAGTAGGTTTTTAATCTTCAACATTTGTATACAGTTTCCTAGATCAGAAAAGAACAAGGAACGAATTTTAAACTATTTTCACTACAAACTCCAATTAGGATTTCATAAAGTATCCCATCTTTATGCTATCTAAACTACTAGACTCTGCATGAGGTAAAGGATTGACAATGTTTTAATACACTGTATATGGTGGTCATGATGTAGTTTTGTCTACACCAGAAGAAAATGTCAATTATGTGGCCAGTTTAAAGAACGTTTGTGTTCAGTCCACACAGGCAACTTGAACTCCCTGTAACCAACTACTTTAATTCTCCACACATTACCACTCTAACTTCTCTGTCTTTGGCTTCCTATGTTGCCCCAATAATCCTCAATGCAAGCTTGAAGAAAAGTGTCTCATCTTCCTTTTGGGTATAAGTGAATTTAATAACTTCAGGTAACTACTTTATTTCTTCTCTCTCTGACTGCAGCTTCAACATTTTTTTCTTTCCTGCCTCTTCCAGATTTTAAAGTAAATATTACCTGAACAACTTTGGACTAAGACAGGAGCAGAATGAGACCATTCAGTCCATCAGGTTTTCTCCGCCATTCAAATCATAGTTATTGTGCGTTTTTTCTTTCAATCCCATTCTCCTACCTTCTCCCCATAACGTTGATGTTTTTACCATTCAAGAACCTATCAACCTCTGCTTTAACTATATTAAATGACTTGGCCTCCACAGCCATCAGTGACAAAAAAATTCACATATTCACCAGGTAGGAAAAAAAATCCTCGCTATCCATTCTAAAGAGGGGTCCTTTTATTCTTCAGAATCAGAATTTATTGTCACAGACAAGTCATAAAATTTGGTGTTTTGCAGAATAATAGTGGAAACATTCATATTATAACCATCTTTCAACATAATGATAAATAAATAAAAAATAAAATTGTAGTGCACAAAAAGTCAAGCAGTGTCTTGGAATCATCGATTATACAGGAAACTGATGGCAGTGGGGAAGGAGGTGTCCTTGTGCTGTTGAGTGCTCCTCTTTAGGCTCTTCTACCTTTTTCCTGATGATTCTGAGGTTATGTCCTCTATTCCTAGACTTACCAACTACTGGAAACAACAAATCTAAACTCCATCACAGATATTTTCCTGTTCTCTACACCCGTCTTCTGAAGCTCAATGCTGCTGTTTTCTCATTTTCCCAATTTGGATGAAAGGCCCTTTTATCCAAAACATTAGTGTTATTTCTGATTCCATTGATGCTGCTTGATCTGTCAAGTGCTTCCAACATTGTTTGTCTTGTTTTAGTTTCTCAGCCATCATTTTTTTGCTGCAATTAATAAAGGGCCACTTGTGTCTCTCGAATTAAGATCAACTCTAGGACAGGAAAGATCAAAAACTGGAAAACAAAGCCTATTATTTTCAAAGTGAAACATGAAAGTCTGTAGATGTTGTGATTGTGGTAAAAAAAAATACACCAAAATGCTGGAGGAACTCAGCCGGTCTTGTAGCATCCAGAGATAAAGGTACTGCATACTGTCAATGTTTCGGGCCTTTTTTTCAAGGAATAAGCAAAGAATACGCCAAGAACAGGAAATCTCTATTCTTAGAGATAGTGCTGGCTGAAGGAGGAATAAAGACCAACATAAGGTGTTAATTAGATATATGGGAAGAGATGAGAATTGATTTTGTCTGCGTGAAAGGAAACAGAGGGAAAAGGAAGAGAATCAGAGCTGGGGAAAGAAGTGGGGGAAGGGGGTCAAAACTAAAGAGAGAAATCAAGGTTAATGTCATCTGATCGCAGCGTGCGCAGACAGAAGACGAGGTGTTGTTCCTCCAATTTTCAGGTGGTCTGTCATGTATTATAAATACATGAGACCATGGGCAGACATATCAGCAAGGGAATGGGATGGGAAATGAAATGTGAAACAGGTGAAGCAACATTTCACTTGTGACCCCAAATGGTCCTTCCAAGTGAAGCCACATTTCACTTATGAATCGGCAGGGATTATCTACTGCATTCAGTACTTCCTTTGAGGCTTCCTCTACAAAGGAGAGACAATAGATCATTTTGTTGAGCATCTCAGCTCTGTCTGCCGCAATAGCATGGATCTTCCAGTGGCCACCCATTTCAATTCCCCATCTCATTCCCTTGCTGACATGTCTGTCCCTGATCTCATGCACTGCCACTCTGAGACCACCCACAAATTGTAGGAACAACACCTCATCTTCCATCTGGGCACTTTCCCCCCCATTAACAGCAACTTCTCTTGCATTTGTTAAACCCCCCCCCCCCCCCCACCACTTCTTCCCCCTTCGCCTTCCCCCTAGCTCTGTCTCTCACCCTTTTCTGTCTCCTTTCACACAGACAAAATCAATTCTCACCTCTCTCATTGTATCCAATTAACACCTTTTGTAGGTCTGGACTCCTTTCCCGTCAACATTGTCGCTATTCTGAAATTTCTTGTTTTTTTTTTTGTTTATTCTTTGCTTAGGCCCAAAATGTCAGCATTCAACCTTTTATATGGGATTCTGAATACCAGCAACCTCCAAAAACTACCACTTTAATCGATACACCCGACTGCCTTGCCCCTGCTTTACGTTCCACCTCCCGCCCCAGCCATCCGTTGCTGCCCTCCTGGATTCCCTCTCTGCCATCTATCAGTTGCCACCCCCCAACCCATTCCCAGCCGTCCATCAGTTTCCCCCCACCACCAGTCAGTCACCTCCCCCTTGCCCCTGACCGTAGGTCCCCTCCCCCCATTCTAACTACTAACACACCAGCAAGGGTACAGTCCTTCCAAACCCAGTGTTCACTCACAGCAGCAGCTGGCGATGGCTCAATGCGGGAGCAATGGGTGTCTTCATTACCCATAATTCCCCGTGCAACTGGAATCGCTCTGCAAACGCCAGCCGAATGCTTCTCTCCCACCGAGTGCTCAGTGCCGAGAATCACCTTTCCACCGAGGTAAGAGAGGGCAGAGACGGTGCTCTGAACCAGTTTTATTTTGAAGTTTTACTTTTAAAATTAATAAAAAGACATGCTAGTGATATTATGGTCTTTTATTTATCTAAATTCATTTAACACCTCGTGCCCCTTGTTTTGTGCAATTTTGAGCGATTTTGAAACATCACATTTGCTTTAAGGGACTGTCATTTAAAAATTATTCCAAATTCCAAAATATTCCGAACAATGGCAGATGTCTGGTCTCGACGATCCTGAATATCTTTATCTCTATGAACGCTCCAAGACTGGCTAAGTTCCTCCTGCATTTCAGTGTGTTTTTATTATTATTTTCAAAGCAAAAGATCATAAAATCCATAAAGCTTACACAATCTACAGTCAGTCCCCGGGTTAAAAACGAGTTCCGTTACCTAGGTCTGTCTTTAACTCAAATTTGTAATTAAGTTGGAACAAGTACAAACTGTCTTTATTTAGCATTAGTTAGTCAAATGTTTATCTTAGTATATTGCATATATAGTACATATTTTACCTTTTAATGCATGCAAAACACTTAAGAAACACTTCTAAATACATTACATCTTAAACATAATAATATAATGCATCATTGGATGATGTAGGAGACGATGGAGAGATGGCTACTGTTGGAGAGGACGGAACTGATGCTGGAGAGTCAGGATTTGATTTTTGCCTCGTGAAACTTGGAGGTGGAATCAGCTGCAAAGAAGCATCTGTTTATTTCAGGCTGCCTTTAACCCAAGGAGGCAATAAAGAGTTATCAAACTGTTGGTTCATGAGTCACTTATAAACCAGATGAGATAACGCATTAATGCATTCTAAGTAAGTTCAGTGCAATGGAAAACTGCACTGTTCAAAGCATTATAACAATGAATTTTAACATAATACGTTCTAATGCTTTAAAAGGGATATATAAATTTTATCTTTATTGGTAATAAGTGAACACTTTATTTAAGAAAATATTTGTCTAATGTAGCTTACTCCTAATCTGATGTTCAACAGTTTGGAAACTTGCTGGTCTGCCCCTAAAGCAAACCCAGAGGTTCCCTTGCATACAAACTGGAGTGGTTCAGTGGTTTTGAAACTCAATGGCCTGCCACATCTGAGCAGAAATGGAAAACAAAAGATTCTCATCAGTGTAAGGCAGCGTGCAGAGAACTCAATCACAGCGGGGACAGCAATAACTTTTCAACACAGCCACTCAAGTCTATCCCCACAGCTCAGCGCTTATATTTCAATCACGCTCAAAACTGAAATTGATGGCATTTTACTTCTGGCCAGGTTGTTGGTTAGTAAGTACAAGTTGTTTGTAAATCGGATGTTTTTAACCCTGGAACTACCTGTACTTTAATTTGCTTTTATTTTTAAGGTCATTGGTCACAAGTAGACAAAACAAATTTGAAAGTCTGTTGATCACGGTGCATAGAAAATAATGATAGAAATTTGAACTTTTCTGCAAATAGCAATTGATATTTGTTCATTTCAAATCTGAAATTGATAGATTCTTTCTGACAAGTTAAGGAATATGGGGAAAAGGTGCGCATGTAGAATTCAGATTATCACGAGTTGAGATACTCAAAATAGTCTATTCCTACCTGCCTGATAAATTATGACTTTATGCTGACATCATAATATTTTCAAGCTTTTGTACATAATTTTAGCCTATGTAACTGGCACACAATGATAATACATTGTCTATGATACAGAAAACAAAAAAGTACAAACTAAAAATTATTTTGGAGCTAATTAGTTGACTTAGACAAACGGATTATAAACCTTGATACAAGAGCTAATGGACTGGAACCAATTTCTTTTAGGAAATGATACAAGATACCATATTCAAAATAGTTTTGTTGTTCATTTAGCACTGGAATTGGAGTAGGCTTGGATCAATGCACACTATAAAATACTGAATAGCTACAAATCCATACTGCAGGAAATTGGACTAACCCATGAAGATGTACTAAAAGTAATCAGGTGATTGCCAGCACCAGCTTGGCTCTACCCTGATTTGTTGGGTAATTGAGATCACATTGTTGTAAAGTTATTGATTTCCCTAGCGTGAAAGAAGTGACATGCTTAGAGATGTGCATGTTCTTATGAGGACTCCAGAGAACCACTGTGACCTTGGTAAGTTGTTTGGAGAGAAGATTTTCAGATCTTAAAAGTACCTCCTCCTAAAGACCAACTGCACAAAGAGGAGCCATGGAAGTAAGGGACAATGCAGTGATACAATGCTAACATTTATATGCATGGCCATCCTTCCAGATTTCCCTCTTCCCACCACCCCCCCCCCCCCCCAAAATCTCATTGTTTTGATAGAATCCCATAAAGAGGCCGGTGACTATTGCAAGGTGCAGAGAAGTCAGTGAGGAGCTCAGTGGTGCAGAAACAAAATGTCTGCAATGATAGAACAATAGTAAATTGTTATAAATATTATCACAACTGGGAGTATGTCTCATGTATTATGATCAAAATGAAGACTAATTCTCAATGAGGATTTCAGAGGCTTGCACCACCCATACCCTAATTAGGAGATCCAATTTCATTTGGAAGGCCTATAATGACACAACTCCTGTTCTTGTGTGTCAAACACTGTGGTGGCTGGTCTAACTGTGATTTCACTTGGAAATGTTCAGTAATGCTCCAAGTAAAATTGATTTTAGATTGCATAGCACTGAAGTGTACTGAAGCTGTCAATCTAAAACAATAATTCTGATTCACTGAAGCAGCTGGATCCAGTAGCAGGCTCCAGTATTTCATAAGTGCCAAGCTTTATGTAAACTTTTAAAAATAAATCAACAAAGTACTCTACTGTCCAATACTTCCATTGGCAATTTTGCAACTCAGGCTTTTAGAACCCTTTATGGTCACTTATTCCCCGCCTTCTAGTGTGAAATACATATTATTTACTTATACATAAAAAAGCACTTATATTAAAAGTGCCCAGGAATATAAAAGGTTGCAGAAAATTTCAAAATTCCTTGATCATCGGGTAGTAGTACAGAACATGTAATATTACACAAAATTACCATACCTTCTGCCTTCCGTAAGGCAAAGAGTTGCCATTAGTGTCATACAGCGCCCCTTACAGTAAGAGAAAAAGAGAAGCTAAAGAGTCATCGAGTCTCCATGGATCCACCTCCAGCACTCCCACAGACACAGGACTTGCTGTCAAATAATAATTTTCAAACAGAAGTCTTTTCAATTTGGAATGAATGCTAAAGTTTCAAGTTAAAAATTCTCTTTTTCAACTGATCATTACTATAAAACTATAGCTAAAACATTCTTCTCTCATGAGCAGTTTGGATTTGGGAGGGATGAAATGGTATATCATTGCAATGAAGGTGCCACACGATGTCAACTCCTTCTAGCATACTCTGGTACTAATTTAAGTGCAATATTATTAAGGAAGATGGAATTGTTTCTAACAATGGAAGTATACCACATCTCACATGATGTGTAATTGAGATGTATTTGAAATTTGAAACCATCTTTGGAATCTATTAGTGATCTTCCATAAAGTTTTTTTTATGGCAATGATGATGGTGTGACTACAGTGGGGCCAGTTACTTATACTCACACCTCCAATTCCCCACTGGCTTGGATCACAAGGTTGAATTTACCCACCAAAAGTGCCCTGCACAAGAATGTGAGACAATGGACTGCACCACACCGTTTAAACTTCTAGAATCTTTATAAACCACCCAGATATTCAGAAACCTTCTATAGCTATTAAAAATGAAACCAACAACAAATTTAGAAAGTTTTAAAAAAAGCCTAAACTTCAAAATACTCCTTCAAAAACATAATTAAAAGGTAACATTTCTTATGAGGACTCCAGAAAACCACTGTGACCTTGGTAATTTGTTTGGAGAGAAGATTTTCAGTGCAAAATCTCCACTGAAATGAATCAAACTGTGGATCCAGAAGTAGGTCCAACCTGTTGTAGATTCCATCAGTTCAATAAGTTCTAAGAACTGAAGAACCTTAATTGTGCTCTGCAGTGGAGAACACTGCCAAATTCACAACTGGAATCTATTAGTAATCTCAGAATGGGTGTGCTCAGAAGTCAAAATTTATGGGGCAAATACACGGAGTGAAAGATCTATACAATTTAGTGGCTTGGTGTCAGGACAATAACCACTCCATCAATATCATCAAAGCGAAGGAGCTGCCCATCGACTTCAAGAAGTGGGATGGAGCATTGGCCCTGCCCATATCAATTGCTCTAAGATGGAGAGTTTCAGGACTTTAGGCATAAATATCTCCAACAATTTGACCTGGTCCAACCAATTTAGGCCTACAACCAAGAAAGCACACCAACACCCCTATTTTCAAAGCCTAAAGAAATTCAGCATGCCCTCAGTATTTTTCCAATTTTTTGGAGATTCATCATAGAATGTATAAAATGAATCACATCAGAACAAAGTAACCTGCCTCAATAACCATCAGCCAGTGACGTATGTTTATCATGAGGAAAAGCTTTGCAAAGATGGTTATAAAGCAAATCAACGACTGTCTCAGGAATTACCTGGACCCACTTCAATTTGCATATTGTCACAACAAATCAACAGTGGCTGCCATCTAACTGGCCCCGTAGGTGTTCGATCATCTGGCCCCGTAGGTGTTCGATCATCTGGCCCCGTAGGTGTTCGATCATCTGGCCCCGTAGGTGTTCGATCATCTGGATCACTAGAACACCTGCCTCACATTGTTTATCATCATCTATAGCTCAGTATTTAACACAATCATACCAACAAATCTGATAATCAAACTCAGATATCTGGGACTCCGTTCATCTCTCTGTAACCGCATCCTCAATTTCATCAGCAGATCTCAATTAGTGTGGATTGGCAACATCACTGCCCCTCGTTGACTGTCAACACAGGGCACCTCGAGGCTACGTAGGTGCTTAGTCCCCTGCTCCACTCCTTCTACACATGATTTTGTAGCACATTCAACTCCAATACAATTTATAAATTTGTTCATGACACCACCATGGTTTGGCTGAATAATGAGAAATGAGGAAAATGAATAAAGGATGAAGATCACAAATATAATTTCATGGTGCCAATACAAACTTTATCTGAACATCAGCAAGATCATGGAACTTACTGTGGACTTTAGGAAGAGGAGGCCAAGGGACCATTTCCTGACTTCACTGAATAGGGAAGAAGATTAGTACTTTAAATTTCCTGGGAGTCCACATGCCTGACGACCAGGAAGAATGCACACTGATACCTCTATTTTCTAAGAAGTCAGAAATTTGCCAGTTGAATACACGAAGTTTTATAGGTGCACTGTGAAAAACGTACTGACTGGTTGCATCACAGTCTGCTTTGGAAATTTGAGTGCCCAGGAATGCAGAAGGTTGCAGAAAATTTAAGAATTCCTTGATCATCATGTAATAGTACATAACTTAATAGTACACAAAATTACCTTACCTTCTACCTGCCGTAAGGTACAGAGTTGCCATTAGCGTCATACAGTGCCCTCTACGGTAAGAGAAAAAAAAGAAGCTAAAGAGCCATTGAGTCTCCATGGATTCGCTTCCAGCACTCCCACAGACAGACTCCTGCTCAATTCATCAGCAACCCGAAGTCCAGATCCAAACCTCTGATACAATCAGGAAGTCGTCAGGATCTGAGGCCCTTCGGGAGTCTTTCTTGCCCTCAGCACCCTTTTGAATCCCAGCTCTGATACCTGTTCCCATGAGCCAGTCTCCAGCAGGCCATGCCTCATGTGCGTCCCCCAAAAGCAAGGCGTGTGCAGCCTGAGCGGATCCCTGAGCCACTAGGTCCTTCGCTTATCTGCCGCCACATGCTGTAGAGTTGTCGCTTCTGCTTTTCCTTCTCAACTAGGCTGTTCTCCCTGTTTCTGGTGCCCTGCACTGTTCTCTGGAGCCTGCAACCCCTCGAGGCAACTGCCGAGCACAGGTGTCACTATCTTGGACACAGACCTCACGGTTACAAAATTTTACTTACAAACATCATCTGCTCCTTTTAAAGGCTGTATGGAGCTGCCAGCATTAGGCCAGGCAGCTGAACCCTTCAGAGGAGTGTTGTGTGCCTACTCTGCTGCGAGGCAAAAGTGGTGTCATTACAGCAGCGCCACTATTTTTCAATTTCAAAACCTAGCCAAGCCTCGGCACTGAACTGGCATCAACGGAACTTCCATCCACTGAAAGCATCCATGTTAGGTGTTGCTTCATGAGGGCAGCCAACATTATAAAAGACCCTATTATCTTGGTCACAATCTCTTCCCAATCTTCCCTTCAGGCAGAATGTACAGCAGGCGGAAGTCCTGCACTTCCAGGTTCAAGAACATGTTTTATCCTACAGCTATCAGGCTCTTGAACTACTCCAGCTCAAACCATAAATTTCCTCCCTTCAGGCAGAAGGTACAGCAGGCGGAAGTCCTGCACTTCCAGGTTCAAGAACATGTTTTATCCTACAGCTATCAGGCTCTTGAACTACTCCAGCTCAAACCATAAATTTCCTCCCTTCAGGCAGAAGGTACAGCAGGCGGAAGTCCTGCACTTCCAGGTTCAAGAACATGTTTTATCCTACAGCTATCAGGCTCTTGAACTACTCCAGCTCAAACCATAAATTTCCTCCCTCCAGGCAGAAGGTACAGCAGGCGGAAGTCCTGCACTTCCAGGTTCAAGAACATGTTTTATCCTACAGCTATCAGGCTCTTGAACTACTCCAGCTCAAACCATAAATTTCCTCCCTTCAGGCAGAAGGTACAGCAGGCAGAAGTCCTGCACTTCCAGGTTCAAGAACATGTTTTATCCTACAGCTATCAGGCTCTTGAACTAGTCCAGCTCAAACCATAAATTCCTCAGAAATACCAAAATATGCCTACATGAATGAAACATCACTTTTTTTCTTACACTAATTGCAATTGTGAATACTTATTTATCCTCTGTTGTTGTTTATTCTCTCTTTTTCTGACATGCATATGTGGTAATTTAATCTTTTTACCATTGTAGTTGATGTATTTTGCATCCCTGTTTGGCTGCAGCAAGAAATAATTTCAGTGCAATCTGTACAGTGTACTTATGACCATGACAATAAACTCACATTGAATATTGAGAAAGTATCTCATGCAGATGCATCACAGTAACTGCTCTGCCCAGGACAATAAAAAACTGTACAGTGTTATGAAAGCAACTCAGGCCATCATGCAAACCAATGCCCTATCCATTGAATCAGTCTACACTTTTACTGCCTCAGGAAAATAGACAACATAGTGAAAGAGTCATCCCACCCTGCTAACACTTTTTTCTCCCTCTCCCGTCAGGCAGAAGATACATCAGTTTGAAAGCACACATTTGAAAGAATAGTTTATTTCCTGCTATGATCAACTTCTTGACTGGACCTCTCATTAGCAGAAGATCAGCTCTTGATCTCACAAACCATACCTCATCACATACCTCTAACTATTTTAACATTCTTCCAAAATTAAATTCTGCATTTTCACTTTATTTTTGCACTACCTGTTATACTTAACTATGGGTTGACTTGGCTGGATAGCATACAAAACAAGTCATCTCAGTACGAGACAATAAAGAAGCAATTCAACAATTATGCTCCACCTACAATTCACCATTAAGCTTCTAGCATTTTACAGCAAGATTTAGCTAATGAAGTTTATAGTAATGTACTTGTTTGGCATCTAACAGGTTTGCATTCTACTCAAAGATACGTTACATATTTTTTGTAATCTTAACCCTGAAAACCCCCATGTGCTTTCCTAAATTAGAGATGTTATCTGAATTTAAGCTTCTGCTATTTTATCACTGATCACTAAATTTTCTAATTTCTAATCAGGCCATACTATTCACTTTCTAATCAACTCTAAATTGTAAGCAAACTTGAAAGATCACAAACTTCATGGCTGAGATTTTGGAAACCTTTTGTTTTTTTGGGGGGCAATATTCCAAATATGGTCTGACCAACACCTTGTAAAACCTCAGAATTACATCTTTGCCTTTATATTCTCATTTTCTCAAAATGAATGTTGACATTTGCTTTCCTTACTACTTCCTCAACCTTCAAGTTAACCTTTAGGGAATCTTGCACTTGGTCTCTCCAGAATGTTGCTGGGACTGGAGGGCTTGCAATATAGGGAGAGGTTGGATAGGATGGAGTTTTTTTCCCCTCTGGAGCAAAGGAGGGCATGGGGTGATCTTTTGGAAGTTTATGAAATCATGAGCGAGCATGGACAAAGTGAATACTCAGTCTTTTTCCTCAGAGTCTATGATTGTAGAACTAGATGGCAAAGGGCTTAAGGTGAGATAACACAAGAGTGAGGCAAGAGTTAATGTTATCACTGAACGTGTGGTCCATATCTGGAACAAGCTACCAGAGGAAAATGTTGAAGTGGACATAACAGCAATGTACAAAAGACATTTAAGCAGATTCATGTATAGGAGGAACTTGGAAGGATATAGCCCAAGATGCCAACTTGGTTGCATGGACAAATTGAGCTGAAGGACAGGAGCAAGGGGGGCAGAGAGAAGAGCACAGGCCCAAAGGGAAGAAGGATAAGAGAGAGAGAGTACAACAGAAAAACGGGGGG
The DNA here is from genome assembly GCF_036971445.1 of Narcine bancroftii. Lineage (NCBI taxonomy): Eukaryota > Metazoa > Chordata > Chondrichthyes > Torpediniformes > Narcinidae > Narcine > Narcine bancroftii. The sequence goes on from NC_091469.1 coordinate 441,171,801, forward strand.
GGGGGGGGGGGGGAGGAGATAGCTCTGTGAATAGAGAAGAAAGAGGATGGAGAGCTGGAGGAAAGGAGACAAAGGGATAAAGTAGAGAGGGAGAACAGGTAGTGGTCAAAACAGAAAAGTCGATGTTCGTGCCATCTGGTTGAAGAGTGCCCATGGTAATGGGTGGATAAGGGAGGGAAGGCTCAACAGAAAACAGGGGGAGTGGTAGAAAACATTTACATTATTTCCCACCCCCCCCCCGCCTATTTTCTGTTGTGCCCTCCCTCCCTTTTCTACCCATTACCTCTTGCTTATAGGGCTGTGCTCCTCCCCGGCACCATCTTATTCAGGCACCTGCCTGCATTCTTCTGCTCACCCCTCGATGAAGGGCTCGAGCCCGAAACATTGGTTCTGCATCTTTACCTTTGCTCTATCAAGTAAGCCTGCTCAGTTTCTCCAGCGTTGTGATTTCAATTTAACCACTGCACCTATGTAATTTTCAAAAGTTCATTTTCAATGCAATACCTTTTTTGGAATTATCTGTCTAACGTAGGCAAATTATTTACATTCAAACGGAAATTGGATATACAAAAGACTTTTTTTTAAAAAAAGGAATTGAAATAGAGGGATTAATTAGATGACAATGGAAAAGAGGCAGCAGAAAGTCGGTGGCACACGCTCTCTTCAATGCCTGGTACTTGCCATTCCATCAGCTCTTGAAACGACACTTCCAACATTAGCAGAAGGTTGCAGATTCCTGATTTCCACTAATTCCAATAGCCCTTCACAATCCAGAAGCTTGCAATACCAAGCGTGCAACTGCATCCATGACCAAAACTTTAAATAGACGGATTTCCACCACGACTTTGATCCATGTGCCAGTTCCAAATAACAATGTTAAGGGACTTCAAACTGCAAGGTGGACAGAGGACGAAAGCCCGAGTTGTTTCAGTCTTTCTCAACAAGACGGTGCCGAGCCACGTGCCCGTCAACGCCGAGACCGGCGAAGGACGCCCGGGGCTCTCAGCCCAACCAGGCTGGTTGCCAGGGGTAACGGCGGGCCTGCGGCCGGCACGAGGGGGACCAATTTCACGGCCACGACTACTTCATTCCCCCCCCCCCCCCACCCCACCCCACCCCAGCCCAGAGGACGAGCTGCCCCCTCCTCCCCGGGACCCGGCAGCCGTCCCTGGGCTCTCCGCAGTGACCGGGAGGGAGCGGGCTCAGCGGTGGGGAGGGGTCGGCCCGCCGACAAAGGGGAGGGGGGGGAGTGCCGGGGCAAAGGATTGCGGACTCACCCGTCACCAAGACGGCTTTGCCGGATGGCAGCTTGGAGCGAGAGCGGGTGGACACTTCACTCAGAATGGAGGACCTGCAAGACAAGAGACGGTCAGTGGGGCCAGGACAGAGCGCGGCTGAGGGGCGCAGTGAACCGGGCCGGGCTCCGCCACCAGCTCTTTACCACAGGTTATTCTCTTCCTCCTCTTCCTGTCCGGTCGCTCCCCGCCGCCTCCGCTGCTGCTCTCCTTCCCCGATGCCCGCACATTTGTCGTGCGCCGCCGCCGGCAGGTGAGCGGCCCGTCTCCGGGACTTGCTGGCCTCAATCGCCGCCATCTTCACGCACTGAGAGAAAGAGGGAGAGGCGGCGGCGGGGGCGGGAGGAGCCGCCAGAAAGGGCGGTGCCAAGCTGCCCCAGCTCGGGGTAAGACGGGGGTCGACGTCTCCCCTCCCGGGATCTGCTCGGGAGGTTCCATAAAGACCGCGGGGTCCCGGGATCGGTCCATGTCGGTTCTTTGCTCATTTTGCTTTCAGCTTGGGTCAAAGAGTGTTGGAGAACGCGCGCCCGCCTTTTGTTACCGAAACGGTGCTGCTGCACTTCTGCCGGTCCCGAGCTGTGAGCATCTAACTCTGCTATTCGCCAGCCACTGCCCTTTTCATCAACATGACTTGGTGGGTTTAGTACAACACCAAGGGCTGCACAAAGCTGGAGAGACTCAGCAGGTTAAACACCAATGAGAGAGACCCATCATCCCCCCACGTTTCAGGCTTCAGCAACATAATGTTTGTGTGATCTTGGCCCCGCTTTTAAATCTCTTGACGGCTTTGTCCTTTTATGCATTATTATATTGCATTATATATGCATTATTATATTGCATTAAGGATCGACAATGAGATAGACAACAGACTCGCCAAGGCAAATAGCGCCTTTGGAAGACTACACAAAAGAGTCTGGAGAAACAACCAACTGAAAAACCTCACAAAGATAAGCGTTTACAGAGCCGTTGTCATACCCACACTCCTGTTCGGCTCCGAATCATGGGTCCTCTACCGGCACCACCTACGGCTCCTAGAACGCTTCCACCAGCGTTGTCTCCGCTCCATCCTCAACATCCATTGGAGCGCTTACACCCCTAACGTCGAAGTACTCGAGATGGCAGAGGTCGACAGCATCGAGTCCACGCTGCTGAAGATCCAGCTGCGCTGGATGGGTCACGTCTCCAGAATGGAGGACCATCGCCTTCCCAAGATCGTGTTATATGGCGAGCTCTCCACTGGCCACCGTGACAGAGGTGCACCAAAGAAAAGGTACAAGGACTGCCTAAAGAAATCTCTTGGTGCCTGCCACATTGACCACCGCCAGTGGGCTGATAACGCCTCAAACCGTGCATCTTGGCGCCTCACAGTTTGGCGGGCTGCAACCTCCTTTGAAGAAGACCGCAGAGCCTACCTCACCGACAAAAGGCAAAGGAGGAAAAACCCAACACCCAACCCCAACCAACCAATTTTCCCTTGCAACCGCTGCAATCGTGTCTGCCTGTCCCGCATCGGACTTGTCAGCCACAAACGAGCCTGCAGCTGACGTGGACTTTTTACCCCCTCCATAAATCTTCGTCAGCGAAGCCAAGCCAAAGAAGAATATGCATTAATGTATTGCATTGTTATGCATATTATATGGCATTATATATGCATTATTATATTGCTTTAATATGCGTTATATTGCATTATATATGCATTATTATATTGCATTAATATGCATTATGTTGCATTATTATATTGCATTAATATGCGTTATTATATTGCATTGTTATGCAAATTATATTACATTATATTCTTTTCTTTGGCTTGGCTTCGCGGACGAAGATTTATGGAGGGGGTAAAAAGTCCACGTCAGCTGCAGGCTCGTTTGTGGCTGACAAGTCCGATGCGGGACAGGCAGACACGGTTCCAGCGGCTGCAGGGGAAAATTGGTTGGTTGGGGTTGGGTGTTGGGTTTTTCCTCCTTTGCCTTTTGTCAGTGAGGTGGGCTCTGCGGTCTTCTTCAAAGGAGGCTGCTGCCCGCCAAACTGTGAGGCGCCAAGATGCACGGTTTGAGGCGATATCAGCCCACTGGCGGTGGTCAATGTGGCAGGCACCAAGAGATTTCTTTAGGCAGTCCTTGTACCTTTTCTTTGGTGCACCTCTGTCACGGTGGCCAGTGGAGAGCTCGCCATATAACACGATCTTGGGAAGGCGATGGTCCTCCATTCTGGAGACGTGACCCACCCAGCGCAGCTGGATCTTCAGCAGCGTGGACTCGATGCTGTCAACCTCTGCCATCTCGAGTACTTCGACGTTAGGGATGAAAGCGCTCCCCTAGAACGCTTCCACCAGCGTTGTCTCCGCTCCATCCTCAACATCCATTGGAGCGCTTTCATCCCTAACGTCGAAGTACTCGAGATGGCAGAGGTCGACAGCATTACATTATATATGCATTATTATATTGCATTAATATGCGTTATATTGCATTGTTATGTATATTATATTACATTATATATGCATTATTATATTGCATTAATGTGTTGTATTGCATTGTCATGCATATTATATTGCATTAATATGCATTATTATATTGCATTGTTATGTATATTATATTATATATGCATTATTATATTGCATTAATATGTGTTGTATTGCATTGTCATGCATATTATATTGCATTAATATGTGTTATTATATTGCATTGTTATGCATATTATATATGCATTATTATATTGCATTAATATGCATTATTATATTGCATTATTATGCATTGTCCTTTTATGCATTATTATATTAGAATTAGGCATCTTCTCCAGCCCCACAACTTTTTGAAATGTTTGACTTCTTGACCCTGTGAATATCCTAGAATTTAATTGTTCTGCCGTTGGTGGTTTTGACAGGGCCCTTGTTTTTTGAGACATTGTCATCAACATCTCATCCCCTCTTCCCTCCTTTATGATATTGTGAGAAGTGCCTTCGCGTTCACAAAATATGCTCGAGACAAAAGTTGAGAACAAAGAACATTTATTTATATTTACAACATTGCAAGGTTGGGTACTCTCCCCTTACCTAGGGAAAGTACCCCGAGGGCAGGAAGCCTCTTTGTTTTTATACAATTTTTACTTCACCTCCCCTTACATTTGTCTTGCGTTTGTCCTTCTTGGATTGGTTTGGCACTTTTCCTTATTCGTCTGAGTCTTGATTGACTCCAACTTTCTCTTATCCCGGGCTCACACCTCCTTTCCCCACCCCCTATTAAACAAGCTCTTTGTGTGTTCGTGCATATTTCTATGTCTGCTTAAATTCCTCTGTTATCTTGTTTTCTCTGTTCTGCTTTTTTCATGCGCCATTTTACACAAAGAACATTTTAGCTTTTTCCTTGCTTTTTCTTTCTACCTTCTATAACTGTTTCAGAACTCCTACCATTAAAATAATAACTGTTTCTAAACTCCTACCATTAAAATAATAACTGTTTCTAAACTCCTACAATCCACCCCTTAAAAAGAGCTACGCTTTCAAACCTGTCTAAATAATGGAGGTTTCTTTTTCCCATAGTTTCAGAAGGTTCTCTGCCGTCTCAGCATAATCCTGTTGTTGCAGAACCATAATGGGACTGATTTGTCGAATGGCTCATCTAACCAAACACTGGAGGCAAGGAAGGATGCAAGGGATCAGTATTAAGGCAAGAAGTATAAAGGCAGAAAAGATGAGTGCTGAATGTGTCCATGACCAGGAGCCACTAAACCATGTAGACAACCATGAGCCAATGGCGGGGTGCCATGTTTGCACAGGCACATGGAAGAGTTTCCGTATACCTGAAGAGATATCTTTAACAGCTTGTCCATTATTATCAATTTTAAGGCAGCAATTGGAGAGATTCAGCTTGCCGTACACACCACCTTCTGCAGCCAATAAATAGTCCAGGGCTAGGCGGTTCTGATAAACGGTAGCCCAGATTTGCTGTTGTTCCTCTGCCAACAAATCTAAGGCAGTAGCTGTCTGGTTAGTAATTACTTCTAGGACAGCCTGCAAACGGATTAAACGATTAAGCATGTAGATTGGAGTTCGGTACTGTGATAGTACAGATCTATCATCAATGTATATAGTTACAGTATCTAGACTGTGCTTACAGCGATTGGCTGAGAGCTAAGCCACGCCTACTGTCTGGGCCTTAAAGGGTTGTGTCCCTAGCCAGGTTGGATCATTCCGGACTGGTCGGCCACCTGTGAAGAGCTCCTGTCTTTTGCTAATAAAAGCCTTGGTTTGGATCAACAAGTCTTTGATTCTTTCGACGAGCTCTACAGGTACCCCCATGAACCATCCCGTGCCCACGTAGCTGGTCCATAGTATAAAATTATGCGTTCAGGGGGACAGTCATCCCCCCCCATTTGCCAATCTCAACCGAACGGCATTGTATTGGGGAATGTTATCGAGTGGAAATATGTTCATCGGAATTTGGAGGAAGAAGATGAAAATGTGGTTGAATCATACCAATACAACAAGTCCTACTCCAGTCGGGTGCAAGGTATGTATAAGCCATATTCCCACAAATCCAATATAATCTGTCGGGTGCATAGCCGGAAGGACTAGAATCTTCCCAGAAGGATCTCAGCGCAGGAATGGCCTGATAAGGGTTGAAACCAGTGCAATTCCAAAACTCAACGTCGGCAAGGTCAGATGTGTCATTATGGGTACCGGGGGTAAACAGGGAACATCTGATCGATTAGAAAGGGACAGGAAACCGGTAGGCAGGGTTGGAACCCAATTTCCACTAGTAATATTTTTCCAGCGCCGGCAAGCCAAATTGCCCTTTGGGTACCTGCTGTGTTCTTTTACCAAGCACTCAAAGCCTTGTGAATGATTTTCCAACTTCCAAGACTCGCAGGATCGACCAGAAGTGCTAGTGGAAAGATTGGAGGCAAGAAGTGTACTTGAGAGGCTCACCTCTCCATGGCCAAGTTCCATCCCAGGTTGGTCCACTACAAATCCAACAGTTACGGACCCCAAGCTCCTGGACTGTAAGCTGGTGTAAATCAACCCATAAGTTGTCCCCAAGTCTGTGTCTATTCACCTGTTTCCTGGCCCTCTCATACAGGCTCCTGCGGACTCCATCTGGGGAGGTTGTAGTTGGAGTCATGGTCGTTTCCAGTTCCAGGTATGTTGCCGTCCGAATTAAGGGGTCCCCTGGATTGCCGAAGCCAGGAGACATACATATCTGGCCCTGGGGTGGACAGCCACGAGACCCACCGTCCCCACGACACCAAAGAGCCAAAAACGTCCTGCCCCCGAAGGAGCAAATCTTAAAGGTAACATTTGCTACGCATTGGACTGGCACATTCAACCAAGCCTCAAAGATCCTCTCCTGTCTCATTCCACCTCCCTTCCCACCTCCCTTCTCACCTCCCTCAGTGATGCCCCGTATCCAGTAGGACTTTTCACAACCCAGCTGGGAACAGAGGGGTAAGGTAGTCCTCCTACAAATATTTTTCACACAGCTTGTAACATCGATTGGTTTAACAACAGCAATGAAACAACCCATCCTTGTCACATTTGTGGCCCGAAATGTGAAGTTAATAAAACATCAAACACAAGTTTTATCAGGTAAACTTCTCAGTGTCTTTATTCTCCCGTTTTCCTTTGTTCTCCTGCTTGTGCTCTTATCTCTCTCTCATACCACGTGACTTCCGGTACATCTCATACATATTCATTATCATGACAATCCCCACAATAGAGAGTAAAAGACACATTTTTAACATTTTCTTGGATCCTTCTTTCGCAAAGTCAATTTAACTCTATCAGGGTGTAACTCGGACCACCACTCGGAGTCCCGTGGGTCCTCGTGAGTCTCGGGGGGCGAACGATACCGCTTTACTCACTGAACATGCGTCCAACCCTTTTCTCGAGTGCAAACTGCAGTGTCTGTAACAAGAAGGACACAAAAAGGACCATCCCAGGTTGGCGTCCACTTAACAGCTTTCCAACTCTTTATCAATACCCAGTCACCGGGTTGAATGGTATGTATGGGGAATTCCAAAGGCGGCGTCTGCGCTAGAATCCCCCTTCTTCTCAGATCAGCCAACGTGGTGGAAAGTTACTGCAGATACTTAGAAATAAATTGGTCATTTGCCTCCAGTATGGGGAGGTCTGTATGGGAGCCCAGAAAAGGAAGGCCGAACACCATTTCATACGGGGAGACGGCAATATCACGACGGGGAGCGGTACAAGTACGAATCAAACCCAGGGGTAAACATATAAGTCAGGAGAGACCTGTCTCAGCACACAGGCGGTTGAGTTGAAATTTAAACATCTGATTCATATGTTCTACCCATCCGGAGCTTTGAGGATGCCATGGGGTATGTAATTACCAATCTATGCCCAAAAATCTACAGACCTCCTGCAGCACACGGGACGTAAAGTGCGATCCTCTATCTGAGTCAATGGTCTCGATAATTCCGTATCGCGGAATTATCTGCTCTAGAATTAATCAAACCACTGATCCGGCTCGGTCATTTGAAGTAGGAAAAGCCCCAACCCAACGGGTAAAGTGGTCCATCATTACTAACAGGTACTTATAATTACCGGACCTGGGTAATTCAGTGAAACGAACCTGCATGTGCTGAAAGGGGTGCACTGTTAGGCCACGACCACCACTCACGGACGTACGCATGGAGGCTTTATTTACCCGTTGACATAGGGGACACCCCTGAACACTGCTCAGCGAGGGTATAAATACCAAAGCAATAGTACCAGCTACTAAAGGCATCAACCAATGCCTGTGTTCCCCAGTGCGATTGCAGATGGAGTCCAATCATAACCTGTCTTGCTACTGCCGGATTTAATACTCGTAATCCGCCTGTTGTCCACCACAGTCCATATCGGGTTTTATACATCCCCTGTGTCTCCATCTGCCTCTGCCCTGCCTCGGTAAAAATAGGATTTTTCTGTAACTCCTGGGGTACAGGTAACAACACGTACATTTGTATAGTCTCTCCCATGGATGCTTCCTTTGCGACCTCATCTGCCTGTCTATTACCTCGAGCTTTGGGGCTTTCCCCTATCTGATGTCCCCGTACATGGACCACGGCCACCTCCTTAGGCAGCATTAAAGCATCCAAATATTTGATTATTAAATTTTCATGGATTAATTTTTGGCCCTTTCCTGTAATTAACCCCCGTTCCTTCCAAATTTTTCCAAAGGTATGTACAACTCCAAAAGAATATTTAGAATCTGTGTAAATTGTTCCTACTTTCCCCTGTAGTCCCTGGAAGACTCGACACAGCGCATATAATTCGCATGTCTGAGCCGAACAGAGACCGGGGAGGCGACCAGCTTCGATAACAGAACCATCTTTTCCATCCACTATGCCATATCCACTGTAACGAGTTCCTTCTATACAACGAGAAGAACCATCTATAAACCATCTCTCTCCCTCACATAGAGGCTCATCCCCTAGATCGACTCGGATCTTAGTCTGCAAATCTATTATTTCCAAGCACTCATGTTCCAGCTGATCATAGGCCGTCTCACTTGATGGAGATACTAAGAATGCAGCTGGGTTCTGGTCCCGATTAGTAACCAGCGTCAGGTCATCTCAGTCCTTCAAAATTGCCTCATATTTTAGAATTTTCGAATCAGTCAACCACCTCCCCGCATGCTGTAATAGAATAGTTTGGACGGTGTGCAGGGTGTGGACAGTCATTGGTGCACCAAAGGTAATCTTGCGACCCTCTTCTAACAGGACAGAGGTGGCAGCAATAGCCTGGACACACTCCGGCCATCCGTGGCAAACTGGGTCCAATACTTTGGACAAAAACGCCACTGGTTGCCGGAGCCCCATTCGCTCCTGGGTCAATACACCCGTAGCTGCCCCATCCTTTGCATTAATAAATAAGTCAAATGGTTTATTCAAATCAGATAATGCCAACACTGGAGCCTTGGCGAGACAACTCTTTATCCTCTTAAATTCCTCCATTTCTTCCTCTGTCCAGACAACAAGAGAATTATCTAGGCCAGCTAACTTATCATACAAAAATTTTACCAAACTAGAATAATTTTCTATCCAAATTCGGCAATATCCCACCAGACCAAGGAACTTCCTGAGCTCTCGGGCGTCCTTGGGAGGTGGGACCTGCAAAATGCCACGTATTTTCTCCGGGCTTATTCGCTGACACCCCTGACTAATTAGATGGCCCAGGTATTTTACCTCTGGCTGTACGAACTGTAATTTCATCTCGCTAACCAGCAATCCCTTTTCTCCTAGGAAATTTAACATATCAATTGTATATTGTTTGACAGCCTCTAGTTCTTTTCCTGTGATTAATAAATCATCTACATACTGTATTAGTTGACAGTCTGATCTTTTTGGAGCTTCCAACACTTGTTCTAATACCTGGCCAAACAGATTAGGGGACTCTGTAGAGCCTTGCGGGAGAACTGTCCAGTGATGCTGGTTCTTTTGTCCAGTATACAGGTTTTCCCATTCAAAGGCAAACATGTCCCTATTACCCTCATTCAGAGGGCAAGCCCAAAAGGCGTCTTTCAGGCCTATCACACTAAACCATTTACTATTTGGATCTTTTTTTCCCATAATAGTATATGGATCAGGCACAACGGGGTATCGGGCCAGAATTACCTTATTTAACTCTCGTAGGTCTTGTACCAGCCGATAAGTACCGTCTGGTTTTTGAACTGGCAGTATTGGGGTATTAAAAGGGAACATATAGGGTTCAAGTAATCCATCCAGTAATAGTTGATCAATTACGGGTTGCAATCCCTTTCTCCCATCCATTGGGATTGGATACTGCTTTCGTCTAACTATCTGATTGGGATCTTTCAATGTGACCCGAAGAGGAGGAACATCCAACCCCCCTCTATTTCCTTTTCTTGCCCATACCTTGGGGTCAACTAACGCGGTCTTCCTCTGTCATTGTGTAGAACTGGACCCCAATTCCCTTTCCTTGAGGCCGGGTCCCGATACTCAATAAATCCTGCAAATCCCGACCCAGCAGGCAAACTCCTGCCTGGGGAACCAGTAGAATGTCTCCCCTTATTACTTTTCTCCCCATTTGTATCCTGAGGCCCCTTACTTCTGGAACTTCAAAATTAGATCCCCCAACTCCCGAGATGACTACTTTTCCATTAGGCACCGTTCCTTTGGGTTTGGTTCGAATACTAGAACGAGCTGCTCCCGAATCTACCATATAGATCATGTCCTCTTCGTGGGGTCCTATGCTTAAGTTTACCAATGGTTCTCCATGCAGCCCTATGGCACTCTTTACGGGAGAACCCTGACTTCCCTAATCTTCCTCCTCCATCAGGGCATAAGTCCGTGTGTCCCTAGCCCTCTGGGGGTATTCCCTCTTGAAGTGTCCCTCTTTTTTACAATAGTAACAAATCTTGGGCCCTGTCTGCCATCCTTTGTTGGGACCACCTCTTGGGGCCCCCGCTCGTGGTCGGGGACCCTATGGTTCATCCCACCCTTCAAATCCTGGCCCTCCTCTTTCATTCCCATCCATCCGCCCGGACCATTGGTCCGGTGTCTTTGACTTCCCTGCTGTCCATCTACGACTTCCTTTACCGCCTGCATTAATATCTTCGCCTTTCCTTTCTGCTTATCCTCACTTCTCTGAACGCAAGCTCTCTGGGCTATTTGTAGAAGTTGTGATAATCCTTGTTCATGCCAATTTTCAGTCTTTTGGAGTTTCTTTCTTATGTCTGGGGCTGAATTTGTAACAAATCCTGTCAAAACTAACTGTTCTCCAGCCGGCGATTCTATATCTAACCCCCCATATTGTTGTATCGCCGCCCGCAATCGAGTCAAGAAAGCTGAAGGAGTCTCCTCTGGGCCCTGAGGGACTTCAAATGCCTTTTTAAAATGTTGCCCCTTGGGTACCGACTCTCTCATTCCCTTTATTAAATTAACCCTATATTCTTCCATTCGAGTTCGGCCTTCAGCAGTTCCTTTATCCCAATTTGGATTCTCCAAGGGAAACTTATCTTCTCCCGCCACAGCTCCTGGACCTCCTTGGTGTTCCCGATCCCATACTCTAATTCCTGCTTGTCTAATCATTCCCCTCTCATCTAGAGTAAACAAAGCCTTAAATATGGACATTAGTTCGTCCCAGATGTAAATATTTGGTCCCAAAAACTGATCTAATAGCTCCGCACAGGCTTGGGGGTCCTCTATCAAAGATTTCATTTCTCGTTTAAAATTCCTCACTTCCGTACTGGTTAGCGGAACATTAACAAATCCCATCGCACCTCCTGGACCCCCCCCCCCCCCCAAAGGCACCTCACGAAGGGGACACGTGCGCCTGGGACGGGTCCGGTCCCCAGGCTCCTGGTGAAGCGGGGTCTCACTTACGTCGTCTAGGACCCAAATCAAATTCCCCGGCTTCTTCCTCACAGAGGGTTTCACACTGTTCTTCCGATAATCCCGTACAGCCTGGGTTATATGCCTGGGGGTAAGAGGCGGCGGAGGGCCCTTAGCTTGTAACCTAGTCCTTATTGTATTTTCTCGTTCATATTCATTAATGAGTCATGGAGGGGTTGGAGTGGAAGACGTAGGGAGGGGAGGATAAAGCAGGCGGGGAGGAGAGGGCAAGGGAGGAGCCGGCTCAGGATATGGTGGAGATAATGCCTGCAAGGGGTCCCAATTTTCAGGGAGAGGAGCCAAAGGCTCCTGTTCCTTAGGTTTTGCCGGATCCCTTGTAGTCATCACCATTTAGTTCGATTCTACAAATAATCAACAGGCAGCGTAATCCCTGCTCTCTGAGTCATCAGGTCTATTTTCATAAAGCCACATATTCAGTGCCTGACATACCCAATCCTCATCCGAACTGTATTTTGTCCAAAATACTGAAGACCCCTTAATTGGATTCTCAGGCCACTTGTGGCAACAGTACTGGATCATTTTCTTTTTATCTTTCCTGCACCCCAATTCATCAATTGCCTCCCCAATGGGCTTCCCGGGGGAATTCTATCAATCGGTCCTATTTTCAGACCTTTCTTTTTGCTCCCTCCCCCACCCATGGTGGATAAAGTTTCCTCCCCAATGGGCTTCCCGGGGGAATTCTATCAATCGGTCCTATACTCAGACCTTTCTTTTTGCTCCCTCCCCCACCCATGGTGGATAAATCAGTCTTACCCGGCTGTCGAGCCTTCCCAGCACGTCACTCGCACGGCTGTCCCATCCTTTGTTCTCAACGTCTCTTCTCGGATATCACTCGCTATATCCACTTGCCGGACACTTGGCGACCAGGAGTCCGGCTAAATCAGCCTGGGTGCACCGACCCCTCTTCAGACAAGTGCCAGTCAGTGGAAGGAGTGCGATCCCGGACGAGTCCCCAAGTTGTGAGAAGTGCCTTCGCATTCACAAAATATGCTCGAGACAAAAGTTGAGAATAAAGAACATTTATTTATATTTAGAACATTGCAAGGTTGGGTACTCTCCCCTTACCTCGGGAAAGTACCCCGAGGGCAGGAAGCCTCTTTGTTTTTATACAATTTTTACTTCACCTCCCCTTACATTTGTCTTGTGTTTGTCCTTCTTGGATTGGTTTGGCACTTTTCCCTATTCGTCTGACTCTTGACTGACTCCAACTTGCTCTTATCCCGTGCTCACACCTCCTTTCCCCACCCCCTATTAAACAAGCTCTTTGTGTGTTCGTGCATATTTCTATGTCTGCTTAAATTCCTCTGTTATCTTGTTTACTCTGTTCTGCTTTTTTTCATGCGCCATTTTACACAAAGAACATTTTAGCTTTTTCCTTGCTTTTTCTTTCTACCTTCTATAACTGTTTCAGAACTCCTACCATTAAAATAATAACTGTTTCTAAACTCCTACAATATTCTTCAAAATCATTAATTTTAATCGGTCCTGAACGTTCTTGGTCACCTAACTATAGGGGGAGAAATCAATTCTATTTGAAAGAGTGCAGAGAAGATTTACAAGGGTGTTGCTGGGACTTGAGGAGCTGAGTTATAGGGAACGGTTGAATGTGTTAGGATTTTATTCCCAGGAATGTAGGAAAATTAGGGGAGATTTGATAGTTTTACAAAGATATATATAGGGTAGTCTTTTTCCACCGAAGTTGGGTGGAACAGCAATGAGATGATTTGGACTAAGGGTGAAAGCTGAAATACAGGGAACCTCTTCACCCAGGAGCTGGTGAGAGTGTGGAACAAGCTGCCAGCAGAAGTGGTGGATGCAGGTTTGATTTTGACATTAAAGAGAATAGGTACATGTATGGAGGGCTATGGCCCGTGTGCAGGTTGATGCAACTCAGCAGAGTCAGTATGGCACAGAACAGAAGGGCCAAAGGGCCTGTTTCTGTGCTGTAATGTTCTAGAGATCAAAGTGAAAAGGTGCAAAGGAAGGATGTACTTGCTACCAAGAGTATGTAATGAAGCTTATGGGACTAGTTCCTGGGGAGCATAACTCTGTCATATGAAAAGAGATTAAATACAGGACTTCTATTGTCCAGAGTTTAGAACATCAGATACAAAATTCTTAAGGGGGCTTATTCCAGTTGCTGAGGAGTCTGGAAATACAAGTCAATGTTAAAGTTAGGGCTCGGGCATTTAAGATTGAGAAGAGGAAAATTTCTTTGCTCTGAACGTCGTCAATATTTGGATTCTGTACCCCAGAGGACTTTGGAAGCTCAGTCAAAACTGATTAATTTCTGGATATTAAAGACATTTAAGAGATCTGAGTATGTCATGGTGCTGTGATAAAAGACCATAAGACAAGGGAGCAGAAATAGGCTATTCAGCCCTTTGAATATACCCTGCACAAAGGTCATTAGTGAGCTTGTTGAATAATGTAGAAGGCTTGAGGAGCTGAATGTACTCCTCAACCTGTGCTTCTAATATTCTTATTGCCATGTGGTTTTGTGGCAAATGCTACTTGGTTATGCTTCTATGAAAAATCTTGGACTTTTATTAAACAAATGGAGTATGTTTGCACGATTGCTAATTACAATACATCATCTTTTTCAAATATGTATTTATTCACAACTGAACAGAGATACTAAAACCATCTCTTTCTGAACTTCCAATTCATAGAGTCCTGCATCACACAAACAGATCCATTGGTCCCTGATCCAATCCCAGAGGCAAATCAACAAATAAATATAAGCAGAAATAGAACTGCTTGAGGTTTCATTGCTTCATTTCAGTGTTTATTCATGGATTTAAGTTGAACTTTAGACAACTCTATCACTTATTCTAAAGTGGAATAAATTCAACAGTACTATATCACAGAGATAAAAGTTTTCTGGGTTATTATATGGAATTTCTGATTTAAAGAAAATATATAAAATCAAATGCTGGAGGTCAACTACCAAAAGGGCAGTTTTGGGCCTTGTAGAATGCATGCATGGTAGATAAAGCCACTTTTATTCAATGTCACAGAATTCACAGCACTGAAGGAGGAAATTCATTTGCTTTGCAAATCCCATTTCTTGGTCTGTAAGTTATCACACATCTGGAGCTTATCCCATTGTTTTACATATTTGGCGAGGATCTCTTCCTTCATCGTCTTTTCAGGTAGTTCTAGATCCACCATCATCTGAATTATTTTTTTTAAATCCTCAATTCCCATCTCATCTACCAATTTGTTTAAAGCATTGACACCTAAGTATTGACATCTCAGATAAAGGAAGTGTTTCTTGATCTACCATTACTCTCCCTTGGCATTTACAGTAAAACCCCAGTATCCAGCACCTAAGGGGATTGGTAGATGTCAGATAGATGCATTATGATATTGGATTCTTTCTACTTACAATCCACAGGATCATTAAAAACAGCAGAGAGGATCACTGGGGTCTCCTTCCCAACCCCCCACCCCCCCAACCAATTGATGTGATTTACCAGGATCGTTGTTTAAAGGCTGCTTACAAAGTCAGAGAGGTTGCCTGCCACCCTGCATACAGCATCTTCCACCTTCTCCCACTGAGAAAGAGATACAAGAGTATTGGATCTAGAACCAACAGACTGAGTAACATCTTCCCATGAACAGTGAGACCGCTGAATGACTTTTGAACTGTTACAACGATCCAAGACACTACAATTTATTAGTAATATTTATTTAATACAGTAAAACCCCGGTGTCTGCCACTTATGGGGATTGTTAGGTGCCAGATAAGTGTATATAATGCCAAATACACCTGCTTTAGGAATAAACATACTTGCACTGAATGAACTTCACTTTCATGAATATATGAACCTTAAAGCATTTTACTTTATATTCAGTCACAGTCTTTGAAAACATTTAACTGTTACTGCATCCACAAGCAGCCCCTCTGCGGAGCTGGCTGAAAGAGGAACAAAAATATTATAGATAATTAACCTCCTCCAATTTTACAGATAAAGCTTCTGACTGGGGCGACTCTTACTAAGCAGGGATAAGGAGACACTTTAAGAGAGTCGCCCTAATGGCAATCGGGATTAATCAGTTCTTCATCCTGGACAGTGCCATTTTATTCAAACAAAACTTTATTCAAAGTTTATTCAAACAGCTGCTACAAGCAAAGCACGGACAAGACACTCTGCTGGCTGAATGTTTGTTCCCATCTTCACCAAAGATTTATGTGTTTCTTCAGAGAACATTTACTTTTACAATTTTAAACATGTATTTTTAACCTATTATTTTATTATATATTTTAATTTTTTTTAAAAATTCCTCATTTTTTGCTGGTTCCTTGAGGCTGCCTATTGCTGGATATCAGGAGTTTTACTGTATTTTATATACCTTAATTGAATCTACCTTCATCATTCTCTTTTCTACAGAAAGAATCTCAGTAAAGGCAATATTTTTGCAAAGTTAGACTTGTTCAGTCTTTTACATTTTTCCACATCCATTGAATGATATAGTAAGGACAAATGAATTCTGTGGTATAACGAGTGTGTCACTGGCACCATTTCTAATTGTTGTAGTATGTTGAGGATTGTTGGTCATGAGCTGCCAAGATTTTTCTGCTCTTATCAAGATTTTGCATTCCTTTTCCTAGTTTGAATGTACTTCCCAAATGTATTAATTCGTGCTTTTTCCTCGATTGGATTCCAGATGTCTCATATCTATTTACTTTTTTTTATTTTTTAAATTTTTTATTTTTCACACCATAAACCACATTAACCATGATACATACTTTTTCCTTTTCAAATATATACAGTGCCATTTTCTCCCCCCCCTCCCATCCCACCCTCTCTACCTCCCCCCTCCCATCCCACCCTCTCTACCTCCCCCCTCCCGTCCATTTAAAGTACAAAATCTAGGATACATTAAACCAGTCAAACAATGTTGTCATTCAATAAAAATAAACAAGAAATTCCACTGAGTCAATTCTTTTCATTTCCTTCTCCTTTCGTTAATTTAGGTAGTGAATGTCCCCGGTAGGTTTTCGCTATTGTGTTTCATGTAAGGCTCCCATATTTGTTCAAATATTTCAATATTATTTCTTAAACTATATGTTATTTTTTCTAATGGAATACATTTATTCATTTCTATATACCATTGTTGTATTTTCAAATTATCTTCCGATTTCCAGGTTGACATAATACATTTTTTTGCTACGGCTAGAGCTATCTTAACAAATCTTTTTTGTGCATCCTCCAAATCAATTCCAAATTCTTTGTTTTTTATGTTACTTAGGAGAAAGATCGCTGGATTCTTTGGTATATTGTTTTCTGTAATTTTATTTAATATTTGGTTTAGATCTTCCCAAAATTTTTCTACTTTCTCACATGTCCAGATTGCATGAATTGTTGTTCCCATTTCTTTTTTACATCGAAAACATCTATCAGATACTGTTGGGTCCCATTTATTTAACTTTTGAGGTATAATGTATAGCCTGTGTATCCAGTTATATTGTATCATACGTAACCTCGTATTTGTTGTATTTCTCATCGTTCCAGAACATAACTTCTCCCATGTTTCCTTTTTTATCTTTATATTTAAATCTTGTTCCCATTTTTGTTTAGTTTTACCATTTGTTTCCTCATTCTCCTTTTCTTGCAGTTTAATATACATATTTGTTATAAATCTTTTGATTAACATTGTATCTGTAATCACATATTCAAAGTTACTTCCCTCTGGTAAACTCAGACTGCTTCCTAATTTGTCCTTCAAGTAGGATCTCAATTGGTAATATACCAGCACTGTATCTTGAGCTTTAGTTGCCCATTCAGAGCCAGCTCTTCAGCGCTTGATGTCCTGCTTTGCGGAAACTGCCAAAATGTTTGGCCTGGAAGTCAGCCTGAAGAAAACTGAGGTCCTCCATCAGCCAGCTCCCCACCATGATTACCAGCCCCCCCACATCTCCATCGGGCACACAAAACTCAAAACGGTCAACCAGTTTACCTATCTCGGCTGCACCATTTCATCAGATGCAAGGATCGACAATGATATAGACAACAGACTCGCCAAGGCAAATAGCGCCTTTGGAAGACTACACAAAAGAGTCTGGAAAAACAACCAACTGAAAAACCTCACAAAGATAAGCGTATACAGAGCCGTTGTCATACCCACACTCCTGTTCGGCTCCGAATCATGGGTCCTCTACCGGCACCACCTACGGCTCCTAGAACGCTTCCACCAGCGTTGTCTCCGCTCCATCCTCAACATCCATTGGAGCGCTTACACCCCTAACGTCGAAGTACTCGAGATGGCAGAGGTCGACAGCATCGAGTCCACGCTGCTGAAGATCCAGCTGCGCTGGATGGGTCACGTCTCCAGAATGGAGGACCATCGCCTTCCCAAGATCGTGTTATATGGCGAGCTCTCCACTGGCCACCGTGACAGAGGTGCACCAAAGAAAAGGTACAAGGACTGCCTAAAGAAATCTCTTGGTGCCTGCCACATTGACCACCGCCAGTGGGCTGATAACGCCTCAAACCGTGCATCTTGGCGCCTCACAGTTTGGCGGGCAGCAACCTCCTTTGAAGAAGACCGCAGAGCCTACCTCACTGACAAAAGGCAAAGGAGGAAAAACCCAACACCCAACCCCAACCCACCAATTTTCCCCTGCAACCGCTGCAATCGTGTCTGCCTGTCCCGCATCGGACTTGTCAGCCACAAACGAGCCTGCAGCTGATGTGGACTTTTTACCCCCTCCATAAATCTTCATCCGCGAAGCCAAGCCAAAGAAGATCTTGAGTTGTATTGTATTTATCTTTCATTTGTTCAAAGGATAATAATCTATTTCCTGAAAAACAATTTTCTATTCTTTTGATCCCTTTTTTCTCCCATTCTCTAAAGGAAAGGTTATCTATTGTAAAAGGGAGTAACTTGTTTTGCGTCAATATTAGTTTTGGTAATTGATAATTTGTTTTATTTCTTTCTACATGAATCTTCTTCCAAATATTGAGTAGATGATGTAATACTGGAGAACTTCTATATTGTACCAATTTTTCGTCCCATTTATATAATATGTGTTCAGGTATCTTTTCCCCTATTTTATCTAATTCTAATCTAGTCCAATCTGGCTTTTCCCTTGTTTGATAAAAATCTGATAGGTATCTTAATTGTGCGGCTCTATAATAATTTTTAAAGTTTGGCAGTTGTAAGCCTCCTTGTTTATACCATTCTGTTAATTTATCTAGTGCTATCCTCGGTTTCCCCCCTTTCCATAAAAATTTCCTTATTATTTTCTTTAACTCCTTGAAGAATTTCTCTGTCAGGTGTATTGGCAATGCCTGAAATAGGTATAATATCCTTGGAAAAATGTTCATTTTAATACAGTTTATCCTTCCTATTAGTGTTAGTGGTAAATCTTTCCAATGCTCTAAATCGTCCTGTAATTTTTTTCATTAGTGGATAATAATTGAGTTTATATAGTTGGCCGAGGTTTTTATTTATTTGTATACCTAGGTATCTTATTGCTTGCACTTGCCATCTGAATGGTGATTCCTTCTTAAATTTTGAGAAATCCGCATTATTCATAGGCATTGCTTCACTTTTATTTACGTTAATCTTGTAACCCGACACTTCTCCATATTCCTTCAATTTCTTATATAATTCTTTTATTGATAGTTCTGGTTCTGTTAAGTATACTATAACATCATCCGCAAATAAACTGATTTTCATATCTATTTACTTGATGCATTTCTACCTTCTAGTAGGCTGAGTGGGAGGAATGGATGTTTGGGAGATTTGTCAATACCTCTTGCTGCCACTGTTCATTCCCTATTCTCAAATCTTTATGGTGAAAGATTGAGGGATTCAATGATGTTAATGGCATTCAATATTGGAAAGTAGTTTGACTGTGGCCTTTTGAATATTCTCATGGTTTGACACGTGTATATTATGACCAATTAACTATAAGCACAAGTCTGGTTATTGTTCAGCCTTTGCTTCCACTTGTGAAGTTTATTAATGAAAAGACTGATAATATTTACCCTTGGAAAACTGTTCTGAGGCGCTTGAGCAGCAATATCATGCATTCAAAACCTACAAACCTATGTGGTAGATATAACTGCAGTCATTAAAGTGTTTATCCAACAATTCCCTACAACTTAATTTTAACTACGTCTTTTTGATGCGATATATGGGCAATGTCATCTAAATCTCAAGGACAACACTTCCAATTCACTTTTCTAATTTAGCTTTTTTTTTTGTCCATGCTTCAGAAGTATTTTCAGTAGCTTTCAGTTTAAATGTTAATGGATAAAATATGTTTGCTTTTTAATATGTGCTTATTGGAGTTCTGCTGAACTCTGGGGCCCCATTATGTTAATAAATAATAAATTTCAGCAAGTTGGCAATGCTTTCCTCTGATTTTGATTCAAATATCTATTTAAATGAAGTTTGTTCTTTGTTTTATAGAACAAGTGTTTTGATTTATCCAATGTATCTCACCCAAAGCAATTATGTGGTGCATTGATCCTATTCCATTCCAACTGAAGACCTCATTTATTCTAGTACTTTCTGGATTTTTTTCATTATGTTTCCCTCCCACTTTTAAAGGAGGAGAAAATAACAATTCTATTTAGATTATTTTTAATATAGTTTTCATTCCAACTCTTTTTCTACCTTAACTTCTGGATAATCAGTAAATATACTTCTACTGTTTTTCTCGAGTTGTGTTTCGTATCTACCTGCTAATGACACCAGAAACTTGGAAAGTTGCCATCAATGGAAATAGCTCAGATTTTCACTCCCAAAGATGATAGAATAATAAATTTATGTACCAAGGATTAAAATCAATATGGTCTGCTTTGAATACATATTTTATATCAACAGATGATTTTAAATTTAACAGTATTCAAATATGACATTGATTAATTTTCTCACCATTTTTTCCCTCCTTCATACAATTCAGTGTTTTATTTAAGTGATGAACTATTAAGAAATCTCGCGTCAATTAATTCTAATGTTTTCTAAATGTTTCCAGTATAAATTGCTTCAGAAAAAAATGAGACTCAATGTTTGGAAAAATTATAATTTCAGACTAATTAAAGATATTTGCTGTCACTTTAACCATCAAATGTCCAATTGTGGCAGGACACAGCAAGATCCTGCCTGTCTTTGTAATGCAGCAGAGCTTCACCTGGCTTATTTAGGATGCAATACATTAAAGTGAAGGAAAGTTCAATCTTCGAAAGCAATCGGGTCACTTTGTGGGTCTTGCTGAGAAAACACTAGGGTGACTCAGAAGATTATTTTCATTATTGATGATGATTTGTTTGCTTGATTTGCTTGGGTTCAAACGATTGAATAGGCTAACAAAGGAATTACAATCTTCAAAGTGTCGAGTGAGGTGGATGGGTAATTTGAGGTGATGCACTCTTTCTGTCATTTATGCTGAGTTTCAGTACGCTTTCACTGCAAGGGCACAAGGCTCTCAATACAGCAGGTTATTAGGAAGGCAAATGGAACGTTGGCCTTCATCGCTAGAGGAATTGAACTCAAGAGCAGGGAGGTCATGCTGCAACTGTACAAGGTACTGGTGAGGCTGCTTGTGGAGTATTGGGTGGAGTATTGGGTGCAGTTCTGGTCTCCATACTTGAGGAAGGATATACCGGCCTTGGAAGTGTAATGGAGGATTTAGACCACTTATGCAAGAAGTTGCATTAGAAGATAATCTAAATTCTACTGTGAGGCCCAGGATGCATATGAATTAGTAGGCACATCTAAATTCCACCATGGGGCCCAGGGATGCATATGAATCAGTAGACATAATCTAATTTACACCATGAGGCCCAGAGATGCAGTTGCCTTTTGTTGGTCGCAGACTGTCAGGAGACCTTGAATATAATTAAATCATTTATTCAAAGAGATAAGCTATGAGTAAACAATTTTTTGGGTAATATAAGCCATGGTCCCACTGCTAAAGTGGAGACTCTGAGAGGTGGAAACGTCTCTCAGCAAGAAGAAGAACTTCTAGAGTCCAGCTAACGTCCCGGTTGGGGCAGGTGGAGAAGCTGCTACTGGCACCCCGACAACCTAGTGTGCGGTCATTGCCTCGTTTCGGTAGTTGGGACCTGTCCAGGCGTTGATAAGTATAATTGGGAAGGGCTTGCATATTGTAGTTTGAAATCAACTTTTGAATTTGTAATAAAGATTGTATAAACTGAACTGCTCTCAGTGTGGGTGTCTATTTTCTTTCGGTAGCTCAAACACTGTGACCAATCTAAAACGAACAAAGTGAGAGGTACAAGTTTACCGAGGA
Organism: Narcine bancroftii; assembly: GCF_036971445.1. NCBI lineage: Eukaryota > Metazoa > Chordata > Chondrichthyes > Torpediniformes > Narcinidae > Narcine > Narcine bancroftii. The sequence goes on from NC_091469.1 coordinate 441,193,749, forward strand.
CAGGAAGCAGTCCAAAGGAGGTTTACCAGGTTGATCCTGGAGATGAGGAGGTTGACCTTCAAGGAGAGACTAAATTGTTTGGGATTATACTCACTCGAGTTCAGAAGAATGGGAGGAGATCTATAGAAACATATAAAATTATGAAAGTGATAGATAAGAGAGGCAGGAAATTTGTTTTCACTGGTAGGTGAGACTAGAACTAGGGGACAGAGCTGCAAGATTCAGGGGAGTAGATTTAAGATGGTGATGAGGAAAAACTTTTTCCCAGAGAGTAGTGAACCTGTGGAATTCTCTACCCAGGGAAGCAGTTGAGGCTACTTCATTAAACATATTTAAGGTTCAGTTAGATAGATTTTTACACAAAAAAGGAATCAAGGGATATGGGGAAAAGGCAGGTTGGTAGAGTTGAGTCAATGATCAGATCAGCCATGATCTTATTGAATGGCAGAGCAGGCTCAATGGCTCAAATGGCCTACCCCCGCTCTTATTTCTGATTTATGCAGCCATAGTCCTGGTATTCCTAAGAGTTCCCCCATATCCTATACTAAAACAAGTAACCAGAATTTACCTCATTTGTCTCATTCTTATGATATTAGATTCCATGTTGGCTCTCAGAACAATCGCATTCCCCCACTTATTTCCCTTATAATCTTTTTCTCATGCTAATCAACTCCCCTGATTCTTCTGTCACCCACCAAATTTGTGGAATTTACAGTGGTGATTTAACCTTCCACTCTGCAAGTCTGAGATGGAAACTTGAGCACCTGGAAAATGCAAGTGGTAACAGGAAGAAAGTGCAAACTCCACACAAGCAGCACTGGAGGTCAGGATTGAACCAAGGTTGCTGGATCCATGAGTCAGTAGCTTTAACTATTGAAACATTATGCCCTTCTGATACACATAGCAGTAAATACACATAGGAAATGTTTATTGAGCAATATGCTGGTAAACAGAAATTAATGGCAATGCATGCAAGATTTGACTCCAACTCATACAATGAAAATTTGCTACTGGGGAGCAATCTCTTCAATTCCAAGATATTATTGCAGGTACTTAAAGAATTTCCAGTCATTGTGAGATCACAAGACAGTGTGCAATTATCTGCAAACAATATTATACAACTTTTGCAACTCTACAGAAAGTGAAGCAATCCTTCCCTGTGTGTAGCAGATTTGGGTAACAATTGGACATGGGCTAAAATGTGATGACTAAAATTTGCACTGCAGAAGTTGTAGGCATTGACCACAATGAACAAGGCAGAGTCAAATCAACTGTCTTTGCTATTCAATGGTATTGCTATCAGCATTTTCACATCTATTACTATCTTGTAGGTGGGTGGCCATTGACCAAAAAAATAGCAGCACTGTGCTCATCCACAGGGTTTTAACACCCAGTCCAACTACTGTTCGCTCCTTACAAGCATTAAATGGCCCCTGTTTGAGAGAGAGAAGCAGAGAAGATGACCCCAGGGGACAGTGACCAGTATGGGGTTCTGTAGCTGAAGAACACAGACAGCAGGCTGTTGGTAACTCAAGGCGAGGAACCCACACAGACTGCAGGCTGCTGGCGACTGCAGTTAAAGGACTCTCAGCAGACTGCTGGAGAATGTATTAAGTGGTACCAAGTATCAGAATTGGGATGTGAGAGAGTGCTGAAGGCTTCCTGATGGGGTTAGAGGTTTGGATCTGGAGTTTTGGTTGCTGATGGTTTGGACTGATGTCTGTGTGCAAGAGCACTGGAGGTGAATCCACAGATGCTCAGTGACTTGGGGAGGGACTCTCTTTTGCTTCTCTTTCTCGGACTGTAAGGGGCACTGAGCACTCTCTGCTGAAGGTGAATCTTTATCTACCCTGTAATATTACAACTATTTTTAAAATATAAATTTTAAATTTAGGCATACAGCACAGTAACAGGCCCTTTCGGCCCATGCTGCCCAATTATACCCAATTGACCTACCACCCATGGTATGTTTTGAAGGGTGGAAGGAAACCGGAGCCCCTAGGGAAAACCCACGCAGACACAGGGAGAACTTACAAACTTCTTACAGACAGCATGGGATCTAAACCCCAGTCACGATTGCTGGCGCTGTTACAATATTGTGCTGACTGCTACGCAAACCATGCTGCCCTTATTGTTACATGATGATAAAGGAATCTTGAAAATTTTGCTGAACACATATTGAATTTCAATGTATGGATGCGAATGTATCTGCACTGGTATTATACATGGATTGTGGAGGAACACATGACCTCTCTGGAACATCGTGGATTGAGGATGATCATGTGACCTCACTCTCAAACTTATTTGGAAGTCACATCACCTGCAAATCAAGGTTGGATTCTGGCCACCCATTAGTTCACATTTAAATGATTCATTTTAATGATTCAGTGTCATCATTGAGCAGTCACCCAGTTTAGAACAGTATAAAACATCAATGCATACCATATTTTTCTCTCTCTGCCTCTTGGTCCAAGTCCCTGACATCGGTTGATGCCAGGTCGCTACTGTGGACATCACTGGAGGAGTCATGGGTAAAGTGTGCACTACACTTGGAATATTTTATTTATGATTTTCTAAACTTAAACAGTTATCAATATTATCAACATTACTGTTAACAACATTAATATTAATTACAATTTACAATTATCAATTCTGTACAAGATTTTTTGTAGAGTTCAAGCTTTTTCTGAACCCTTCCCTCCCCCTTTACACCCTCAACATTTAACACAATCAACCACAATTACACACAAGATTCAGGACATTCACAACAAAGGTATGAAACATATATTAGGGGTTTATGGGTTTGTCATGTCATGGCGGTCAGTGCTCACTCTGTTTCTTTTGATTTTTCGTGGTTGGAATGGGATGGACACCTCCTGCTCCCCCCACTAATTGAGAGGCAGATGGGGAAGCTAGGGTGGTGAGGGATGACAGTTCACACTATAATTGTGTTCCTATGGAATTTAAGTATGGTTGCCAAATTTTCATGAAAATGTTATCTTTTTTAAATTGTAAGTAATTTTCTCCAGGGGAACACAGCTTTTCATTTTTGTGTTCCACTGTGCAATGCTCAAGCAGGAATCAGACTTCCAGGTAACTGCTATGCACTTCCTGGCCACTGCCAATGCAATCATTACAAATTGGATTTGAAATTGGGACAGATTCATCGTAAGTCTTATGTCCAACACTTTGAATATAAAATCCCAATCCTGTCTATCAAATGCCTTTTCCACATCCAGGGCCACACCTAAACCCCTCTCATTTCTGGTTTGTGCCAGATGCATTATATTCAACAGTCTGCCAGTGTTATCTGCTGCCTGTCTTTTTTGCACAAAGCCCGCTTGATCTTTATTTATTAGTTTTGGCAAATGTTTCGCCAATCTATTTGGGAGGGCTTTGGCAAGTATCTTATAGTCTGTGTTTAACAGTGAAATGAGTCTAAGCAGGTGGCATTAGTAGATCTTTGTCTTTTTTAAGGTTCGTCGTAATGATTGCTGTCGATAAAGATTCCAGGAGGATATGGTTCTCCATTGCCTGGTTCACCACCTCCATATAGAGAGGCATCAATAAATCTTTAAATTCCTTATAAAACTCAGGTGGAAACCTATTCTCCCCTGGAGACTTGTGAAGTAATTGCTTTTCCTATCTCTCTTTCCGTGAAGGGAAGATCTAGCCCTTCCTGTTCTTCTGGGTCTAAATTTGGAAACTCTAATTTGGACAGGAACTTGCTGGTTAGGTATGCACTACACTTAAGCTGAGGCATTGTACTGCGATAGATCAATGCAGAGCCACATCCCCATTGGTACAGGGAATCGGGAGTGTGTTTGAAAGACCCTATCTGTGACTTGATGGAGCTTTTGAAAAATAAATCCACAGATGCTTGAAATCTGAAACATAAACACAAAGTGGAGACACTCAGCAGGCAAAGCAAACTTTGTGTGCAAGGAAAAAGTTGTTTCAATTCAAAGAGTCTGTCAGAACTGAGAAAGAAAAACATGTTAATTTTAAATGTCAGAGAAGGTAAGAGGAATGGATGGATAGGTCAAAGGAATATCTCTTAAAAGTTGAACTTCAGTTGCTGTAAGGATGTTAGTGGGGCAGTTATGGTTTAGACGTGTGATGTATTGCAAATAGCAGATCAAGATAATCTAATGGAGAAGGGAAAAAAACTGAGCCAACAGTCTGATGTCTTCCAGTGAAAATGCTAGTACTTGTATGGATAAGGAGGACAAATTATCTGAAATTCATGAATTCATATTGAATTCAGAAGACTGAAGAGGATCGAAAGATAGAAGATGCACAGAGAATTAAAGTGGCAGGCAATAGAGGCTAAGGATCAGCCTTGTGGACTGAATCATAGTGCTCTACAAAGTGGTAACCTAATTTGCAGTTGGTTTCTTCAACACCAGGAGACACATGTACAAAGTGAGGGGAGGGAAGTTTAAGGGACACATCAGGGATGTCTTTTACACAGAGTTGTAGGTGCCTGGAATGCCTTGCCGGGGATGGTGGTGGAGGCTGAAACATTGGGGGTATTTAAGAGACCCTTAGGCACGTGATTAAACTTTCAAGGGTATCAAGTGGTGCAAAGAGATAGACAGGATGGTATGGGAGGTAGAGTTGCACTCTTAATCAAAGATGAGCTCCAGGCAGTAGTGAGGGATGATACAAGATCAAAAGAGCATAATGCTGAGTCCATTTGGGTAGAGATAAAGAATAACAAAGGGAAAAAATTATTGGTGGGTGTTATCTATTGCCCACCAAATAACAATAGTTTAGTAGCAAAGGAAATAAATAGAGAGATAAGTGAGGTATGTAATAATGATACGGCAGTAGTCATGGGGGTCTTTAACTTCCACATAGATTGGGAAAATCAAGTTGGTCATGGGAGTCTGGAAGAGGACTTCATAGAATACATCCGCGATAACTTTCTTGAGCAGCATGTTAAGGAACCAACAAGAGAAAATACTCTAGTGTTGTGCAATGAGATAGGTAGAGTAAATGATGTAATAGTCAGAGACCATCTGGGAAATAGTGATCATAGTATAATTGAATTTCTCATTCAGATGGAAGGGGAAATAGTTAGATCTAAAACTAATATATTATGCTTAAACAGGGGTGTCTACCATAGGATGAGGGAGGAATTGGGCAGAGTGGACTGGGAGCACAGGCTAATTGATGAAACAGTTGAAGAATGGATTAAGTTAATGAACTTAGAGATATTGTCCATTGTTTGTCTTTTCTTAATAGATCCAGTTTCGTCAAGTTTTACTATTTTTGGTACACAGACAGCCAATCTGTTTGCTCATAGTTTTGCTATTATCTGATTCCACCTGCATTGAATTCGCCCATCGTTATTGAATGAAGATCTACTGGGACCAATGCCTGAAGAGGGCGCACAAAATCAGTGAACCGGTGCGGACTCGAAAGGCCAACATGGCCTGTTTCCGCTCCGTAAATGGTTATATGGTTATACAAGAGACCCCACCATGATAACTGAATTAAGTGGGAAGAACTGTTTCAAGTTCCAGCTCATTGTCATATATACCAAGGAACGGTGAGAAAGTTTGATTTGTAAGCAGTCCAGCTAGACCTACAGTAAATAGTATTGCTACTAAAATACAGTACAAAAGTGCTGTTAAGGGAGAGATCAATTCGTACAATACAGCTTCACTGGGAGTTCTTGAATGCTGGGAAGGGAAGAGAGGAAAAGAGAAGTTGCAGTTGTATGGGAGAGAGCTTTAGGACAGGGAGCAATTAGTGGGGTTGGAAGAGCAGATCAGGAGTTTGCAAGGGAGAGTTCCTTTGAAATGAAAGGAAAGGGAGAGAAAAAATGCATCTAGTTGTGGAATCTTACTGTATTGGGTGGAAATTGAGAAAGGTGATCCATTGAATGTGGTGGCTAGTAAAAGGGAAGGTGAGGATCAGGAGAACTTGTGCTATCAAAGCTGGGTTGTTGGGTGAGAGAGTAGAAGTGCAAGAAATAGATTTGAGAACTTTGTCCATTATGGCAGAGCTAGGGTTAGGGATGCGGAGGGGAAGCTACAATTCAGGAGGAGAGAAACCTGTATAGAATGTCTCATTAGAACAAATATGACATTATTTGGATTTTCAGAAGATCTTTGACAAGGTGTTGCACACAAGACTGCTAAACAAGGTAGAAGGTCCGTGGTATTATGAGAAAAGTACAAGCATAGATAGGTGATTGGCTGACTGGCTGTACGCAAAGAGTGGGAATATAGTGATTTTTTTATGGCTGGATGCTGGTGACTAGTGATGTTCCACAGGGGTCAGTGTTGGGTCCACTATTTTTCACACTGAATGTAAATGATGTAGATGATGGCTTTGTGGATAAATTTCAGTGATATTAAGATGGGTGAAGGGGGTGGTAATATTGAGGAAGTAGGGAGTATGAAGAAGGAGTTGGATAGAATGAACAAAGAAATGGCAAATGGAATACAGCATAGGGAAGAGTATGATCATGCAGTTTGGTAGAAGGAATAAAGGCAAAGACAATTTTCTAAATAAGGGAGAGAATTCAAAAAGCAAAGGTCCAAAAGGGCTTAGGAGATGACATGCAGGATTCACTAAAGGTTAACTTGTAGATTAAGTTGGTTGTAAGGAAAGAAAATACAATCTTAGTATTCATTTCAAGAGGACTAGAATATAAAAGCAACAATGTAATGCTGAGACTTTATAAGACCACATTTGGAGTATTGTGGTCAGTTTTGGTGGTGTAAGGGGGATCAGAGAGAGAGAGACTCACAGTTAGTGCAAGAAAAAAAAGTGGCATGGTAATAGTATATTTAAATGGAATAGCAACTGACCATAACTTGCAAAATCTGTACAAACTAAATTATGTTCCTCTTCTTGATAGAGAGTCCAACAAAAATGGAGAGACTTACCAATCACTTTGGTGGGAAGGGTTAACTGCATCAAAATGAAAGTGATGCCAAGATGCAATATTTTTTTCAATTGCTGCCTATTCCGTTACCTAAAAACTTTTTAAAGCTACTAAACAACCATATTAGACAGTTCCAATGGAATAATAAGGTACAAAGAATTGCACTGGAAATACTGACATGGGACTATGGGCTGGGAGGACTTAGACTTCCAGATTTCAAAAAAATATTACCTAGCTGTACAGGTTAGAGTTCTCGCAGTCTTCTTCACTAAAGACAATCCCCCATCTTAGGTCCAAATGGGAATGTACTCAATGGAGGAAAAGGAAGTAAAAGACTTTATCTATAAATGGAGTGTCAAATCACTAAAGAAAAAGACAGAAAACCCCATTCTAATACATATGATTAGAATGTGGCAAGAAATTAATGAATGTAGAGGAAGTGAAAGTAGGGTTATCAATAAAAGCACCAATGTGTGAAAATGTGTTATTGCCTATGAACATGGGCCATTGAATATTAAATTTATAGTATGACAAAGGTGTAAGATATATTAAGGACTGTTACACTGAAAGAACTTCTTTGGACAATTAAAACACAAATACAGAGTGGCCAATGGGATCTTCTGTTTTCTCCAACTTAGATTGTTCTTAAGAGAAAGATGGGGACGAATGTTGGCCCCACCTGACATTAAAACTAAATGAATGGTTTGGATGGGGAAATGCATCCAAATTTATAACAAAAATGTATTATGTTCTCCAGAGAGAAAGTGCAAAACCAGGGTTGCAGAGGTCAAGGGAAAGATGGGAGTTGGACTTGGATGTGGTGATTTCAGAAAAATGCTGGTCAGATTGGTGTAAGGACAGCATGACATCAATTATAAATGCAAGATATGGACTGGTTCAGTATAATTTTTTACACCAGTTATATCTTACCCCACAAAAGTTACACAGATCAAAAGCCAAAATTTCAGAGATGTGTTTCAGATGTGGGACTGAGTCGGGAACTTTTCTACATGCCACGTGGTTGTGCATGAAAGTGAGGACATTTTGGCAAAAAATCGCAGAAAAATGAACCAGAATAACAGGAATGCCTTTCACAGGCGACTCGGAACTATATTAGATAATTTCATGGAAATAAGTGACAAATTAACCAAATATCAAATCTCATTTATAAAAATAGCACTGGCAATAGTGAAAAAATATATCGCGATCACTTGGAAGTCCGACTCCCATCTACTCATAGCACAATGGTCTGTGGAAATGAACAGCTGTATTCCTTTGGAAAAAAATTACATATTTGAACGCAAGTTAAACATGTCTCCAACAAGGCTGTTTTTGGAAAGATGTGTATTCAGTGTTTTGAAAACTTGCTGATGGTAAAAGGATTAAATGCTCAAGTTATCAAGGGTTAGGTGGTCGGGCCAGTGAATTTTAAGTATTTTAAAAACCTTTTTCTTTCCCCAGGGTTCTAGTTAACCGGTGTGGACTCGAAAGGTCAACATGGCCTGTTTCCGCTCCGTAAATGGTTATATGGTTATAACTAAAAAATAAATACGACTCTTGTAAAGGTCTGGCAGCCACACCTAGATCACATAGGGGCACAGATACAGTAATGAAAAGGAACAAAAAGGGTATAAAAGTAACTATTAAAAAAAACAAAAACGTAGTTTCCCCAACTGTTCGGCTCCGAATCATGGGTCCTCTACCGGCACCACCTACGGCTCCTAGAACGCTTCCACCAGCGTTGTCTCCGCTCCATCCTCAACATCCATTGGAGCGCTTACACCCCTAACGTCGAAGTACTCGAGATGGCAGAGGTCGACAGCATCGAGTCCACGCTGCTGAAGATCCAGCTGCGCTGGATGGGTCACGTCTCCAGAATGGAGGACCATCGCCTTCCCAAGATCGTGTTATATGGCGAGCTCTCCACTGGCCACCGTGACAGAGGTGCACCAAAGAAAAGGTACAAGGACTGCCTAAAGAAATCTCTTGGTGCCTGCCACATTGACCACCGCCAGTGGGCTGATAACGCCTCAAACCGTGCATCTTGGCGCCTCACAGTTTGGCGGGCAGCAACCTCCTTTGAAGAAGACCGCAGAGCCCACCTCACTGACAAAAGGCAAAGGAGGAAAAACCCAACACCCAACCCCAACCAACCAATTTTCCCTTGCAACCGCTGCAATCGTGTCTGCCTGTCCCGCATCGGACTTGTCAGCCAAAAACGAGCCTGCAGCTGACGTGGACTTTTTACCCCCTCCATAAATCTTCGTCCGCGAAGCCAAGCCAAAGAAAAGACTCTATATACTTAAAATATATGTAAGCTCTGACGGTGAATGGATCTGTTTGTATGGAAGGGGAGGAGGGAGGGAAGGATGGACTGTTTTTGTTTGTTGTTTTTGTGAGAAAAAGTTTAAAATGACTTCCTTGTCATCCTATGTTCCCAATCCTTGCCTCCCTTACCTTTTGTCCTCACAGGAACATGCTAGTACTGAAATCCATTCAAATGGCCTTTAAAAGATGCCCACATGTCAGATGTTGATTAACTCTCAAACAGCCATTCCCAATCTACTATCCCTAGTGCTTTCCTAATACTGTTAATGTTAGCGTTCCCCCAAAAGAGTACTTTCACCTCAGAGACAGTCTTGTCCTTTCCCATGAGTACCTTAAAATATGGAATTTTGATCACTGTTCATCCACTGAATCTTCTATGATCTAGCCAGGCTCATTCCCCAGTACAGGTTTAGCATGGCTCCTTTTCTATTTAGAGTCTAAATGGCTTAATTCTAAATTTTAGAAGATAAGACACAAGAACAGAATTAGGCCATTCATCCCATCAAATCTCCTTTGCCATTCAAATCATGGCTAATGTATTTTCCTCTCAATCCCACTCTCCTGCCTTCCCATTATCACCATTGATTCCCTTACTAATCAAGATCCCATTGACCTCCTCTTTAAATCTACCTAATGACAACCTCCACAGCCATTTATGGCAATGAATTGCACAGATTCATCACTGACTGAAGATATTTCACCTCATCTGTGTTCTAAAGGGATATCATTACATTCTGAGGCTGTGTCTATTGGTTCTAGACTCACACTACTGTAAATATCCTTCCTGTGTCCACGCTTATCCAGCCCTTTCAATATTCAGTAGGTTTCAATGAGACCACCCTCATCATTCTAACCTCTAGTGAATACAGTTTTCATACATTAACCATCTCACCTCTGGGATCATTCTCGTAAAACTCCTCTTGACCCTGTCAAACTCCAACACATACTTGTAGCTGGAGTATCTACACGTTATTTCAAGAAACCATCCTGGATGCCCCAAACAAATTCTGCCCAATCTTAGCCCTTGGTACTAAGAGGGTAATAGAAAAGAATGTGTGAGAGGTGAGACCACTAGAAAGGTTAGAAAGGCCTTCATATGGGGAATGGAAGTGTAAAGGTGTTGCCAGTTCTTGGTCACCTCAATACTATGATTCGACCCATCAATATAAGGATATAATTTCCCAGATCATCATGAACCTCATCACTTCAGGTGATCTCCCTGCCACCACCTCCAATCTGATTTTTTTTTGCATTACCAATAAGTCGTAGTTCTATCTCGCCCGCAGGAAAAAGAATCTCAGGGTTGCATGTAATGTCACGTATGTACTCAGAAAATACTTCTAAAATCTGAAGAGGTATCCGAGAGCTGACTGTTCTCTATGCATTCATTCTCCGTCTTTAAAGGTCTAAATGCCTTTTAAATGCTACAATTATATCTGCCTATACAGCTTCCTCTGGCAGCTCGTTCTATATATCTATAGTGTGGAAAAAGGTGTCCCTCAAGTCTCTTAATTTTTCCTTTCTCACCTTAATGAATTTCATAACATGTTCATGGCAATAAATTCTGAATCTGATTCTACTCTGCTTCTCATCAACAGCATTCTCCATGCCCTCTGAACAGAATTACTTTCTTTTTTTTAACCAAAGGAGAACTGTAGAAATGGCTCATTCAGAGTAACTTAAATAGAGGGGCAATTGGTATTAGCAAACCAATAAGCAAGTCCTATTGGTCTGTTTTTGTCCCATAGTTCCTCTAAACCTTCTATCTATGTACCTGTCAAAATGCCTTTTAAATGTCATAAAATCTGCCTATATCACTTCCTCTGGCAGCTTGTTCCAAATGCCCACTGTGTGAAAAAGGCATTTTCACTTTTAATTTGCCCTTTCTAACCTTAAATGCCCTCTACTGTGAAATTCCCCTGCCCTGGGAGAACTTTATATGACTGTTTACCATGTTAATGCTGCTAAATGTGCTCTTTCTATTATCACTGAGAAACTTCCTCTTCCAATTAGTTGTCCAATTTTACCACAATTTACAAGATACAGCACCTTTCAACAGATTCATTGGTTGCAAACAGTTATGATTTCTCAGGGAGGAAGTATAAAGATGTTTCCCCAGGTAGGATCATTGGAGTGGGGTGATCATGGGTAGGGAATTGGAGTGATGGTGTTTATTTTGCCTTTGTTATGGGTCTGTAGAATGGAAAGTGATTTAATTGAGATAATTCAGAAGCACATTGACAAGGTGGAAGCAGGGAGAATGTTTTCCCATGCTGGAATGTCTGGAATTGGGGGTGGGGTTCATGGTTCAGAATAGAATTGGCAATTAGGGCTGAGATAAGACATTTCCTCAATCAAATGCTGAGGCCCAGGTCTTACCACCAATCACCAAAAGTATTTGATGAGTGCAACCTTCCATAAGGATTTTAGATACACATTTGGGCCTTGAAGTTCTATAAATTATTGACCCCCCCCTGCTAATAAGTTCTATCAGTTCTGACTGGTTTTGCTAAGAGTTCGGTTTGCTATTTTAAGTAATCAAACATTACTGGAATATATTGGAAAGGAACATTCAGCTCAATCTGTGCATGTAATAAGCAAATCTCTTAAAACTGCTTGATGTCATTTTAAACAAGAAAATACTGAGGGAGAACACAAAATGAAAACTTTTGTTATATTTACTCAAGCACAAATGTAGCAACATTTTCACATACAACATAAAAACCTGTTTTGGGATAAATCTCTGCCACTTAATTTTGTTATAGCTTGAAAACATTTTCAGAGTTATGATCTATTGCTTAATAATCTTTGCTAAGTGTTGCCCATTGTTTATTGAGGTAGACTCTCCAGGCTTGAATAAGTGTTCTGATAGTATCGCATATAATCATAACATGATTTGTAGGTCAGCTCAACATTGTGGGTCAAAGGGCCTGTAATGTGCTATAATGTTCTATGTTCTATATTCTATGCTCGATAATGAAAGGGGCTTCCCTTTCTCCACCATCAACTCTGCCCTCACGCTCATCTCTCATATTTCACAGACACCTGCTCTCAGCCCATCCTCCTGCCACCCCACTATTGATAGATTTCCCCTTCCCCATCACCTGCCTCCATGTCCAACATAGAATTCTCCACAACTTCTGCCATCTCCAGCGAGATCCCACCACCAAGCACATCTTTCACTTCCCACCACTTTCTTCTTTCCACAGAGACTTCTCCCTATGTGACTCCCTTGTCCATACACCTCCCCGCCCCCCCCCCCCCCCCACCAATCACTTCCCACTGATCTCTCTCCTGGAGCAAGTGCTACACCTGCCCTGACACTTCCTCCATCACCGCTATTCTGGGTCCCAGACAGTCCTTCCAGGTGAGATGACACTTCACCTGTGAGTCTGCTTGGTTGGTATTCTGCCACCCAGTGTGGCCTTCTGTACAATGGTGAGACCCAATACAGACTGGGAGACCACTTCGTTGAGCACCTATGCTCTGTCCACCTGAGGAAGCAGGATCACCCAGGGCCACATATTTCAATTCTACATCCCATTCCCAGTCTGATATATCCATCCATGGCCTCCTCTTCTGTCAAGATGAGGCCACACTCAGGTTAGAGGAATGACACCTTATATTCCATCTTGGTAGCCTCTAACCTGATGGCATGAACATTAATTTCCCCAACTTCTGTTAACCCTCCAAACCCTTTCTTTTTTCCCCCTTCTCACCCCATCCTCCCACTCTCCTTTTCCCCTCACAATTTCTCCTTACCTATTCTCGCCTTCTTCATCTTCCTTAAGGCCCACTATCTTTATATTATTTATTCTATTATAGTTTTCCATTATATCTATCTTCTGAGCTAACAGCTCATGTGCCTCTTTAACTTTTTTATTAGATTCTTCTAATTTCTCTTTTAAGTCCTCTACTTCCATTTCTACGATTATTTCTCGTTCTTCCACATTATCCACTCTTTTTCCTATCTCTGATATGACCATTTCTATTTTATTCATTTTTTCTTCTGCACTCTTAATTCTTCTTTTTATCTCATTAAATTCTTGTAATTGCCATTCTTTCACTGATTCCATATATTCTTTAAAAAAAGATATATCCATCGTCCTGCCTTTCTCTTCTTCTTCCATTTCTCTATGTTCTTCTTCTTCCTCTGGGTTGGCCATCTGTTGTTTCCTTCTTTTTGCTCTCTTCTTTCTTGTTGTCATTATTTTCTATGTTCTGCTCCTGTTGCTGTGTTGCAGCTGTCACTCTCAGCTGTGGAGATCGACTCCGCAGCTGTTCCCACCTCCCGTCAGTGTGTTTTTTTTCATGCGCGGTTGTGCACTTTTACTCGGCTCCTCGAGCCATTTTTGTAGTCCCGAGCTCGGGACTTCCACTGACCTTAGGGAGCGGGCTTCTCTCTCCGCGGCGGGCCTCCTCGAACAGGTAAGGCCTTCACCTTCTTCTTCCGACATTCTTTCATCTTCTCTTCTTCCCGTTGTTTTCGACTTTTCTCTCTTCGCTGCCATTTTCTTCTCACCTTTACTTTTACTTTGTTTTAATTTTTATTCTTGTACCTTTGTGTTTTGTGCGTTTTGTTTTCAACTTTTCTGGAGAGGGCTGGAATTCCCTGACCGGCCACTACTCCATCACGTGACTCCTCTCCCTCCTTACCTATTCTCCATGTAATTCCTAACTTCCCCTCCCCTCCATTCCTCATAGGCACTCCATGCATTCCTTCCTATTATACTTCTCTCCCTTCAGCCTATCACAGATCCCTCCCCCCTTCTCTGCTTCTGACCAATCATTAGTCTCCCCCTCCCCCACCCCCTTTTTCAAATCTCTGAACATTCTTTCACCAATCTTGACGAAGAGTCCGACCCAAAATGTTAACTTAATGCTTCTACTAGATGCTGCCTGGCCTGCTGTTTTCTTCCTTCATTTGTGTAGTTTCATTTTATTTATTCCAGTGTCTGCAGATTTTTTTCGCCTTCTGATTAGTAACATTGTTTTTAAGGGAAAATTTAAATAATTTGCTAAGCTGTTTGAAATAATGATGGACACATGTTGTATTACTCTGGGCTTGTTTCAGCAGAATTAAATACTGTATATGGCTATTATCTATATAATACTGTATATGGCTAATTACTGTAATTACTGATTTTACCATGCATCATGCCAAATCATTTTTTTTCACCTCTTGTTTCCCTTGGAAGTGAAATAAAATATTCACATATTTTCACTTACTAATTTTGTAATAGAGGAAATATACATTAGGAATTTAATGGGCCCAAATGCAAAGCCTCCTGTTCAGAATTTTCTCACCAAACATTGATGGAGCTTGAGCATGCATAATAAATGTCTAATTTAAATGGGAAATTTGACAAAAATGGGAGCAGGGATTCTCAGCCCCATATTTTCATTTCTTTTGTGCAGGTAAAACAATGTCATCATTGTGAGTCAATAGGAATCGGACTCACTTGCACATAAGGCTGGTTCTTCATTTCTCAATTATAAGGATTTGGAATCAAGTCCTTAAGACTTGATCAGAAATATCTAGGCATACAGAATTATGGGGGGGGGGGGGGTATTAACAGAGTAAATGCAAACAGGCATTTTCCACCGAGGTTGGGTGAGACAAGAGCACGAGGACATGGGTTAAAGATGAAATGTTTAAAGGGAACATTCTCACACACAGTGTGGTGAGAGTATGGATCAGTTGCCAGCTGAGGTGGTGAATGAGGGCTCAATTTTAACATTTGAAAAAAATTGGATAGGTACATGGAAGGGGAGGGTACGGAGGAATATTATCAGGGTGCAGGTCAATGGGACTAGGCAGATTAGATGGGCTGAAAGGCCAATTTTTACGCTGCAATGTTCTATGGTTCTTGGATAGTATAGTACTGAAGGGGAACTACACCTTTTGGTAGAACGTAGATAGATAACATTTTGGGTACTGGTCTTCATAGAGTCAGGGGATCCATTAAATACAAAGGTACTCCAGTAGGATGGAACTTTTTTTAACCACAACTGGAGGACTGCATAGTGCTAAAGAGGGTGCAGAGGACATTCACTAGGATGTTGCCCAGGACAGAGCCGTTCAGTATTGGGACTAGAGAAGTAGTTCTTTCTCCTCCCCAGGAAAATAAGTGGTTAAGAGGGGATATAATATTATGTGGTATAGGGTAGACTTCAGGAGGTTTACCCCATATCAGAGGTAGATAAAAGTGGAGAACATCAATTTAAGATAAGGGAGAAGGGATTTAAACGTGATCTGAGGAGCACCCAGAGAGTGATAAGTAAATACCTGGAATGCACTGCCTGAGAAAGTGGTTGAAGCGGGTTCTCTGAGAGCATTTGAGAAGTGTCGAGATGAACATCGGCATAGAGTGTTCAGGACTAAGTGCTGGGTGGTGGGGTTAATATTGCAGGGGGTTCACTGGTTCCATGCTGTACAATTCTATAATTTCTGTGGGATATAAAGCAATATTCCTTCACTCTCCTCTCAAGTGGAAATGAAAGATTTTTTGACACTTTATTATTAAAAAAGAGCATGGTCAGCACTTAAGGATTCAGGGAGTTAAGAGGAGGTCAATTGGATCTTGATTAGTAAGGGAATCAATGGTGATAATGGGAAGGCAGGAGAGTGGGATTGAGAGGAAAATACATTAGCCATGATTTGAATGGCAAAGGAGATTTGATGGGATGAATGGCCTAATTCTGTTCTTGTGTCTTATCTTCTAAAATTTAGAATTAAGCCATTTAGACTAAATAGAAAAGGAGCCATGCTAAACTTTGTACTGGGGAATGAGCCTGGCTAGATCATAGAAGATTCAGTGGATGAACTGATCAAAATTCCATATTTTAAGGTACTCATGGGAAAGGACAAGACTGTCTCTGAGGTGAAAGTACTCTTTTGGGGGAAGGCTAACAATAACAGTATTAGGAAAGCACTAGGGATAGTAGATTGGGAATGGCTGTTTGAGAGTTAATCAACTTCTGACATGTGGGCATCTTTTAAAGGCCATTTGAATGGATTTCAGTACTAGCATGTTCCTGTGAGGACAAAAGGTAAGAGTGGCAAGAATTGGGAACACAGGATGACAAGGAGGTCATTTTAATGACTTAGTTAAAGACTTCAGGTTTGTGGGAGATTTAAGTAATACAAAAAATGCTGGAAAGTCAACAAGTCAGACAGCATCTGCAGAGAGAGAAAAAGCATTTCTAAATCTGCTGTTTTTGATCTTCATTTGCAGGAGCTTACCACGTTTCCAATGTTAGAACACTAATTACAATTATTTGGTGCCTCAGTAACATTGGGATGCACTGAGGCTGTGACAGGTTATCTAGAAAAATACCTTTTTTTAATTGGAGTTTTAAATTTTTTTAAAATTTAGTGATACAAGAAGTTAACAGGCCCTTCTGGCCATAAGGCATGCTAATGACCAATTAACCTACTAACCTGGCATGATTGTGGAATGCGGGTGGAAACTGGAGCACTTGGAGAAAATGCACATGTACACAAAGAGAAAGTACAAACTCCTCACAGACAGTGGTGGATTGAAATTCAGTCTATGATAAACTTGCTAAAATTTGAAAAACCTGATTTACTTGTAAGACATTGGTGATGAATGCTGCCATGGATTTATGCTGGTGATCAAAAACATTTTAAGGCAATCTTTCAGTTCTATTGTGTTGAGAACAAACTCAAGCAGATAAACATTGAGTCATTCACTGATGTCTTCCACACTGACAGTCTGCTGCTCTAGCCATTTCTCTGGTCATTGATTCACATGCAGCACCACCTGGTGTCCTCCTGGGACAATAACTCTTTAATCTAGTTTACACTCAAACAAGTCTAACTATTGTCACCGCACATCACTGTTTGAAAGTACTTCCAAAAATACCTCTAATGGAGAAGCATTTCAGCAAAGATTAGTTGTGGAGGATTTTTCCCTTTAAACCCATTCAGATTTCTTTCCTTGGCTGTCCTTGTTGTCTGTAATCCGCATATGGACAAGCCTGTATTCCTCTATCAATTGGTTGTTGCTTGCCAGAGAACCAGCAGACTTCTGCAGTGCGTGTTGGCGTAATCTGGAGCTCTGTGGATCTGGCAGTTGCCTTCCACATCTCTTGAATGAATGAGCAGTAATTCCCTGCTCACTCATGGACAGGGCTGATTTCCTGCCATCCTTGTCAATGGTTCTTTCTGTGGAGGCTGGGCAGGATGCAAGTTTGATGAGGTGTGTGTTGTTGCTGTTGGTGTTAGAGAGGGCCATGTTCTCCAACAGCACCTCTGGCTGTTTAAAGGCTCCTTTTTCCTGTCCTGATTTGGAAGATGCTTCACTGCCAACACTTGCATCACTCTCGTGCCTTCTCCGCACAGGCAAACCATACTCTTGGACTACTTTGTGGTCAGGAAGCATGTGGATGTCCCTTGGGATGTCATGATAGGGGTCATCTTGATAAAAGTTCCTCATCAGCAACTTCTGCTTCTTGCTTTGTTTTACAGCCTGCTTAATGACATAAATCAAATCTGCAAAGTTCAGCGCAAATGAGAGTCCAGTAACTCCAAACATAAAGTTAACCAGCAGAGTTTTTTCAGTGGGTCTGGAGGGATAACATGTCACAATATTGGCACATGGATAACTGGAGCAAACAAACTTACTTGGGACAAAAAATCCAAATAGAAAATATTGGCCAAACCCAAAGCCTGCTTCAAGTACAACTCTCAGAAGTAATTGAAGCACATATGCCTCACAAAAATTATTAATTCTATGCCCAATGCTGAGACCTTCATTTATTGCCTGGATTTCACCACAACCGTCCTCCAAATTGAGGTTTGTCTCACAACTTCTGTGCATTAAAGAAGCTCTTCCCACAGGCACTTTTCTGATGGATGAAGTCTCTGCTGGGATTGGAGGATGCTGGCAAGGTTTGTTTGCAGTTTGCAGGGGCAGTCTGTGAGCGACATAGGTAATAAAGATCACTAAAGGCAAACAGAGCACAACAGCCTGTACAAACCAAAATCTGCAGTGAGATAGAGGTGAAAAGGCATCATAACACACATTAGAGCACCCAGGCTGCATGGAGTCACAGGTAAATCTTGTTTGCTCATCTTGATAGAGAGGATAGCCAATGCCAATTATTACAAGTAGACGAAGTAATACTATTACTGTTATCCAGATCTTACCTGAAAAAAAGCACAGAGTAAATATTTTATTGTTACATTCAAAAATGAATATTTTAGGGAAGCAATTGTCACATTTGGAAATCAAAATATCTGCAGCAATGGATCTATTTGAACCTACATTGACATTCATGAGATTTATTTCTAAGTAAAATACTTTAATGGGTTATGGGGAAAGATCATGGGCCTAGAAATGTTTAAAAGTCATACTCAAATCAATTTCAATGAAACATTATCATGGAGGCAAATGAATCTTTGCTTTGAATCCATTTCCCTTCCCACTCTTCCAAGCATCCCATGCACAGAAACCTTAACACGATATAAATGAGATTTTCCTACACATGTGGCTTGTAGACCCTGTTTCAACATTAGTTAAAAAAACATGGAAGTGGAGATTTGGAGTCCAGTACTGGAAAGATGGCTCAAATCCTTTCCAATACTTGTCTGTCATAGCAACTCTCCACTGAAACCCCTCAAACATCATCAGCCCATCTCCAACTTGATACCCTATCCTTCCTCACTAACCAAGACAACTCCCCTTCGTGCCCTTGAATGTCCAACCTGGCTTCTGCACCCCCACCCTTTTTCTTGCTGCTTTAACCTGACTGATTCTCTTCAGTCTGCTCTCTCTATGTTTATTAATCATTCTGTTCCACACTTCCCCAGGTTTACCCTGGTCACCATCTGCATTTACAAATCCCCATGAGCTGGCTTAGCTGATGTCTGACCTTTGTTCCTCCTATACCTAGGCTTCCTTTCCCTGCAACCATTCTTAAAAACTGGTGGCTTGGAACCACAACTTAGCCTCACTTACATTACAAAGGCAAACATATGGAGGGATGTCCTTTCAGCTCATAGAGTCAAAGGGACATAAAACACAGAAAAGAACCTTCAGCCCAATTATTCCATGTCAACCAAGTAGCGATTCTGGACTCATCTCCCACATTTATTTGGTCCCTATCATTCTAAATCTTTCTAAACTATACATCTGCCTAACTGTCTTTTGAATGTTGCAATTGTAACCACTTCTATAACTTCCTCTGGGAGCTCATTCCATTACACCCCTAAGGTCCTATTGTAAAACTTTCCCCTCTTAACTTGCACCTCAGCCCTCTCATTCTAGAATTGTGTACCCTGGAGAAAAGACTGTGGGGATTCACTTTAACCATGTTCTTCATTACTTTATATACAGTATCTCTGTAAGGTCATGTCTTAACTCTTATGCTCCACAAAATAAAGACACAGCCTATCTACCCTCTCCCTATAACACAAGCTCTCTTGTCCCAGTAGTATCCTGGTGAATCTCCTCTCTGCACCCCCTCCAACTTATTGACATCCTTTCTATAACTTGGGGACCAGAACTGCTCGCAGTAGTCCATATAGTGTAACCAAATCTTTGTACAACTGCATCATGATATCCCAACTTTTGTACTTAATACACAACCCAAAGAAGACAAGCATGCCAAATAACCCCTCACTACTATGTCCATCTGAGTCACTGCTTTCAGGGAACCAGATATTTTTTTTTTTAGTGTAATTCCTAGTGCACAATGTCTAGAGCTCTTCAGAACCACCAATCCTCCCAGCAATGACTAAAACTTCATAGATTTTTTTTATTGGAAAAGTTATCTCTGTTCTTGATAAGGGGCCACAAGAAAACTCAGTAACGTCTTGTCCTGAAGATTTATACATCATCTGGATTGATAAATATAATACATACAAGAAGAAACTTAGATTTAAGTAAATCTTTTACATATTCAAGATTTACCAAAGTACTTCATAGATATTAGGCAAGTTTAGCAGAGCTAGGACTTTTCTCTGGAGCAAAGAAGGATGAGAGGTGACTGAATAGAAGACTACAAGATTCTGAGAGGCATAAATACTGTAAGTGAACAGCCAGCATCTTCCCTGGAATGCATTGGGAAGGGTGGTGGTGGAACAATAAGGGCATTTAAGAGACTCCTAGACAGGCACATGGATGGTTATGAGGTAGGGAGGGTTTAGTTTTAATTTGATAGGAATATTTAGGTTGGCACGACATGGAGAGCTGAAAGGCCTTTACTCTGCTGTGGTGTTCTACGTTTTGTAATGAACCACTAACAGTAGGGTACTCTTGTTATGAGGAAAATTGTTACTGAGTTAACGCTGTGGGTCTCAGTGGAAGAGTGAATAAGTTATTAGTTCATCCTGAACAAACTAATCCAGCAACATGAGTTTGAATTATCATGGCAAATTGGAACTTAAGATACAATTGTTGTAAAAGCATCAGAAATGGTGTCTTTGAAATAACTGGATTGTAAAAACCTATATTATTCAATAATGTCATCTGGAAAAATTAATTTGCAGATCTTACCCTATCTGATTGATACATAAATGAATCTAGAACCATCAATCTGGTTGATATGTAATGGGCCTCCTGAAAATGGATCTGAAGCAATTAGTGATGGAAAGCAAATGCTGGCTTTGCTACTTACAAGAACAAATAAAATAAAAACTTTACTCAACAAATTCTAGTTAATATTCAATTGGAAAGTATTAAAATTGTTTAGTGACAGGGTCATACAGCAACAAGCTCTTTGATCCACCATGTCACCACCAATCATCACAATCTCATCACCAATCTCTCTAAAATGAATCCACATTTTGAATTAATTCAGCAGGTCAGGCAGCATCTGTGGAAAGGGGAACAATGTTAACATTTCAGGTCAGAGACTAATTGCCAATTCAGGTTTTATTGCAGTTACAATATCTGCAACTTTTTTTGATTTTTCATTATTCATTCGACATTGTTTTTCTCCTGATAATCAATCCAGAAACTTACCAAGCCTGGCTTGCAAGTCCACTGCAACAACTCTTAATTAGATGTGGATAATAAATGCTGACATCTACGAATTAATGAAGAAAGTTGAGTCATCTTACCTTGTAGCCATTCCATCTCCCTCTGCCACCATCCCAGGCATATAATTTTGTGACCACATCTTCTGCTCTTTCGGAGCAGGAAAGGGAGAGAGGGGCATTCTCAGATACAACTATTGTTGCAGTTTTCCATATTACGCTACTTAAAGAAATCATAAATGACTTTTTCTCAAATATGACTGTGAATCTTAATTTTAAGATTATGTTTATTGTCATGTGTTCCAAGGTACAGTGAACAGGTTTGTTATATATGCAAGGCTACCCATGCACAAGTACAGCAGAATAAAGCACAGTTCAGAGAGTAGAGTTACAGTTCAAATGGAGTAAAGGCAACATTATTTTACCAGTGTGAGGTTCATTCTGTCATCTCATATTATTGGGAAAGAAACTGTCCTTGAATCTGGTGCTTTTACATTTTGAACCATGATCCATTAACTCACAGGCTGAACATTTGACGGGGGTATTTAGAAAGTCCTATGCAGAACCATCAGGAAGGGTGAGACTCCCTTTGCAAGTTTGCTTAATATTAGTGTCCTGACAATCTATTCAACACTGATGACAATTTTTATTTAGAAATAATGAGGTTATGTAACCTCAATATGAAATTGTCATTTATAAAATATAAAATTCAAAGATTTGAAAGTGGGGCAGACCATATGGCAACAAATACAATGTACATTAAAATGAACTCAATTTACTCAGCAAGCAGAGTGAAAAAAATAAGAAGAATAAGATATTTCAATAAAAGCAGGGCATTTCTCCAGAAAAATGTATCAAGTCATACATAAATTCCAGTCATAAAACCAATCTCAGTCACAAAGTAGGGTGCTTGATGGACAGGGGAATTTGGAGTCAAAAGTCTTATAGCATGGAAACAAGCCCAGAGACACAGTGCCTCTACAACTTTGTCAAAAGTCAAAAGTCTTATAGCATGGAAATAAGCCCAGAGGCACAGTGCCTCTACAACTTTGTCTCCTCCATCCATGTAATCTTTGTCTCTTCAATAAGATCTATAAAATCAAAAAGATTTATACCATCTAAGGAAAGGCCTAGTTTTCCAGTCTCTCACTGCAATTCAACCTCCTTAATCTTGGCAATGACTTTGTGAACTTTTTCTGTACCCTTTCAACTTTATGATATCCCTCCCATATCTAGGTGGCCTAAAATGCACACAATATTTCAAGTCTGGAATGTATTACATGACTTCAACATAATGCCCCAACACTTGTCTTTAATGGCCTGACCGATGAAGGGAACCATCCCAAATACTCTCTTCACTGCTCTGACTACCTGTGCTGCCATCTTTAAAGAACTATGTACATGCACCCCAGGATCCCTCTGCTCCATAAGTACTGCCATTAACAGAGCAAGTCTTGTCCTGGTTCAATTTACCCAAATGCAGCACCTTGCATTTCTCTGAATTGAATTACATTTGGCATTCCTTAGCAAAGTTCCTAATCTGATAAAGATCCTATTGCAAACCCAGGTAACCTTCTTTAGTGTCCACAATGAAGCATATATGCATGTCACAAACATCATTGTACTGAACCCTGATGAATTCCACTCTTCACAATCCTCCAGTCTGAAAAATTGCCCTCTACAACCACTCTCTGATACCTATCACCGAGCCAATATTTTTATCCAGTTGGCTAGTTGTAGTTGTACTCCTATTTTATATGGGTCATTATAAAATATTTTACTAAATTCTACATAAATAACATCAACTTCCTTTCCCTCATCTCCCTTCTTTGTCACTTCTTAAATAAATTCTATCAAGTTCATGAGACATGATTTCTGACCACAAATCAATGTTGGCTCTTCATAACTTTTCCCTAACCTTCCTAGCTTCCAGTTTTCAGAAGCCTAAAAGTTTCACTACACTGGCATCAGACTAACAGGACTCTAGTTACCAGGATTATCCTTCCAGCCCTTTTTAAATAACAGCACCACATTCACCATCCTCCAGTACTTCTCTAGTCCAAAATGATGATAAAAAAGTCAGTCTTGGCCCAAATAATTTCCTTCCTGCCCTTTCCTTATGTTTTGGAATGCACCTGCCCTGGTCTGAACCTGGAGGCACGGACCGATGCAGATATGTCCCAGGCTATAATTAGTTATTTCCCTCCCCTCCTGCTTCACAGCAAACACATCCACAAAGTATTAAATTAATATTTTCCCATCTCTTCTGGCTCTACACATAGATGTCCCTCTAATCCTTAATGGGGCCTAATCGTTATCTTGTGACCCCTTTGTTTCTAATATAAATTTCTTTATGAATTTTCCTTTACACTGTCTTCCAGATATCTCAAAATCTCTTTTTGCTCTTCTTATTTCCCTATTCCCAGTGTTTATATACTCCTTATACTTCTCAAGGGATTTCCCTAAACCTGTCTGCCTATAGGTTTATAGATATAGGTTTCTTTCTTCTTTCTAGTTGTACCTCTATTAACCAGGGTTATCTCTTGTTAACCAGGGTTCCATTACCTTGCCATTCCTACCTTTACTCTGCTGGAAACATGTTCATCCTGGACCTTCCTTAATACACTCCCATTTGGCAGTGATGATTTTACTCTCTAACATTTGTGTTCAGAAAACTATTCCTCAATCTTGCTTAATCATGTCAAAATTGGCCTATTGGAAAATTAGTATTCTAAATTGTGTTATCTATCTACATAACAATCTTAAAGCTAATAGAATTGTGGTCAATAGTCCCAAAGTGTTCCCCTATCAATTCTTCAGTTACCTAGCCAACTTCATTCCCCAGTACAAGGTACAATATTGCACCTTTTCAAGTAGTTCTATCCACATATTACTGTAGATAGTTCACCCATCCTATCCCCTAAAAACAGTCAATGTTGGGGAAATTGAAATCACCTAAAATAACACTTTGCTGACCTCTACATATTTGATCCTGATGACTATTTGGTGACCTATGGTATACACCAGTGATTTTCAAACTGCCCCCCTAAACTCACATTACCACCTTAAGCAATCCTTTACTAATCATAGAGTACTAATGGCATAGGGATTGCTTAAGGTGGAATGTGAGTTTAGGGGGGCAGTTTGAAAATCACTGGTATACTCCCATCAAGGTGACTACTCCTTTCAGTTCCTGATTTCCACCCACACTGGCTCACACAATGATTCTCTGGCAATATCCGCTCTAATGACAACATGTGATATCTTCTTTGACTAATGTTGCACCACACCCCACCCCCGCCCAACTTTTCTTCTCGCTGTTCATATCACACCTGTAACTGCCATACCTCAAGACATTGAAATGTCACTTCTGTCTTCCTTCCATGCCCTAAGTTTGTTCATATTCTGCTTTACTCAACTATCTATGCACCAATTAACTCTGACATTATTAATTTATGATATTGCAATTTAGCGCTGCTTTATTCCCAAGATCGTGTTATATGGCGAGCTCTCCACTGGCCACCGTGACAGAGGTGCACCAAAGAAAAGGTACAAGGACTGCCTAAAGAAATCTCTTGGTGCCTGCCACATTGACCACCGCCAGTGGGCTGATATCGCCTCAAACCGTGCATCTTGGCGCCTCACAGTTTGGCGGGCAGCAACCTCCTTTGAAGAAGACCGCAGAGCCCACCTCACTGACAAAAGGCAAAGGAGGAAAAACCCAACACCCAACCCCAACCAACCAATTTTCCCCTGCAACCGCTGCAACCGTGTCTGCCTGTCCCGCATCGGACTTGTCAGCCACAAACGAGCCTGCAGCTGACGTGGACTTTTACCCCCTCCATAAATCTTCGTCCGCGAAGCCAAGCCAAAGAATTGCTAAGAGTGTTTATGAGTAACAGCGTTGCTTAAAAAGAGATTATTTTATTACCCTAAATTAAGGCTTTAATCAGGGTTATTCATGGAAGTATATGTTGGTTTGCACAATGTTGCTAACTTTAACTGGTTTGAGTGCAAACTCCATTAACATTACCATTACCCAGTTTGCTATCCTTCCTAAAGTATTTGTAGTATGTTTCTTAAATGGGATATATTAATCTGGGTTCAGAGGCACCTGGTTTATTTTAAAATTTGCTTGAGGTTTTACCTTTGTCTTAAGGGCATTGGTTGAGAGTTTGGACACCGCATAGGCATTTCTAACACAAATTTAAATACTGTATGTAGACACTGAATATACATGTGCATGAAGGTAACCTGGGAAAGAAGAGAAGAATCAGTACACTGAGACAAAGAAAGAAACTGAGAATTTCCTTCACAAATGCTCTGAAGGCAGGTAAATTTAGTGATTTATTAAATGCTTAATGTTGGGTGCATGATCAATGAAAGTACAAAATGACCATGGCATTCTCTGGGTACAACATTATTAGAAAAAGCAGGAAGCAGTCCATTCTACATTTTAAAATAAAAAAATAATGGCATAATTATAGATCAAATTTAAAGTTGAACAGCTCAATATTCTAACCACACTGTGCAAAATCTACAGCAGTAGTTCTCAACCTTTTTCTTTCCACACACATACCTCTTTAAGTAATCCCTATGTCATAGGTGCTCTGTGATTAGTAAGGAATTGCTTAAGGTGGTATGTGGGTTGAAAGAAAAAGTTTGAAAACCACTGTTTTGTTCATACCTAATTGACTTGTTATGTGCATGGTTTCACAACTCCAAAGGAAATGGGCTAATGATAATATTTCTGTAACAATTGGGCCTACAGCAGTGGTTCTCATCCTTCCCTTCACACTCACATACCACCTTAAGCAATCCCTTTCTAATCACAGAGCACTTATGGCATAGGGATGACTTAAAGTGGTATGTGAGTAGAAAGAAAAAGGTTGCGAACCCCCGAATTCTACAGGAATGATGATTAAATGAATTAATATCTAAATTATCATTAGTTTTTTTTAAACTTTATTTATTTGTTCAAAAAACAAATAATATATGACATATGCAGCAGTTAAACATGAACTTTTTTTATATATAGAAAAAAAAGAAGAAAAAAAAAGAAAAGAAAAGGACCTCCCCCCCTTCATCCAACTCTCCTAAGGAGAGCCATAATAAAAGAAAAAAGAAAGAATATTAAAGAAAAAGTTAAATATACATATTGAAATCTAGTCAATATAAATTGAAATGTAAATATTCCAAGTATAACAGCCACTTATTAATAAAAATAATATAATTATCATGTGAAACATACGTTATTTTTTCCATTATTAAACAATATTTCATCTCATTATGCCATCTATTAATATCAATCATATTTGTATCTTTCCATGTACTAGCAATACATTTTTTCACTACGGATAAAGCTAAATATACAAAAGCAAGCTGGAACTTATCTAATCCCAAACCTTTCAGAGGTTGCAAACTACCCAATAAAAATACTGTTGGATCTAAAACTATTTTAATCTTATACAGGTATTCTAAAAATGATTGAATTTTCTTCCAAAAAGATTGTATATGTATACATGACCAAACAGCATGAAAAAAAGTTCCAACCGTATCACCACATCTAAAACACAAATCTGATTCATTAAAACCATATTTTTTAAATTTTTCAGGTGTCAAATATAATTGATGGAAAATTGTAATTAATCATTGCATAATGTGCATTTATCAATCTAGTTATACTATCATAACAGATATCTAACAAATCATCTTCAGAAAAAATAAAACCAATATCCACTTCCCATTTAATTTTAGATCTATCCCAACCCTTTTCATCCATACCATCCTGTAATATTTGATGCATAGATGAAATATAACCCTTCTTTGGTATCCTCATAAGAAAAGTCTCAAATTTAGTCATTTTAGGTAAAATCATATCTCTACCAAACATACATTTTACCAAAGATCGAATTTGATAATAAAGAAATAAAGAGTTCTTATCAATACCAAAATCTTCCCTCATCTGATTAAAAGATAAAAACTTACCCTCTTTAAAACAATCTCCCAAATTTTTCACACCTTTAAATCTCCAGTGCAATAAACTTTGATTATGTATTGAAAAAGAAATAAGTTGATTATTATACCACGGAGTCAAACCCAATAATTTACCCCTAGAGCCTGTCATTATATTTTTCTTTATCCATAACTTCATTAAATGTTTTAGCATAGGCACATTATATTGTTGTAACAAATTTATATTCCACCTAAACAAAAATTGATGTATTTCAAATTCAGAGATATTTGCCATCTCAATTTTAGCCCAACTAGGAGGCCGTACCAAATCCATCAATGAACTAATAAATTTAAGTTGGGCTGCTTCATAATAATTTTGAAAATGTGGTAAATGTAGTCCCCCTAACTCATATTTCCAAGTTAATTTATTCAAAGCTACTCTCGAAAATTTACCCCTCCATAAAAACTCCCTAACCATTTTATTCAAATCTCAAAAAAAAATTATCAAGTAAATACAGAATAGATTGAAACAAATATTGTATACGTGGAAAGATATTCATCTTGATTGTATTTATCCTTCCCATTAAATTAATAGGTAAATCTTTCCATTTAATCAAATCAGTTTTAATTTTTTTCATTAACGGAGCATAATTTAATTTATATAAAGATTGATAATTAACACTCAAAATTATACCCAGATATTTAATTCGATCAGTCCACTTCAAATTAATAATATTCTTATAAACTGAATCATCTCCTTCACTTACCGGTAATATTTCACTTTTTTCTCAATTAACTTTATATCCATAAAGACATCCATATTGTATTAAACATTCCTTCAAATGCAAAAGTGACTGAGCTGGGTTTATTAAATAAATTAAATTTTATACTCCTCATTTAAAACTTTCATACCTTGTATCTGTGTATTTTGTCTTATCAACTGTGCTAAAGGTTCAATCACTAAAGGTTCAATCACTAACGCAAACAAAGCTGGTGACAAAGGACAATCTTGATGAGTTGATAGAGTTAACTTAAAAGATTCCGAAATCAAACCATTCGTCAATACTCTAGCTACCGGTTTACTATATAGAGCCCTAATCCAACCAATAAAAGAAGGACCAAACTTAAATTTCTCCAAAACTTTAAACAAAAAATTCCATTCAACTCTATCAAATGCTTTTTCTGCATCTAAGGATATCACCATCGGGTGATCTAAAGATTGACGAAATCTATTAATCAAACTAATCACGTGCAAAATGTTAGCTGAAGCATATCTATTCTTTATAAAACCTGTTTGATCAATATGAATCAACTTTGGTAAAAATTTAGCCAATCTATTCGCTAATATTTTAGCTATTATTTTATAATCTACATTTAACAACAAAATTGGTCTATATGAAGATGCTTTCAAAGGATCTCTATCTTTTTTAGGAATAACTGTAATTAAAGCACTAGAACAAGACTCAAGTAATTCATAATGTTCTCCAACTTGACGTAATACATCCCCAAACACTGTAGATAAATCATCATAAAAAATTTTATAAAATTCAACCAAAAATCCATCATCACCAGGCGATTTACCGTTCAGCATTTCCAGCATAGCCATTTTAATTTCCGAATCAGTAAATGGTTCTTCTAACTCCTGTATATCTCCATCCTCTAATATTAGTAAATTCAACTGTGATAAAAGAAGATCAATCGATCCATTTTCTTGTTTTCCTTCAGATGTATATAACTTTTTATAAAATAAATAAAATTCATCATTAATCTCATGAGGTTCATAAGTAATAAGAGAATTCAGTCTAACAGCATTAATAGTCCTCGATATCTGTTCTTTCTTTAATTGCCACGCCAGTACCTTATGTGCTTTCTCTCCCCATTCGTAATACCATTGTTTAGTCCTATTAATCACACATTCAAATTGATAAGATTGCAAAGTATTATATTTCAATTTCAGCCTAGATAATTCTATTTTCTGATCTTCTGTAGCATCTTTCTGGAATTCCTTTTCTAACTCATCGATCTGTTTCTCTAATTCAAGACTCTGATTTAATCGATTCTTTTTTATTTTAGACGTATAACTAATTATTTGTCCTCTCAAATAGGCTTTCATAGCATCCCATAATACAAACTTACTTTGAACAGAATTAGAATTTTCTTTCAAAAAAAATGAATTAGTTTTTTTAAAAAATCAATAAATTCCATATTTTTAACAACATTGTATTAAATCTCCAACGATAAGCTATTTGAGTTTTCTCAGAAGTTTCATATGTAAAATATAACAGAGAATTATCTGAAATCACCCTACTTTTATATTCCGCTTGTTGTATTTTCCCTTGTAAATGTGCCGATACTAAAGAGAAATCAATCCTTGAAAACAATTCATGTCTAGATGAATAAAAGGAAAAATTTTTCTCTGTCAGATTAAGGCATCTCCAAATATCTACTAAATTAAGATATTTCATCAACACTTGGACCTGAATTGCCATCTTGGATTTTTTAACTTTCTTCAGAGATTTATCTAATAAAGGTTCCAAAACACAATTAAAATCACCACCAACTAAAATATTATCATTAGCCTGACCCAAACATAAAAATGCATCTGAAATAAATATTTCATCATCTACATTTGGGGCATAAATATTAAGTAAAGTCAAAAATTCACTAAAAATCTTACAATTCAATTTAAGAATACATCCTGCCTTTTCCTCCATTGATTGTAATTCAAAAGATAAATTTTTATGTATCAAAATTGCTACACCTTTAACTCTAGAATTAAATG
Source organism: Narcine bancroftii (assembly GCF_036971445.1). Classification (NCBI taxonomy): domain Eukaryota; kingdom Metazoa; phylum Chordata; class Chondrichthyes; order Torpediniformes; family Narcinidae; genus Narcine; species Narcine bancroftii. The sequence goes on from NC_091469.1 coordinate 441,223,725, forward strand.
AAGAAGAATATACATGCCCAACCCAGTCCCTTTTTAATTTCACGCTTTCTTTCACATTCAAATGTGTTTCTTGTAAAAAGGCAATATCAAATTTAATTTTCTTAATATACGCCAAGACTTGCTTACACTTAATCGGACTATTTAATCCTCGAACATTAAAAATAGCAAACCTCAACTTTGACATATCTACTATTATTACTAAATACCAATAATATCTTTATATAAAAACTCAAATCAACATATATAGGCCCTCCAATAGAAAAAAAATCACAAATTAAAAACTAAAAAAAATTTAAAAAAAGAAAAGAAAATCCCCCCCCCCCAAAAAAACCTACCAAAAGGTAGTAATCCCCTAAACAAAAATTGGGTGTGCATCACCCACCAGTGGCTGATGACTAATAAAAGAACTTAGTGAAAATCTCTCCCTCCCCAGCTAAACAAGTCAATAACATTAAAATATCATAATAACAAAAGAAAAAAATAGAATAAGAAAATTCTTCATTTCATCCAGAAGATTCCAATCTCAAAGATCCCATTTCAGAAAGAGGTAGACTCTTTCCATTCCCATTTTTCCCATTTCTGCCATTTCTTCTGTTTCCAGAACAACCAGATTTTTCTTTAGGTGATAATGGTGGACTACATCTTTGTCCTCTTATATCTGGCATTGAATCAGCAAAGATCATTGCTTCATGATCAGTTTCAAAAAAACGAAATTGATAGTTTCCATAAAACACCTTCAACACTGTAGGGTAACGAAAAGTAGACTTATAACCTTTACGCCACAAAACTTCTTTAACTGGATTAAATCAACGTCAACGTTGAATGACCTCTGGACTCAAATCAGGATAAAAAAGACTCTGCTATTCTGAATCAATAATGGGGTTTGTCGTTGTCTCGCCTTTTGTACTGCAAGTCGAAGAATTGCTTCTCTGTCCAAATAATTCAAACATCAAATTATTACCGGTCTCGGTAGTTGACCAGCTGAGGGTGTTCTTCTTAAAGCCCTATTGGCTCTTTCCAGTACCAATCCCCCAGAGAAAAAATTCTTGCCCTAATATTTGTGGAATCCAGTCTTTAAAGAAACGAAGAGGACCTTCTGGCAAACCAACAATTATCACATTATTCCTTCTGCTTTGATTCTCCAAGTAATCTATTTTTCTTTCTAGCTCCTCCTCACGTTCTCCTAATTCTATGATTGATTTTTCCACCTTCAACACTTTTTCTGTGTTAGAAGTCACTTGTTGTTTACAGTCCAAAAAAGCAGTCTGAATTTTTAAAAATTCTTCAGAAGATGCATCCACACATGCCTTAACCATATTTAATTCTGAACTCATGCCAGCATTCATTTGAACCATTTCATTCATTTGAGATGTCAACAAATCCATTTCAGGTTTTATAACAGCTTGAACAGTAGCATTCAATTGCATACACTGTGATTCAGTAAAGCTCTGTTCTGCTCTCTCTGACATAGTGGCAGAACAAGGTAACTGCAGCTCCTGCTGCAACTCAACAGAAGGCATTTTAAAAGTTTTACTGCGGGTCTGGACTCCCAGCGACGGCACCCCAACTTCCTCAGGGGGTCGCTGCTGGTCTCCCCCCGCATGTTTTTTAATAAATTCACGAAGAAAAACGATTTCTTCAGATTGAAATGCTACCTGATGCATTTCCAACAATGGAGTCGTCTTCCTGCGTGCTCCCTCCATTGAAATTGAAAGGCTTTCCAAATCGGGGTCCACTTCTTGGGAACACGCACCTTCTTCCAGAGAACGGGTAATTCCAGCGCCGTCCTTCATTTGGTGAGCAATAGATATTTTTTTCTCAGCCACCACAGGCAATCTTTGAGGTTTAGACAATGAAGAAATTGAGCCTGGGGCTGTATCAAGTCGTCTAGGCCCCAAATCTTCAACACTTCGAAAATGTAACTTCTTATGAACTTGAGGTTTAGTCTTTTTACCATGAGTGGCCATAGTAATTCCTTAATACTTTAAACTAAAATTTTAAAAATTTAAACTTGAAAACAAAGGGTTAAAAAAGAGGTATTTAAAAGTCTGGCCAGAGAGGTCGAGATTACACGTCTAGACTCTACGCCATCTTGTCACGCCCCCCATTATCATTAGTTCAAGAAGAAATACAGGGGATGGGTTTGACATTCCCTCCCAGCACCTCTGGGTGTATTCAAACAAGATTGGGAAGACATTTAAGGTTAAATTGACAGAGTTGCAACATTGATAACTATTTTAGAATTATACAAGGAGACTGATCAAAAGAGAAAGTCTGTACACAAAATTTTCAATTTGAGTGCAAAAAAGGCATTTGGCAAGAAGAACATAATACCCCAGGAGATGAAAAAAAAATTGACAATTGGGGGCGTGGCAAGATGGTGTAAGGATCAGACGTGCCTTACAGTCCTCTCCTGACTCTATGTTATTGTTTTGTCTAGAAATGCCCATTAAAATTCTATAAAAGTTTAGATAACTTCAGTGCTGTTAATTTAACTTATGATGGTACAATTGGTGGAAAAGAGCAAAAAAAACGACAACAGATTATCAAAAAACTACATTTTCCAAAAGTTCAAGTTTTGGAGCCTACCTACAGGAAAGACATCGAGACTCAGCCTGAAATGGATCCCAGGAGAAAGGTACAGCTTTCGGATGTAGAGTTCAATATTACATCGGTAGAGCCCTCTAAAGAGGGCGCCAAACAGCCTTTAGAACAAAGAGTTACTCAGGTTCGCACATGTGCAGTAGCATCTGACGGCAATGTTATGAATGAACCACTTGTAGTAACATCAGTTGAAGTACCGGCTGGGGAAAGGCATTTGTCAACTGTAGCGGTGGCACTGCAAACTGCACCTTTTGAGATAAAAGAACCTATACAACTTGATGTACTGGGAGAAATTAACACATTATGGACTGGGGAAAATCCCGGCCAGCATCCTCCAGTCATTGCTGGAGAGGCTGTGGCTGGGGTTTCCACACGCAGCTATACTACAAGGAAGGCAACCAGAATGAAGGAAGCAACAGAAGACCCTTTGGTTATGCAGAAGAAGCAGGAATCTGTTGAGCCAGAATCTCTTCCAATTGAAAAGATTCTTGTGAATCTTGAATCTAAATTATCTTATACAATGCAGGGATTATATAAGATTATGACTGAACTTGGTACTAGGTTCAATACTCTGATGGAAATAAATTCTCAACAGATGGCTGAGTTTGGAGCTTTTAAGTTTGAAGTGAGAGATAAATTTAATTTGTGTGAAGAAGATATAGACGAAATACGAGATCAAGTTTCAGATGTGACCAAAATGGTCGAAGACTTACAAACTCAAAATAAACATTTGGTGAAAAAAACCAATCCAGACGGAACAATATAAAGATTATTGGTTTGCCGGAAGGAATGGAGGGATCAGACCCAAGAAAATTTTTTACTGAATGGATTCCGCAGGTGCTGGGTCAAGAACATTTCCCGGAAGGTATAATACTGGAATGTGCTCACAGAGCCTTGCGTAGAAGACCTATTTCAGGTCAAAGTCCAAGACCTGTTTTGGTTCGTTGCTTGAATTATTACGACAGAGAAATAATTTTACGAGTGGCTATTAGAAATGCACAACAGAGAAAATCACCCATGATGATTCAAAATAATCGAGTTTTCTTCTATGCGGATTTGAGTCAAGAAGTTATGTTCCAACGACGGGAATTCAACTCTGCTAAAGAGTTGTTGTGGAAGAAAGGTTATAAGGCAACCTTTAGATATCCAGCTGTTTTGAAGGTTTTTCAAGATGGTTACCAACCAAAGTTCTTTGATTCTCCAAAGGAAGCTATAGCATTTGCTCAAGAGCTGCCAATTACTCAGTTTCAACAGAGATGTAGTCCGCCGCAATCTCTAAGGAGACAAGAGATGGAAGAAAAGAGCCGTGCTCCAAGAAGGAATGGTTGTAATGGTGACTCGGCATTTGGAGCTGATTAAAAGAAGAGTTGTTCTTTTTTTTTCTAATGTTTTTTTTTAAAAAAAGGAATATTAAATAATGATGATGTTAGTTTAAGATGAAGTGAGAGTTGGGGGAGAGAACTGGATGGGCACTATTTCCTGAAAGTCATCTGAGACGTGTGAGTTATCTCACACCCATTTTTTTTGGGGAGTTACCGCATTGCGCGGTTTAGACGGGAGGGGGTATTTTTAACCTCCTACCCGTTTTTTTTTCCCTTTTTTTGTATTATTAGATTAAAGAGTGAAGGGTTTTTTTTGTGTTTATAAAAAAAAGCATAAGAAAGTATTTCATTGTTTAAAAAACTAAAAATTGATGTGGTTTTTTTTTGTAAAGTTTATTCAGTAGATAAGAAATATTTGAAATTTAAATGTGAATGGGATGGATAAGTTTTTTAAAATATTTTTTCTTTAACTTTAAGGTGAAAGGAGTGGTAATTCTGGTGTATATTATTTTGCTATTTTAGTTATAGAACGAAGGGAATAATGGCGAAAGTTATAAATTGAATTGTACAATTCTTAATGAGGCTTGAATTTTGTTTGTGGTTTATGCTCCATTTGTTGAAGATATAGATTTCGTTGTAGATGTTTTTTTATTATTTGGATATCTGAATTTTAACGTAATGATTGGGGATATTTAAATGTGGTATTGGAGCTTTTATTGGATAATTATTCAAGAGTAAAATGGAAAAATGGTGGAAGAGTACTAAAATTGAATTGTACAATGTTTAATGAGGTTTGAATTTTGTTTTAAGATGGTGGTTTATGTGACTAATATGATGATAGATGTGAAGTTAGTTAATATTTGGTGATGGTTTATCTCTATAGAGAAAGTTTTTTTTTCATCTCTTTTTTCTCATGCTACAATTTTTTTAACATAACATAACATAACAATTACAGCACGGAAACAGGTCATTAGGCCCTTCTAGTCCGCACCGAACCAAACACCCCTTTCTAGTCCCTCCTCCCCGCACAATGCCCATAACCCTCCATCTTCTTCTCATCCATATACCTGTCCAACCTTTTCTTAAATAATACAATTGACTCCGCCGCCACTATTTCTCCCGGAAGATCATTCCACACGGCTACCACTCTCTGAGTAAAGAAGTTCCCCCTCATGTTACCTCTAAACCTCTTCCCCTTAATTCTTAACTCATGTCCTCTTGTTTTAATCTTTCCTCCTCTTAACGGAAATAGTCTATCCACATCCACTCTGTCTATCCCTTTCATAATCTTAAATACTTCTATCAAATCCCCTCTCAACCTTCTACGCTCCAAAGAATAAAGACCTAATCTGTCCAATCTCTCCCTATACTCTAGATGCTTAAACCCAGGTAACATTCTGGTAAACCTTCTCTGCACTCTCTCCACTCTGTTTATATCCTTCCTATAATTAGGCGACCAGAACTGCACACAGAACTCCAAATTAGGCCACACCAACGTCTTATACAATCTCAACATCACCTCCCAACTCCTATATTCCATGCAATGATTGATAAAGGCCAGCATACTAAAAGCCTTCTTCACCACCCTATTCACGTGAGTTTCTACCTTCAGGGAACGATGTACCGTCACTCCTAAATCTTTCTGCTCTTCTGTATTCCTCAATGCTCTCCCATTTACCACGTATGTCCTATTCTGATTCTTCTTACCAAAATGAAGCACCTCACACTTATCAGCATTAAATTCCATCTGCCATTTTTCAGCCCACTTTTCTAAGCAGCCCAAATCCCTCTGAAATCCTTGAAAACCTTCTTCATTATCCACTATTCCACCTATCTTAGTATCGTCTGCATATTTACTAATCCAATTCACCACCCCATCATCTAGATCATTAATGTATATAACGAACAACAATGGGCCCAATACAGATCCTTGAGGCACACCACTGGTCACCGGCCTCCAACCTGACCGACAATTATCCACTACCACACTCTGGCCTCTCCCTTTCAGCCAATATTCAATCCATTTGACTATCTTAAAATTTATACCTAAAGACTGCACCTTCCTAACTAACCTTCCATGTGGTACCTTATCGAAGGCCTTACTGAAGTCCATATAGACAACATCCACTGCGCTACCCTCATCCACATTCCTAGTCACCTCTTCAAAAAATTCAATCAGATTGGTCAAACATGACCTTCCTCCCACAAATCCATGTTGAGTGCTCCTGATCAGACCCTGTCTATCCAGATGTTTATAAGTACTATCTCTAAGAATTTTCTCCATTAATTTACCTACCACAGACATCAAACTTACAGGCCGATAGTTGCCAGGCTTCCTCCTTGAACCATTTTTAAATAACGGAACCACATGCGCAATGCGCCAATCCTCCGGCACTATCCCCATATCTAATGACATTTGGAAAATTACTGCCAGAGCCTCGGCTATTTCCTCCTTCACTTCTCTCAATGTCCTGGGAAAGATCCCGTCTGGTCCCGGAGACTTATCCATCTTTATATTCTTCAAAAACCTTAAAACTACACCTTTTGTAATCTCTATATTCCCCATATTTACCCAATTGGCTTTTTTTATCTCACATCTCCCAATATCCTTCTCCTTAGTGAATACCGAAGAAAAGAAACTGTTCAATATCTCCCCCATTTCTCTAGGCTCCACACACAGTTTTCCGCTCTGATTTTCTAAGGGACCAATTTTGTCTCTAGCTTTCCTCTTACCATTAACATATTTGTAGAACTCTTTTGGATTAGTTTTCACCCTGCTTGCCATAGTTTTCTCGTACCTTCTTTTAGTTTTCCTAATTCCTCTCTTAAGATTCCTCTTACATTCAATGTAGCTTTCAAACATCTCCTTAACTCCATGCTTCTTATATCTAATGTATGCCTCCCTTTTTCTTCGAACCAAGTTTCCAATATTTCTTGAAAATCACGGCTCTCTCAAACCTTTTGCCCCTCCTTTTAACCTAACAGGAACATAAAGCTTTTGCACTCTCAAAATCTGATCTTTAAAAGACTTCCATCTCTCTACTACATCCTGCCCATAAAACAAATTGTCCCAATGCACACCCTGCAAGTCCTTTCGCATCTCCTCAAATCTAGCTTTTCCCCAATCAAAAACCTCAATCCTTGACCCTGATTTCTCTCTTTCCATAATGACATTGAAGCTGATGGCATTATGATCACTGGACCCGAAGTGCTCGCCAACACTAACCTCCGTCACTTGACCCATCCCATTTGCCAACAGTAGATCTAACACTGCTCCTTCTCTGGTCGGCACCTCTACATATTGTTGTAAAAAACTATCTTGCACACATTTCACAAACTCTAACCCATCCAGTCCTTTCACAGAATGTGTTTCCCAATCTATATGTGGAAAATTAAAATTTCCCATAATTACAACCCTGTGCTTATCACAAATATCTACTATCTCCCTACAGATTTGCTCCTCTAGGTCTCGGTCCCCTCCGGGTGGTCTATAATACACCCCTACAAGTGTAACCTCTCCTTTCCTACTCCTCAGTTCCACCCAAATAGCCTCCGTGGATGTGCCCTCTAATCTATCCTTCCTAAGTACCGCTGTAATATTTTCCCTGACAAGCAATGGAACCCCACCTCCTCTTGCCCCTCCGACTCTATCACACCTAAAACAACGAAACCCAGGGATATTCAGTTGCCAATCACATCCCTCCTGCAACCATGTCTCACTAATCGCTACCACATCATACTTCCAAGTATCAATCCACACCTTCAGCTCATCCACCTTTTTTACAATACTCCTGGCATTAAAATATATGAATTTCAGGGATTTCCCAATTTCTAATCCCTGTTTTCCCTCATCTTTAAGAACAACATTATTTACTTTTCCTGCCTATTGCCCTTCATCTTCTTCCAGAGCATTTCCCTTCTCTATCACCTGCCCATCCATATTCAAATACTTACTACAAACTTTCTTTGTTTGCATTCTAACCTTCTCCTTACTGCTCTGTACTATTTTGTCCCTCTCCCCAACCATTCTAGTTTAAAGGATCCTGAGTAGCCCTAGCAAATACCTCTGCCAGGATTCTGGTCTCCCTGGGATTTAAGTGTAACCCGTCCTTACTGTACAGGTCACATCTGATTATTGTTTAAGAATTTTTGATATACAATGTTACTAACTTTACTAATTTTTTATATTAAGTTTGAGTTAAATATATGTTTCATCTTAACTCTGTTAAATATATGCATTTAAGTTTGATTTAAATATGTTTTTTAAGTCTGATATCTTAGTATTAATTACTTTTCCTTTTGTTAGTATTTTAATCGGTTATGTTTTTGTTTTTTTTTCTCACATATATTATTAACTTTATTAATTCTTCACTCTTTATTTTGGGGGGGAAAGGGGGGGTTGGACTAATTTGAGTTGGGTTATTAACGTGTAATAATTATTGGGGAGGGTATAGTTTATTTAGATTACTGATACTGTATTGTAATTTTATTATTTTGTTCTTAATTTTTTTAAGGTAATTCTATATGTTATTCATGTAATAAAATCTTAAATAAAGTTTAAAAAAAAATTACAGTCATTTGCCAAAAAAAAGCCATCATTCATGTTAACACTTCTGAATACATGGTTCATTTTCTGTTTTATAGAATAGAATCCAAAAGATATCCAGTGGCATGAAATTAACATATTGTATTGACAGCAAAACTCTTTTCCTTTCCTTATTGATACTGCTTCACCTGTTAAATCTTTCCAGCACTCCATGATGTTTGGGACAAAGACACTTTTTTCTTAATTTGCTCATGTTCAACCTTTTTAAATATGTAATCAAGCAATTCACATGCAATTAAAGTGCACATTCCAGATTTTATTAATGTTATTTGTATACATTTTGGTTTGACCATGTAGTAATTATTGCACTTTTTATACATAGTTCCCCATTTCAAGGTCCCATTATGTTTGGGACATTTGGCTTCACAGGTGTTGTGATTACTCAGGTAGGTGCAGTATAAGAGAACTGGGCTTGATTGTAAGCAGTTGATCTCCTTTGAAGAGTGTAGTTGCCATTTTTCAACATGAGGATCAGAGCAGAGACAAAGAAGCCATTTTGAGGCAAGAATAAAACAGAAAACAGGAAGAGACATCACCCAAACTTTAGGATTACCAAAATCATTAAGAAGAAAGAGTGTACTGGTAAGTTCAGTAATCACAAAGAGACTGGCATTCCAAGGAAAATCTCCACTGTAGCTGACAGAAGAAAAATCTTCAAATGCCTATCCAACAGATCACAAACAAGGTGTGGATGTGTCAGTGACTACTGTCTGCACAAGAATTAATGAAAAGAAATACAGAGGCTACAGTGCAACTTGAAAATCACTAGTGAGCCACAGAAATAGGATGGCCAGATTCCAGTTTGTCGAAAAGTATTTAAAAGAGCCTGCATAATCCTGGAAAAAAGTCTTGTGGATAGAAGAAACTGAGATTAACCTGTGTCAGAGTTATGGCAAGAGCAATGGAGGTGTTTAGGAATTTCCCAAGATCCAAAGCATACCACCTCATCTGTAAGCATGGTGATGGGGGTGCTATGGCTTGGGCATGTATGGCTGCCACAGGTACTGGTGCACTTATCTTCAATGATGATGTAACTGCTGATGGCAGTAGCAAAATTAATTTTGAGATGGAAAGAATCATCTGCTCAAGTTGAGCAAATGCCTCTATACTCATTGGAAGGTGCTTCATCCTGCAGCAAGACAATGACCCCAAACATACTGCTAAAGCAACAAAGGAGTTTTTCAAAGCTAAAACCTGGAAAATTCTTGAATGGCTAGGTCAGTCACCAGATCTAAATCCAATTGAGCGTGCCTTCCAAATACTGAAGAGAAAACTTCAGAGGAGAACCCCTCCCTGAAACAAGCAGGAGCTGAAGATGACTGCATTAGAGGCCTGGCAGAGCATAACCAGAGAAGATACTCAACACCTGGTGATGTCTATGAATCACAGACTTTAATCCAGTGGTTCACAACCTTTTTCTTTCCACTCACATACCACTTTAAGTAATCCCTATGCCATCAGTGCTCTGTGATTTTAATAAAGGTATGTGAGTGGGAAGGGAAGGTTGAGAATCACTGCTCTAGACCCAATTGTCAATTAAATATTTTGCTTGAGAAATATTGTCATTGCCCCATTTCCTTTGGAGTTATGAAACTCTGCACATAACGAGTCAATGGTTTTCAAACTTTTTCCTTCCACCCACATATCACAGAGCACCTGTGGCATGGGGAATACTTAAAGTGGAAAGAAAAAGGTTAAAAACCACTGCTTTAAGCAGTTATTACATACAAGGGAGATGCAACAAAGTAGTAGACACGACTACTGTAATAGACATACCCAAATATATTGGTGCCCTGAAATGAAGAGTCTATGTATATAAAAAGAAGTTATTGTCAAACCAAAATGTTAGACGAATACCATTGAATAAAATCTGGAATGTGCACTTTAATTACATGTGAATCGTTTGATTACAACTTTAAAACTGCCGATTTTGCTGACACCATTCGTTCAGCACCGAGAATGAGAAAGCGTTTCACAGACGCCCTCTTTTCGCATTTTCAACAAATCACTTTATTGGTCTTACTCCTCACTCACCGACCACAGTAACGCTGCAGCGGAGGGCGAGAGTCAACGAGCCAAGGTTGCCCATCTCCATCGCCAAAAGATCACCCCCAACAGCAAGGCCAAGGAAAATGATCTCTGGTCAGAAGAAAAACTGTTGAGAGAGAAATAAAAGAGATCGAACTTTTTGTAAATTCGTGGTTACAAAGTTGCACTTGAGCATGAATAGACGGAGTCACTGGTCCAGCTGAAGCTGCCTGCAAACGCTTCACTGATTCCCGACAACTGTGCAGACAATAGAGGGTCGGCGCATCCCTCCCACTGCGGACTATTCTTACCGACCAAAGCATTCCGGCATCCCGACAGATCCGAGATATTTTGGTGCAGCCCATTTCGGGAAAATAATAGAAGCCGCCCGGATTAGATCGGATTACTGGGGTTATTCTCTCAGCGTCGCGCAAGTCAGAAAATACTTCCCTCCTCTCGTCACCAAGACAGAACCTCACCGAGTCCTGAAAGATTAATTGGCAACGAATCCGAAGGGTAAAAAAAAAAGGAGGTACCATTTCTACCAATATATAGAGTGAATTTTCTTTATATAGTAGTTTCTATTCTTGATGCATATCATATTTCCTCCATTACAACAGGACCGCACAACTTGTTCATGGACTGTGAAGTGCTTTGGAACATTAAAATGTAAGTTTTCTGACTTTTTCCATAATCGAGTCCATCAATCCTTAAACAATCCACTATTTTCAATGGATTATTCTGATACTTAGATTTGCATGTTCTCTGGGACAAACTTTCACTTTATCAACCTTTCCTGCTTTTGCCTATCATTGCTTTGGTTCTTTCTGCTCCTTACCCCAGTTTTCTCCAAATTTAAATCTTGCTTATTTCAGCATTTCGGGTTGTGAAGAAAACTTTGCAATCTGAAATCCTGCTCCAGAATTTGTGATCGTTGAAGAGTTCAAATTTATTGTCACTTTAGGACTGATACCGTGAGAAGGGGTGGTTCTGCAGTCAGCAGTAAACTCTAACATGCAAACAGCAATACAACTGGGAAGAACAAGACCATATTACAGTGTGTAATGTGAGATCACAGTCGTGAGCTGCCCTTAATCACCACTGGCCTATAAAGAAAGCAAGCCTTCAGTACCAAGGCCCTGTATAATGTCAGTTCCATTATGTTTTTCAGCCCCATGACAGGCTCACTGAAAATACTTAATAATTCACGTTGACGGGCCCCAACTTTGCTGTCAGTCAAAACTGCCAAAAACTTTGCATGTTTCTACGTTTGTGACATTCAAGCTCATTCCAAATGAATAAGAATGACTCAAATTTGTACCAATCAAAAAAGTTAAATGAATAATTTAAAACAATGGACAAAAAACACATAAAACAACTAAATAGACACAAACTTTATAATTCACTCAGTTCTAACCTCATCTTTTTATTTGCTGATTTCAACCCAATAGTGGGTTAAGTGGCATGGTGCCAAGATAACTGTCATGATAATGAATATGTATGAGATGTACCGGAAGTCACGTTGTATGAGAGAGAGATAAGAGCACAAGCAGGAGAACAAAGGAAACGGGAGAATAAAGACTCTGAGAAGTTTACATGATAAAACTTGTGTTAGATGTTTTATTAACTTCACATTTCTGGCCACAAATGTGACATTGGCGACGAGGATGGGATAAGCTTGAAGAAAATTAAAGACTAAACAAGATTACAGAGGATTAAAGAAAACTTCAAGGTGATAAGAATTTTCTCTTTGACTCAGTACTTTTGGGGCTGGAATATTTCTTCATGGCTGGGGCAGACGGTGACTTTCTAACACATAGTGTCTCAATGTCAATAAGTGAAAGAGATGTTTGTTGACTTCAGGAAAGGGATAGCCTGTTCACATCAATGATGCTGAAGTGGAAAGAGCAGATAGCTTCAAGTTCTTAGTCATAAACATCTCCAGCCACCTGATGTGGTACAAGCACATTGATCCAGCAGTCAAAGAAGTATGCTTCCATTCTTATAGCCAATCCAGAAGTTGCTTTTCACTAACCTGATTAGTGATATCCACACCTACTGCTGTACCATCTCAACTGGGAGTCCGATGGTTGGCGCAGACTTGTTTGGCTGAAAGCCCTGTGTCCCTGTTATGTGATTCTCTATGACTTTCTGCTTGGATTTCATTTTACAAGCATCCATAGGATATTGTTTTCATTTTGGCAGCAATTAAATCTGGCCAGAATTCAAATGGAGCTCAGCTGTCATCGAGAGCACTTTAATCTGTAGATGACTCAGGACACACAAGTGTGGCTCCCTGCGTTGACAAAGTTATTAGCAGTTTGAAGGATAAAAGATAAAATAAATGTAGACAGCCGACCATTCTTACCAGGCACAGGAATGGGTTCAGTTGCAGACAAGTGTTGAAGTATGTGATATAACAGATGAATGCACTAAATTCAAACTATTTTAACTATTAAGGAAGCTATGATCTAAAAGTTTAGATAACATATTATTTAAAAGCATTAATAAGCATGATACCTAGGCGATGCTTGTTTTTAATAACTGAAATTATTAAAGGCAATGTAATAGAACATGTCATCATATCAAGGGTGTCCAGAAAATAGATAAATATAAAATAGGAACATAAATTATGGCCTGTGCCATGTTTTCAGATCACTGGTTCAAATTGTGCAGATTATCTGAGTTAAAGAAAAGGGGTTCTTTACACATCATACCTCCAAATAATACTAATCAGATATCAGCTTGGAGCTGTTGAAAAGTAAAGGTTTTTCAGATTAAACCTTCTGCCTTGTAGATGCTGTTATGTTCTGCATACCAAGTAATGCACCATTAGTTTCATATCATACTTTAATGCTTCTTCAAATCAGGGTTGCTCTGTGAGTTAGGAGATGTTCTTAATTTGTCAAGAGGAATGGTGAATTTTATGCAATTTATCGAGTCATGGAGTCATACATCACAGAATATGCCCTTCAGCTCAGTTACCACCACAGGAAGTGCCTCACTTGCATCGAGACTTCCTCCTTCACCACCATTTTGGGCCTCGAACAGTCCTTCCAAGTGAAGCCACACTTGACTTGTGAATCTGCGGGAGTCATCTAGTTCATCGAGTGCTCCCATGTGGCCTTCTCTACATTGGAGAGATTAGAATCAGACAGGGAGATGGTATTTCTCAGCTCCGTTGTTCTGTCCACATCAATAACAGGGATGTCCCAGTGACCAATTATGCACTCCACTCCTGTGGTGACATGTCTCTCCATGACTTCGTACTACCAAATCAAGGCCACCTGTAAATTGGAGGAGCAACATCTCATATTCCGTCTGCCATTTTCTCCAACCAGATGGCATTAACATTGACTTCTAAGGTTTCTGCTGGATCACACCCTGTTTTCCCTCTCTTCCCTATCTCTCTGTCTCCAGCTTTCCACCCCCTTCACTCTCCATCCTCAGAGCTATCTCCCTTCCCATGTTTTTTCTTGTATCCTCCATCCCTTATCCATCTTTTACCTCTTGTCTGTGGGCCTGTGCTCCACCACCTGCCCTCCACTCCCCCACCATTTTATTCAAGTTCTTGGCTACATTTTGCTCATAACTTGATGAAGTGCTCAGGCCTGAAACATTGGATGTTTCTTTATTTTTACTATCTAACAAGCGCTGTTTAATATGCTGAGTATCTCCAGCATTATGTTCTTACTTTAATCTCGGTGTTTGCAGAACTTTGTGTTTTGGTTCCTTCAGCCAAACTCTTCCAGGCTGGGATAGTTCTATTTGTCTGCATTTAGTCCAGATCTATCTTAGCCCTTCCTATCCATATATCTGTCCAAATGTCTTTTGAAATTTCTCTTGATAATTGTTCTTTAACTTCCATGGTTATATCGCCACACCAATTTCTGAAAGTTATTTAAATTGTTCTACCAAAGTTGCATAGATAGGTATATTCAACTCTGAAGTATTAGCATAAGACCCATCTTTTTCCTCAGGTGACAATTATGGTTTTTAGACTGCAGGCATGTAATGGCACAATCAAGGAATTTTGTCACTACACAGGCAGTCTAAAAAGGATTGTCCAGGAATTTTGAGTCAAATCCTGTACCTTGATTTATCCTGCTGGACCCCTACAACTTTTTGGAGGAAGCCTACAGTGTAAATCATACCGGAAAAAATTGTTGTTGGTCATCCACTCTACTGCATGTCCACCACTGGGACTGTTGCACTCAGGTACTTGCAATCTAAAAAGGCGCCCAGTATGAACAACCGCACAGGCAGTAATTATTTTAATTTTTTCTGTGATTTTCCTGACATTGCAGCCTAAAAAACATAAAAGCCAGGCCCAAATACAATTCAAAGAACATTGGGAAAGTACTTCAGGAATAGTGGGCAGGACTCTAAGTTTTATGATAGTTAAGGAATAAGGATAAGTTGGGACCTCAGGGGAAATTGTTAAATTGGGAGAAGACAAGTTATTGGTGTTAAGAACTACAGATTGTCTCTGGGTAAGTCCACATCTGACATGTGGGAGTCATTTAAAGACCAGCTGGACCATCATGTTCCAGTGAGGTTTGAAGTTTACATGGTCTGTGATGTAACAAATTAAGTTAAGAAAAAGAAAGCATGTATAACGTTTAGGAATCTGAAACCAGACAGTATCATCAAGGAATATAGAGAAAGCAAGGAAAAATTTACTGAATTTGGAGGGTTAAAAGGGCCATGAAATGTCCTTGATGAGTGGGATTAAGGAAAATCCCAATGCATTTTATACAGACAGTAAAACAAGAGAGTAGACAAGGAGAGGGAAGGACACTCAAGGACAAAGGAGGGAATTAATATTTGGAGTCAGAGGAAGGGGGCGAGGTACGGAATGAGTACTTTGCAACAGTCCTGATCAAGGAGAAAGGCAGGCTGAGAGATCAGTGTGGGGTATGTTAATAGTCTAGGGCATGTTGATATGAAGAAGGTGGAGGTTCAGTAGGAATTTCAAAAGGACACCAATCAGTGCAGTGCCCAAGAAGAACAAGGTGACATGCCTCAACAACTATCAGCCAATGAGAAGTGCTCAAAGGTTTGCTATCCCAGAAAGGACCTGCACCCATTTCAATTCATCTATTGTCACACCAGGTCAATGGGAGACACCATCTCGTTGGATCTCCACACTGCATTAGATCACCTAAACTGCAGAAACTGCAATATCAGGCTAATGCTCATTGATTACTACTTGGCATTCAACACTATCAAAACTACAAAACTTATGACCAAGCTAAAGGTTCTAGGGCTCTTCGCATCCCTCTGCAAGTAGATCCTCAACTTTTTTTAATTGAAGACCCAATCAGTGCGGATCAGAAAGATCACATCCTCCCTGGTAACCGTTAACACAGGTGCACACCAAGGTTGTCTGCTTAATCATCTGCTCTATTTCCTGTACACCCATGACCGGGCAGCCAAGTTCAGTACCAATTCAATCTACATATTCACTGACAATACCACTGTTGTTGGCTGAATAACTAAAAATGATGAGTCAGAATACAGAATGGAGATCAAGAACCTGGTTTGGTGGTGCCAGGACAACAATCTTGTTCACAATATTTCTAAGACAAAGGAGCACTTTACGAAGAAGAGGCTGAGAGACCACACACCTGTCTACATTGATGAGACAGAGCCGGAGAGGGTTAGAACATTCAGATTCCTGAGAGCCAATATTTCAAAAGATCTTTCCTGGACCCAGGACATCAATCAAGGCAACCAGGAAGCCAAACCTATACCTCAACTTTCTGAGGTGTCTAAGGAGATTTGGCATGTTATCGAATTCTCTCTCAAACTTCGACAGGTGCACTATGGAATCACAGCCTGGTTTGGCATCCCAAGTGCCCAGGAATGCAGAAAGGTTGCAGAGTTAGAAAACATAACCAGGTCAAACACAGGCTGTGACCTCTGCATTGTTGGCAATACCTCAAGAAGGCAACCAGCATCATAAAAGATCCCCATCACTCTGGCCATGACCACTTCTCACTGCTACTTTCAGGCAGAGGTACAGAAGCTTGAAAACCAACATCTCTTGGTTCAAGAACAATTTCTTTCTAATGGCTATCAGACTCTAACAATAATCATGGACTGGTCCAACAGCACAAAAGGATTATCTACACTACTGCAAGTCATTTGTTTGCCCTTGGATTAGTGTAAATATTTAATATCCATCTTGCGTATTTATTGTGCCTTTGAATTCAATTAAATTTACTCTTTTGGGTGTATTTTTTACATATCTGTTTGGCTGCAGCATCAGAATTTCAGTGCAAATACACATTGTACAATATATATGATAATAAGCTCATTATTATTATCATTTTCAGTAAAAAGCACCAAGAATTCACCATTATTACCCAACTCTACGAGCACGATTTCCACCTCTAACTTCTTTATTTTTATTTTCCTTGGACACTTGGAATCAACTAAGATTATACATGTTATTTCCTAACAAGTGCATTTGATTCTGCATTAATTGAGGTAGTACTTTTAAGATCTCTTCCTCTTAAAAATAAACTAACTTTGTATTCAATGGAGCTTAACTGAAAATAGATATTAAACATTACAGTGGTGTGTATGCATTTTCCATTCTCACGCCACACAAGATTAAGAGAATACTATATTCCGTAATAATGATTTTGCTCTTTTAAAAAAAGCAATGGAATAAAAAAAAGTATTTCTGAAGTGAAAACAATACATTGTTTTCTGCTGCAGAGACTCACTCCTGCAATGACTTTCAAACATTGGCACCCACATATTCCAATAGGATATTATTTTCTCCACTAAGATGTTCTCTCCAAATGTCATCAATTCTTTTGTGTTTCTGAAGTGGTTAATTTGTGAATCAATTTTGCCTTTAATCATTTTTTGCAATCTATTCCCTTTTGCTGTGTTTGTTCATTGAAATACAAAATTTCTGTGGCCTAAAATATATTTTGAAAGTTTGATGTGCATCTTGGGTAAAGAATGACCCTGTGAAGTAAAATCAGGAATGTACTTTTTTAAATATAAATGCTGTCATTAGACAGAATAGACCATACCCCTTCCTCTATTATCCTGTTTTTAACAGTAATAGATGCTGAAGGACATTTCTTAACAAAGGTAAACTGAGTCACAGAATTACGTAAAATTATTTGCGTTTCCAAGAACCTTTGCTCTCTGAGTTTCTTAATTTGCATTGCCGTGATTTACATTTTGTTGCTGATTTCACAAAATCACTGGCAATAAAGAAGCAAACTACTGAGAAAGAAATTTTCAAAATGATAAAAACTGAGAGGTCTATTTGCTCCTTTTGGTCTATCTAACGGAACTAATCACACACTATGAAGTTTTTGCATTGCTGCGAGGACAAGAGGCAGAGTGGTTGCAGTGCCTTTGATCCATATCCCCAAAAAACGGCTATCAGACATGAAGAACATGTATCCATGTAGATTTCTATGCAGTTTGGGTGGCTACTACACAGGAGGCAAATGACATCAGAGGGGCACATTACCACTCAGAGGATGGAATAGGCTAATTCTCCTTGAAGTGCTCCACTGCATCATTAGTCCTATTAAGGCAGAATTAATGGCTGCTTCAGAAAAACAGATTCTAAGATGGTCCTGGTGAATGTCTGTTGGGATTTCTGGGAAGGGGGAGGGGGGATAATCTTCCAATTCCCACCTTCTGTGAAATCAATCACTGTTTAATAACATCAGTTACGAATTAGCTAACAATTGGTGAAATGGCTCAGGGCACCATATTTGACAGGCAACCTATGTATGAGTAAAGTACCAAGTGAATTGCAAAGCACCTTGTCAGTTCTTGGCTGACAGCTGCCATGCAATTAACTTAGCAAAAACAGAGTATTCACCTTCAATTTTCCCTTAAAGTTCATTAAATTCCTAGACTTTTAACACTAATTATCTAATAATGTGGAAATTAATTCTGCATCGATGGATTAACCAACCATGTTCTGAATCACACTGATTCTAAATAATAATGTAGGAAATGTTTTAAAATCATGATTACTCTCAATGACTGCTAATCAATTTCTCCCACCCCAAAGCCCTTTCTCAAATTATTAAATATTTCAATTTTCTTTTCTCTGGTCAAGACTATTATGGATCATAAGTCAACCTTGTGAATTACAGACAATGACACCTCCCTTCTGGACAGACTGAACACCGATGCATGGTTTGATGAGAAGAACAGGATGATGCCAAATAAAGCTCTGTGCCCTCTGATGAACAGGCCCCCTGCATTGCCATGATCAAGGTGAGTAGAACCCTATCCAAGGTGAATGCATATAAGGCGGTGGGACCAGACAACATACCTGGTCAGGAACTGAAGGTCTGCGCAGACCAGTTGACGGAAATCGTCACGGACATCTTCAACACCTCACTGCAGCAGCCCATGATTCCCGTAGACAGCCACCATCATCCTGGTACCTAAGAGGGCGACAGTAATACCCCACAAAGACTTGCCCTGTGACACTTACCTCCACAATTATGAAATTATTTGAGTGTCTGGTGATGGAATGCATCAAAGCACTCCTCCCAAAATGCGGGATCCACTTCAATTCACCTATAGAATAAACCATTCCACAGACTATGTTATGGCTTTGTTGCTTCTCTCCATCCGGGCCCACCTGAAGAAGCTGTTGTTCATTGTCCTCAGCTCGGCATTTAATACGATCATTCCCCAGAGCCTGGTAGAGAGGCTGTCTTCGCTGGCATGGTGGTGCCAAGTGGGGATATTCGCAGGCGTTGGCCCCCAAATGAGTTATTGTGTTCCCCCACCCACAGCACTTGTGTCGGTAGCATCACTGAATCCAAGCAATATAAGCAGTGTGTTTATTTGTTGTCGGAGGGAGGGGGAAAGTGTGACGGTGGCACATGGAGGAGGTTCATGGCACCACTACCACCACTATTCCCACCTCCCCGGCTGAGCGAGTCAGATTGTGCCCCCACACCGTGGTTACCCTAATGCCCCCAATTAGACTTGTTCTGACACTGACTCTTCTTGCTGGGACTCAACCCTCCTCTCTGTAGCTGGATCCTGGATTTAGTGTGTCCTGGTCAGTAGCAGAATATCAAGCACCATTACTCTGAGTATGGGTGCACCTCAGGGCTATGTACTCAGCCTGCATCTGTTCACGCTACTGACCCATGACTGCATTGCCAGATCCAGCTCCAACAGTGTCATCAAGTTTGCAGGGAAATAATACAGGAGCCTCACCAGGCTGAGGAACAGCTTCTTCCCACAGGCGGTGAGAATGCTGAACAACCAAAGGAACTGCTCACACTAAACATCTGAGACTCTCATTTGTACAAAGCAATATTTATTTTCATAAATAAAATACCTGTCCTGCATATGTATTATTGTCGGTATGTGAGCTATGTCTGATTGTGTGTCTGCATGCTTTTGAACCAAGGACCGGAGAACGCTGTTTCGTCAGGTACAATCAGATGACAATGAACTTGAATTGAATTGACTTCTCGATGCTTGCACTCCAGATTTTCTTTCCATGGCTTTAATTCTCTTTCTGTGTCCAATTTAAAAAAATTTAGACATACAGCACAGTAACCGGCCCTTCTGGCTCATGAACCCGCGCCTCCCAAATACACCAATTAATCTACAACACCGTTCACCGAACTTACTCACTCTGTTCACTCTCCTCCTCAGTCCTTCATTTACTTCTCAATCATTAAACACCTGCATCCCAGAACCTTGGTGGTCCTTGATCATCTGTGTCAGCACACATTCATGCAACTTTGTGAAGTATTTTGCCCTAAAAAGCTGTTCATCCAATTTTCAGTTACAAAAAGATCCTAAAAGTAGCAGATGCAAGGGGCATTCCAGTTTTGTAGACAATGGATCCAAATTCTTGAAGCTAAGAATAAAGCACACTGACCACTATAAAGATTCAATTTATTGTCATGTACACGATACATTAAAAATCTTTGCTTTCCCCAAAAATGTAGAGTCAGCAAGTAATCCAGTGCCGTTATGTTTAGTGGAGCCAACAAAGAATGTTGTTTTTCCACATTTCTTTAAACAGGGCAAGCAAAGCAAAATATACCTTCTTTCTAATGCACCACCTGAATACTAAAAGACAGGATATTTAGAAGTAAGAAGGCAGGATTTGGTTACCTAACTACAGGAAAGATATGAGATTGAAAGAGTGCAGAGAAGATTTACTTGGATATTGCCAGAACTTCAGGAACTATGTTACAGGGCAAAGTTAAACAGGTTAGGACTTTATTCCTTTGACTGTAGAAGAATGAGGGGAGATTTGATAGTGACATACAAAATTATGAGGGGTGTAGCAAGAGTAAATGCAAGTAGGCCTTCTTTTTGTTAGTTGAGATATGAGGAAAACTTTAAGGGGAACATTCAAGAGAACTTTTTACACACAGAGAGTATGGGTGTGTGGAGCAAGCAGCCAGCTGAAGAGGTGAATGTCATCTCAGTGTTAACATTTAAGAAAAGTTTGGACTGGTACATGGTTGGCAGAGGAAGGAGGGATATGGGCTGGGATATGGTGCAAGTCAATGGGACGAGGCAGATTAATACTTTGGCACAGATTAGAAGGGCTGAAGGGCCTGGTTCTGTGCTGTAATGTTCTATGGTAATATAAAATGAAATATTATTTAACGAGATAACCACATAAATTGCATTTTCAATTTGGAAATCCCATGATGGGGCAAGTTTCTCCGGCAAGACACTGAAGTGGATGATCAGAGGGAATCAGTTTGTGTGAGACCACAAGCAACAAATCTCTCTCTGAAACCAATAAGAACCTTCGTGAGTGGTAACCATTTAAACATCAGAGCCTGGTGAAAATTCATAAATGTTAAATTCTGTGCACAGAATTGCCTGATACTGGTGAACTTGGAGGAGTGAAAAGTGAGATTGAACTGTGAATCAAGTAACTTTCCTGAACATATACACATTACATACATGTGTGCTTAGAATTAGAAAGGGGTTGTTAGGTTAAGTTAAAGTTTGATTCTATTTTTATGTTTAAAGAAAATTAAAAGCAACTTTTGTTTAAGTAACCATTTGCCTTGGTGAATTTCTATTGCTGCTGGGTTTAGGGGTCCTCTGGACTCATAACAGCTGTTTGATCAAAGAGGACTTATTTACAGATGAAAAATATGCAAAGTGAATACACAATACAGGAAGCCAATTTTGCATTCTATTGCTGGCAGGAAGAATACCAACCAAGGATTTGGGCCATTTCAAGGTATGTCTGAATCTCTGCTACTTCTTTCTAGAAATACAAACATTGTTGTTACCTGCCTTTAAACACCATTTAAATCAACTATGGAGATAAAGGTGGCTCCATTTACTTCTTTATAAAATTATCCAATCAAAGTTGACATGACATAAAATATAAAAGTCAAGGGGGTGTGTCAAGTGATGACGTGGGGTTAGACTGAAAATCCCTATACTCTCCTCAAAAAAGTTGAGAAAAAGAGTAAAAAAAGATTGAAACAGTTAAGGAAAATAGAAGAAAGAAGATTTAAAGAATAATTTAACATGCCACTGAAGAAAGAAAAACCAGCTGTGGTAATACAAGAAATGGAGCAAGAAAAAGATCAAGATAAAGAAGAGAGGCCTCCTTTGAGGAAGGATCCAGGAACTGTGCATAAGGTACTGGCCAAGGGAGACAAGCCAGGAGCTGGAGAGACCTTGGACATAGCTGTGTAGTGTCTCTCCCGACAATGGCTGCCCGCTACAGGTGAAGAAGTGACTCTGCACATGCATGAGGAGTTGCGCATATACAGAGTGCAAAAAGAAACAGGCAGTTTTAAAAAAGGCTTGAAGCTTCAGACTCCAATGGACAGGAAGAAGAGCAAGAGGAGCAAGAAAAATACTCTGAACAAGGATTTATGGACAGAATGATGGGAAAATGAAAGAGACATTTATTTCTACAGCTGATATAAAAAATTACATGGATAATTTCCAGCAATGTTATTAACGGAAGAAGTTAAGAAATGTGGACAGAATATAGCTGAAAATAAGAATTTTACAAGGAAAGTGGAAAAAATGATGCAACAAGTGGAGAAAAGATTTGAAGTTATAGATGCAAAAATTAAAGGAAATTAATTTGAAATTCAAGGCATTAAGTAACAAATTAAGAAAGTACAAGCTGAAGTGGCTGCAACAAAACAATAATTAACACAAAAAATTGACATTTTAGAAAATTTCAACAGAAGGAATAACAAAGATTGGTGATGAAGGACAGGAAATCAAGATTTTTTTACAACGTTGGATTCTGGAAACTTTGGGAGTAACTGAATTCCAAGGAGACATTGAGATTGAGAGAAAACTGAGACCAAAGCCACAACCAGATCAGAGACCTCGTCCGATACTTGTTAAATTTTTTCGTTATGAAATAAGAGAGAAGATCTTGGAACTGATGGCTAAACAGGCGGAAAAAAAGACAATTACCGTTGGTTTATAATGGGAGTAAGATTTTCTTTTACCCTGATAAAAGTTTTGATTTGTTAAAAAAGAGAAATGCAGTTAAAAATGTATTGTGGAAAAAAGGTCATGTCTTTGTCTTGAGGTATCTGGCAGTTTTAAAAGTTTTTGTCCCAGATGGAAAAAGTAGATTTTTTGCGGAGCCTAATGAGGCAAAGGTGTATGCTGATTGTTTGCCAGAAAGAGAGAGACAGGTGTCTGTTGATACTTGAAAGGTCCCTATGAGTGTGAAAGAATTAAGATGTAACTGAAAATTTCGAGAGAGTTTAATTGGGAGGAAAGTTTTAACCTATAATTGATCTATATATGTTTTAAAAGATTATTGAATGAATAAGAATGAATAGTCATAATGTAACGGGGGAATGGATTGTATTTTGAGTGAGTTGGTTGGGAAAATGGAGCTAACTACTGCAGAATAATGCAGGCAAGTGTGGCTTTTACCTCAACCCATATAGATCAGGGAATTAAAACCGTTAAAACATCATGTATCTTGGGGTGAGGGGGGGGATTTCTTTTCTCTTTTCATTTTTTGTTGTTTTTCTATATTTGTTTCCTTCTTCTTCTTGTACACCTTGATTAATTAAGAATAACACTAGATATGTTGCTTAACTGTGACAGTGAGAGGAATGGACAAAGGATTTTATAGAGGTACCTGATGGCAGGGAAATTACATTTTGCTAATATTAATATTAATGGAATATAAAATTAAATAAAAGAGAAAAAAATTACTAATATATATGAAAAAACAAAAGTAGATATAGCATTTTTGCAAGAAACTCATTTGATGGAAAAGGAGCATCAAAAGTTGAAAAGAGATTGGGTTGGATTGGTATTGGCATCTTCGTTTAATTCAAAAGCTAGAGATGTGGCAATATTAATACATGAAATTTACCAACTAGAATATTAAATACTACTATAGATAAAGTGGAAGGTATGTAATGGTTACTTGTCATATCTATTCAGAATATTAGACTTTATTGAACGTTTACACTCCAAATGCAGATGATGGAAAATTTATACAAGACATATTTCTGCAATTAATGCGACAGAAATATTATGAACTAGGTGAAAGAGCTCACAAAGTATTAGCATGGCAATTAAAAGTTCAACAAGAATCAAGAACAATAGTTGTGATGAAGGAAGAAACTGGCGAAAAGAGAAAAATTATAAAAAGTAAAGTAGCTATAGATTTAATGAAAGATATGGGACTTATAGATATTTGGAGAAGAACTCATCCAAGTAATGGAGACTTTATTTTTATAAAACATATTTACTTATAGATATGTTTATCACCTCTGCACAGTTCCAAACTAGAGTTCAAAAGGTAGAATATCAAGCAAGAGTTTTATCTGATCTTTCACCTTTAATTTTGTCAATTGCATTGGAGGATAAGCAAAATATAGGTTATAGATGGAGACTTAATACAATATCATTCAAGAGAAAAGATTTTTGTGATTTTATGAGACACCTTTATCTCCATAGTTGATAGAAGTATTTAAGATTATGAAAGGGATAGACAGAATGGATGTGGATAGACTATTTCCGTTAAGAGGAGGAAAGATTAAAACAAGAGGACATGAGTTAAGAATTAAGGGGCAGAGGTTTAGAGGTAACATGAGGGGGAACTTCTTTACTCAGAGAGTGGTAGCTGTGTGGAATCATCTTCCGGGAGAAATAGTGGCGGCGGAGTCAATTGTATTATTTAAGAAAAGGTTGGACAGGTATATGGATGAGAAGAAGATGGAGGGTTATGGGCATTGTGCAGGGAGGTGGGACTAGAAAGGGGTGTTTGGTTCGGTGCAGACTAGAAGGGCCTAATGGCCTGTTTCCGTGCTGTAATTGTTATGTTATGTTATGTTATGTTAACAGATAAAAACATTTCTAGAAACTAATGAAAATTCAGTAATGAATAATTTTACTATATAGGATTCCATGAAAGGATATTTAAGAGGTCAAATAATAAGTTATACATCTAAGATAAAGAAAGAACAAATTAAAGAGGTAGATCAATTGGAAAAGGACATATTAAATTTAGAGAAGGAATTACATAACCAAAAAAATGAAGTGCAAAAAGATTATTGGAATTTAAAAAAAATTAAGATTTAATACAACACAAACTTATAGAGTGGAAAGAGATATCATGAGAGCGCGACAGAAATATTATGAACTAGGTGAAAGAGCTCACATGGCAATTAAAAGTTGAACAAGTATCAAGAACAACAGTTGCAATGAAGGAGGAAACTGGCCAAATCACCCATTAGATGCAAGAAATAAACAATTTTAGAATTTTTTACAAAAACATATATCAATCAGAATCTCTAAAAGATGAAAAAAGAGAAATATTTATCACAAGTTAAATTATCTATGTTAAATATGGAAGAAAAATTAGAGTTATCTAATCCTTTTTTTGTGATAGAAATGTATGAGACTCTGATGTCATTGTGGAATGATAAAGCAGCAGGAGAAGATGGTTTTCCTCTGGAGTTTTATAAAGAAATTAAAGAATTTTTAACTCCTGTATTATTGAAAGTATTAGACCAAATGAGAGAATCACATGATCTGCCAGAATCTTTTAAAACAGCATTAATAACATTTATTCCAAAAAAAGGGAAAGATAATTTACAACCTTCCTCTTATAGACCTATATTGTTATTAAATACAGATTATAAAATTGTATCTAAATTCTTTGGCTTGGCTTCGCGGATGAAGATTTATGGAGGGGGTAAATGTCCACGTCAGCTGCAGGCTCGTTTGTGGCTGACAAGTCCGATGCGGGACAGGCAGACACGGTTGCAGCGGTTGCAGGGGAAAATTGGTTGGTTGGGGTTGGGTGTTGGGTTTTTCCTCCTTTGCCCTTTGTCAGTGAGGTGGGCTCTGCAGTCTTCTTCAAAGGAGGTTGCTGCCCGCCAAACTGTGAGGTGCCAAGATGCACGGTTTGAGGCGATATCAGCTCACTGGCGGTAGTCAATGTGGCAGGCACCAAGAGATTTCTTTAGGCAGTCCTTGTACCTTTTCTTTGGTGCACCTCTGTCACGGTGGCCAGTGGATAGCTCGCCATATAACACGATCTTGGGAAGGCGATGGTCCTCCATTCTGGAGATGTGACCCACAAAGATTTTATTAAAACTAGAAGATCTGTAGATAATATAATTAAATATATGAGTTTAAGTGTAGCACAAAAAGAAAAGAAACCAGCAGCTGTGGTCATGTTAGATGCAGAAAAAGCATTTGACAGGCTAGATTGGGACTTTTTATTTGGAATTCTGACTTTTTATAGATTGAATAAAAGCATTATATAATCAACCAAAAGCTAAAGTGGTAATAAATAGGTAAATGTCAAAGTTTTATTTTATTAGAGAGATAATCTAGACAAGGATGCCCATTATCACCATTTTTATTTGCTTTGGCCATAAAACCTTTGGTGGAAATAATTAGAAGAGACAATGAGATTAAATTATTCGTGATAGACAATAAAGAACATAAAATTAGTTTATTTGCAGATGATGTTACAGTCTATTTAACAAAACCAGAAATATCATTGTGCAAATTAAATATAAGATTAGTTGAATATAGTATAGTGTCAGGTTATAAAGTAAATGTTGCTAAGAGTGAAGTGATGTCTATTGTTGATATGGATTATACACAAAGTTAAAAAAAAGACAAAATTTAAATGGCAAAAAGAATATATAGGAATAAAAATTGATTGAGATTTAAATAATTTATT
This sequence comes from Narcine bancroftii, assembly GCF_036971445.1. Classification (NCBI taxonomy): domain Eukaryota; kingdom Metazoa; phylum Chordata; class Chondrichthyes; order Torpediniformes; family Narcinidae; genus Narcine; species Narcine bancroftii. Next base: position 441,250,498 of record NC_091469.1, read on the forward strand.
TAAATTGAATTACATACCACTATTTAAGAATTGAGAAAAATTTTTAAAAATGGAAAGATTTTCCAATAACTTTAATAGGATAGGTAAATTGTGTCAAGATGAACATTTTCCAAGAATACAGCATTTATTTCAATCATAACCTATCCTTATACCAGAGAAGTTTTCCAAGAGCTAAATAAAAATATAAGGAAATTTATTTGGAGAGATAAAATGTCAAGAGTTGCTCTGGAAAGACTGATTTGGAAATTTGAACATGGAGGATTAAGATTATCAAATTTTAAAAATTATTACAAAGCAGCCCAATTAAGATTCTTGTCCTCCTGTTATCAAATTGGAGAAAAAGCAGCGTGGGTTCATATTGAAATGAATTAAATAGGAGAAATCACCCTGAGTATTTTTTGGAATAATGGATTAAATTATTCTCCTTTGCCTTTTGTCAGTGAGGATTATTTTTTTTAAATGGAATAATTAATTATTGAAAAAGAAAACAGAAGTACCAATATTAAAGCATTTGCTGGAAGTCAGCCTGAAGAAAACTGAGGTCCTCCATCAGCCAGCTCCCCACCATGACTACCAGCCCCCCCACATCTCCATCGGGCACACAAAACTCAAAACGGTCAACCAGTTTACCTATCTCGGCTGGACCATTTCATCAGAAGCAAGGATCGACAACGAGATAGACAACAGACTCGCCAAGGCAAATAGCGCCTTTGGAAGACTACACAAAAGAGTCTGGAAAAACAACCAACTGAAAAACCTCACAAAGATAAGCGTATACAGAGCCGTTGTCATAGCCACACTCCTGTTCGGCTCCGAATCATGGGTCCTCTACCGGCATCACCTACGGCTCCTAGAACGCTTCCACCAGTGTTGTCTCCGCTCCATCCTCAACATTCATTGGAGCGCTTTCATCCCTAACGTCGAAGTACTCGAGATGGCAGAGGTCGACAGCATCGAGTCCACGCTGCTGAAGATCCAGCTGTGCTGGATGGGTCACGTCTCCAGAATGGAGGACCATCGCCTTCCCAAGATCGTGTTATATGGCGAGCTCTCCACTGGCCACTGTGACAGAGGTGCACCAAAGAAAAGGTACAAGGACTGCCTAAAGAAATCTCTTGGTGCCTGCCACATTGACCACCGCCAGTGGGCTGATATCGCCTCAAACCGTGCATCTTGGCGCCTCACAGTTTGGCGGGCAGCAACCTCCTTTGAAGAAGACCGCAGAGCCCACCTCACTGACAAAAGACAAAGGAGGAAAAACCCAACACCCAACCCCAACCAACCAATTTTCCCCTGCAACCGCTGCAACCGTGTCTGCCTGTCCCGCATCGGACTTGTCAGCCACAAACGAGCCTGCAGCTGACGTGGACATTTACCCCCTCCATAAATCTTCGTCCGCGAAGCCAAGCCAAAGAAAAGAATGGAATTCATATGGAAAGAGGAATTAAAAATTATCAAATAACAAAGATGTTGTTAAAACAAAATCATCTTATTCCTTTTACATTGAATAATCCTTTTTTTGATATTTAGTATAGTAAAGGTATACAGAGAATGAAAGATTGTTTTTTATGACTTTTGAACAAATGAAAGACAAATATAAAATACCAAATAATACAATTTTTTCATACTATCAACTTAAAATATACTTAAAAGGGAAATTAGGTGCAAGTTTAAGACTGCTGGATCAGAGTCAATTCAAATATTTAAATACAGATACATTTATTGAGAAATTTATTACAAATATGTATATAAAATTACAAGATACTATGGGAAAAACTATATAAATCAAAACAAAGATGGGAAAAAGATCTAAATATACAAACTCAAGAAGTTTGGTCAAAATTGTGCCAAGAATGTGGAACAAGTTCAATTAATGTTAGATATTAAATGGTACACTATAATTTTTTTTACATCATTTGTATTATTACTCCATATAAATTAAAAGGATTGAACTCAAATGATTCTGAAAAATGTTTTGGATATAATGAGGAAGTATGGATCTTTGTACACTCAACTTGGTCCTGTGTTAAAGTGAGAAAACAAAATTGGGAAGATTTGAGTATATTATTAGGACAAATTATGAAGATAAAAATACAAAAGGATCTGTGAATATCTTTACTTGGTAATATATGTGAAGATGTGAAATTGAAGTTGGATAAATATCAAGAAAAATTTCTTAATATAGCAATAGCGGTAGCAAAAAATGTGTACCAGTGATGGACAGAGGGAACACTGAAATACGAAATAGTATACCATTAGAATTTTTTTTTTATAATTTAAGGAATCAGATTGGGAATTTTTATAAGATTTGGGAACCATATATGGAATTTGTTAATAAAAACCCATTCACATCATCCACTCCTCTCAATCAATAATTAGGGGATACAATAGTTAGATCAAGAGAATATAATTAATGATTAATATATAGTCTAGGTGTTTTCTTTTCCTTCTTGGGGAGGGCAATGGGGGTTTGGGGGGGGGGAAATATAAATGTTTTGTATAATCCTGTATTGAATAATATTGTATTATGTATCTATATTTGAATAATTGTTTGATATTAATACAAATTTTGAAAAAAATATAAAAGTCATCTTATTTTTCCTCAACCCAGAAAATGGGAACTCTGGGGTCAGATGATGATTGAAAATCACCAATGTTCTTAGCAACCCAGCACCAGTAACAAGGCAACATTCTGCAATTAAAAATCTAGACAGGCTATCTCTTACAAAACCATGCAACAGCTGCAGTGCACTGTTTCAAACCATATTTATACATCTGAGTACAGCTCACTCACAATGAAAACCTCATACTTGGGATTTGCAACATGTTGACAGCTCCATTTCTTTCTCACTGTGTAATGTTTGCAGTCTGGCTTGCATTTACTGACACTTAGCATGCATCATATCTCCTTTTAAATGGCCCTTTTCCAAAAAGTGCTATTGGATGCATAATTAAGTCAGTAACCGTAAGTCAAACAATATTCCTAGTGCTGTATCCACTGCTACATTCTTTATTTAAAAAAATAGTGTGGACTGTTATGAGGCAATCATAGAAACATATTCTGAACCATACCAACAAGGTTGTGCTAACCCGAGAATAAATCAAAGTATCGTGAACATTTGAAGTAGAATCTATTTTATTCCTTGACAGCTTCTTGCTAAAAGCAGCCTCATATCAAAGTAATCTAATAGTGGGGATCATGAATTTACATATGGAGTCCACCCAAAATGACTCCCATAGATATTTGTACTTATGGGATCACTGTGAATAAAAGACATTTTATGATTTCTTTACAATCCCTCCTTCTTTGTTCATACTCTTGTCCTAAAGATGTTGAAATGTACTGGAACACCAGGATTGCATTCCACAGGAGGTGACCATTGCATATGTCATGATGCTATTTCAAGAGAAGTGGGAAGTTCTCTGAGCAGGAAAAGATTCCTCTCTTAACCAACACTGAAGACAAATTGTACGGTTGTTCACCTCATTGCTTTTTATGGAATCTCACTATGTATGTAATGTTCCCCTCTGTTCACCTTTGCAGCAGACGTTCTTGCCACTCATAATGCATCTTGACATGAAGTATTGTGTCATGTGGAAATCATCCATTCATTAAATAAGCAATGAGACCAGACAGTGATGCCGTCAGTTTACTCAAGTGACAGCCAAGCAGCTAAACTTGATTGTTTATACATCCTGGTTGGGATTTTTCCTATCTGTTTTGAGACTTAAAGCACAAAAATCTAAACTGAAACGTCATAGAAAACACCGTCTGCTTTCCCAACTAGTTGTAAGAGATTCAATGGCAGTATTCAAATGGGAAAGCTCTGATATCCAGTCCACTATTTATCCTTAAAATACCATTACCAAAAGAACAGAATATATCAAGATTGTAACATTGTATTTTTAAGAGAGTTTGCTATACACAAACTGGTCATTGTAATTCCTATGTTACCTCAGTGACTATAATTCACAACTGCACCAGGGAAGGCAAAGCTTCAAATATTTCCAGATAATTGGATGTTTCCCAAGATGGAGTCCAAAGGTAGTGGAGGCATGATCTGTTCATAAATGATTTTACGTGCCCCCAGAAATAAAGTGGCCAGAGATTGCATGACAGTGTCATAAAGTGGTCTGATATTGACTTTACATGTCAGTTTTGCTTGGAACATTGACACAGTTGAAAATTGTTTAAGATAGGTTGCTGGAGAAAATATGGAAGGAGAGACTCATAAAGGACAGATTGTGGATTCATTGACTGGAGCATGAAGCCAACAGATCCCTCCCTGGCCACAATGATCTAATATCCACATTGGGAGAACATAGTCAAGTGACTGGAAATATCAGATCCATTAGTACACTATTGACCTGCATCTTGGAGAATGGGTAACAGCCTTCAGCCAACCATCTTGCATGTTATCCATTGTAAGACCTACACAAATCTTATTTCCTGCCATTAGGTCTGTAGCCTCTGTACCAGTGGTTTTCAAACTTTTTCTTTCCACTCGCATACCACCTTAAATAATCCCTATACCATTAGTAAGGGATTATTTAAGGTGGTATGTGAGTGGAAAGAAAAAGTTTGAAAACCTCTGCTCGAAAGCTTGGCTATTCAAGTACTTGTTGAGAAGTTTCTTCAGTGCTGCTGTGAGGCAGGACAGTTGAGACTTCAACCACCCTCTGGGTCACAGTCATAGATCTGTACCCTAAGGAAACATCCTTCAACTCAGCTCATCCAAGCTGTTCATCTGAGATACTCCCATTTAATTTAACATGGTAATAGGCCCTTCTGGTCCACAAGCCTGCGCAGCCCAAATACACTCATGTGACAAATTGACCTAGTAACCTCATACATCTTTGGAAGCCTAGGCACCGAGAGGAAACCTACCAGAACATACAAATTCTTTACAGACAGTGGTGATTTTGAACCTTGGTCACTAGCGATGTAATATTGTTGCGCAAACCACTACACTAACTGTGCTGCTCCAATTTGTGTGTGCTTGGTCCATTCCCTCTGACCCTTTCCTATCCATATGTGCATTCCCAAATATCTTTGAAATGACATAATTGTACCAGTTTCTACCACTTCCTCTGATGCTTTTTCTATTTGCACACTGTAAAAACATAAAGGGTAAAAATACATAAGCGACATTTTGGGCTTGTCAGTTATGTATTTTTATCTTTGCTATATAAAGGACGCTGCTTGACTTGCTGAGTTTTCCAGCTTTGTGTTCTTACTTCAACCACGCCGTCTCCAGATTTTCATGTTTTACTTCTATATGTACACTATCCTCTGTGCCCCTCAGATCCATTTTAAATCCTTCCCGCCTCAACTCATACCAGTATCCTCTAGTTTTGGGCTCCCTTACTCTGGAAAAAAGGACTATTCACCTTATCTGTGTCCCTTCATGGTTTGTATACCTACATCATGTCAAACCTTAGCCTCTTATGGAAGGGTTGATGTGTTAATTAACCAAAATGGATGCTAAGTTGCTTACAGAGTATAATTGAAGAGGCATCAATAGAAAAGATTGCCTTGTCAGTTTCCCAAGCAAATCACTGAGTACTAGAATGAAATGGCACTGATTTACCCAGTTTACAAATGATTAAAGAATACACTCACTCATTTCTTTCAGCACTCATTTTCTTCAGACACAACATTGCATTCTTCAGCTCCTCAAACATCACCCAACCAAACCCCTCTGACCTTCTCATTGGTTCATTGCCACATGGGTGATCCTAATGTTCCTGCAACAGAGATCCATCCCCTGTATGCATAATGCTTAACTAACCTGCGCATGTGCTCTATTACTCCTAAGCATCACTTGGAATACGTCATCAGTGGCCCCTGCACCATTCCCAATGCAGGTATGTACGCAACTGTAAAAATACATCTCCACCACCCCCACCCCCAGCTTCTGAGCCATGCAAGGACGTGACTGAATGGAACTGTCCCGCTACGTAATGGTCTGGAGGGCTGTCAGTCCAGCCCGACCTCATATGATATTGCAAGACAGGTGATGCTTAGTCCGACTGGCAAGGGTGTTACTGGACCTCTGACTCTAGCCCTAATGCAGAACATGGACCAATGATATACACTGATTTTAATCTATCAATGGAAACCATGCCATCTTTTCCATTCCTGTAAATCACAAAAGTCTGGGTGATGTCATAAAACCTGAAAAGGACCATTGTAAATGGGGTGAAATGGTTTATGAACCACATCCTGCTGAAGGAACACGAGAACAGCTTTGTAAATCATTCAGCATGTACACTGCAGGTGACGCCTGCCACTTAGTAGTAGGTCAGAGTAATCTCATGTTTTCCCAAAGACGATCAACATAACTCAACGGATCATAGAGTGTTGTGCTTGGATCCGGACTCACAAACTCACCGGGCAAGGTCAGCATTGTGCCATAAACTAACTCTGCTACTGAACATCCAAGATCCACCTTTACAGCAGTACACAGGCCAAGGAGAACCATGGACAAATATTCGTTCCACGTAGCTGTATTGCCACCTGATGTCAATGCTGCTTTTAATTGTTGATGGAAATGCTCAATGAAGCTGTTGACCTGAGGATGGTGAACCATAGTGCAGATATGGGTAGTGCCCAAAAGATCAGTGAGAGCTCAGAACAACGCTGACCCAAACTGAGACCCTCGGTCTGTCATAATAGTGACAGGAACACCAAAAAATGAAATTCAATGATTTACAAAAGCCTGAGCAATCATCTCCGTAGACAAGTCAGTGACAAGATTGGCCTTCTGCCACCTGGTAGTCCAGCCCTCACACTTCTTTTTGAATATTTTATTTTATGATATGATAAGTATAATAATTAACCATCACAATATATGAAATAAATGAAGAGGAATCATTGATTCATATTGTTCAAATTTCCAAAAAAGAAAGACCCCATCCCTCCTCCCCCAATCAGAAAACCCCTCAAAAATAAAAAGAACAGAAAGAGAAATAAGAAAGAAATAGAATGAAGAAAAAGAAGAAAGAAAGAACAAGGAACAGTTGGGATCCACAATCTAGTTCAGAAAGTCCAATTTTTTTTTCTACCTAGATCTAAAATATGGGAGAAGGAAGGATAAAAAAAAATCAAAAATAGTTTAAGTGCCTAAAACAGTGGTTCTCAACCTTTTTCTTTCCATTCACATACCACTTTAAGTAATCCTATGCCATCAGGGCTCTGTGATTAGTAAGGGATTGCTTAAGATGGTATGTGAGTGGGATGGGAGGGTTGAGAATCACTGCTCTAGACCCAATTGTTACTGAAATATTTTGCTTGAGAAAATTGTCATTGGCCCATTTCCTTTGGAGTTATGAAACCATGCACATAACAAGTCAATTAGATACGATTAAAACAGTGGTTTACAATTTTTTTCGTTCCACCCACATACTGCCTTAAGCAATCCTTTGCTAATCACAGAGCATTTATGGCATAGGGATTACCTAAAGAGGTATGTGAGTGGAAAGAAAAGGATTGAGAATCACTGGCTTAAAGTATTCAACCCTGAATTTGTAAATAAGGGTGCCAAACCTCCAAAAAAAAGTATTGTATTTTTTTCCTTAAATTGTAAGTAATTTTCTCCAGGGGAACATAACGATGCATTTCTGCATTCCATCGGATTATGTCCAGAAGGGAATTAGACTTCCAGGTAACCGCAATACATTTCCTGGCCAATGCTAATGCAGTCTTATGAAATTCTAATTGATACCTCATTTTACGTCTCATGCCCATAATATTTCCAAAAAGTAACAATTCCAGATTTAGTGGGAATTGCTTCCCAATAAACTGGTTTAATTAAATTCTTAAATTTTCCCCAAAAGGTTTCAGTTTAAATAATGACCAGGTAGAATGTAAGAAGGTACTTATTTCTTGCCTGCATCTAAAACATATATTGTAGCTGCACGCTACTCAGAAGAAAGACACACACACACACTCACACATGAGTGTAGTCAGGTATAGATCTCTTTTATTGGGGGCTCAAACCCAGCTTTTATATTGTTTGTGTTCTCTCCTTTTGCTGGCAGAATGGCCTGCATAACAAAAGTGGGTTTCCCGTGCATGGGTACATTCCTACATTCCTTCTTCCCCACGCACTGTCCTGGTCTGTTGGCTGTGCAGTGGGGTCAACGCCATTCTGGGGTCACTGGCCCTTATGCTGCCCCAGCCATTCATCCACCTGTTTGCTTGCTGGGCCCAGTGCCGCTGCGTGGTCTGCTGGCTTTTGGTTGCACTCACTGCCTGGAGAGCCAGCCCGATTGCCGCAGTGGCGGGCTGCTACAAGACCCCCTCATCCACAACCGGTGGTATTGTCCTTGGTACCCTGAGGCAGTGTCTATATAGGTTTTAGTGGCCTGCCTCTTTTGCATGGTGCTGGCATCTCAACTGAGTGTGCTGGGTCCAGGTGTGCCGGCATTAACCTTTCTGTGGTGAAGACCTCCATTTTGCCTCCGACTTCCAGCTTGAATGTGGCTGCATTGTTACAAATGACCCAAATGGACCTGTGTAGGGCTTCTGCAGTGGTGGATGGTTTGGACCCCTGTGAATGAAAAATCCTGCAGATCTTTGAGTATGTTGGTCCTCGCATGTCCATGCCTGGCAGGTGGAGTTGGGGTCAGGTTGCCGACTCCTTCCCATAGTTTACGGAGAAGAGTTGCTGCATTGTTCTGCTGTCCACCTGGAGATGTATGAATTCCCCCAGGATCACCAGTGGAGCTCTGTAGATGAGTTCGGCCGAAGAGGTGTTAAGGTCCTCCTTGGGTGCTGTGTGGATACCCATGGTAGCTCGTCTACCCAGTTATGTCCTTGGAATCTGATCATGAGCGCAGTCTTGAGGTGCCTGTGGAAGCGCTCCACCAGCCCATTTGACTGTGGGTGATAGGCCGTTGTGTGGTGCAGCTGGGCGCCCCATAGGCTGGTGAGGTCAGACCACAGACTGGAGGTGAACTGGGCCCCTCTGTCCGATGTAATGTGGAACGGTGTCCCGAACTGTGCCACCTAGGAGTAGATGAGGGCTCTGGCGCACAAGGTTGTAGATGTGTCCACCTGCGGGACTGCTTCCTGGTGAAGCGGTCGACCATCATGAACAGGTAACGGAAACCCTGGGATACTGGTAGGGGTCCCACGTGGATGAGATCAAACCTTCGCTCCACGGGCTTGAAGTGCTGAAGTGGGGTCTTGGTATGCCGCTGCCCCTTGGCTGTTTGGCACTGTGTGCACACCTTCACCTACCCACTGACCTGTTTTCATAATCCATGCCATACATATTTACTGGCCACCTGTTGGACCGTGGTCCTGATGGATGGGTGACCCAGTCCGTGGATGGAATTGAAAACTCGCCATCTCCAAGCCACCAGGATGATAAATCTGACTTGGCCGGTGGCATCTGGGATGTCCTGGAGTTGCAGTCCCAATATAGCTGTCCTATACTGGGGCATCTCTGTGTCATCTTGCTGCACCTTCATCAGTGCCACAAAATTTACTCCCTTTGATAGCACGTGGATACTCTGTCTGGACAGTGTATAGGCCACCAAGTTGTCTTTGCCAGAGTCATGCCTTACATTGGTGGTGTACTCCAAGATGTTAGACAGGTGACACTGCTGGCAGGCAGACCAGGGGTCCAAGATCTTGGCCAAAGCAAAAGTCAGAGGCTTGTGGTCTGTGAAGGCTGTAAAGTCCTGCCCTCGAAGAAGTACCTGAAGTGGCAGATGGCCAATTACAGCACCAGTAGCTCTCTGTCGAAAGTGTTGTTCTTCAGTTCCAGAGGTTGCAGATGTTTGCTGAAGAAAGCCAGCAGCCGCCAACTTCCTTCGATCTGCTGCTCCAGAACTCGGCCGATTGCTGTTCCTGAGGCATCCACCGTCAGGGCCATTGGAGCATCTGCCTTGGCTTCACAAAGGGCTCTGCTGACTCCTTGTCCCACGTTATGTCCTTTGCCTTGCCCGCCATCCAGGTGAACAAGGGCTGCATGATCGGGGCAGCTGCGGGGATGAACCTGTGGTAGAAGTTGATCATCCCTACAACTCCTATAGCCCCCTGGTCATGCTGGGCCTAGGAAACTTCCAGATGGCCTCCACCTTTTTGGGTAATGGTGTGGCCCCTTCCTTGATTATCCTATGGTCCAGGAAGTTGATGGCTTCCAACCCGAACTGGCATTTGGCTGGGTTGATCATCAGTCCAAATTTACTCAACTGGGTGTAGAGGTTATGGAGATGCACCAAGTGTTCTTGTTAGTCCCTACTTGCCACAAGGATGTCATCCATGTAGACGAAGGTGCCATCCAGGTCTTGGTCCACCTTATTTTTCAACCCAAACAACACGTGCAGGAATTTGAACAGGTCGAACAGGGTGATGATGGTGGTCTTGGGGATATCATCGGGGTGGACCGGGATCGGATGATATCCCCACGAGGTCCACTTTGAAAAAGATCTTTGACACTTGCAGGTTAGCTGGAAAGTCCTGGATGTGCGGCACAGGGTATCGATCTGGGGTTTTGGTCTCGTTGAGATGATGGTCGTCACTGTAAAGTCTCCAACCCCCAGTGGCTTTGGGCCCTACATGCAGGGGAAAAGTCCATGGGCTGTCTGACTGCTGTACTAAAGCTCTACCAATTTCTTGAATTCTACCGCCAGCTGGAGATTCTCTGGGGTAAGACGTCTTGCTCTTGCGTGAAGTGGAGGGCCTTGGGTAAGGAGGTGACGTTGTACTCTGTGCCAGGCCATCACTGTGGTGAATTGGGGGTGAGCACTGCCAGTAACTCTGCCAGGATTTTGGCATATTTGACTGTGGATTGCTGCACAGCATCTAGATGGGGTGCTGGAAGCATGGCATCCTTGAGGGGAAAGGTTTGCATGGATCAGTCTCTGACCCATAAGGTCCATGAGTAGGCTGTGGGTATGTAGGAAGTCTGCCCCAAGGAGTGGCTGCTCCACTGCAGCCAGCTTGAACTACCATGAGAAGAGGTTGCCTCCCAACTGCAGTTGGACCTTACAATTATCATAAGTCCTGATCATGCTGTTGTTGGTATCCTTCAGCATGGGGCCTGCCTGCCTGTTCCTGGAGTCCTGTCCTGATGGGGACATGATACTGACCTCTGCTCCTGTGTCCATGAGGAATCACAGTCCAGACTGGTGGTCCTACATATACAAGAGGCCTCTTGTTGGCCAGCTGTAGTGGTCATTAGTGATGGATGGCCCCAGCATTTCCCTGGAACATGCATGGTGGCCTGCGCTGGAGGGCACCAGAGCCCCATTGCTGGTGGTAGAACCACTAGTTGTTGGGATCACCTCCTCTGTGGGGCTGTTGTTCCTTTGGTGGGCCTGCAAGGGTCTGGCTGAGGGGTATAGCGATGAGCAGCAACTTTCCAGGGGTCACTGAAGTTGGCATCTGCCAAGAGCAGTTGGATGTCCTCAGGCAGTTGCTCCAGAAATGCCAGCTCAAACATGATGCAGGGCTCAAGCTTTCCAAGGAGGATCAGCACCTCATTCATTATAGCCGACAGGGGCTTGTTCCCTAGCCCACCCAAGTTGAACAGATGTGCCCCTCTTTTGCGCCATGAGAGAATGAAGGTATTGATTCGCAAGTTCTTGAGGCGGAGTAGGCACCTTCCGACGGGGACTCTTGGATGAAGTTGGCCACCCAATTCACTGTGTCCTGGTTCAGGGTGCTCATGACATGATAGCACCAGGTGCACTCCGCTGTGATCTGCCAGATGTGAAACTGTGCCTCAGCCTGGTCAAACTGCACACGTGGCTGGTTCGCCCAGAAAGTTGGCAGTTTGAGGGTGACTGAGTGGCTTGCTGCTGGCTCGCTCATCGTTGGGTTTAGATGCCGTCTAAACTGACTGGGTCACCAATTGTAGCTGCGCTCTACTCAGAAGAAAGACACTCACACACGAGTGTAGTCAGGTACATGAAGAGCCAGTTAATGAAGTAGACAAAGATGATGTAGTCAACAATAATCTTTTATTAGCAGAAACTCATGGTACAATAATGAAAGACAATGGGTGCAATACACAGTTATACCCAAGGGGAGTGTCTTTAATGGTAGAGATAATACACGGCCAATGTCAGTAAGGCAAGGCTGGCCGAAAGGAAGACTGACAGCTCAGCAGAGATTCACCACAGTATAGATCTCTTTTATTGGGGGGGTTCAAGTCTGACTTCCATACCATTTGCGTCCCTGCCGTTTCCTCCTTTTGTTGATGTAACGGCCTGCATAACAAAAGCGGGTTTCCCGTGCACAGTTACATTCCTACATAACAATACCTTCTTCTCCTGGTGCTGTTGGCTGCTCAGTGGGGCCAGCACCATTTTGGGGTTGCTGGCCCTTACGCTGTCCAGTCGTTCATTTGCCGGTTCGCTTGCTGGGGCCAGTCCCGCTGCACTGTCTGCTGGCTTTTGGTTGCGCTTGCCGCCTGGAGCACCGGTCCGATTGCCATATTAGAATTTAATTTTCTGCAATTTCTGCATGGTAAGATATAGCTAATACAATTACATTAATTGTATTAGTCATGTAATCATGGCATAAATCAGACCAGGTCTTATCATTGATACTAATATTCAAGTCTGATTCCCATCTTTGTTTTGATTTGTATAACTCCCGCTTCAAAGTCCACGATTGAAGTACATTAATGATCTCAATTTCTTTGTGTTCCCCTTTCAAATTAGAATCTCCATTTCACTGCACTCTGGTAAAATCATAGTCAGTCCTAACACATCTCTAAAAAAAGCTCTTAATTGAAAGTAGCAGAAGATTGTATCACTATGGATATTGTACTTATTTTTTAACTGTTTGAAAGACATTAATTGCCCTGTGCGTAGCAATCTTCTATTTCTGATCCCATTACGGCACCAGTCATGTTGAATTAAATTGTCCATAGTTAAAGGAATTATTCTATTTTAAATCAAGGGCATTTTTGGAGTTATCTTTTCCCTTAAACCAAGTACATTATTCAATTTGTGCCATATAACATATGCTTTATTAATGGTGCCTCCTTTACATCAGAAATAAATTTAGTATCCCATTTGTATATGGTCCTCTGCCACTCTCTCTCCAACTTTGTGTAGCTCAATTTCTACCCATGAAGGCTTGTCTCTTCCATCAAAGAGAGAAGAGACAAATTTCATTTGGGCCGCCCAATAATATTTGAAATTTGGGAGAGGTAAAGCTCCCATATGATACTTTCAAGTTAAATTTTCTATGAAGATTCTAGCTAACTTACTTTTCCAAAGAAATTTAAGAATTAATTTATTCAAGTTTTGAAAAAAAAATTCTGCGGTAATGGTATTGGAAGAGTCTGGAAAAGATATTGTAGACATGGGAATACATTCATTTTGATACAGTTCACCCTTCCAATCAATGTTATTGAGAGAGTTACCCATTTACTTAAATCTTCTTCAATTTTCTTAAGCAAGGGGAGATAGTTCAATTTATCAAAGTTTTTAAAATCATTATCTACTTTGATACCCAAATATTTAATCTCATTTATTGGCCATCTGAATTGTGTGTTTTGTTTACACTCTGTTTCATCCTGATCCGTTAAAGATATGATCTCACTCTTATTCCAATTTATTTTATACCCAGAGACACTCCCATAATCTTCCAATTGCAAATACTGTCTTTGTAGTGAAGTCACAGATTCTGCCTGATATATTAATACATCATCTGCTAAGAGACTGATCTTATGTTCATCTTGGTTCGCTCTAAACCCCTTAATGTTTGGATCCCATCAAATGGTTTCTGATAAAGATTTTATGGCCAATATGAAGAGGGCTGGAGATAGTGGACATCCTTGTCTTCTAAACCTAGATAGTGGGAATGTCGAAGATATTTGACCCGGTCCCCACACTTGAGCAGATGGTGAAAGTGGGCTTACCAAGTCTAGGTTCACGTGACAGAAATGTGAATCCAGAACAACAAAATCCCCACCTTAGATCCTTGCCCATAATCCATAATCCCGTTTAACAGGAGGCCTTGTAAAATGTTCCATAATCAGTTTGATTGATCCTCTTCTACCAGGATGAGTCAGATTATGAAGAGACTCAAAAATTTCCTGCCTCATTGCCGCCAGCACAAAAGGCCTAGATCTTCCAATGGAAAAATCACAGACTAAGGTTTCAGACGATTCATACAGGATCACATCTTGAAGATGGAGACCAGAGTTGATCCAGTGATACTGGATGAGATCAGAATCAGTGAGCTGTGCACGAGCCATGATGGTGAAATTGATGACAGTAGTTGTATGTAAGGCATCGATGTCGTGCCTAAAAAAGAGCGTCAGTCACGGTATTTACTTTTCCTTGGATGTGCCTGTAAGTCCAAGGAAAATTGTAAGATGAAGTTCAAGTGCCAAATTTATCGGGGTGAGCTTGTACTCGTGGTATATGTAAGATGCTCATGGTCTGTATAAATGGTGACAGATGACCTTCCAATAAAAAGCAGGAATGTTTCACTGTGAGATAGATGGCTAAGTGTTTTCGACCAAATGTACTATACTTTGCCTGTGCCAGTGACAGCTTGGCTGAAAAAATCGCCAGAGGTTCCAATTGCCCACAGATTCATTCTAACACTGCTCCCACAGCACTGAGAGATGCATCTGGGGTACGAGAGAGCAAGGTGTGGGGCTTTTGATGTACAAGCATTGTGGCATTTGCAAGCGCAGTCTTCACAATGGTAAAAGGATGCACAGCATCATCTCCAATTGTCTTTTGGAAATGGACTTACCAGATCCTTTTAGTTGTTCATTAAGGGGTAATAGAGATGCTGTCGTATTCAGTAGGAAATGGTGATAGGAAGTCATCATAGCTAACATTCAACATTGCAAATGGCCAAATGTAATGGGTATTGGAAATTCTCGAATTTATCACACTTTTGATTCATCAGGTAAAATACCATGTTGTGTAATTCTGTCCCAAGAATATAAGATCAGCAACACAAAGACTCATTTACTGGGATTGATTACAATACCAAATTCTTCAAGCCTCTGAATAAATGAGACAACAAGGTGGTGCTTGTGGTCCTCTTCATCCACCCTCACAACAAGAATATCTTCAATATAAACAAACACAAAATCGAGGCCAGCTAGTATGTTGTCTATAAACTGCTGGAATGTCTGAGCTGCATTCTGCAGATTGAAAGGCATTCTTAGAAACTTAAACATGGCAAAAGGGGTGACATCAGAAGACTGCATATTCAAATCATGTCAGGGTCACCACTTGTAACGGCACTGATTTACCCAGTTTACTCACAATTAAAGAATACACACTCATTTCTTTCAGCACAAAATGGAGTCGAATTTCTTTATTTTATTCGGACCCAATATTGCATTCTTCAACTCCCCAAACACCACCCAGCCAAACCCCTCTGACCTCATTGGCTCATAACCACACTCCTCCTGTGTCTGAGATCCATCCCGCATATGCTAACTGCTTAACTAACCCATGCAAACACACTATTACTTCTATGCTTTGCTTCTATACCAACCTTTCAAAACACTTCATCATTGTTGATGTAAGTGCTGCTGGTTGATAGTCATTAGGCAGGTTACCACACTCTTCCTGGGCACCAGTCTAATTGATGCCTGTTTGAAACAGGTGGGTATCACACCCTGCCAGAGTGAGATGTTGAAGATATCCGCAAATAAATTGGTAAGCTGGTCAACACAAATTTTACTCCATCTGGACTGGATGTTTTCCTCACATTCACTTTCCTGAAGGCAGGCCACACTTCATCCTCAGATATGGTCAGGATAGGATTATCAGGGGACATAGTGGTATGGAGGGTGGTTCTTCCCTGTTACTGTCGTCAAATCGGGCTTAGAAGGTATTGAGTTCCTCATGGAGAGAAGCTTTGGTTCTGCTACAGCACCGGATTTGGTTTTGTAGCAGGTTATGTCATTTTGTTGCTTACACAGCTTTCGGTTGTCTCTTGTTGTTTCCATTTTCATCTGGAATCTCCACTTCACCTGGGAGATAGCTTTTCATAGGTCATACTGTAATGAAATATTTAGGAGATAAATTGGTAAAATTAGAGTAGTTTACATACAAACACACACTTTAAAACAGATCTTATTTGAAATATTGAAGAATTCCTTCAGTGAATTTACAGAAACTATGGAGAATGCTGTGCACATTTCACAAGTAGGTGCTAATTGAAATGATGTTATTAAAGCAACAAGCAGGAGATGCTCTGGCTGTTAAAAGCTCTTTGCAAGAATTTTGACATGTGCACAGAAAGGTCACTCCTGGGTTTTTGTTTACCTAAAGACAACAACTTGACCAAGAAGACTAACTCCTATTGTTTGCTGGAGAAAGTCAGGGGTTTTGCAAGTGAGAGAGTCAGATGGGCTTTCTGGCAGTTGGGGGGGTGGGGGGGGGGGAGAGAGAGAGGGAGACTGAACAGACAGTTGAAACAAGTAGGAGAAGCTGGTTGGAACTGAAACAAACTCCAGAGCGGCAGATGGCTGGAAGTGCTATCTGTCTGATGTTTCTCTTGGAATAAGTGAAACAGAAAGGAACTCTGTGATAGCCTGAAAGAAAGAGGTTATCATCTGGAGAACCCTGATGGGGCAAGTTTCATCAGCAAGACTAATGGTGGTACCTCAGTTGTGGAAATCCTGGAAAAACAAATTTATCTCTGCAAACCCTACGAGAACCTTCCTGAGCAGTAAACATTTACCTTTCGAGCACCAAAGCCTAGTGAACTTTACACATATTAAATTCTGTGCACAGTATAAGAATTGCCTGCAACCAGTGAACTTGGAAGAATGAGAAGTGTGAACCAAAGAACTTTTCTTACATGTACACATACATCACATACACGTGCGCTTAGAATTAGAAGGGGGTTAAGTTGAGTTTAGTTAAGTTAATATAAATAAGTTAAAGTTTGATTCTGTTTTCATGTTTAAAGATAATTAAAAACAATTTTTGTTTAAGCAACTACTTGTCTTGGTGAATGCCTATTGCTGCTGGGTTTTCAGGTTCTTTGGGCTCGTAACAATACCTGCTCCTTCTGTATTGATCTGGATCTCCAAACTTAAATGCTTGTGATCTGGCTCTCAGCAGGTTCCAGATTTCATTGTTCATCCAGGGCTTCTGGTTGGGGAAAATCCTGAATGATTTGGTGGGGACACACTCGTTCACAGCTGTTTGGATAAAGGCAGCGACAGCCCTGATGCAATCGTTCAGTTCCTCAGCTGAGGTCCTTGAACACCGCCCAATCTGCTGACTAAAGGAAATCCTGTATCTGTTCTTCAACCTCCTGTGTCCTGATTTCTGGAGCCTCTCTTTTTAGGCTCTGTCTGTATGAAGGAGACACCCAGGTGATCTTGCAGGAAAAAGAATCTCAGGGTTGTATATGATGTTGTGTATGTTCTCTAGCAATGAAATCTATTACAATTGTACAACGTAAACAAGAAAATCTGCAGATTCTGGGGTCTAGTGCGACAAGATTAGTAAATGGCAAGTGTCTTCCTCTTAAGCACCAATGAGGTGTTAAGGATCACTTGTTTTAACTCCAATTTTCTGAGTTCTGAGATGGCCAATGCAGGATCCTGGGTCGGAGGTAGGTTGAGAAGGAGAAGAAAACACAAAACGTACAAAGAACTAAATAGTTTCCCATGGACAATCATTACAGGCTGTCAGTTCCGAGTGGGAAACCATTTGAAAGGTTTGCTTTGGAAAATGGCTATCTCTTCTCATGATTCTTGTATAACTATCTCAGGCTTGTTGTCACAGTTGAATACTTAACTGCATCGGGAGTGAAGACAGCAAAGGTCCATTCATCAGTATGTTCTTTATCGACTACAGGTCGTCATTTATCACCATCATCCCCTTAAAACTAATCAGCAAACTCAAAGACCTGGGCCTCAACACCCCACTGTGTAATTGGATCCTGGATTTCCTCACCACCCGACCAGAATCAACGAGGATTGGTAAGATCATAAAATATAAGAGAAAATGTAGGTCAATGGGCCTGTAGGGTTTGCTCCATCATTTAATCATGAGCTGATCCATATCACTCAGCCCCACTCCCCAATCTTCTCCCTGTAACCCTTGATGGCCTGACTAATCAAATTCCTGTCAATATCTGTCTGAAATACACCCAACGACCTTGATTCCAATACCACCTGTGCAACAAATTCCATAGATGACCTTCTGGCTAAAGAAATTTCTGTTTTAAATTGATAGCCTTTTTATCTTGAAATTGTGGCATCTTGTCCTAGACCCCCCCCCCCCCAACCGTGGGAAACAATTTAAGTCACATCTTGCTAACTTCATCCTCTTTGTTGCCAACTACCACTCCAATCTCAAACTCACCTGGTCCATCTCCAACAACGCTCTCCCCTTCCTGGATCTCCCTGTTTCCATTTTAGGAGACAAGCTTTCCACCAATATATATATTACAAACCCACCAACTCCCACCACTGCCTTAACTACATTTCCTCACACCCAGTCCCCTGCAAGAATTCTATCCCCTTCTCTCAATTTTTACATCTCCACCTCATCTGTTCCAAGATGAGGTCTTCCAGTCCAGATCTTCTGAAATGTCCACCTACTTCTACAAGCTAAAATGGAGGACATGCAGGTAAGGGCTTCCCCTCCACCACTACCATCTCAGCCCTTACCCGCATGTCCTCCATTTCCCGCTCATCTGCCCTGGACCCCCTGCTCCCAGACACAACAAACAGAATCCCCTGATTCTCACCTACCACTCCAGCAAACTCCGCATCCAACACATTATCCTCCGGAATTTCCAACCCTTATGGGATCCTACTACCAGACACATCTTCCCCTCTCTGTCTTCCATAGGGACCACTCCCTCCATGACTCCCTCATGCACTCATCCTTCCCCACCAATTGCTCCCCTGGCACCTTCCCCTTTGGCTGCAGGAGATACCACATGTGCCCACACCTCCTCCCTCACCACGATCCAGGGGCAAACAGGCTTTTCAAAGCAACTCACTTGTGTATCTGCAGATCTGATTTACTGCATCTGGTGCTCCCTTTGTGGCCTTATCAACATTGGATAGACTGGGCGCAGATTAAGAGGTCACTTTGCTGAGCACCTTTGCTCCATCCGCACCAGTGACAGAGACCTCCATTTCAGTTTTGTGTCACACTCGCATATTCACATGTCAATCTATGGCCTTATATATTGTCCTACCAAGACCACCCGCAAATTGGGGGAACAACACCTGATGTTCTGTCTGGTCACTCTCCAGCCAGATCGCATTATCAACTTTTCCAGTTTCTGCTAACCTGCTCTCCTCTACCCTTCCCCCTTCCCCTGTTCTCCTCCCTCCCTTCCCCCTCTATTCACCTAGACATCCCACCTCCCCATGATCACTGGTGTTCCCTCCCTCCCTCCCTTCTCCACCTTTCACCTCCAGTCTTTGCGACCACACCTCCCCCTCCCAATCACCCTTTTGTTCAGACACCTGCCAAAATGTTTGGATTCCTTGATGAGGGGCTCTAGCCAGAAATGTTCATTATGTTTTTACCTTTGCTACGAAAAGGACACTGCTTGACCTGCTGAGTTTCACCAGCTTTGTGCTTTTACTTTTCCTTAGTCACATCTACTCTGACTAGGCCTTTCAGCATTCAAAATGTCTATATGAGATACCCCGTCATCATTCTTCACTCCAAAGAGTACAGAAAAAGAGCCGACAAATGTTCCTCATATGCTAACCCTTTTATTCCTGGTATCATTCCAGTAAATCTTCCTGGAACCCATTCCACTGCTAGCACATCCTTTCTCAAATAAGGCATCCAAAACTGTACACAGCACTCCAAATGAGGACTCACCAGCACCCTTTAGAGTCTCATCATTACAACCCTTTTCTTGTATGCTATTCCTCCAGAAATGAATACCAACCCTGCATCATTTTCTTCACTGCAGACTCAACCTGGAGGTTAACCTTTAGGGCATCCTGCATGAGGACTCCCAAGTCCGTTTGCACACCCAAATTTTGATTTTCTCCCTATCTAAATAGTAGAAGGAATGAGACAGGGCATCAGCCACCACATTACTCTAACCGGAGATGTGTTTAATCCTAGTTGAAAACTCGGAAACGTAAGATAGGTGGTGTTGCTGGAAGGCTGACTAGGGATTGATGCTTTCACAAAGGCGAATTTTAGCAGTTTGTGGTCAGTAAAAATCGTGAAGTCCCTGCCTTGCAAATAATAGCGGAAATGTCAGATCACTAGGTACAGCGACAGCAGTTCCCTATCGAATGTGCTGCATTTTGTTTCATGACGGTGGAGGTGCCTTCTAAAAAAATGCTAGAGGCTTCCATTGTCCATTGGTGTACTGTTCCAAGACCCCTCCTGCTGCCGCATCGGACGTGTCTATCGCCAAGGCAGTTAATGTTGTCTTCGTTATGGCATCTTTGTTATGCTGGAATGCTACCATAATCTCCTTTGTCTACTCAAGTGTTTTTGGCATCACTGGATATGAGGTCGAAGATGAGTTTCATAATATGAGCTGCAGAGGGTAGAAAGTGATGATCGAAATTGTTCATCCCTACAAATTCCTGGAGTCCTTTGATGGTAATAGGTCTCAGGAATTTAAGGATGGCTTCCACCTTACCAGGCAATGGAAAGGCACCCCTGGCTGCTTTTCTGATGACCAAAGAACTCAATAGAGAACAGCATGAATTTGCACTTGGTGGGGTTCACAATTAGCCTGAACTCCTGTAGGTGGCGGCAGAGTAAACACAAATACCGCAGGTGCTCTTAGTGGGAGTGGCTGGCAATGAGTATGTCATACAAGTGTACGAAAAAGGTACATGCCACACCCCACTTCGTCCATCAGTCGCTGGAATGTTTGTGCAGCATTTTTGAGCCCAAAAAGCATTCTCAAAAATTCAAAGAGGCCGAATGGTGTTATGATGGTGGGTTTACAGGTATTTGGTGGTACCCACGCACCAAATCAATTTTAGAAAATATCCTGGCTCCATGAAGATTAACTAAAGTGACAGGTCTGGAGAGCCCTTTCAATTTGCAGCTTTGCGTTTAACTTGTTTTGTCCCAGCATTTGTGGGATCAATGTATCAAAGAAACTCAACAGTTTTTCCCCTCGATTCCTTTTCTCAGTCCAATATTTATACATTGTTGCGTCTGTTGAAATTTTCCATATGCTCGATCTTGCCTATCAATTATTTTCTGTGTCCCATGTTTTCGCTTTTTCTTCTAAAGCCTTTAGCCTGTCTTTGTTTTATCTAGCTCAGCCTCCACTTGCATCATTTGTTCCATTCAATCTTTCACAATTTCTTTAATTTCCAATTTCTGATGTCTCTTATTGCTGATTCAATGCTTGTAAAACGAATACACAAAGTTCCATCATATTCTGGATGTTGGCTATATCTTGGGCCAACCCCCTCTGCTGGGTTCAGCCAGCCCCAAAACCCCCCCTGAGCCACTCCTCATTGGGCTTTCATTCGATGTTCCTGGCTGAGCTGTTGATTCTTTAGTATTTGTTTTTGGTTGCCTTGGTTGTTTAGTACTAATTTTATCAATTTTTGATGATGAAATTCTGATTTTTGAGCTTTCAAACCATTTTTTCATACATTTTTTGGAGAGGACTTTCAAAACACATCCCCTCAGATCCTCCACATGGCCATGCCCCCCCCCCCCACCATTTCTGCTTGCACTTTGCTTAGCTCCATTAATTTGGCATGAATCAGTTTTACCAAATAGGTCCAGCTTCCAAGTTAATGAAGTATAGGGTTTGTCAAAATGCCCCTTTAACACTGTAGCCTAAAATATTCAATAATTGACAGCAGGACATTCACTGCACTTCCATAAATGGTGAACAACTGCATCCAAAACAGCGCCTTTTTCCTGACTTCTTCAACTCCATTCCATCATGTTCCAGCTTATTTGCCTCTCATTTAAAACCTATGTTCACCAACACCCAGCAAAGTCCTTTAGACACTTTTCCACTGCAACATTACACTTTTGATGATTGGAATTGCCTTTTTCTCTCACCTCCTAGTTTAGAAATCTTTCCTTCTATGCAAAGTTCCCAAATCACATTCAAACTCTTGCTCTTGCCATCTCGCTTCACATCAAATGCAGACAATTCTGTAGCTGATCACTTATTCCATCTATAAGAGAGATCAGAATAATGGAAAGTGTAGTTCTATCCAAAGTCAAGGTCTTAAGTCAAAACAAAGTACACAATATAAGCACGTGCACTGATTTGTGTAGGAAAAATGTCATTAAAGGGAGAGCATTAAGGAATAAATACAGAGGATGCCATCGCTATACATTTCAAGGTGAACCAACCATGACTAACAGAAATTAAAGATAGTATTAAGAGTCCAACAATGGTTTACTGGACGAGAGACTGAATTGATTAAGCCACACATGTCAAACTCTAGCCCGCGGGCCAAATTTGGCCCGCGATATAATTATATTCGGCCCGCAAGATCATTTCAAAAATGTATTAGAGGTGGCCCGCTGGCCGCCGTGCCAGTATAGCGCATGCACAGTAATACAACAAATCCCAGAATGCATTGGCGTCAGCCTGCTAATCGCCCCCACCTCCTCTGTTTACGTTGCAGGGTCTCACCGTGGACTCTGGTTTTGGGGCCTGGCCGGTGTCAGGGGAAGCCAAGGCCGCTTCCCAGCGCCCGGAACTGGAGGCCTCGGGCCTGACCTCGCCAGAACTGTTGCCCACTCCCCCTCCCTGCCGTAGGCCGATCCACGACTCACGGTGACGGGGCCGCTGATCCCCCGAGATGTCACCCTGCAGCGAGAGCCGATGCCCCCGCACTGTCGTTGTCCAACCCGATCGGCCACAAACCCCGCCCTCCCGCACACAGGCCTGAGTAAGGATTATGAACTTTAATCTCAGGATAAAACGATCTTCCAATAGTTTCATGTCACAGTGATAAATATATTCCTGGTTAAAAATGGTCCTGCACCTGGATACAAGCTCATTAGGCTTAAAACTTGAAAAGTGTGTAAATCAAAGGATATCTGTACCAATGGAAAAAGGGCATGGCAAATAACCCTGCTAGAGTTCATGCCCACAATCAGTCACCCATTTGATTGTTTCAGGAATCATGTTATTCTCCCACATTCTCAATAGCCCTCAGATTTTACTATTCGACAGCACACTAGCAACATTTGACAAATCCTCTATAGAGAAATACTATTTATTGAATATTTTATTTCTCATTTGTTAATGCTTCTGGAAAGAGTTTATCCAAAACTATTATTAAACATTTATTTTAATAAGAAAAAGTTTAACATTACATAGGTTGAAAGAAGAGAAAACATGCAGATGTTGTTGAAAATTTTCAATAAATATTTAGTTCGGCCCTCGACTTAGTCCAAGTTTTTAATTTTGGCCCTCCGTGAATTTGAGTTTGACACCCCTGGATTAAGGACATGTTCACTAAAGTTTAAAAGTATGAGAGGAGATATTTGGGTGGCACGGTTAGCTTAGCAGTTAGTACAATATTATAGCACCAGCAACTGGGTTTTGAATCCGGTGCTGTCTGTTAGGAGTTTTTAATGTTCTCCCCATGACCTGTGTCTGGGTGTTCTGGTTTCCTCCCACCTTTCAAAACATACAGGGGTTGTAGGTTAATTGGAGTATTTGGGGGGCATGGGCTCGTGGGCCAGAGGGGCCTATTACCATGATGTACTTCTAAAAATCTATCTCACTGAAACATACAACATTCTGACAAGATTCAACAGCTGGTTGCAGGAGGTTGCGTGCACTTGCTAGGATCTTGAGAACCAGGGATCACAGTTCCAGGATATGTGGTAAAATAATTAGGACTGAGCTTCTCTACTCAGAGATGAATCTGTGGAATTCGCTACAATAACATGTTGTGGAAGTCAAGCCACTGAATATATTTAAGAAAGGAATTAAATTTCTAGAGAGAAGCGATATTTGAAGAGTGGTAATATTGTAATGAGACAGTCATGATTCTGTTGATTAGCAAACTCAAATGGTCTTCTCCTGAACCTAGATTTCTATGTTTTCCTACGAACCTTTCCTCATCCCAAGACTACTCTCTTCTGTCTGTATCCCCACTTAGAATAATTCAGTGAGCATTCAGCTTCAAAATAGCAAGCATTTAACATATATTTCATTCACTATATTTTTGTAGCTATCAATCTGCTCTACCATCAGATGCTCCATTTCTACTGAAGTCTTGTATGTACTTAAGCCCCTCAACTTTTGAGGAGTTAAAAAAAACTGCAGAGGCTAGAAATCCAAAAAAAAAATGGTAGCATTTGAGGAGTGGTACAGCTTGCATTTCATGCTGTTAACCATTCAATGTTTCATCAATATAAAATATTAGGTCAATGCCCTCTGATGCTTCTTGACCCACTAAATACTTCCTGTATTCAGAATCAGAATTTATTGTCACAAACAAGTCATGAAATTTAGTGTTTTATGGCAACATCATAGAGCAAATCTACATATTGTAACCATCTTACAACATTATGATAAAGTCAAAATAACAGTGCATGAAAAAAAAACAATGTCTATGCTTCATTGATTATTCAGGAATCAGATGAGAGCGGGGAAGAAGTTGTCCTTGTGCCACTGAGAGCTCATCTTCAGTCTCCTGTACCTTTTCTCTGATGGTAGCAGAGTGAAGAGGGCACAGTCTGGGTGGTGGGGTTCTTTGAGGATAGAGGCTGCTTTTTTAAGACACTGCCTCATGTAGATGTCCTCAATGGAGTGAAGTCTGGTGCCTGTGATGCTGCAGGCCAAGTTAACAACCTTCTGGAGTTTATTCTTGCCCTGGGAGTTGGCACCTCCATCCCAGGCAGTGATGCAACCAGCCAGAATGCTCTCCATGGTACGTACACCTGTAGAAATTTATGGGAGTCTTCGGTAACATACCAAATCTTCTCATACACCTCACAAAGTATAGTTGCTAGCGAGCCTTCTTTGTGTTTGCATCAACATGGAGGATCCACTTCTGCTTCTATTGAACCCAGACTTATGCTCTTTACAATCTAAAACCAGCTCAATGTGCTAGGTCATGGGAAAGCTAATTTCCCTATATATATCTATATATATATATATATAGATATATATCTGCTTGTGATGTTATCATCTGCCTAATGAAATTGTTGTTTGCCACATCATCACCGAGAAGATCTCATAATTTCAAAGTTCTGAGTTGCTCTGTGATCTACCCAACACACAACCAATTTCTGAGCAGCATCTACCAAGTTCGAACAAAGGAGCTTCAAATCAGGATGGAATTAATCTTATTTCTTACAGCATTCCTTCAGCAGTAAGAGAGGGGAAATGGCAATCTGGAAGAAATGAGAAATAAAGAGGTGACATCTTCAAAAGAAGTAAAAGTGGAAAGCAATCAGTGAAATAGCAACAAGAGCTAAAATGGCTGACTGAGGTATGAACAATGTTGACAGCATTTAAAGTCGCCAGTCCATATCATTGCAATCCATCTATCTATCCAAATGGCTTTTGAAAGTCAAACTCTGCATCCCTTTCTACATGGCATTGTCTGCTGCAATTTAAAGTGGTTCATAGAGCACTCGTGTCCAAATTAAAATGGTCTTATTTTTATTCAGTCATAAATCCCCGATATAATAAATGTAAAACAGTTGATGCTTCCTTAATCATGTTTTGGACCTGCTCTAGCTAAGAAAGTTTTTCAAACAAATGGGCGATTTTAAATTTAAAATTGGAAACTAGCCCTTTAATTGGTCTTTATGGAACATTTGGAGAAGATGATGTATACTAACTTCAATTCAATGCTGCATTTTATCTTTTATTTCATTGACGGCCAGATATGCCGTTTTGATTAAACAGATAGTACTCCACCTATATGTGCACAATGGCTAAACTTGGAAAAAATTAGATATGTGGTTAATAACTCAAATATTAAATTTCAAATGATATGGTGTCCATTCTTGGTCTATTACCACAATCTTAAGATTTAGTGTTAAACTAGAATCTTGACATTGTGTTGTCCCTCTCTGAGACTGTACCCCCTGGATTTTTTTTTAATTTTTTTAAATTTTTTTTTATTTTTCACACCATAAATCACATTAACCATGGTACACACTTTTTCCTTTTCACACATATACAGTGCCATTTTCTCCCCCCCCCCCCCCCTCCCCCGGATTTATTAATGTTAATCTTCATCCTTGCTTAAAATAAAATTAACAAAAAAAAGTAACCACTTTTAAAGCTTCCTCTGGCAGGTTGTTCCAGAAATAGATTATCCCGAGTTAAAAAGTTGCCCCTCAGGTCCTTCTTAAATTCCTCCTAACATTTTTAAACCTATGCCCTCTAGTTCTAGAATTATCTACCCAGGAAGTAAAGATTCACTTTATTGATCCTCTATTGACAATTTTATATTCTTTATGAAATCAGCCCTCAGCTTCCAAATCTCCATAGAACAGTACAGCATGGAAAACAGGCCATTCAGCCCTCTAGCCTGTGCCAAAATATCATTCTGCTAGTCCCACTGACCTGCACCCACTACATAACCCTCCAGATGTCTCCCATCCAATTTATTTTTAAAATTTAAGTGAGCTCACATTTACATCAGATGGCAGCTTGTTCCACACTCCCACCACTCTCTGAGTGAAGAAGTTCCCTTTAATGTTTCCCCTTAACCTTTCCCTTTTCACCCTAAGTCCACGTACTCTTGTATTTATCTCTCCTAATCAAAGTGGAAAGAGCCTACTCGCATTTACTCTGTCTGTACCTTGTAAACATCTATCAAATCTCCCCTCATTCTTTTACACTCCAAGGAATAAAGTCCTAATGTGTTTAATCTTTCTCTTTAACTCAACTCCTGAAGATCTGGAAACATCCTAGTAAATCTTCTCTGTACTCTTTCAATCTTACTGATACCCTTCCTGAAGCTTGGCCACCAGAACTGCACACAATACTCCAAATTTGGCCTCACCAATGTCTTATCCATGTAGACTACTTACACAGGCTTTCTTTCATCTACTTTCTTGGTAACCTTCTCAAAAAAACTAATTAAACACGACCTACCATGCTGACTATCCTTAACCAGTCCTTTGCAGTCCAAATACTTGTATATCCGATCTCTCAGAATACCCTCTGATAATTTACCTACTACTGATGTCAGGCTCACCGGCCTGTAATTTCCTGGTTTACTTTTGGAGCCCTTTTTAAACAACAGAACATGAGCCATCCATCAATCCTCCAGCATCACACCCAATAAAGTCCCAGTCTATTTTATAACTCTAGCTTAATGGTTCGCAACCTTTTTCTTTCTACTCACATACCACTTTAAGTATTCCCTATGCCATCAGGGTTCTGTGTTTAGTAAAGGATTGCTTAAGGTGGTATGTGAGTGGGAAGGAAAGATTGAGAATCAGTGCTCTAGACCCAATGGTTACTGAAATATTTTGCTTGAAAAAAATTGTCATTGGCCCATTTCCTTTGGAGTTATGAAACCATGCACATAACATGTCAATTAGGTACGATTAAAACAGTGGTTTTCAAACCATTTCTTTCCACTCACATACCATCTTAAGCAATCCCTTACTATTCACAGAGCACCTGTGGCATAGGGAATACTTAAAGTGGTGTGTGAGTGGAAAAAAAAAGGTTGAGAACCACTGTTCTAGCTCTTCAGTCCCAGTAACATCCTGATGAATCTCTTCTCTTTCCATCATTAATGACATCATTCCAAAAGCTAAGCAACCAGAACTGTACACGGTACCTCAAGTGTGGTCTCACCAAGGTCTTCCATCAGGCTGTCCCAATTTTGTAATCAACACTCTGCTCAATGAAGGCAAGCATGCCAATGTCCTTCTTCACCACCCTGTCCAGCTGAACCACCACTTTCAAGGAACTATAAACCTATAGCCCTTGGTCCTTCTGTTCTACAGGTCTCTACCATTTATTGTGTAAGCCCTGCCCTAGTTTGATTTACCAAAGTGCAACAACACCTCTTGACCCACATACACAACTGATCACTGTCCGTGAAACCACCAATTTTGATTATCATCTGCAAAAGTACTAATCTTGTGAATGTTGTTGTCATCCAAATCGTTAATATAATTGACAGTGAATCTAGCATTGACCTTTGCAACTGATCATTTCCCTCCAATTAGAGAAACAACCCTCACTACTACTGTCCGACTCTTTCCTCCAACCCAGTTTTGAATTGGACCACTCACCTTGCATCCCATGCAATTGAAGCTTCCACATTAACTTGTCGTATGGGACCTTGTCAGAGGCCTTGCTAAAGTCCATATAGATAACACCCATCACCCTGCCCTCATTAAATTAAGATGCAGCCACCACTCTTGGTGGTGCCCTTCCATCAATTCTTCTAATTTTCAGCTTTATAACCATGCTTCCCCTGGAACCCAAAATTTAGCATGAGGGTGTCTCATGATGATCATCAATCTTCTTGGACCTTCTTCTCTCAGATTTGTGAGACATGATCTCTCACGCACAAAACCATGCCACCTCCAACCCAAATGCTGGTAGATTCTGTCCCTCAAGAGACCCTTTCAGCAACTTTAATTTTCTCAATCCTGTCATTAGATTCATTGGCCTGTAGTTCCCCAAGTTGTCCATGCCACCTTTCTTAAATAATGGTACATTAACAGCCATACTCTGGGCTTCAGAAGCTTCATCTGTGGCCAAAAATGATGCAAACATCTCTGCAGGGGCCTCCACAATTTATTCCTGAGCTTCCCACAAGATCTGAGGATGCACTTAATCAGTCCCTGGAAACTGGCCCTATTTAAAGTGCTGTAAGACAAACACCGCGTCCCTAGTACTTCTTGCATGGTCTAAGATAATTCTCAAATGGGGGCCATATGCCACCACCCCCCCACAAAAGGGGCCACAGCACATTTGAGGGGTAAGGGAGGGTCAATGGACTGAAATCGTAAAATATTTTTGCTGTTTTTTTTAATGGAGTCAGTAGGAGGGAAGTACAGAAGAAATCAACTAAACTTGACTACTTCACAGGGAAGGTTACCCATAAATGTTGAGCAGTCCTAAGGGGGCCAATAGCCAAAAGAAAAAGTTGAATATGGCTGGTCTAAGATACTGCAAAACATTTGCTTTATTTCCTTGGATTTCATTATCTTTTCAACAGAACAGACTGATGAGAAATATTCATTTAAAATCATATCCATTTCCTGTAGCTTTTTCCCAAGTCACCTTGCTACTTCTAATACACCAGTAGAATCTCATGTGATTTTCCTTTCCTCTGCTTGCCAAGATCATCTCATGCCCTCTTTTTGTTCTCTTGATTTCACTGTTGTGAACCTATGCTTCTTGTAACCCACTGAGGGATTTGCTTGATATAGGCTGCCTAAATCTCATGTGTGCTTTTTCCTGACCAGTATCAATATTCCTCAGCATCTTTGGTTCCCTATACTTGGAGGCCTTCTCCTTCATGGTGTCCCTTAACTCTCCCTATCTCACCTTCAAAAGTCTGCCATTTGCCAGCTGTCACCTTACCTGCAATCCGCCTCTCCAATCAACCTCCGTGTTTTTGAAATATTTTTGAATAAGCACAAATATTACAAAAATTGGCACCTAACTTTATTAAAATAATCATTCACTCTCACAGTAATGGGAAGCAATGGGAAATCATCAAAGTTGACCCAAAATTCTATCCAGGGTGCAGCCCCTTGGCAAGTTATTGTATGTTTAAGCATGAGATTCAGTCCAGGACATCTGTTGGTATTGTGCAGTTTACCCACAGACAGTCTTTTGTATTTGGCAAAGTTGACCAACAAAAGGGAGATAAAAAGCCTTGTTTGAATTCACACAAAGAAACATAAAATGATCAATGCAATCCATTTTTTGGGTTTTACAAATTAAAAGTCAAACTGGAAAAAAATAACTGCAGCAAGTTTTATCACCACAAGAAACATAATTAAAATACATAATCAGTTTGTCACAAAGAAAGCTTTTATATTCCAACTAACCAAGGATCAAGGGAAATCTCTCTATACAGAGGTAGAGTCCAGTGCACATGGCTAAGATGAGAATCACCAGTCTAAACTAGACTGAGCCAGATTCTACTGAGACCACTTTACATGTTAAGTAAGCATCAGGACTGTATGTACATACATACAATAAATAGGTTATACAATCTTTAACAAGTTTAATAAATTTCACAAAAGTACACTTATACTTGGATAATTACAGTTTGTCAATGTTCATCTCATTAAAATTCACTCGCAGTTATCTTAACATGATGATTTTTCTCTCTAAAATACTTTGAAAACTGTATCAAAAAAACTAAATCAATGATTAAATTACTTAGGTTAAGGTTTTGGTCAAAATTGGTTTTGGGTTATACAAATGCATTTAATAATAAACACAACTATTTTATTTATCCTAATTTCTGCTCTCCTTTTCATCCACATTGACTTTTGCCAAGTTCCACAGATGCCCCATCTGCTTTTCTGCATCTCACTCCATTAATTTTCACACACACGATTGGGCAATCAGAAGCCAAGCCCAATCCATTGGGTGCCCAGAACAGTTACCGGGAAGTACAGTATATCTGTTTCAATTCCTTTTCACAGAATGCTGAAGCCAAACGGAGCACCTAAACGATCACTGAGATCTGCTAACTTGGCGAAGACCACAAACCCTGATCTGTACGGTGCAGATAACCCTCTGTGCAAATGTAGCAATGTAACCAACATTTTTTTTGCCATTTAATGGAATTTCCCCACAGACAGTTCACAACAGCTTCATATCATATGAATAAATCAGAATTTAAACCGATACATGAGCATTCTGCCTGAGTCGCTCACTCACAAACATATTGGTATTAATTTTCCCTCTCCTTAGAAACACCTTGAGTTCCCTCAGGATGGCACACTGTTTTCAATGGAGATACTTTGTCCTTCATATGCAGCCAAAACTTTCTGTGAACAGCTACGAGGAGTTTTATCTGGTGCTTCAGTTTCAATTGGAGTCCCAGCCTACAATTATGTCTCATGTAGAGCACAATTTATAGATCCACATTAAATGAAAATTGTGTGCTAGGAACATAGCAATGTTATTAACTGGAATTTGAGTATCTAGACTGGAATTTGGGTGAGGCAGACTTACCTGGAATCATACAACAGAATTTCTGCAGAACATCAGAAGAGGGCACCGTTGAGTTCATGAAATCAAGCCCTTACAAAGAGTGTGTCTGATCTGCTCAAACCCTCTGCATTTGCAGTGACAAATCTACGACAAACTAGTTCTATATGTGATGTAACAAACAGTGTTGAAAGGCAAAAGGAAATTATAAAATCAAGAAATTAGGAAGGTGAATAATTCTGGTTTATAATAATAGAGACACGAATGCTGTACATTTGCAAAACATCAATGTGAAATTAACCTTCAAGTCTATCCATAAAATGATGAGCAATGGTATTCGAATGTAGATCTAGGCAAAACCCTGTGCTACTAGACCGTCTGCAATGTGCGTAGAGGTCCACTGCAAGAACACCAAAAACTATGATAAAAATGATCAACAATGTTGTCTTGTGGAAAATATCGTGATTTTGACCAAGAGAGCCTGCTGTAAGATGTTTTAGATGAGCATGTGGAAACAATTGCACGAGAGCAGCGTCTGTCTACCATGGCTTCTTGCAGAACTGAAAAGATGCATGGATTTGCCTCCTCTGGGGGTCGGCTCTTTCTGCCTTTGCGGGGGTGGGGGGGGGTTGGTATGAAAGCAATTAATCAAAAATACATCAAAAGCACACCTTTAAAATTGATCTTGAAACACAGCAGATCAATCGGTGACTATTCTGCCATGGCACGAGTGGTTCACCATTCACACACTCATGAAAATATTAACCATGAGTTTACCAGGTTTAGAATAAATTAACCTAATATACCTGTGCTCACAAACTGCTTCAGCTGTGTATTGAAAGCAAAACTCTTACTTATCTTTTCCTTGCAATTAGACCAACTTTTAAAGATGAAAATTTTTGTCCAGTTTTCTGCCTCCATATCCTCTTTTCTATTCATGACTGTGGCCCTTGTTAAAGCCCATATTGGGGGGTGGGGAATGGGGTGAGGTCGGGGGTGCAGTTGAGAGGCAGTGAAGATGCTCAAAATGAAAAGTTCTTTCTCATAAATTCATAGTTTTCTTTTCTCAAATGAGATTTTCCATTTTCCTGTGCTACACAAGATGGAGGCACTGTGAAGGCATCAAGCCGAAGTCTTATAAAGTCACTTGTTTTTCTTTCCCCCAGACAAAAACTGGATGGATGACAGCATATGTATTTGAGCAAAGCCGCCCTGTGTTAAGGAATGATGGCCGGAGACCATCGAATCACAGTCAGATTGTCTGCACTGGCTGAGCGCTTCCGGGCAGATTTCCTGACATCCTTGTACTTGTCCTCACATAGTCGGGCTAGTGCCTGGAGAAAAATTCACAAAGTGATAGAGGTTAAATGTGCAATAAACTGGAAATGAGAAAGAAAATACAATATTGGAATGTGGGGAGTCACAGGCTTCGTTTTCCATTTATAGATATCTTTTACAGAAGGTCATTTCAATCAGGCAGAACCAGAGCTGACGCACTTACTAACAATTTGTGCGGCTTTTGACCTTTCAAAGCCATACCTTTCGTCCTTTTGTGATTTAATTGTCCGTTGACAAAATTTACTGAATAAATATGTTCATTTGCACATCAAGAAGGTTAATCATCGTCAATGCCTGGCTTGCAAGTCACATATTAAATACGTAAACAGAAGTCAAGTTCAAGCCTATAATTGGTGGGGACAGCTGTGAACATTTAATTATGTAATTTTCATGTTGGTTATATTTTCAACAACTTCAGAAGACCAAAATCCATCTTTTAAGCAATGCAACAAGTAAAACAGCATACATGAAAAGGAATGGATATTTGACAAACTTTAACTTGTTGGTAAAAGATTTATGTCCTGGGCTCTTAAGGAAGAAGACCTTAAGCTACAACATAAAAGCACTCACTTTAATTTGTTTACTCAAATATGCTGGAGAAATTCAGCAGGTTATGCAGCATCTTACCTTTTGACATACAAGCATGGCTTGGATAGGTACATGGATGGGAGGGGTATGGAGAGATGTGGTCTGAGTGCAGATCAGTGGGTCTAGGCAGAATAGTCTGGCACTGACTAGAAGGGATGAAAGGGCTGTTTCTGTGCTGAAGTGCTCTATAACTCTCTGTAGGAAGTAATGGGTGACCAATGTTTTGAGCCTGAGCCTTTCCCAAAAGTATGAGCTAAGAACAATCAGTGGCCCAAATAAAAAGGTGAAGGGAGGAAGTGGTTGGAGAAGAGGAAGTAAGGGGAAGGATGAGGAGCACCGGCTAACAGGTGAGAGGGTGTTATATGTGTATTGCGGAGGATCGCGTGACTTTCCTCTCTGGTACCTTGTGGATTGTGGAGGACCACATGACCTCTCTGTCTGGAACCAAGTCAGAAGTTGCATCACCTGCCAGTCAAGGTTGAACCATAGAATTGTTTGGCAGTACATAGCATTGAGTTTTCTACCCCCCCTCCCCTCGTTAGTACAGGGAGCTGGGAGTGTGTGTTTAAATCCCTGTTTTGTTAGTAACCGTCTATTAGTTAACACTGAGCTGTACTCTGAGGTACAGGGATCGGGAGTATGTTTGGAGGTCCCTGTCTGTGAGGGTGTACTGGTGCTGGAGAATGAGGGAGGGTAAGCAGCATCGAGGACCTTGTGTCCGATGTGCCTGCTTACACCATTATAGTTTTTGTCTTGTACCGTGCAGAAAATAGGTAGCCACTGGGATCGAGTCCAACCTGGAATAGCTATTTGTCTATTAAGTAGTGAGTGTGATTAAGTATCATTTGATGTCTTCCCCTGTTTGATTCCCGAGTCTACAATAAAGTTACCTCTGATTGTGATACTTGGGTCCAGACTCGTCCCTCTGTGAACCCACCAAACCTGATTCTACTCCCAACACAAGGGGATAGAAGATAAAAGCTCGGAAGTCGAGGGGGGAGGTTAGCTTTCTGATAGGAGATGAGAGGGAAGGGGGTTGGGAGCTGGAGGAAAGGAGACAGAGGGATAGGGAAAGAGACTCGGGGGGGGGGGGGGTGGAATTAATGGAAATTGGATGTCGACTGGTTGGAGAGTGCCCAGATGGAAAACAAGGTGGGGTTCCTCCAAGTTTTGGCTGTGCATGATATGCCAGTGTGGAAATGGTGTGTGGAAGTAAAATGGTTGGCCACTATGAGGTCCCTGTTATTGCAGTGGACAGAGTGAAGGTGCTCAACAAAACAATCTTCCAGTCTGTGTCCAGTCTCTTCAATGTAAAGGATACACTGGAAACACTGTATGCAGTAGACCCCTGCAGATACACAAGTGAAGGGTGGCTGCACATGGAAGGACTGTTTGGGGTCCTGAATCATGGTAAGGGAGAAGTTGTGGGTACAAGTTTACATAAGTGTAGCACAGGTGACCATGATGGTGAGGAGTGAGGGGCTCTGTGGCTGAAGAACACATGCAGGCGGTGAGCTATTGCCAACTCGTATGTGAGGAACCACACAGGATTCAGACTGCTGGTGATTTGAGGTCAAAGGACTCACAACAGGCTGCAGGAGACTGGCTCATGAGAATCAGATATCGGAACTGGGATTCAAGAGGGTGCCGTGCAAGAATGAAAGGCCCTGGGCCCTGAAAGCTTTGTCATTGTGTTGAAGGATCTGGGCTTGGGTTGCCAATGGTTTGAACTGAACTGGAGTCTTGTGTGGCTGCAGGAGTGCTGGAGACGAATCCACGGGCAGTCAGTGATTCTGAGGGGACACCCTTTTGCTTCACTCTCTCTGACTGTAAGGGACACTGAGTTATGGTAATGGCGAATCTTTATTTGCCTTACATCAGACTAAAGGCAATTTTGTGTAATATTACATTTCCGTTTTATTTCATGGCAATAAATAGCATCTGATCTGAATTTTTTTTGAAAACTTTATTTTAATTTTGTGGTCAAACAAGTATCAAGAATTAGAGATGAATTAGGACCGACCATGATGTTACCAGAGGGCAGTGAAATGGAGATACTGATTTGAAGGGGGGAACACGAGGAAGTTGGGAACACGAGGAAGTTTACATCAATAATCTACTCCTTACTTCATTTGGACACTCCGAAGCGGGAATTATATAAATCAAAACAAGGATGGGAATCAGACTCAAATACTTGTATTGATGATAAGAATTGGTCCGACTTTTGTCAGGATTGCATGACCAATACAACCATTAAGGTATAGATTGGCGGAATATAATTTTTTGCAATAGCTATATCTTACCCCACAGAAGTTGCATAAATTAAATTTTAATATATCTGATATATGTTTTAGATGCGGGGAAGAAACCTTTTTACACTCCACCTGGTCATACTCTAAAGTGAAACCATTTTGGGAAAATTTAAGAATTTTATTAGACCAGATTATTGGGAAACAATTGCCACAAATTGTTTCTCCTTGGAAATATTGTGGACATAAGACCCAAAATGAGGGTGACCAAGTTCCAATTAGACTTTCTTAAAATTGCATTTGCAGCGGCTAGAAAATGTATTGCAGTTACTTGGAAATCTGATCTGATTTCTTGTTTCGCATCTGCTTCTAGGATGATGTCCTCCTCCTTCAAAAAATATGGCTTCCCCTCTACTGCCATCAATTCAGCCCTTACCCGCATCGCCTCTATTTCCAGCACATCTGCCCTAGCCCTCTCCACCCCGCGATGTAATAAGAACACGGTTCCTCTTGTCCTCACCGACATGATAAGGGAATTAGGTTCATCATGTCAACTATATACTCACCGTGATTTCATACTTCTCAATTAAATATTCTTTCAGTTTCTGCTCCAATCCTAATCTGCCTATTACAGTAATTATTGAAGTGTATATCTAGCCAGTAAGTGATGACTATTCAAATGTGGTGGCAGATTAGAACTGTAGGTCATTCTTCATCAGGATCATTAGATTTCTTCCCCCAAATCAACAATATGCATGAGAATACAAGTACAAAGAAAATAGAAAAATAGAGAAAAAAAGTGTTCAGAAAAATAGAGGCAAGAGTAGATCACTCAGTCTCTCATGCCTGCCCCACTATTCCAGATGACCTTGGTTGATCTGTCCCTGGCCATATATTCCCTTCTATACTAGATCCCCCTGGGAATTCCACAATCTTTCAAAACTTTCCTCTTTCAATACTTCTTATAATCTGGCCAACCCAACCCTCCAAAGCACAGAATTCCAGAGATTCAACACCCCCTGCAAATGGGAGTACCAACTCACTTCAGATTAATTGTCCATGGTCCTAATTTTGTCCCACCTTACCGCAAGATTCTTCGATTCGTGGAAACATCACAACATTGAACTTGTCACGGCCTCCCAGCATCTAATATGCCTCACAATGTTGTGCTAACCCATATATCCATCCATGGCCCATCCCTTCACAAGTGAAAATGAACATGGTGCCTTGTAGCTTTTCAGCTTTGGGCACTGTGTGCTGGGGCAAGGACTTGGAGGCGAGTGCTTACCGAGGTCAAATGCCTCCCTCTGGGTCCCACGCCACTGACGGAGTGCGAGGCACGACAGCCAGAGCGACGTGGGATTGCCCCTCAGTGGTTTGTTTCAAGACTGTACTCGCTGGCCATTGTCCTTACGGATCTTTTGCCCACCGAGTTTGCTGCTTCAGACCGCAAGGGAAACTGTTTCCCGCGCTCTGTCACAGCTGTCAGCCCCTGCTGCCAGACTCACATGTGCTATTTGCCCATAGCTGCGGCCCTTTCCAGGTACTGACGGCTGGGCTAGCCGAGCCCGGGGATTTGAAGTCAGAGTTACCTTCTCCTAGCTTTTGCCTAAAGAGGCAAAACCTGCAAGACACCAGATGGTTTGAATTCAGAGTTTGCCGTCTCTTAGCCTTTGCTTAAAGAGGCTTTGCCCACAAGGCAGTGGGTGGGATCCAAGAAAGGTCTTCCAGAGCATCGCAGTTCAGCTGCAGGATGCTGCCGACTCCCCAGTGTTGATCCAGTCTTGGTTGGCCAGGCTGGCGATGGCGAAGATCTCACTGGGCTGGCGGGGCCAGACAGGGGCAACTTATGGACGGCTGGTGGCGGTGGTCCGGGCCTCCTGGCCGGCTGGCTGATGCACAGCTTGGAGGAGATGGGGGAGCTTGATGGGCTTCCAAGAGGTGATAGCGGCCCCGGGCCCGGCACTATCCAACTCGCCGCTCGAGTCAAACCGGCCAGAGCTGGAGGAAGGGCCATGACCATGAGGAAGCTGGGGGAGGTCACGCCTCCATGCCAAGATAACAGCCTCTGGTAGACAGAAGCCTTGGGCAAGTCCAGGTACACAGCGCAGCACAGTACCGAGTACAGCCTCTCCTCCAAATTGTTCTCGCCAGCACCAGTGATCTACCAAAAAAAAACTAAATCCTCCCAACCAAATACCCTTCTATTTTTCTTTCATCCATGTGCCTATCTTAAATACCCTTTTTGTTCCAGGCTCTCTGTGTAAAAATCAACTCCTGATGTCTCTCCTAAACTTTGCTCCCTTCACTTTGAACAGATGTTGCCTGGCATTTGCTACTCCCACCCTGGGCAAAGGTGCTGACTATCTACCTTATCTATGCTTCTCAGAATCTTGTAGGCCTCTATTAAGTCACCTCTCATCCTTCTTTGCTCCAAGGAGAAAAGCCCAGGCTCAGCTAACCTTGCCTCATTAGTCATATTTTCCAATCCAAGCCACATTGTAGTAAATCTTCTCTGCACCTGCTCCACATCCTTCCCATAATGAGGTGACCTGAACTAAACACAATATTTGGCAATCAAGATTTCACTTTTGCACAGTCATTTGGAATTTGATCCTATGACAACTTTCCAATGATTTAATACTGCTGCTTAATAATAAACCAGAATCCCTTGGACCAGTTACACACTCTTCAGTAATTTACTAAAATGCATGTTGACAGTTCTAGCGACTGGTTTCGAATCCAGTGCTGTCTGCAAGGAGCTTGTTTGCTTTCCCCGTGTCTGCGTGCGGTTCCTCCAGCTGCTCCAGTTTCCAGTTTCAAAAATGTAGGTTAATTTGGGTGAAATTGGGCAGCAAGGGTTTCAAGTGGCCGGAACCGGCTTCTACCATGCTGTGAATAAAATTTTTATCTTCCGAATCACTTTTTTTTACATATAATCTGAGTAATGATCCACTCACAGTTAAATTCACTTCAATCATCAATAGTAATACAAAGGCAAAGGATAAAATTCTACAGGAATTCTACAGAAAATAAGGGGAGAAGGCCAAGGGTAGGATTCAAAGTGCCAATCTGGTGTCTTGCTATTCATCCTTATTTTATCAAGTTCATTTGCCACCTGATTTTACCAGTACAACCTGATGAAACAGCATTCTCCGGTCAATGGTGCAGAATAGTGAAGAATACGTGTACTGACATAAAACACATACAACAATGCATATACCAGTACATATGTAATTTATTAAAATAAAATTTGTAACAAATAGTAGAGTCACACTCGTTCAGGAGTCTCGCTGGCCGTGGGAAGAAACTGTTCCTCAACCTACTGGTTCTAACTCTGACGCTCTTGTGTCTATTTCCCAATGGGAGGAGCTTGAAGATGCAGTGTGTAGGATGGTAGGGATCGTCCCTGATTTTACCAGCCCTCTTTAAACACCAATCCCAGTAAATCCCATCAATAGGGCAAAAGTTGACCCCAGTAATCCTCTCTGTCTCTTTTATGGATTAACCTCTGATCTGATGCTCTAGAGCACACATGTCAAACACTGGCCCGCGGGCCAAATTTGGCCCGCAATATAATTATATTTGGCCCGCAAGATCATATTAAATATATATTAGAGTTGGCCCGCTGGCCGCCGCGCCAGTATAGCGCATGCACACTGAAGGTGAAAATGAAGACGCCGGAGGTGTGGAGGGATCTCAGAGTCCCGAATCCCGGGGATCGGAGCGCCGCACTCAGCCCGCTCGGCTCCCGGACACACAGACGCGGCTGGAGTTGGGGACCATCCTTGCTGGGTCTGCGCTTCAGCGGCGACGCCGGACCGAACGTCTCATTGGCGATGCCTTCCCCCTCGCTCCGTGCGCGGCGGACCCTGCCTCCCGCTCCTTTTGTTGGAGACGAGCCCGGCGCCGTGAGATCGCAGTTTAATCCCTCTCCAACCATGGGAGGGGGGTGGGAGCAACACGCTCTTCTCAGCCAATTCCTCCACCGCCCCGGACGCCGGCGTTTCAACAGGGGATTCGGGTGCCTTCGTCAGGCGACCGACCTGTTGGTCCAAGACAAGGGGAGAGCATACAAACTCCACACAGACAGCACCTGAACTCGGGTGAACGTGGAGCTGCGACCCCACATTCCACATCAGGACTGTGTGTAAGATTGGGAGCAGTGAGACGGAAGCTTATTTTGTTCCTGTGATTTAAGCCTTTCTTGGGGTGGGGGGGGGGGGTCCTTCTCTGACCACTTGCCTAACAATTAACCTAATCAGATGTGGAGTTACCACAATACAACAGTTCTCAACCTTTTTCTTTCCACTCGCGTCCCTGTGTCATTGGTGCTCTGTGATTAGTAAGGCATTGCTTAAGGTGGTCTGTGGGTGGAAAGAAAAAGTTTGAAGACCACTGCTTTAATCATCCCTCATTGACTCGTCATGTGCACGGTTTCAGAACGCTAAAGGAAATGGGCCAATGACAATGACAATGAAAGAGTTTATCCAAAACTATTATTAAACATTTATTTTAATAAGAAAAAGTTTAACATTACATATGTTGAAAGAAGAGAAAACATGAAGATGTTGTTGAAAATTTTCAATAAATATTTAGTTCAGTCTTCGACTTAGTCCAAGTTTTTAATTTTGGCCCTCAGTGAATTTGAGTTTGACACCCCTGCTCTAGAGCAACCATACCACACTGTGAAGCAACTAGCCAGGACATCACCAATTGAGCTCCTGTAGAAAGTTGACACAATGGTGCCGGTAGCTTTGCCCACCTCAGCCTTCTAAGTTTCACCTTCCTGACAATTGAGGAGATGCTGAGTGTCCAGGTGAGGTCACTTCTTAAGTGGACTCTGAGGAACTTAGTGCTCTCCACTGTCTCCACTACTGAGCTATTAATGTGCAGTGGAGGCTGGTTGTTCCTGGTCGTCCTGAAGACTACTATCATCTTCTTTGTCTTGCCCCCATTGAGTTGTCATTCTCATATCATTTCTCAAAATTTTCCACCTCTTCTCTGTATTCAGACTCATCGTTGTTCTTGCTGTGTCATGTGCAAACTTGATGGTTCTCTTTGAGCTGGATCTGGTGTTGCAGTTGTGGGTCAGTACTGTGAACAGGAATGGGCTGAGCTCACAGGCCTGAGGTATGTCAGTGTTCAGTGTGATGGTGGTCTACTTTCTGCTGCCAACTAGACTGACTTTGGTATTTCTGTTAGGAAGTCCAAGAATCCAGTTACAGAGAAGTGTGTTGAGGACAGCTTCTCCACCAGGTTCTGGGGAATGAGTGTATTAAATGTAAGCTGAAACCAATGAACATCAGCCTGATGTATGAGGCGTCGTTCTCCAGGTGGGTCAGGATGGAGTAGAGGGACAAGGCTATAACAACAGTAGCAGAATGGTGCCATCAAATTTATCAGAAAACTCCAAATCCCTTGGATTCAACATGCCACTGTGTAATTAGATCATGGATTTCCTCACCTCCAGACCATGATCAGTGAGGATTGGTGAAAGCATTTCCTCCACAATCTCTGTCAGTACCTTAGCCCCCTGCTCCACTCACTTTACACCTACGACTGTGCGGCTCAGTACAGCAATAGCACCATCTACAAACTTGCTGATGATGCCACAGTAGTGGGTTGTATAAAGGAAGAGGATGAGTCAACATACAGGAGGGAGATTGAAATCTGACAACAACCTTGCCCTCAATGTCACCAAAACTGAAAAGCTGATTTTTTGGGAATATTTTGAGAATTTTCAATCAACATGCGATCAAAACAAAGAATAATCAAAAGTAAAACATCAATATCCATAATATCAACAAAATATGACAAGTATTGATGTGTAGATCGATATTAAAGAAGATGAGAAAAAAGAAGAGTCAACATGTGATTCAATTATTATAAAGAAGAAAAATTACAATAATATACAAAAATGCAAATTCCATGTTGAACTAAAGGGAGAAAACGATAATAGAGAGAAAGAAAAACAAATTAACATGCCCCAAGAAACAAGAAGAAAGAAGAAAAAGTAAGAAAAGAGAAAGAGTAAGAAAAAGAAGATTGGCTTCAAGAAGGATAAGCACCACTCCCATCAAAGGACAAGGAACTTGACTTACCGAGGGTCCTCGGCGCTGTGAGCACCGGAGGTGGGGTGGGGGGAGGAGACAGGAGTTGGGAATCGTTAAAGAGTTACCCCGATGCACCTTAGGTATGAATTCCATATTCTTAAAAATAGATCATACCTGTTTGTGAGGTTATAGGTGATCTTCTCCAGGGGAACATAATTATGCATTTCTATCTTCTAGCTGGCTAAACCTAGTTGGGAATCAGATTTCCAAGTAACTGCTATGTATTTCCTGGCCACTGCTAAAGTGAGCTTAACGAATTTTAACTGATATTTTGACAGCCTCATTTTAGGTCTTATGTCTTCTAAATTCCACAATAAAAATAATTCAAGCACCTGAAAGTATTGAATTCCAGCAAATTTTTTTCCAGGAGATTATCCAAATCTTCCCAAAAAGGCCTCATATTAGGGTATGACCAGGTTGATACACGAAAATACCTATTTCTTGACCACATCAATTATCTTTCCGATTTGAATTTATGTAATTTTTGTGGAGTAAGTGTTATGAGCCCAAAGGACCCCAAAACCCAGCAGCAATAGAAATTCACCAAGACAAATGGTTACTTAAACAAAAGTTGCTTTTAATTATCTTTAAACATAAAAACAGGATCAAACTTTAACTTATTACTATTAACTTAACCCCCTTCTAATTCTAAGTGCACGTGTATGTAACGTGTGTGTAAGTTCAGAGAAGTTCTTTGATTCACAGTCCAATCTCACTTCTCACTCCTCTAAGTTCACCTGTATTAGGCAATTCTTATAATGTGCACAGAATTTAACATTTATGAATCTTCACCAGGCTTTGATGCTTGAAAGGTAAATGGTTACCACTCGGGAAGATTCTTGTTGGTTTTCAGAGAGAGATTAGTTGCTCGTTGGACACTCGCAACTGATTCCTTCCGATCAGCCACTTCAATA
Organism: Narcine bancroftii; assembly: GCF_036971445.1. Taxonomy (NCBI): domain Eukaryota; kingdom Metazoa; phylum Chordata; class Chondrichthyes; order Torpediniformes; family Narcinidae; genus Narcine; species Narcine bancroftii. The sequence continues at coordinate 441,292,787 of NC_091469.1, forward strand.
TCTTGCCGAAGAAACTTGCCCCATCAGGATTTTCTAGTTGACCTCTTTCTTCAGGTCATCACAGAGTTCATTTTTGTTTCCCTTATTTCAAGTGAAACATTATGCAGCCAGTCCTCTCCTCTTGTATGGACCATAAGGGCTTTGAAAAGGCTGAACTAAGAACTCACAACCCGACTTCAAAATGGGGTTTTCCACAAGTTTGCTAGCTTGTCCTGTTCCAGTCCCAGCTGCTGCTGCTGAACTGTAAAACTGAATTCTCTCTCTCTTTCTCTCTCTCTCAGAGAAAACCACATGACCCTCTTAGAACAGCAAACTGCACTCAGACTGCAGCATCGGACCCAATCTTCTGAGTTCATTCATCTGTTGCTTTCCAAAACAATAATCCATTACTCCACAGTATGTCCAATTAACACCTACTTGTGAAGTCTCTAGGCATTCTTCAATGTTTTTGCAAAGGCACTCGGAGCCTGGACTGTCTGGCTTGAGCAGAGCTCTTGCATTTTAAATGAGATCTGTTTTGAAGTGTTTGTATCTCTGTGTGACCTAATTAAAAACCCCAGTTTATCTCCTTTAAAACATATCTATATACAAAATAAAATATAACATAATCTGTCACATAAGGTATAGCTGATGTAAGAAGTTATAATGCACCAGCCAATACCTTACATTAATCATGTTAATCATGCTATCCTGACCTAAGTCGGACCAACAAAATGGATCAATTTGTATACCCAAATCTGATTCCCACCTTTGCCTTGATTTATCAAGCCCTTGTTTAGGGGTTCCCACCTAAAATCTTTCGTGCTCATCTTTCAAACCAGAGTCTCTATTTCGCTACACTGCTGTGCTGGACCAATTTGTCCCTTAAATAAGATCTTAACTGAAGATATCAGAGAAAAAGATGTATTTAAAACTCCATATTTATTCCTAATTTGCTGAAATGTCATAAATTGTTCCTGCGCATAATGATCCTCAATACAATTGACTCCTCTCTGGGATCAAGTGTCCAGGTTCTCATTATCAATCGTTAATGGAATTAATATATTTTGAATTGGGAATGTTTTAGGTGAAAGACCCCCTCCCCACCCATGACCCCAATTTGACCATTAATTTTATTCCCTATTGTAATTATAAGCTTTAATAAGGGGGCTTCTTTAGGGTGAGATAATAATTTAGAATTTCATTTATATATAAGGTATTCTGCTATCCTCTCACCAACCTTATACGATTCCAATCTTACCTATGAAGACTTGTCTCCACTGTCAAAGAGGGAGGTGACAAACTTCAATTGGGTTGCCCAAAAATATTTTTTGAAATCTTGGAGCGTTAATCTTCCCAATTCATAATTCCAAGTGAATTTATTAATAGAGATTCTGGAAGGCTTACCTTTCCACAGAAGCTTCTTAATGAAAGAATCTCTGAGGTATAGAAATAGGCAAACTTTGAAAACAATTTTGTATTCTAGGCAGCACATTCATTTTAAGACAGTTGACCTTTCCAACCAGTTATTGGGAGAATCATCCATTTATTAAGATCATCCTCAATTTTCTGAAGCAAGGGAAGATAATTCAACATACAAAATTCTGCAGGTTGTTATCTACCTTGATACCTAAATATTTAATCCCATTCAGCGGCCACTTAAATTGAGAATTTCTCTTAATTTGTTCATAATTCCCACATGTAAATGGCATAACTTTGTTCTTGTCCCAATTGACTCTATAATCTGATATAATCTCCAAATGTTCCAATTTAGACTGCAATTTTTGTAATGAGTTAACTGGTTCTGTCAGATATATCAAACATCATCAGCAAATAAAATGATTTTATGTTCTTCCTGATTGATCCTGAAACCCTTTATGTCTGGATCTAGACAAATGGATTCTGCTAACAGTTCAATAGCTTGGAGTAGTTCACGGACAAGTTTCTCTTGTGTCTTGGTGTGAGCTTGCAGGCGCCTCAGATTGAAGAGACTGCCATCCGTGCGGTACCGGATGTAAACAGCGTCTTCATTGTTGAGGTCTTTCATGGCTTGGTTCAGCATCATGCTGAAGAAGATTGAAAAGAGGGTTGGTGCGAGAATACAGCCTGAAGAAAACTGAGGTCCTCCATCAGCCAGCTCCCCACCATGACTACCAGCCCCCCAACATCTCCATCGGGCACACAAAACTCAAAACGGTCAACCAGTTTACCTATCTCGGCTGCACCATTTCATCAGATGCAAGAATCGACAACGAGATAGACAACAGACTCGCCAAGGCAAATAGCGCCTTTGGAAGACTACACAAAAGAGTCTGGAAAAACAACCAACTGAAAAACCTCACAAAGATAAGCGTAGACAGAGCCGTTGTCATATCCACACTCCTGTTCGGCTCCGAATCATGGGTCCTCTACCGGCATCACCTACGGCTCCTAGAACGCTTCCACCAGCGTTGTCTCCGCTCCATCCTCAACATTCATTGGAGCGCTTTCATCCCTAACATCGAAGTACTCGAGATGGCAGAGGTCGACAGCATCGAGTCCACGCTGCTGAAGATCCAGCTGCGCTGGGTGGGTCACGTCTCCAGAATGGAGGACCATCGCCTTCCCAAGATCGTGTTATATGGCGAGCTCTCCACTGGCCACCGTGACAGAGGTGCACCAAAGAAAAGGTACAAGGACTGCCTAAAGAAATCTCTTGGTGCCTGCCACATTGACCACCGCCAGTGGGCTGATATCGCCTAAAACCGTGCATCTTGGCGCCTCACAGTTTGGCGGGCAGCAACCTCCTTTGAAGAAGACTGCAGAGCCCACCTCACTGACAAAAGGCAAAGGAGGAAAAACCCAACACCCAACCCCAACCAATCAATTTTCCCCTGCAACCGCTGCAACCGTGTCTGCCTGTCCCGCATCGGACTTGTCAGCCACAAACGAGCCTGCAGCTGACGTGGACATTTACCCCCTCCATAAATCTTCGTCCGTGAAGCCAAGCCAAAGAAGAAAAAGAATAGCTTGGAAGAAAAGAGCTGGAGATAATGGTCATCCTTGTCTACTAGATCTGGACACTGGGAAATGCTGATGAAATTTGAACATTAGTTATTAATTTAGCTTTAGATTCAGAATATAGAACTCTAACCCAATTAATAAAAGCTTGTCCTAGTCCAAATTTTTCCAGCACTTTCAATAAGAAGTCCTTCTCCAATCTGTCAAAGGCTTTCTCCACATCTAGAGCCATGGCAACACTCAGGTCATCTCCTGATTGCGCAAGATGTTTAATACTGAGCAATCTACATACATTGTCCACCAATTGCCTCCGCTGCACAAAACCAGTTTGATCAGCATTTATTAATTTAGGCAAATAAGTTGCCAATCTATTAGCCAAGACTTTGACAATAATCTTATAGTCCATATTCAAAAATGATATGGGACTATAAGATGATGGTTTCAATGGATCCCTATCTTTTTTTGGGAATCACATAATAACTGCTGTCGAAAAGGAGTCCGGGAGAGTGTGGGTCCCCACTGCCTGATCTAATACTACCATAAACAGAGGTGTTAATAATTCTTTAAGTTCTTTATAAAATTCCAGTGGAAATCCATTCTCTCCTGGGGATTTATTAATTTGCAAGGAGGCCAATGCTTCCCTTATTTCAGTTTGACTAAAGGGTTAGTTTAACCCCTCCCTTTCTTCTAAATTCAAATTTGGGAGATCCAATTGTGATAGGAAACTCTCAATTTTATCCAAATCCCGCAGTAATTGAGATTTGTAAGAGATCCTGTCCAAGTCTAACCTAATCACATTTATTGTTCTGGAGACTTGTTCTGCTTTCAACTGCCAGGAGAGGACCATATCAGCTTTTTCCCCTAGTTCATAATATTTCTGTTTAGATCTTGTTATCATTTTAAAAAAATTTATATGTATATATTCTATTATTCTTGAGCTTTATATTAATTAACGTTGAAGGTCCTTTTCCAAAACTGTAATCCTTTTTTCCAATTCTTCCACCTCCCTTGTATACTTTTTTAAAATCCTCGAGGCATAGCTAATTATTTGATCTCTCAAATATACTTTTAATGTGTTCCATAGAAGAAATTTATCCATAGTGGAAATACAGTTGATCTCACAGAATGTAGTTACATGGGTCCGAATAAAGTTACAAAATTTGGCCTTTTTAACAGCAATGTATTAAGGTGCCATCAATAGGCAGACTCCTTCTTATTTGACGTATCAATAGTCAGTAAAAGAGATGAGTGATCTGATAAGAGTCTCGCCTTATATTAAGTAGCTAATTGTTGACTTCAAGAAGGGAAAGCCAGAGGTATACAATGCAGTGATCATTGGGGGATCAGAGGTGGAGTGGGTGAGCAAATATAAATTCTTGGGTGTCACTATCCTGCATCTAACACACTCATGACATTGTGAAGAAAACACATCAGCGCCACTATTCCCTCAGGAATTTGTGGAGGTTTGGTATGACACTAGAAAGTCTGGCAATTTGCGACAGGGTGGGAAATGTGCTGACTAACTGCACCATGATCTGGTATGGGGACACGAATACCCCTGAGCGTACAGCCCTCCAAAAGGAAGTGGATACAGCCAGGCAAAACCCTTCCCACTATCAAGAACGTCTACAGAGAAGGCTGCCATCAGAAAGCAGCAGCAATCATCAAGGTTCCACACCACACAACACACATCCTGTTCTCAATGCTGCCATCAGGAAAGAGGTATAGGTGGCACAAGACTCACACCACCTGGTTCAGGAACAGCTGCTACCCCTTCACCATCAGACTCCTCAACAACAAACTCAATCAGAGACTCATTTAAGGACACTTGCTTGTGCACTTTATTGATTTTTAAAAATTCTCTCTGAATTGCACAATCAGTTTGTTTACATTTGTTATCTGCTTACAGTTCTTTATTTGTTTACGTGTATATGCTATGTACAGGATTTTTTGCACTACCAAGTAAGTGGCAATTCTACCTCACTCTCAGGAAAAAGAATCTCAAGGTTCTATATGACAATAAATCTGAAATCTGAAAATCTAACAATGGTATGTAATGGGATATAGTCATAATATAATGGTTTACAATCACTTCATGTTTTATGAATTATGACTTTATTTCATCATTTGCTTTACAGAAGAGATTGGTTTATTCACATCCAGTTTCACTCTTTGAATATCCCTTCTGTACCTCTTTAGACTTCACAGCCAAAAAGGACAAGCTCATCAAATGAAAACTTTGAAACATCATTGATTTAGCCATGTCTCAAATAACAACCATTCTTGTGTCTGAAGGCAATTTTTCAAAAACATTAGCCCCTTTCACACTTGCAAGTAATCCCAGGAATTAACAGCCAATCAGCCTTTAAAGTGCCTAGAGGGAAAGAAAAATTGTCTTAATTTATCAGATGACGTCATGTCATGCCGAGGATTGATGGCCTCTACCCCTAGTACAATCCCAGGCGTCTGCAGACGCAAGTGTAGAATGGGCAATTGCATTGTGGGATTGAAATTACCCAAGTTTTTGCATTAGTGAATAAACCAATCTCTTCTGTAAAGCAAATGATGAAATAAAGTCATAATTCATAAAACATGCAGTGATTGTAAACCATTATATTATGACTATATCCCATTACATACCATTGTTAGATTTTCAGATTTCAGATTTATTGTCATTTAGAACCTTGAGGTTCTTTTTCCTGAGAGTGAGGTAGAATTGGCACTTATTGGTAGTGCAAAAAATCCTGTACATAGCGTATACACGTAAACAAATATAGAACATGAAGGAAGAAAAAGTTGAAATGAAGGTATAAACTTTGCTGTGGGAAAGTCGCAGCAGGGGAGAGAGAGAGAGAGAGAGAGAGAGAGAGGGGAAAAAAAAGCAATAGCGGACAATTTTTATACAGCATGGGAAAGTTGGTAGCACTATAGCACACTATTTATAAAGACTGTGAGGAAAAAAAGCGATAGCAGACCTGACTTCCCAGAATGCCATGTGACAGAGAAACCCATCCACGAGTGTTCCATGCATACAGCCCTTTCTCTGCAATGTGGAATTCTGGTAGGGCAGGTCCACATCACTTTTTCCCATGGTATTTCCATATTGTGCGTGATAGCACTACCAACTTTCCCATGGTCTTTAATAAATTGTGCGCTATAGCGCTACCAACTTTCCCACACTGTATAAAAATTGTCCACTATTGCTATTTATTGCTAGCACTTTCCCATGGTCCCTTATAAAGGATTATATAGGTCAGCACAACAGGGACTGAAGGGCTCATATTGTGCTGTACATAAAGCTTAATTATGTTAATTAATTTTACTCGAATATAAGATCATAATACATTGATCAAGATTTAGGGCAGGTCCACCATCACTTGATAGGTTATGACATCACTGATAGAAGGTAGAACAGATCTACCCCCATTCCTATCTTGGGACATTGAACAGCAGATTTAGTGGGACCCAAGTGTTAAAGCAGCTATTGACGCTGACATGTGAGGAGGCAATCTGTATTCCTGTCTGACAAGGGCCCGTTTCTATGGCTCTGAATCATCAGGGTTGAAAGAAGTGCCTGCTCAGGAAAGGCAGGCAGCATGCTCTGAACAAATATAATGAAAGAGTGCATTGTGTTCACATTATTCAATGTTAGGTGATAACATAAAAGGAAATGGCTCAACCACTCTCTGCAGTGCAGTGGGTTCTCAACTATCAAAAGCTCCTTACAAATACCTGTATCATTGCTCATTTATCAGTCAGTTTCATTTGACAGGAGAGATTATTTTGCCTTCTGAGGTATACTTGCTTTTCCAAAATCACTGGAAGGGCCAATTTCCACAACAGGTTATCACAGAACAAAAGTTAAGAATCTAATAAGTGAGTACATTTACATCTAGATCAATTCCAGCTACTTAACGACCCTTCAAATCAAATCCAAACATCTCATCTCTTTTAAGTACACGTGAAAAAGCCCATGGTTCAACAAAACCTCAAAAAAGGCAGAGACTATCTCACTTATTAAGTTTTACATCACAATAAACTATAATCTCTCCATGAATGGGCTTTTTTTATGCTTTAGAAAAAATTCAATTTATTGATGCTCTCAGAAATACATCAACAAAATATTAAAAAACTCAGAATCAAAAGTTGTTATCAAATATATGCAGGGCTTCATACACATTCTTAAATATTAGCACAAGGTATATTTATCAAATATTTATTGGTCAGTGACCAAGCTTTATTGTTTCATCACTTAAGAGCTGGATCACTGTGGGCTACAGAGTGAAGGTGAGGCCTCACCTGGAACACTGAGCACAGTTTTACCTTATAAAGTATTTGGTACCAATGGAGGCAGTCCAAATTAGGTTCACCAGGCTAATTCCTGGGATCACTGCAAGTGAGGCAGACTCAACAGGCTGAATGGCACATTGCTTCCCCCCCACCCCCAAGAGGAGCAAACACAGGACACATGGCAGACTTAAGTGAAGATCTTTCATAGAGTATCTCTAGAACTCTTTAACTCAGAGGATATTGAGGGAATTAGTAGAGATTGGGTGGGGAAAATAGAGGCACTCAGGCCAGCTATGAAGTTATTGCCAAGCGGAAATGGCCTTGAATGTACTGCTATTATTCTTGCAGCCTCTCTCAGATGAATGGCTTATTATTGTAGCAAATAGTGCATATAACTTGGTGCAGGAATTTGCTCAAGCCAAGATCACAAGAAACTGCTCAGTAAACACAGCTTCATGCCTTCACGCAAACTAATTCCTTTCTATTGACTTCATCTATACCTTCTGCTTTCTGGGAAAAGCTGCTGGCACTTTGAAGGACCCATTCAACCCCAGAAGGTAGATATGGTTGAAAACACCAACCTTCAGATTCAGGCCCTTGCCCTGGTTTTAACTGCAACTTTCTTTGACTTACTCGAGGTCTTGGGTAAACTTGTACCTCTCATTTTGTTCGTTTTAGATTGGTCACAGTGTTTGAACTACCGAAAGAAAATAGACACACACGCCGAGAGCAGTTCAGTCCATCCTGGAATCAAGAACTGCTCAGGGCTCACCTCTTTCTTTCGGCGAAACATCTTGAGACCAATCATGCTCGCAGCGCCAATTGTCTTGGATAAACTTATACCTCTCATTTTGTTCGTTTTAGATTGGGCACACTGTTTGAGCTACCGAAAGAAAATAGACACACACACCGAGAGCAGTTAAGTCCATCCAGGAATCAAGAACTGCTCAGGGCTCACCTCTTTCTTTCGGTGAAACATCTTGAGACCAATCTAAAACGAACAAAATGAGAGGTATAAGTTTACCCAAGACAATTGGCGCTGCGAGCAGGATTGGTCTCAAGATGTTTCGCCGAAAGAAAGAGGTGAGCCCTGAGCAGTTCTTGATTCCTGAACTGCTCTCGGTGTGTGTATCTATTTTCTTTCGGTAGTTCAAACACTGTGACCAGTCTAAAACGAACAAAGTGAGAGGTACAAGTTTACCCAAGACAATTGGCGCAGTGAGCAGGGTTGGTCTCAAGATGTTTCGCCGAAAGAAAGAGGTGAGCTCTGAGCAGTTCTTGATTCTAGGATGGACTTCCAAAGACGATGGGTTTGGCATGTTGGCCAATACCCTGTCTTTGTTGGGACCACCCATGGACTGCTCTCGATGTGTGTGTCTATTTTATTTCGGTAGTTCAAACACTGTGACCAATCTAAAACGAACAAAATGAGAGGTATAAGTTTACCCAAGACACTCGAACACTACATTATTGTTTTATTTTTGCACTACCTGCTGTACTTAGATTTGGGTGGACTGGCCTGGATAGCACACAAAACAAAGCCTTTCACTGTATCTCGCTCATTGTGACAATAAAAAATTCAATTCAATAACCAAAAAATGCTTATCCTGCTCTTTCAATAGAAATTATGACAAAAGTATTGTTGGGAATATGTTTACTACAAAAAAAGTTTTCAATTAGTATCGTTCAATTGTTAAACCACAGATTACAACTAAGTCTCAATGTACTAATAACAAGACACAGTGAGAGTCCCTCACCTCTAGTTTCTGTGCTCTTTCCCTGCTGAGTGGTTCCAGTGGGAAGCTCAGGTTATTGGCTTCTGCCAGCGACCGTAGATCAAAGTAATACTTTGCGTAAACACTGGAGGGCACATTGATGTTGAACTGCAGCAATTCCAGAAACTGGCGTTCCAGCTCATTCCTGCAGATGGGGGGTGTGTGGGGGGGGGGGGAGGTAGAGAGAGAGAGAAAGAATCAGAGAGAAAGAGTGAGCAAGCATCAGTGAAAGGAAGAGAATCAGAAGGAGAGAAAGAGAGAGAGATTAGCAGTCACCAGAAACACATCCACTCAGCCTACTTGATACACCATATCTCATTACAGGAAACATCTACAAATAAATATTTTGCATTTTACTGCACAAATAGATCCATGTACATAAATTTTGTTATTTCAAAATACAGCAAAATATTACACAGATTTTCTTTTCATATTTTAAACGTTGCTTATATAGTTACAACCCTATTCCATTGTCACAGTTATAAATTTTTGACTGAAGACAAATAAGGAAATGACCGACATGCGACTAGTCTCCGTATGCCATGTAACTTCAGTCATTGCTCTATGATGCGTAGAATCAGAATTGTACAGCATAGAAATGGGTCCCTTTAGCCCACTGTGTCAATTCTATTTGCTTGCATGAAGCTTCTATCGCTCTACACCTTTCCAATTATCAGTCCAAATTCCTCTAAAAAGTTTCTAACAGTATGTGCATCTTTACAGCGCCAGTGATTGGTATCGGACTTGGGTTCGAATCCCGTGCTGTCTGTAAAGAGTTTGTACGTTCTCCCTATGTCTGCATGGTTTTCTCCAGGGGCTTCAGTTTCCTCCCACCCTTCAAAAAAGTTGGTTAACGGGATGTAAATTGGGTGGAATGGACTTGTAGGGTCGAATTGGACTGCCAAGGGAATTCACTGCCATCATCCTGGTCAGTGTACATTCTGGCCCAGACAAATGTCAGGCTGGCAGTGGAGGGACTGAGGGCTGTGATTAACAGCCATGAGACAGCACATCCTGATGCCTTCCCAATCATTGTAGGGGACTTCATGCAGACCAGAATGTCTGAATAAACATAAAGAAGTCTGATAAACCAGCACCAACAGGCGAGACCAGTGCTACACCACCATGAAGAATGCATACTGAGCCATACCAGACTGCACTTCAGCAAGTCTGAACACCTGGCTGTAGTTCTAATCATGGCGAACAAGCAGAGACTGAGCACCACAGCTTCAGTGGTGAAGGTGGCGAAAGTACAGTTGAGGGAGGTGGTGGAGCATCTGCAGGACTGCTTTGAATCGGTGGACTGGAACATATTCGAGAACTTATCCATCGATTTGAATGAATTTACATCAAGACCTGCGTGAATCAGTGTGAGCCCACGCGTACATACCGGGCATGCCCCAACCAGGAGCCCTGGATGAATCAGAGAATTCGCAACCTGTTGGGGGTGAGAACAACCGCGTTTAAGGCTGGGGATCGGGATCTTTAAGAGAAGTCCAGGTACGACCTGGGAGAAGGACATCTCTGAAGCAAATGGCAATTCTGGAGTATGCTATAGACAGAGACAGATACTTGCCAGCTATGGCAGGAAGTGAAGGCGATTATAGCCTACAAACACTATAGATGGTTGTGATGCTTCACTACCCAATGAAATAAACATCTTCCATGCCTGTTTTGAGAAGAAGAACCAAACAGTGCCTACTAGAATCCTTGAAAAGGCTGAGGATCCTGTGACATCTGGCTCTGAGGATGATGTTAGAACATCAGTCAAGAGGGTGAACCTTACTAAACCAGATAATTAAAAATTGGTTATTCTTTGAAAAAGGTACAAGCTGATTTTGAATCAGAGGCATTTTAGGTGATATATTAGGTGATATATATACATCTTAGGTGATATATTAGGTGATATATATATATCTTCTTTTCTTTGGCTTGGCTTCGCGGACGAAGATTTATGGAGGGGGTAAAAAGTCCACGTCAGCTGCAGGCTCGTTTGTGGCTGACAAGTCCGATGCGGGACAGGCAGACACGATTGCAGCGGTTGCAAGGGAAAATTGGTTGGTTGGGGTTGGGTGTTGGGTTTTTCCTCCTTTGCCTTTTGTTCGTGAGGTGGGCTCTGCGGTCTTCTTCAAAGGAGGTTGCTGCCCGCCAAACTGTGAGGCGCCAAGATGCACGGTTTGAGGCGATATCAGCCCACTGGCGGTGGTCAATGTGGCAGGCACCAAGAGATTTCTTTAGGCAGTCCTTGTACCTTTTCTTTGGTGCACCTCTGTCACGGTGGCCAGTGGAGAGCTCGCCATATAACACGATCTTGGGAAGGCGATGGTCCTCCATTCTGGAGACGTGACCCATCCAGCGCAGCTGGATCTTCAGCAGCGTGGACTCGATGCTGTCGACCTCTGCCATCTCGAGTACTTCGACATTAGGGGTGTAAGCGCTCCAATGGATGTTGAGGATGGAGCGGAGACAACGCTGGTGGAAGCGTTCTAGGAGCCGTAGGTGGTGCCGGTAGAGGACCCATGATTCGGAGCCGAACAGGAGTGTGGGTATGACAACGGCTCTGTATACGCTTATCTTTGTGAGGTTTTTCAGTTGGTTGTTTTTCCAGACTCTTTTGTGTAGTCTTCCAAAGGCGCTATTTGCCTTGGCGAGTCTGTTGTCTATCTCATTGTCGATCCTTGCATCTGATGAAATGGTGCAGCCGAGATAGGTAAACTGGTTGACCGTTTTGTGTGCCCGATGGAGATGTGGGGGGGCTGGTAGTCATGGTGGGGAGCTGGCTGATGGAGGACCTCAGTTTTCTTCAGGCTGACTTCCAGGCCAAACATTTTGGCAGTTTCCGCAAAGCAGGACGTCAAGCGCTGAAGAGCTGGCTCTGAATGGGCAACTAAAGCGGCATCATCTGCAAAGAGTAGTTCACGGACAAGCTTGCAGGCGCCTCAGATTGAAGAGACTGCCATCCGTGCGGTACCGGATGTAAACAGCGTCTTCATTGTTGGGGTCTTTCATGGCTTGGTTCAGCATATATATATATATATATATATATATACACACACATCTTAGGTGATATATATATATATATATATATATATATATATACATATATATCTTAGGTGATATATTTCCTTTTATTCCAATTTCATTTTATTCCAATTTCGTACTTTATCTTATCCCAAACGGTAATCAAGTGTTTCAACCATGGTGTCTCATTAAATCCAATTAATAGTTTTGAATTCTATATATATATATTCCTCTGCTAATCTCTTTCCTATTTCATCTAACTATTTTCACCCATGCTAGTTTTCCTACTCATTCAAAGAGAGAGGTAAGGGCGGGGTGCGGTGAGATGGCTTAGGTTGGTGATGTGAAAATACGCCTCTCTCGGCAGAATTAATTAAAACCCGAAAGGAAATTTAAAAAAAAACTGAGATATTAAGACTTGTTTTAAACTTATCTACATTGGCTATGAAGAAATCAAAGGCTCAAACTGCAAAGAAAACAACTACGAAAGAGTATGACTGAAGAAACGGGGCCTACCTTATCGATCGAGCCTGCTGACTTGCTTCCTCTCCCTCCAAGACTGACTCTCCCTCCAAGACTGACTCAGCAAGCGATGGCTAAGGTAAATGTTACACCAGCGCCACTTCCTCGGGGAGCCGACAGAGATGGCACTGGAGTTCAGAAGAGAGTCCTTGAGTTGCCATCACAAGAACAATTACGCATGAGCAAAACTTCGGATATGCGCACTACTGAATCAGCATCTCTGTATCAAACAATGGAGCCAGCTAATCCATGTCTACTAGCGTTGCTAGTTAGACTAGGGCTAAGCAAAAGGCTGGAAGACAGGTAAAACAGACTTAAACATTAACTGAGAAAGAAGTTTTAGAAGAAATGGAGGGAGCAGAATTAATATATTGTGGACACAGGCCCCAACCTATGCAAGGTATGGAAGAAGAGAAATTTGATGTTTTTCAAACTACACCTCAAACTGTAGACTCCTTAGCTCAATTTTCTATGCTTTCAGAACAAATTAAAGCATGGTCAACTCAAATGAATTGGCAATTTGTTTTTGTAAGATCCAAATCTAATACACAATTTGAATATCTTAAAGATGAAATAAGTTCTATTAAAGTTGATATTTCAAAATATGCTAAAACTATGGATAAAGTTAAAGCTAAAGTTCAGAAAATTGAAGATATTCAAGATTATCACCTTGATGTAGAACAATGTAAAGATACAGTAAATAAAATGGAAGATTTTTTTTTTACAGCCTGGGAAGTTCAAAAGAAGGAACTTTACAGAAAATTGATGTTATGGAAAATCATAGTCGTAGAAATAATGTTAAAATTGTTGGACTGCCTGAAGATTTTCAAAGTCCTAATCCAGCACAGTTTTTTCAAAAATGGATTCCTGAAATTTTCCAAATAGATTTAAATGTGATAGAGCTCATAGAGCTATCAGAAAGAAACTATTTCTGTTTTTCTAAGGGATGTTTTTGTTCTCGCGATGAATTATAAAGGAAACTTGGTATTAATGGAAATTCTGTATGTATGTATTATTAATTATGATTTTTTTTGTATAACAGATATGTGGTTGATATATGATTTTAATATTTGAACTTAGTTTTAAAGTGGATTTCATTTGTTAAATACATGTATTATGTTTGATTTAAATATATGTTTAAGGGTATTATTTTAGTATTGATTTTTTTGTTGTTAGTAATTTTTTTTGTTGTTAAGTTTTATCCTTTTTTTTGTAAGTGGGTTTTTTTCTATTTTATTTACAACATTGTTAATTAATTCTTCACTCTTTATTTTGGGGGGAGGGTTGGACTAATTTTAAATTAGATGATTAATGTTGTGTTATAATTATTGGGGGGGTTAATTTGTGTAGTTTAATGATGTAGTATTCTAATTTTTATTATCTTATTTTTTATTATTTCTTTAAATGTAATTTTTATTTTATTCATGTCATAAAATTTTAAATAAAGTTAAAAAAAAAGAAAGAAACTATTTCCGGGACAAACACCATGCTCTATCCTAATTAGATGTCTACATTACCAAGTTAAAGAAATGATATTAAGATTGGGAGTCCAAAATGCTAGAAAACAGCAAGGTCCCATAATGATTGGAAATAATAGAGTATTTTTTTATGCAGGTTTGAGTACGTCTATTGTTAAGAGAAGGAAAGAATTTAATCTGTTTTTTGGAAAAAGGGATATAAATTTGCTTTTTGATATCCAGCTATACTTAAAGTCTTTACTAGAGAAAATCAAACATGCTTTTTTACTGATGAGGATGAAGCTTTAGAATTTGCTACTTCACTGCCTGATTATAAATAATGCTACTCAAAGTCATTCTTTTGAAGAATCAAAACTTAGCCAAGATAACTTGCAAGATAGATCTCAGATGTTGGACGCCGAGAACCGATTGAGATTGATGATGATCAAGTAAACAAAGATCTTGAAGAAGCTTATCGTACTTGATAAAATGATGAAGGTGCTTTCTATATTATGTCTGGGGAAGGCAGGCTTTTTGTCCTCTCCTTCCACAGCCACGTGCCACTTAGTAGTGTCTTGCCGAAGAAACTTACCCCATCAAGGTTTTCCAAATGATAACCTCGCTCTTTTAGGTCACCACACAGTTCCTTTTTGTTTCAAGTGAATCATTAGGCAGCCAGTCCTCCCCTCTTACATGAACCACAAGGGCTTTGACTAGGCTGATCTAAGCACTCACAACTATCTTCCAAATGTGGTTTTCCATAAGCTTGCCAGCTTGTCTTGTTCCAGTCCCAACTGCTGCTGCTAACTGTAAAAGTGCAGAACTGATCTGTGTGTGTGTGTGTGTGTGTGTGTGTGTGTGTGTGTGTCTTTCTCTCTCTCTCTGCCCCTCTCAGAGAAAAAGCCTGTTTAACTTTCTCTGCTTGCAAAACCACATGACCCTCTTTACCTCATCATTATTAGATTGAGGTGTATATAAATTGGAATAAAAGGATCGTTCCTATCCCATCCAGACAGCCTGCGGCTCCAAACTACTCCTCCAATTTCTTTCATCTGTTGCTTTTCAAAACAACAATTCATTAGTGAAGTCTCTTCGGCACACCCCAAAGTATTTCCAAAGGCCCCGAGGAGCCGCCCTGTCTGGCTTGAGCAGAGCTCCAGTATTTTAAATAAGATCTGTTTTGAAGTGTTTGTATGTGACCTACACTAACAAACCTGCCCCAATTTATCTCCCAAAAATATATCTATATACAATACAAACACAACATAATCTGTCACATTATATATCAGTACTTTTTTTTTTGGGGGGGGCGGTTTTCTCTGTTTTTTTTTTAGGATTTCCTTGCTTTCTTTTTCTGGAAGATGTTACTTATTTTTATAAACTGCTGTGGAGCTGGGATGAGTGGCAAGATTGAATTATAGTCAATAACTCATGAGTAATCCATTTCTAGATTTATAATAGGGTGGTAAATTATTTAAATTTTGTAACTGATAATGTGAACGGGCTCAGTAATCCAATTAAGTGAAAAAAGATTTTAACTTATATTTTAAAATTGAAAGTTGATATTGCTTTTTTATAAGAGATTAATTTAATCAAAAAAGAATATCAAAAATTAAAAAAGAGAATGGGTTGGTCAAGTTATAGCTTCATCATTTAATTCTAAGGCAAAAGGAGCTGTTATTTTAATTAATAAGAAGTAATCTTTTAAATTACAATCTACTGTTATTGATTCTGTAGGAGGTTTGATTTAGTAAATTGTCAAATTCATTCAGAATTTTGGATGCTTATGAATATTTATACACCTAATGTAGATGATGAAAAATTTATTCAGGATTTTTTTTTCATCTTGAGGAAGCAAATCACAATATGATAATTGGTGGTGATTTAAATTTTTATTAACACCCATTATGGACAATTTGCAAAAATCAATAACTAGAACAAATTTAAATTTTTTTTTTAACTTTGATGAAGCATTTGAATTTAGTTGATATTTGGAGAAAATTAAATCTGAAAGAAAAGGATTATTCATTTTATTCTTATAGGTTTGATTCTTATTCCAAAATAGATTTCTTTTTAATTTCATCTCAATTACAAGGACAAGTTATACATGCAGAATATAAAACTAGGATTTTATAGATAATTTAGCTCTATTGATTCATTTTTAGATGGGGGTTTAATTCTTGGTTATTGAGTAATGTTGATTTTTGTAACTATATAAGAAACCAAATTCAGGTATATTTAGATACTAATATTGGTTCTGTTGGTAATAGATTTATTTTATGGGATGCTTTAAAAGCCTATTTAAGAGGTCAAATAATAAGTTATTCTACTAAAATTAAGAAAGATTATCTTAAAGAAGTAGATTAACTTGAAAAAGAAATAGAGATTTTAGATAAAAATTTGCAGAAAGATCCGTCTGAAAAGAAAAAGACAGATTTAATAAATAAGAAAATGTATTACAACTTGATGCAAACTTACAGAACAGAGATATTAGTTCAGAGATCTAGGCAGAAGTACTACGAATTGGGGAAAAGAGTGCATAAGGTCCTGACTTAGCAATTTGAAGATGGAACTGACATCAAGAACTATTAATGCTATTAAAAGAAAGTCAAAAATTACTTATAAACCTCAAGATATAAACGATTCTTTTATTCCAATTTATATACATCTCAATGTAATGATGATGAGGTAAGGATTAATAGTTTTTTAAAAATCTGAAATCTATCTTCCTTCTCTAAATTGCCAAGATCGCAAAGATTTAGATTCCTCATTTACAGTTAAAGAAATTATTAATGGTTTTAATTCTAGGCAAAATGGCAAATCTCCAGGGGAAGATGTTTTTCCATCTGAATTTCATAAGAAATTTAAATATTTGTTTTGAACCAAGCAGTAGAAACCCATTCTTTACCAGAATCCTTTTTGAATACAATTATAATAACTAAGAAAGATAGATTTTTTCAGAGCTGAATCTTATAGACCAATGTCACTATTAAATGTTAATTATAAAATTAAGGCTAAAGTTTTTGAATGCAATTATAACAGTAATACCTGAGAAAGATACTTATTAAGAGTTGAATCTTATAGACCAATTTCACTATTAAATGTTAATTATAAAATTATAGCTAAAGTTTTTGAATGCAATTATAACAGTTATACCTAAGAAAGATATTTATTAAGAGCTGAATCTTATAGACCAATTTCATTATTAAATGTTGATTATAAAATTATAGTGAAAGTTTCAGAGAATAAGCTTACTAAATATTTACCGAATTTAAGTCATTTAGACCAATCTGGATTTGTTAAAAATTGACACTCTGCAGATAATATTGCTAAATGAATTAGTTTAATTTATATATCTGAGAAGAAATCAGATTCAGCATTGGTTTTATCATTAGACGTTGAAAAGGCTTTCGATAGATTAGAATGGAGTTATTTATTTAAGGTGGTGGAAATATTTGGATTAGGATCTGTATTTATTAGCTGGATTAAAACTTCATGTAAAAATCCTTCTCTTAAATTCATGACTAATCGACAAATTTCTTCTGCTTTATCGCTAACTAAATCAATTAGCCAAGAATGTCCTTTGTCTCCGACTTTATTTGTTTTAGCAATTGAATCTTAGGCACAATTAATAAAACTATTAATATTAAAGGAATGAAAATTAATAGTGAGGAATTTAAGATAAATTTGTTTGCTGATGATGATTGATTTATATAACAGAATGTGAAAATACTTTACATTCATTGTTTATGAGATAAAAAGAATATAGTGAAACATCAGGTTATAAAATTTATTGGGGCATAAGTGAAATTATGCCATTGGTTGAGGGATGTTATATCAATGTAAACAGGTTGCCCAATTTAGGTAATCGATAATGGAATTAAATATTTAGGTATTAAAATTGATTAAAAAATTTGGACAATTTATAGAAATTGAATTTATATAAATTGGTTCAGAAGTGGAGAGAGTCAAGAACTTCAAATTCCTGGGTGTCAACATCTCTGAGGATCTGTCCTAGAGCTTTCACATTGATGCAATCACAAAGAAGGCTTGCCAGCGGCTATACTTTGTGAGGTGTCTGAGGAGATTTGGTATGACACCAAAAACTCTAAAAAAAACTTCTACAGGTGCACCATAGAGAGTATTCGGGCTGGTTGCACCACTGCCTGGTATGGAGGTGCCAATTCTCAGGACAATTTATATAAATTGTAAAATTAAAGATGATTTAAATAGATGGAATGATTTACCTATAACTTTAATAAATAGAGTAAATTGTATTAAAATGAATATTTTTACAATATTTTTCAATTTATTCCTTGTCAAAATTTTTTTAAAGGATTTAAATTCAATTATTAGGAAATGTTTGGAAAAATTAACTTGGAAATTTGAATGAGGAGGCTTATCCAACTCCTACATTTTCAAAATTATTATAAAACTGCTCAATTGAAATTTATTAGTGGAATGCTTGATTTAGATAAATTTTTAATGTGGGCTAAGATAGAATTAATTAAAATAGATGAAAAAAAATTAAATATAAATGGAATTCAAAAGTATTAATTGGTAGTAAGGATCCACCTATATTGAAACATTTAATTGAATTATGAAATAAAATAGATTGAGATAAGTGCGAAAGGTATGATATCACGTAAAACGCCTTTATATCAAAATAAACTCTTTCCTTTTACTCTTAATAATCAATTTTTGAAGATATGGAATCACTGGGGATTAAAACAATAGAAGACTGTTTTGAAGCTGGTAATTATATTCTTTTCAATGAATGAAGAAAAAATATAATGTCCCGAATAATACTTTTTTTGTTATTATGAAGTTAAAGCTTTTCTAATCGATGTTAGGCCGAAATTTAAGTTTACCTCGACAGTCTGAATTAGAAATGTTGATTACTAAAGGAGATAAATAAATTTATTTCAGTAATATAAAAATGTATACCTGTGGCCCCTCCCACAGGCTCCTGAATAAAGGTGACTATTCCACAGCCCCCTCCCCAGAGCAGTACAGTCAAGCAGCATGGATGTGCCTTTGTTCTATAGCAAATAAAAGCCTATAAGTTTGCTCAACTTCAGACTTTTGGAGTAATTTTTTTTTTTAATTTTTTTTTTTCACACCATAAATCACAATAGCCATGATATACACTTTTTCTTTTCCACACATTTACAGTGACTTTTTCTCCCCCCCCCCCTCCTCCCAAGCCACCCCCCCACCCCCCCCTCTCATCCATTTTAGGTATACAATCTAGGTTGCATTAATTCAGTCAGACAATGTTGTCATTCAACAAAAATATACCAGAAATTCTACTGAGTCCATTCTTTTCTTTTCTTCTCCTTCCATCAACTTAGGTAATGTTTGTTCCCGGTAGGTTTTCGCTATTGTATTTAATGTAAGGCTCCCATACTTGTTCGAATATTTCAATATTATTTCTTAAACTATATGTTATTTTTTCGAATGGAATACATTTATTCATTTCTATATACCATTGTTGTATTTTCAAATTATCTTCCAATTTCCAGGTTGACATAATACATTTTTTTGCTACGGCTAGGGCTATCTTGACAAATCTTTTTTGTGCATCTTCCAAGTCAATTCCAAGTTCTTTATTTTTTATGTTACTTAGGAGAAAGATCTCTGGATTCTTTGGTATATTGTTTTCTGTTATTTTATTTAATATCTGATTGAGATCATCCCAAAATTTTTCTACTCTCTCACATGTCCAGATTGCATGAATTGTTGTTCCCCTTTCTTTTTTACATCGAAAACATCTATCAGATACTGTTGGGTCCCATTTATTTAACTTTTGCGGTGTAATGTATAGTCTGTGTAACCAATTATATTGTATCATACGCAGCCTCGTATTTATTGTATTTCTCATCGTTCCAGAACATAATTTCTCCCATGTTTCCTTTTTTATCTTTATATTTAAATCTTGTTCCCATTTTTGTTTAGTTTTACCATTTGTTTCCTCATTCTCCTTTTCTTGCAGTTTGATATACATATTTGTTATAAATCTTTTGATTAACATTGTATCTGTAATCACATATTCAAGGTTACTTCCCTCTGGTAAACTCAAATTGCTTCCTAATTTATCTTTCAAGTAGGATCTCAGTTGGTAATATGCCAGCGCTGTATCTCCAGTTATATTGTACTTATCTCTCATTTGTTCAAAGGATAAGAATCTACTTCCTGAAAAACAATTTTCTATTCTTTTAATCCCTTTTTTTTCCCATTTTCTAAAGGAAAGGTTGTCTATTGTAAAAGGGAGTAGCTTATTTTGCGTCAATATTAGTTTTGGTATTTGATAATTTATTTTATTTCTTTCTACATGAATCTTCTTCCATATATTGAGGAGATGGTGTAATACTGGAGAAGTTCTATGTTGTACCAATTTTTCGTCCCATTTATATAATATGTGTTCAGGTATCTTTTCCCCTATTTTATCTAATTCTAGTCTCGTCCAGTCTGGTTTTTACCTTGTTTGATAAAAATCTGATAGGTACCTTAATTGTGCGGCTCTATAATAATTTTTGAAGTTTGGCAATTGTAAGCCTCCTTGTTTATACCATTCTGTTAATTTATCTAGTGCTATCCTCGGTTTCCCCCCTCTCCATAAAAATCTCCTTATTATTTTCTTTAACTCTTTGAAGAATTTTTCTGTCAGTTGTATTGGCAATGCCTGAAATAAGTATAGTATCCTTGGAAAAATGTTCATTTTAATACAGTTTATCCTTCCTATCAGTGTTAGTGGTAGTTCTTTCCAATGCTCTAAATCGTCCTGTAATTTTTTCATTAGTGGATTGTAATTGAGTTTATATAATTGGCCTAGATTTTTGTTTATTTGCACACCTAGGTATCTTATTGCCTGCATTTGCCATCTGAATGGGGATTCCTCCTTAAATTTTGAGAAATCCGCGTTATTCATAGGCATTGCTTCACTTTTATTTACGTTTATCTTGTATCCCGACACTTCTCCATATTCCTTCAATTTCTTATATAGTTCTTTTATTGATAGTTCTGGTTCTGTTAAGTACACTATCACATCATCCGCAAATAGACTGATTTTATATTCCCTGTCTTTTATTTTTATTCCTTTTATATTATTATCTATTCTTATCGATTCTGCTAGTGGTTCTATAGCTAGCGCAAACAATAATGGTGATAGTGGGCATCCCTGCCGCGTTGACCTGCTTAAGTTAAATTGCTTTGATACATGTCCATTTACTGTCACTTTCGCTAACGGTCCCTCATATAATGCTTTAATCCAATTAATATACTTCTCCGGTAAACTGAATTTTTGCAATACTTTGAACAAGTAATTCCATTCTACTCTGTCGAAGGCCTTCTCTGCGTCTAAAGCAACTGCTACTGCCGGTGCTTTATTTCCTTCTACTGCATGAATTAAGTTAATAAATTTACAAATATTGTCTGTTGTGCGTCTTTTTTTGATAAATCCAGTTTGGTCTAAATTTACCATTTTCGGTACCTGTTCTGCTAATCTGTTTGCTAATAGTTTAGCTATTATCTTATAATCTGTGTTTAGCAGAGATATTGGTCTATATGACGCTGGTGAGAGTGGATCTTTCCCTTGTTTTAGTATCACTGTAATTATTGCTGTTTTACATGAATCTGGTAAGTTTTGTGTCTCATCAATCTGGTTGATTACATCCAGGAGGGGCGGTATTATTAGATCTTTAAATGTTTTGTAGAATTCTATTGGGAGTCCATCCTCTCCTGGTGTCTTATTATTTGGTAAATTTTTTATTATCTCTTGTATTTCTACTGTTCCAAATGGTTCTGTTAATTTATTTTGTTCCTCTATTTGTAGTTTTGGTAGTTCAATTTTAGTCAAAAATTCATCTATTTTCCCTTCTTTCCCTTCGTTTTCAGTTCGGTATAATTGTTCATAGAATTCTCTGAAGTTTTCCTTAATTTCTTTTGGATTATATGTAATTTGTTTGTCTTTTTTCCTTGTTGCCAATACCATTTTCTTAGTTTGCTCTGTCTTAAGCTGCCATGCTAAGATTTTGTGTGTTTTTTCACCTAGTTCATAATATTTCTGTTTTGTCTTCATTATATTCTTCTCCACCTTATATGTTTGTAATGTTTCATATTTTATTTTTTTATCCGCCAATTCTCTTCTTTTGGTTGTATCTTCCTTTTTTGCTAATTTTTTTTCTATGTTTATTATTTCCCTTTCCAACTGCTCTGTTTCCTGATTATAGTCCTTCTTCATCTTGGTTGCATAACTTATTATTTGTCCTCTAATGAATGCTTTCATTGCGTCCCATAGTATAAACTTATCTTCCACTGATTCCGTATTTACTTCAAAGTACATTTTTAATTGTTTTTCAATAAATTCTCTAAAATCCTGTCTTTTAAGTAGCATGGGGTTTAATCTCCATCTATACATTCTTGGAGGGATGTCCTCTAGCTCTATTGCCAATAACAGGGTTGAGTGGTCCGATAATAGTCTAGCTTTATATTCCGTTTTCCTAACTCTCCCTTGAATGTGGGCTGATAACAGGAATAGGTCTATCCTTGAGTATGTTTTATGTCTAGTCGAGTAGTATGAGTATTCCTTTTCTTTTGGGTTTTGTTTCCTCCATATGTCCACAAGTTTCATTTCTTGCATTGATTTAATTATAAATTTGGTTATTTTGTTCTTCCTGTTAATTTCTTTCCCCGTTTTATCCATATTTGGATCCAAATTCAGATTGAAATCCCCTCCTATTAGTATGTTCCCTTGCGTATTAGCTACCTTCAAAAAGATATCTTGCATAAACTTTTGATCTTCTTCGTTAGGTGAATATATATTAAGTAGATTCCAAAGCTCCGAATATATCTGACATTTTATCATAACATATCTCCCTGCTGGATCTATTATTTCCTCTTCTATTTTAAATGGCACATTTTTGCTAATTAATATAGCCACTCCTCTTGCTTTTGAATTATACGATGCTGCTGTTACATGTCCTACCCAATCTCTCTTTAATTTCTTGTGCTCCAATTCAGTTAAGTGTGTTTCTTGGACAAATGCTATATCTATTTTTTCCTTTTTCAGTAAATTTAGTAGTTTCTTCCTTTTAATTTGGTTATGTATTCCATTAATATTTAGAGTCATATAGTTCAGCGTAGCCATTTTATATTTTGTTTATCTTCTCTTTCCGTTTTTCCATCATTACCTTTCCTCCTTTTCCATTTCTGTTTTCTTATTTTCAACTCTTTACCAGACAACATTCTTACAACATCCAACATTTTCCTTATTCTCCTATTTCTATCTTCTTTATCCCCAATCTCCCCTTCCCCTCCTGAGTTGTCCTTTATCCCTTGTCAGACAACCACATCTCCCCTCTCCATTTGGATTTGCAAATCCACTCGCAAACGTCAACTGATTTTGCAGTGACCGCTCTTTTCCCCCACCCAGCCCCCCCCAGAAAAGATTTCACTTTTTATATGTCACAAAGGTCACTCTTTTAATTCCCTCCTTATTCTCTCTATTCCATTACCTTCCCTTATTAATTCTTGTCTATACTATCTATGTTTTCCTCTAATTACAGATACTTTCACGTATGCCCATTGTCTCTATTCACTCTTATACCTCTTTACCCGCATACATATCAATCGTGGTCATTTTTACCCTCATTACCCGTCTTCATCCCTCAGTCTATTTTTGTCTTTACCCACATACATATCAATCGTGATCATTTTTGCTCTCATTACCCGTCTCCATCCCTCAGTTTATTTTTGTAATTGTTCTGCAAATTTTCGTGCTTCTTCTGGATCCGAGAACAGTCTGTTTTGTTGTCCTGGAATAAATATTTTCAATACCGCAGGATGCTTCAGTGTAAATTTATATCCTTTCTTCCATAAAATCGCTTTTGCTGTATTGAACTCTTTTCTCTTCTTTAGGAGTTCAAAGCTTATATCTGGATAAATGAAGATTTTTTGCCCTTTATACTCCAGTGGTTTGTTGCCCTCTCTTACTTTTTCCATTGTCTTCTCCAGTACCTTTTCTCTTGTAGTATATCTTAGGAATTTTACTACAATCGATCTTGGTTTTTGTTGTGGTTGTGGTTTAGGGGCCAATGCTCTATGTGCCCTTTCTATTTCCATTTCTTGCTGTAGTTCTGGACATCCTAGGGCCTTAGGGATCCATTCTTTTATAAACTCCCTCATATTCTTGCCTTCTTCATCTTCCTTAAGGCCCACTATCTTTATGTTATTTCTTCTGTTATAATTTTCCATTATATCTATTTTTTTGGCTAGTAATTCTTGTGTCTCTTTAGTTTTTTTATTAGATTCCTCCAATTTCTTTTTTAAGTCCTCTACCTCCATTTCTGCTGCTATTGCCCGTTCTTCCATCTTGTCCATTTTTTTCCCCATTTCTGTTAAGGTCATATCCATTTTATTTATTTTCTTTTCTGTGTTGTTTATTCTTCTTCTTAAATCATTGAATTCCTGTGTTTGCCATTCTTTAAATGACTCCATGTATCCTCTAACAAGAGCAAGTATATCCTTTACCTTGCCTTTCCCTTTATCTATTTCACTGTATTCTTCCTCTGGGTTGGCCATCTGTTGTTTCTTTGATGCCCTTTCCTCCTCTTCTTTCTTGTTTCCATTGTCTTCTGTGGTCTCTTCTTGCTGCAGGTGTTCTGCAGCTGTCGTTGCCGGCTGTGGAGATCGACTCCCCAGCTGGTCCCCCCTCCCATCGGTGTGTTTTTTTTCATGCGCGGTTGCGCACTTTTACTCGGCTCTGTGAGCCATTGTTGTAGTTCTTTTTCTACCGACCTGAGGTAGTGGGGTCCTCTCTCCACAGCGGGCCTCTTCGGACAGGTAAGGCCTTCACCTTTTTCCTCCGTTGTCTTCTCTTCCTCTCTTCTTTCCGTTGATTTTGATTTTTCTCCTTTTGTCTCCATCTTCTTTCCACCTTTATACTCACTTTTCTTTAACTTGTATTTCTGTGCCTTTGTATTTTCTCTTGTTTTTCCCGACTTTTCTGGAGAGGGCTGGAGTTCACCGTCCGGCCACTACTCCATCACGTGACTCCTCCCGACTTTTGGAGTAATTGACGGTGGATCATATACACCTATGACTGTGAGACCAAGCACAATTCCAATGCTATCTACAAGTTTGCCGATGACACCACAGTTGTCGGCAGAATCACAAACTGCAATGAGGAAATGTACAGGGATATATCAGTTCGCTGATAACAATCTTGTGCTCAATGTTAGCAAAACCAAAGAGACAATTGTGGACTTCAGGAAGAAGTCAGGGGAACACGACCCTATCCTCACTGAGGGTTCAGAAGTGGAGAGAGTCAAGAACTTCAAATTCCTGGGTGTCAACATCTCTGAGGATCTGTCCTAGAGCTTTCACATTGATGCAATCACAAAGAAGGCTTGCCAGCGGCTATACTTTGTGAGGTGTCTGAGGAGATTTGGTATGACACCAAAAACTCTAAAAAAAACTTCTACAGGTGCACCATAGAGAGTATTCGGGCTGGTTGCACCACTGCCTGGTATGGAGGTGCCAATTCTCAGGACAAGAATAAATTCCAGGGGATTATTAACTTGGCCTTGACATCAAAGGTACCAGATTTCACTCCATCAAGAACATTTACATGAGGTGGTGTCTTAAAAAAGCAGCCTCTATCCTAAAGACCCCCACCATCCAGGCCATGCCCTCTTCACTTTGCTACCATTGGGAAAAAGGTAAGGAGCCTAAAGATGAGCACTCTGGCACAAAGACAGCTTCTTCCCCGCTGCCATCAGATTCCTGAATAATCACTGAACCAAAGACACTGCTTTAATTTTCATGGACTATTATTTAAAAAAAAAATTATAGTAATGTTGTCAGATGGTTATAATATGAACATTTGCACTTGGACGCTGCTGCAAAAACCCTGAACTTCATGACAATACATTCTGATTCTGTTATAGTGTTGCATGTCTAAATAAAAAAAATAAAGGGCTCTTACGTTCCAGTGAGAATAAACCCAAACCTGTCCAATCCCTCTATTCTATGCAAAACCCTGGTAACCCTCCTGCACTCTTCTTTTGACACTTTTCTGTGTCATCCGGAATGAAACACCATAGTCTCAGTGCAGTCTAACCAATATTTGCATGGCTGCAACATGACATCCCAATGTTCTATGAAGGCAACCATACCAAATCCCTTCTTCATTATCATATCCACCAATTATGCCACTTCCAGCAAGTTATTGAGTTGCATCTGAAGCCTCTGTACATCAATGCTCCGAAGGACCCTGTCATTTACTCTATATCCTACCACATTCAACTTTTCAAAGACACCACAGATGCAATCAGAAATATCACTCATTCCCCACTGTTCTCTGCTTCTTGTCATCAAACCAACTTTTGGATCTAGTTTGATAACACACCCTGGATGCCGCCTACTGCCCTGCCTTCAACAATTTTCTTACTTAGCTGCTATGAAGCTGTAATTTACTTAAAATAAAAAAACATTTAAAATCTTAATATAAAAACTAATTTTCATGCTCTTGTCCCATGTCCATGCTCCCACTTCAGTAGTTGCAGCAACTAACATTACAAATACCGAGGCAGCACTGAAATAATTTCTGTGATACAGTTGAGACGCTAATATGTGTTCTTCAAATAGGATGTTGAAAAGCAGCCATATCAGAACAAGATTCTGATTCAGTTGTGCAACTTAACCATTGTGGCTTAAAACAAAAATGAGACTAATTGGTAGTACACTTGTCTACACTGAAATGGAAGTCAGTAAGGTCATTAAGATCATCTAACAGGATTCACTGAGAAAAATTGGAAGGTCAACTGTTATTTTTCCCCTCAGTGAATTAGACCTCTCAATGTTAAAAACAGCAAAGAACACACTCATCAGTTCTTCGGTATAAAGTCGAAGGGAGTACCTAATGCATTGTGAAACATAGGTTAAGGCCACAAGCAAGCTAAAAACATTTTTCTAAGGACCATGCAGGAGAAACTCAGCAGGTCAAACAGTATACTTATATAGCAAAGATAAAGATATACAACCAATGTTTTGGGCTTGAGCCTTTCATCAAGGTATAGCAAGGTGTAGGCAGGTGCCTGAATAAAATGGTGGGGGGAAGGAGCACAGTCCCACAGGTAGGAGGTGATAGGTAGATAAGGAGGGAGAGCACACCAGCCAACAAGGGAAGTTCAAGGTATCAACAAAACATAGACAGGTGCCAGAACATGATAGTCGGGGAGGGGGTAGGAGCTAGTCACCTGATCACAATGGTGGGGGGGCAGAGCAGAGGGGAGGAGCTAGATACCCAACAGTGGGGAGGGGCAGAGGGAAGAGCCAGGTGCCCAAACACAAAGGTGGGGGCAGTAGGGGGGAGAAGCAGACATCTGTTGGATTGTGGCCCTGTGCTCCTTCCATTCCCCACCATTTTCTTCAAGTGCCTGCCTACACTTTGCTTGTACCTGATGAAGAACTCAAGCCTGAAACATTGGTTATTTACCTTTATCTTAGCTATATAAAGGACACAGTTTGACTTGCTGAGTTTCTCCAGCATTGTGCTTTTACTTCAATCACTATGTCTGGAGACTTACGTGTTTTACTCCTTAAAAACATTCCTGACTGGTTGTTCATCCAAGGAGAGTTTAATTTCATAGAGTTGGCATTATAAAGGTACAAATTTACATATGAACAAAAAGGTAAAAATATGCATTATTAAGGACTATCTACCTGACTGAATCTCTTTTTTTTTTGGCACTAAACGAAACCATGAATATTTATTTTTCCTTTTATTATCTCTTTTTTGTCTAATGGTACTTTACAGAAATATAATGTATACTGTTATAATTGGTGTAGCTTTAGTACCTGTGTGGCAGCAACTGGTAAGGATTTTGGGGCATCTGTATATTGTATGTATGTTTCTGTTAATAGAAACACAGAAACATAGAAAATAGGTGTAGGAGTAGGCCATTTGGCCCTTCAAGCCTACACCGCCATTAATTTTGATCATGGCTGATCATCCACTCAGTACCCTGTTCCAGCTCTCTCTCCACACCCCCTAATCCCCTTAGTCACAAGTACTAAATTTAACTCTCTCTTAAATATAGCTATGGAACCGGCATCAATCACTTCCTGTGGCAGAGAATTCCATAAATTCACCACCCTCTGAGTGAAAAAATTCTTCTTCATCTCAGTCCTAAAGGACTTCCCCTTTATCTTTAAACTGTGACCCCTGGTTCTAAACTTGCTCAACATTGGGAACAATCTTCCTGCATCTAGCCTGTCAAATCCTTTAAGAATTTTGAATGCTTCTATTAAATATCCCCTTAATTGTCTAAACTCTCATTTCATTTCAAAGTACTTCAGAATGCTTGGAAAGGGAAGAAAACACTGGTACAAATTTTTGGTTGGCATATAGGCTCCCTGTTTTAAAATTCAGATATGTTGTAATCAAGAGGGATATTTCAGGTTACTTTTATGATCCACCGGTTGAACACAAGTTAACAATCACCCACACATAATGGGCATTTAAGCAGGTATCAGTGGACTCTGGAACCAGAGTAGATGGACAGCTAAAAATCTGAGCTTTCAGAAAAGTGGAAAGGAACAAAAGTGGAGGAAGAGTTCAATCTCTTGTTGCAGGTAAATTGCAAAATAGAGACATCATAAAATATATCAGCTTAATAAAAGTAATTTAAAAAACAAATTTTCTGTCCAGATGCAAATATTCTTGTTGAAGGAAAATACCAAACAAAGCTGTAACACAATGAGCCCTAGCTCATCATGGCACCACCTGTACGCATTACTAACTTGTGAATAAACCCAGTTCAGTTCGAGGGCTTCAGATGGTGCGGGAAAGAGCTGGTTGGATTCCAACTGCCACAGAAAAAGGGCCTTTACACATGTAAGGTGACTGAGTGGGGGTGCGGCAGGAGGGAAGTGGAAAACTTGGTGAAGCCTTGCTCTCTGGTTAAAGCAGATCCATCAATGCTATCAAAACTGCAAACTCCACACAGACAGCGCCCAAGGCCAGGATTGAATCTGGGTCTCTGCCGCTCTGAGGCCATGGCTGTAGCTGCACCACTGTGCCACTCTTACATTGTAAAAGCCGCCCTGGAAAATCCAACCCAATGTTTTCAGAAAGGTGCGTGATCCACATGTGGCACACATCAGAAATGAGGGCCTATTCTGTTTGTAATTCCCAATCACTGAAATATTTGTAGAGCTCACAAAAGTTCCAGAAATTTTTAAGTGCACTGCTGATGGATGAGAGAAAACAAAGCAATTGAAATCTTGGCAGGAGATCACCTCTGTTTACTGTGAAATCAAAAACCTTTATAATAATCTCATTAGTCATTTACTTGCAGAAAACAGAGGAAATATGCTACATTTATGTTGTCCTCTTTCATATTGGAAAAATTGTTTTGATCAAATGTATAAGGATAGCCTCCTGCTAAAAACAAAATACTGGAAATAGCAGTGAAGAAAAGGCTCTCAGAAAGGGAAAGAGAACTGTTGTGGTCAACAACTTTTATTCAGACAACACCTTGATTGTAGCCAGATGTTTCAAAGTTTTCCAAGAGTGCAAGAGCGAATAAAATTTGACATCAGGTCACGATGGAAGTAATACAAAGAATAACCATAAACTTGATGAAACAGATAAGTTTACAGAGGGTTCTAAAGGAAGAATTAGAATGAGAGAGAGTGAGAGAGAGAGAGAGAGAGAGAGAGTGTTAGTGTAGCGGTTAGCACAACTGTTACAGCGCCACCTGGGTTCGAATCCTGCGCTGTCTGTAAGGAGTTTGTATGTTCTCTCTGTGTCTGTGTGGGTTTTCCCTGGGGACTCCAGTTTCCTCCCTTCAAAACATACCAGGGGTTGTTGGTTAATTGGGCGTATTTGGATAGCATGACTTGTGGGCCAAAAGGGACTGTTACCGTGCTGTATGTCTAAATTTAAATTTAAAAAAATAAAATTTAGAGAGAGAGAGAGAGAGAGAGAGAGAGAGAGAGAGAGAGAGATAAAAAACAACTCCTTTCTCAATGTCCACTTGTACACATTAATTTTGTATATCAAGGGAAGAGGCTAGAGGAAGATGGTGTCCAGGATGAATTACAAGTGTACCCCACTTTAAGAAACTAGAGCATTTCTATGGAACCTTTTTTAAGCCAAAATGGCATTAAGCAAAGATTTCTGTGGGAAAAATTTTCAAGTATTCCCACACCCAAAAAATAACCTACCAAATCATACAAAATAATACATAAATCCTGAAATAACATTAAATATAGTAAAAGCAGGAATTATATGATAAATATACAATATATAAAATAGAAATAACATATGTACAGTGCAGTTTCACTTACCGAATCAGGAAGAAAACTGGCCCACCGGCTGCCCTGTAACTGCCCCACCAGCCATATGCTGACAGCCCTACCAGTCGTCCTGTGACTGCCCCACCGGCCGTGTGCTGACAGCCCTACCAGCTGCCCTGTGACCGCCCCACTGGCTGCCCTGTGACAGCTCCACAGTTCCCAGGAAAGGAGCTGCTTGAGGTGCACGTGCAGCCTCTATAACGGCTTGCATTTTTTTTGTAAAAGCGAAAACCCTTTCGTAAAAGCAAATACAGCTTTCTTTGTAAAAGCACATTTTCGCAATTTGAGTATCGTAAAACGGGGTATACCTGTATGCCAAATTTAAATATGAATTGAAAAGTGAGTGTTACAAAGTTTGAAATTACTACTGAATAAATTTTTCATCAACGGAACTTACATGTCTTCCACTGTGATATCCTTAAGGATTTGGCAGTAGTCCACATTCCAAACAGCTTGATCGTCCCATACCTTGGATGCAAGCAAGATAGCTCCCAACACAATCCGTTTCCAGTTACTAGGGCAAATATCAATCTCTGCATACGTTAGGAGTCGCTCAAGATACACCTGAAAACAGTTAATTAAAAGATAGTCCATCTCTTGTACAGTACGTTTTCTCATATCCGAAAGGCTTGGGACCAGACGTTTTTCAGTTATTTGTTTTATCGATTATCAGAATAATGGCTTTGAGCAGCTCAGTAGCATCAGCAGAATACTTGTATTAGTGGTAAAACAACAAGAAAAAACAAGGCGAGCCTTTGAGCATGAGATAATGTTTAATACGTACCAAAAAACTTTATCTCTGCTTACAAAGTGAGATAAATGCAGCACCAAACACTAGAAATTCTTTTTTTCAACTTGTGACATCATGTCAGCACCGCAAAAAGTTCAGTTTTTGGATCTTTTTGGTATTCAGAATTTTGGATATGGGGAAATGTACTGTATCAATAATTTTTTTTTCCCCTCCCAACCCAAAGTTTTTGGCTGGGATATGGAAAAGGTGAGCTGAGTATGTATTGCACTGGAATTCAACATTAGCCACCACTAGTCAATGTTTCACGATTAGTCCATTAGACAAAAGCAGAAATAGGCTGTTTAGCCCATCGAGTCTGCCCTGCCATTACTCCATGTGCTGTGAAGTTCTCCATATTCTGTGTAAAGAACTTTGCGTCACAATAGAGGTTATTCATTTTACTCTCAGCCTTCTTTCTGAAGAGTTGTTTCAACCACATATTTTAAAAAAAATCAAAAAGAGCTGTTTTTTTAAAATACAGAATTGAAAAGCTAAGAACAAAAACGTGCCTGTTGTGAACCAATATTGCATTGACTGCCAATCTCTTTTATGCTAAACTTAGATTTTTAATCAAAGTTCATTTATTGGTTGACTTGAAAAAACCATAGCCATTTCATTGATCAGGCGTAATCAACTGAAGAGGGATCATGGACAAAGCAACTTCAGTGATTCTAATTCACTACATTGACTCTCCTCGGAGAATTCAAAAAGACATTGTGACTGAGCCTTTAAAATTAGAGATATGCTAAAATGCCCTGCAATTTTCAAGGAGGGAGGAAAAGGAAAAACAAGTAATTAAGAAATAATTACTCTGTGGATACACCATAACTAATAGTTTAACAATTAGGAATGGCAACATGAGAACATAGGAAATAGGAGCAAAAGCAGCCCATCAAGCTTGCTACTTCAATTCAATAGAAGAAGGCATATCTGTCTCCACCTACTTGCCTTTTCTTCATAGCTCTTTATTCCCATACTATGCAGAAATCTATCTAATTCTGTTAAGATTTCCCCTTGGCTTTGTACAAGACAACAGTGATAAAAATGTGAGCAATTTAGCCCAAGGCCATTTGTTCTATTTCATAAACCGAATAAACCTAATAAACTTAACTGCACCGGGACCCAGTCAGAATATTTTTCCGATTAGTACGGAAGGGCAAGGTCCAAGACTCACGACACAATCTTGAGAAAGAATAGGGGATTCCCTTGGCTTCATTCAATCCATTTTGTCCACCACTAGCTGGTGAAATAGAGCAGGGAAAAAGGAAATAATATATGAATTTGGCACATTTTCTGGACTCTCCATAACATATTGAAATTTACAAATTACATTATTTGTGAAATCCAATTGTTATTGTTTTATAGGAGAATGCAATAAATAGAGAAATCTGTCAAAGGAAGCACCCATAAGGTGCAAATGGATGACTAGTTGTGTGAATGGAAGGAAACTGGTGAGAACACTCATTAAGCCTTGAGTTTTCTCCATTGAGGGGCGGGGGTTGGAATTTTCAGAGGTTACAAAGGCAATTTCTTGAACAGTTTGTTTCTATTCACAGGAGGAAGGTATCAGATCTAAGGAATGAGGTCAAACAATATCACCCTTAAAAAACACTAAATGTAACATCATTAGCTTTAACAGTAGGATATGAATATTATTCAAAATAAACACCCTTGGAAAAGGCTTGATAGAAGTGAACTGAAAGACATCAGATAGCTTGGAATCAAAGACTGGCAATTAAATGATAAATAGCCCATGAAAGATTAACACAAAATCATACACATTTGAATCAGTTAATATACATTGGCCACCAGCAAGAGCAAATATGAACTTAATCATGGCGAAACAGTGCATACTCACCAAAGTTACAATAGCACATTCTGCAGTGAGCTGAGCCGCACTGAATAACGTTCGAACGAAACGATATATCTGTTTCTGTTCCGGATCATGTCGGTCATAATCTACTGGCATTTCTGTTTTCTGTCAAAATAAAAGGAATTATTATCAGATGATTTTAAATCATAAAAATCATTCAAAAAAATAAAGGTACAAATAAGTCTCAAAGAGACACGGTTTACAAATATTTTGCTTTGTGCCATAATACCTTTCTCTAAATGGCGCCAATTCATGATGGATTATTGTTTCAAGAGAATTTGGCAAGGTAGAAACTTGATGGGAGGCATCAGCACATGGGAGCTAGATCTGCAGGGAGGCTGATGTCAAACCTGTCCTTGCCATGCATTTTTGGACAACACATTTGCACAGCTGCCTCATATTACAGTGACCTGGGTGTGATCCTGACCTCTGATGCCATCTGCATGGAATTTGCATGTTCCCCCTGGGTTCCCACCAGGCGCTTTGGTTTCCTCCCACATCCTAAAACCGTGCAGGTAAGAGGATTAATTTGGCCACTGTAAATGACCACCTGAATGGGCATGAATGGTAGATTCTGGGCAGAGAAGCAAAATTGATGGGAATGTGGGGTGAATAAAATGGGTTAGCTGAATGGTCAGCACAGACTCAGTGCACTGAGGTGTCTGCTTCTATGTTTTATATCTCCATGATATAGGAAAGCTGTAGGAAGGATAACGTTAAGCAAGAAAGGACATTAAAAATATTCATCAGAATATTAGAGACTGGAAGGTTTGGATTATAAGGAAAGGCTGGGACTGTAGGAGGCTGAGGAGGGGGCATAGATAAGGGGAAGAGTCATGGTCTTTTTCCCATGGTAGGGAAATCAAAACTGGAGAGCATAGATTTAAGATGACAAATAGGAGGGTAATATAACTTATCACCTGGCTAAGAAGATTATGCAGGAGGGAGGGCTCTGATATTTGGGACCATTGTTGTTTGTCATCTACATCATCAATCTAGATGACAATGTGGTTAAATTGGATCAGTAAATTTGCAGATGGCACAAAGATTGGGGATGTAGTGGTCAGTGAGGAAGGCTTTCAAAGCTTGCAGCAGGATCTGGACCAGCTGGATAAATAGGCTGCAAGATGGCACATCAAATTTAAGACGGACAAGTGTGGGGAGTTGCACTCTGAGAGGACTAGCCAGGGTAGGACTTACATTGCAAATGGTAGGGCACTATACTAGGCAGTAGAGTATCAGGATCGGGAATACAGATACACAGTTCCTTGAAGATGGCATCACTGGTAGATAGGAATATAAAGAGAGCTTTTGGCATATTGACTTTTATAAATCAAAGTATTGAGTGCAGGAGTTGGGATGTTATGTCAAATTTGTACAAGCCACTGGTGAGGCCAAATTTGGATTATATATTTTGTACAGTTTTGGTCACCTAACTGAAGGAAAAATATTATCAAAATTGAAGGAGTGCAGAGAAAATTTGCCAGATCTTGAGCAGCTGAATTACAGGGAAAGGGTGAATAGGTATGGACTTAATTCCCTGTCGCGTTTTCATAGAGGTATACAAAATTCTGAGGGGTATAGATAGGGTAAATGCAAACAGGCTTTTTTCCACTAAGGTTGGGTGAGACAAGAAAAAGAGGACATGGATTAAGAGTGAGAGGTGTAAAATGTAAAATTTAAGGGTATCAGTAAAGGGAACTTCTTCACTCAGAGAGTGGTGAGTGTGTGGAATGAGCTGGCAACAGAAGAGGTGGATTCAGCTTCAAGTAGGCAGGTCCGGGTTCAGGTCGATCGGAACAGGCGATAAAATAGTTTGGCACAGACAGAGGAGTTGAAGGGCCTGTTTCTGAGTTGTACTGCTCTCAGGCTCTATGAGGGGAAAAGATTTAAAAGGGGCACATTTTTCATTCAGAGGTTGGGATATATACATTTTAAAATTAACATGGTCGAAACTGATTCCAGTCCAATCACACCCAGTTAACCCACAACCCTGTATGTTTTGGAAGAAAATGGACCGAGCATCCATAGGAAGTGGGAGAGGTGGAGACAACTATAACATTTAAAGGACAGTTAGGCAGGTACCTGGATAGGAAAAGCTCAGGGGGATAAATGCTTAACACAGTTAGCTGGGAATAGCTTGCATAGACAATTTGGTCAGAATGGACGAATTGGGCCAAGACCTGTTCCTGTGCTATAAAATTCTATGACTTCAACAAAGGATAATTGAATTCATTACACATCAGGGTTATTAAAGTAGAAGCTACAACTCCTGGCGAATTCAAACTGAACCGAGATGCTCCAATGTTAACTGAAGAAGGTTCACATTCAGCCAAAGTGTGTGCCAACCAAAGCATTTGGGTTGTTTCTGAATTGATTAAACTAATGGAATAGCCGCAAAACATTTTTAAAAATTTCACTCTCTGGTCTTTTAGCAAAGGTTACACAGGACAGCTATCAAATGAGGGAGAAACAAAGGCAGTGTTGATCAGTGTCACTGTCAGGTTCTTTGTGTAAAGGCTGAAGGACAGTAATGGTCTGGTCAGAAGAAGGGTCAAACGATCTGATCATATTGAAGGGGCTTAAACAGAGGGAAAGGACTGGAGGATTGCAAGTATTGCCTAGTATCATCCCATCTCAAAACTGGGCTCATTCAACACCACAGTAAACACAGAGAAAAATACTAACCGACAAAGGGTGCAGCTTCTCATCAAATATATCTAGCAACATTCGTCCGTCTGAATCTCTGAGGAAAAATGTGATAGCAATATTGGATTGTAAATAGATGATTAATAAGGATCCAATAACAGTTTAAATTAATTATTTTAGAAAGCCAACCTACCTGTTTCTGATGTGGTAATATATTGCAAGAGCTACACTATAAAGAAAAATAAGTTTTAGCATCAAATTTGAAGCATATCAACAGTCTTTAACTGTAGATGACATTGTTAATATCACCTGCACATCAATGGTAAACTGAACCCACTGGAATGACAGAGTGGGAGCAAATCTGTCTTTGTGCAAGTATAAATTTAGTATAAAGAACTGATGGTTTCCACTTAGCACAAAGATTTAAATCAGAATCTGCGAGGCAGGGCAAATTTTATTGGAGTTCCCTGCATTCAGATTTTTATCAAACTTCAGAATGAATTGGTGGAATACTGAATTCTGA
The DNA here is from genome assembly GCF_036971445.1 of Narcine bancroftii. NCBI lineage: Eukaryota > Metazoa > Chordata > Chondrichthyes > Torpediniformes > Narcinidae > Narcine > Narcine bancroftii. The sequence goes on from NC_091469.1 coordinate 441,329,031, forward strand.
TGAATGGGTTTGAAAAGCTGGCTCCCAGTTTGGAGATTTGAGGGACGAGATTAATGTTGGACACTTCTGAGCTACAATATTATAGTGATGCAACAAGACTGCGGGCACAGAATTTTCATAAAATATCAGCTTAAATACCCAATCCTGCACATTCCCTCAAAAGAACAAAAAACTGAGAGAGTTGAAACAACATTGAGGAGTCACTATGGAAACACATGCACTGGAAAGAAAGCAGCAGCTCGAAAATTGCTGAGAGATTCCCTGATTTCTCACAATGGCTCCAGCACTGTCGTGAGTGACAGGGTTCAAACAGCCAAATTTCATCTGTTGGTCTCCAGAAGACGAGGCATTCTCTCAAAGCTTCATTAATAGAATATCAGAAAGTGGTAAAAGCATATAAATCTGCTGGTTTCAATAATAGGGAATCTGCTATTTTCTATAAGGAGTCTGTGTCTGCATGTTTCCTTTGGGCCGGAAGGGCCTGTTAACGTGCTGTATGTCTAAATTTAAAAATTAATGAGGCAGAATCCCTAAGTATAACTAAGCTGTAGACCTGTGGTTTTCAAACTGCCTCTTAAACTCACAATCCCCATGCCATAAGTGCTCTGCGATTAGTAAGGGATTGCTTAAGGTGGTATGTGAGTGGAAAGAAAAAGATTTCAATTGTACCTAATTGACTTGTTACGTGCACGGTTTCAAAACTCCAAAGGAAATGGGCCAATGACAATTTTTCTCAACCAAAATATTTCAGTAACAATTGGGTCCAGAACAGTGATTCTCAACCTTTCTCCCCTCCTCCCCCCTCACATACTACCTTAAATCACAGAGCATTTATGGCATAGGGATTATTTAAAGTGGAATGTGAGTTTAGGGGGCAGTTTGAAAACCACTGATGTAGGGACAAGATATTCTTTATTTCTCTGAGTTTTTATAGATTTTGCTGGCAAAGCCATAATTTATGGCCCTTAATTAATATTGACAATATTTTGCAGGATTCATGTGTTGTGCTTCACTAAAATCCTAGTTCACAGCATCAGAAAGAGGTTAAGCAGTTCAAGGGCCTTAGGGAATGAATGGGTGAGCAACAGGCGGAGAGATGGCAGGGAGGAGCCTACTCTGGTCATCTCCCTCCAAAACAGACACCACCACTTTGGATGTTGTTGGGGGAGATGGCTCACGGGGGAAGGCAGCAGTAGCCAAGATCACGGCACTGTGAGTGACTCAATTGCTCAAGAGGGAAGGGCAAAGAGCAGCAGAGCTATTGTGGAAAGAGATTCAATGGGAGGGTAATAGACAGGCTCTTCTGTGCCTACAAACAGGGCATGCAGTTGGTGTGTTACCTTCCAGGTGCAAGGGTCAAGAATGAACATGAGAGCACAGTACAGGCACTTCTGTCCACAATGTGCCAACTGCTGTAAACCTATTCTACCACATTCTAATTTTTTTCCTACTTCACAGTCATAACACTTTTTTTTTACATTTATGTGCCTATCTTTGAATTTTCCCCATTGTACCAGCCTCCATCCACAGTAATGCATTCCACTTTCTTAGTAAAAAAAAAGTGTTCCCTTGATTTTGCTCCTTTCACCTTAAACAGATGTCCTCTGGTATTTGCTATTGTTGCCCCAGAAAACAAACTGCTGGCTGTCCACCCTTTGCAAGACCCTCATAATATTATGTACCTCTATGAAGTAACCACTCATCCTTCATCACTTCAAAGAGAAGAGCCCTAGCCCTTTGCAGATGACACGAAAGTGGGTGGTGTCATGGATAAGTCTGGAGGGTTGCCAGAGTTTACAAAGGGTCATTGATAAGGATGCAAAGCTGGGCTGAGGAATGGAAGATGAAGCTTAACCATGTGTGAAGTGGTTCATTTCGGAGGGACACAATGTTAATGGGAGGACTCTGAGCAGTGTGGACAAACTGAGTGATTTTGGGGTCCATGTCCATAGGACATTCAAAGATGCTGAACAGGCTGATAGTGTTGTTAAGAAGGCATATAGTCTGTTGGCTTCATTAACTGTGGGGTCGAGTTCAAGAGGCATGAGGTATAATGATATAGTTATCTAAAACTTTAATTAGACCATACTTAGAATATTGTGTTCAGTTCTGGTTGCCTCATTACAGGAAAGGTGGGGGTGCTATGGAGAGGATGCAGAGGAGATTTATAAGGATGTTGCCTGGATTGGAGAGCATGCTTTGTGAAGCGAACTTGGTCTTTTCTCCTTTGAGTGACAGGTGACCCGTTAGAGGTGTGCAAGCTAATGAGAGGCATTCAACTTCCCAGGGTTGAAATGGCAAAGACAAAGGGGCATAGTTTTAAAGTGCTTAGGCGTAAGTACAGGGGGTTCTTCACCCAGAGAGTGGTGGATGCATGCAGCAACAGTGATGGAGGCAGGTACAATAGGAAACTATCAGGTAGGCACGTGGAACAGAGAAAAATTGAGGTTTATGCAGTGGGAAAATTCTAGGCAGCTGTTAGAATAGGTTTTATGTTCCCACAACACTGTGAGCTGAAGGGCCTTGCCTCATACATGTTCTCCAATACAGGCAACAGCATGATAAATCTCCAAAGCATCTACATCCTTCCTGTAATGAGGTGACAAAAACTGAAGACAATACTCCAAATGAGGTCTAACCAGAGTTTTGTAGCGGTGTATCATTAGGCCCTTTCAAACAGCCGTGTAAAATGGGGTTAACCGGGCAATTTTCCCAGTTGGTGCCTCAGGGTCCAACCTGGTCAACCTCGCCGGAATCCAACTGGGTCCCTGACCTATCTCCGAGGTAGTCAGAAAACTTACCCAGGTCGCATCCACAGGCGATTTGAAAATGAAAATGGCCGACCCACTTATGCCAGTGACGTCAGTGCTTGAGTGCATGCATCACCGGGCAGCCAGCATCTGAACATCAGGCAGTACCTCCGGTGATGAGTCATTGCGGGGGTGGGATCCCCCTTAAATTTAATGGGTCAATCCCCTGCAATTTAAAAGGTGCTTCCAGCATCTTTGCCCCAGCAATTGCACCCAGGTCCCAGGAGGGCTACCCAGGTACTGCAATTTAAAAGGGGCTATTTCCTCGCGGCCCTTGAACTCATTCCCTGAACTAATGAGGACCAACTCACCATACATCTTCTTAATCACCCTATCAATGTGCACAACAACCTTGAGAGATCGATGGCCTTGGACCTCACGATCTCTCTGTTTCCCAACACTGGTAAAAATCCTGCCATTAACCACATACTTTGCTTTCAAGTTCGACTTTCCAAAGTGCATAACTTCATATGTACCACACATTTATGGTTCCACCTTCATCATTTCTTTGTCATCTTCTCAAAAGACTCAGTTAGGCTCATGTGGCAAAGCAGGCTGACAGGAGAGTGAGGTAGAAGGCACTGGATTATATAGTCCTCAATGTTTGGTGGAAGGTCTGAGAGTAACATTGCGACTTGATACTCGTCCAATCTAGGGGTAGCCAGACTATTACCATGACTTCCACACGGACTACTGGTGAGCGACTGCAGCCTTAGGTGAGAGAGTTAAGATCGATTCATAAGAAAAATAAAAACAGTTCTGTAATGTTGGTTCACCAAGCTTCCTACATATCTGTGATTGGTGAGGGGGGTCATGGACCTGAGAAGTTCATTTTCTTTTTCCTTCCATAGATGCTGCAAGACCTGCTGAGCAATCCCAGCATTTTCTGCATTTACACCCTGCACACCTCTTGTTTTCTTGCCATTTGAACTATATTCACAGCAATCACATGGAGAGCCATGGAGCAACAAACCAATGCTTCAATACTCAAGTTTTCCAATGTTAAAAGTGAACGCAGACATTTTCTTAAGGTGCACTAGGAGACCATTCAGCCCTTCAATCCTATACCAGAGCATTCCAATCAGTCCCATTCCCATATTAATTTCCCTGCTATTTATCAACTCTCATAATGAATTCACCCCACCTCCCACCTTAACAGGAAATACTTTACAGTAGTTTCCATTTGTATTACCCTAAGTACAGCACAGTAAGATATCAATAAGATTGAAATTCTGCAGAGAAAATTCACAAGTTGCTGGGACCTGAGGAGCTGAGTTATTGGAAAAGGCTAAATAGGAAAGGACTTTATTCCCTAAAGTTTGGAGAATGAGGGGAAATTTGATAGAGGCATGTAATATTATGAGGGGGAAAAGATAGGGTAAATGCAAACAGCCTTTTTTCTACTGAGGTTGGATGGGACAAGAACTAGGAGGACATGAATTAAGGGCGAAAGCAGGGGGATCTTCTTCAGTCAGAGGCTGGTAAGGGAGTGGCAGAGAGGAGCTGCCGGTGGACAGGAGTCTGCCTGATTTTGACATTTAAGAGAAATTTGAATAGGGGTATGGAGGAAAATGGTACAGGGGTAGGTCGATGAGAATAGGCCAATAGTTTGTCAAGGACTAGATGGGCTGAAGAGCCTGTTTCTTTGCTGTAATGTTCCATAGTTCTACATCCTTGATATCAAATCAGATTCTGTTAAATGACCAAATGTTTTCCCCAACAGGCAAAACAGTAATTGTTTTAACTTGATTTTGTGTTGAGTTGCCTTGAATAGAGAATATATCAAAAATTAAAATCAGTATTTTGATAAGCCTTAAAGATGAATTGGGCTGCAATCCTCTATATTGAAATTTGGTCAAAGTATATATCCTGATTGTGAATTTTTAAATGACACCATAATTGAGAAATTGCCCCAATGAGCACTTCTGGTACTCACCATTTGATGGTATATTTAAGATTTGGCTGACTGACAGTGCTGTCATCCAGGAATATGGTGGAGCAGGAGCTGTATTTCCTTCTCATCTGCCCTGGAGGATGCTAGGAAACAAGATACACCTCAGACCAAGTCGGCCAGCACCTCAACCCACATTCATGACATGCCAACAAAAGTCCCCTTCACATTCAAGCCCTGACTCTACTGACAGCAAAATTTATATGTCATAAGGTTTCAGCAAACTACTGGCAGAGAAGTGGAAACCCATATTCACCAGAAGAAACGAGCCAGACAGATTACATTTCACCAAGTGACCTCCACTACTCTATTTTCGGTTTTGCTTTTTATTCGCCGCCCTGAAACACCCTTCAAAGGTCGATCAGATCTTTGATGCAGCCAGCTGAAAAGCTGAGGAATGTCAGCGATGTGTGAAGTTCACAACAGAGAGAACTGATGGATTCAGCCATCAGTCAGGCCAGAACCTCCACAGTTAACAGCAGGTGTGCAGAAGACCAGCACTTGGTTCAATTTAAATGGCTAAATGCCTCAGTCTTGCACTGTTTAAGAGTACTTTTCTCTTTAACACTCTCCCCTGCATTTTGGACTCATGCCATACTATATCTGCACTTTTATTGCAACACTATCTGCTCTACTATGTCAAGGCTGACAATAAACAATTCAGAACACTGGAATCACATGTTTGTTTGTTATTGTTTGTTAATATTCTCAGACATACTTAATTTTTTAAACATATTTAATTTCATACAATTTTCACACAACTTCAATTTTAAGAGAATCTAAATATCTCCAACTATCGGAGACATTTTAAAACAATTAAATAACACACTGCTTTTTCAACTAGCAAAACGGGGAGCAGAGTTAAGTGGATATCAAAGCTTTTGAAAGGTCTACGGGAGCAGGACTTCCTCAGTGCCCCATTGGAGCCTCCGTTGTCTTTCAGACCAGGGTGCAGGAGGTCAGGAGATATATAACTGACAACACAGGCACCCAACTTCCAGACTGGGGAGGGAAGAGCACAAGGACACCTGAGAAACCGTGATTGGGTCAGAAAGATCTGGTTCGTGAAGTTTGGTTCCCTGAGGAAGGGCTCAGGCCAGAAACGCCAGTACATCTTTACATCTTATGGATGCTGTGAGATCTGCTGAGTTCCTGCAGCATTTGTCTGTTATACATGAAGTTCACTTATCTGTCTGCCGGGGAACACTTACATTACAAAAAAGTGCTGAGATAACTCAGCAGGTGATGGAAAGCAGTGGACAGCCAATACTTCGGACCTGAGCCCTTTTCTCCACCCTATGCCATCAAAGCCTGTTCTACAAGCTTTCCTTGCTATATGCTTCAGATGCTTCCAGCGGTTATAATAATTTATTAACACAGATTCTCAGAGATAATTAAGGAACAAAGAAGTGAAAAGAGAAATGATTAAATGGAAGAAAATGAGAACAATAGCCGAATTATAAAGCATTACACAAGGAGAGCAACGACTCAAAATTAAATACAACATCCATGCCATCGGGAGAAAAGAAAACCCGCAAAAGAAAAGGGCCTTACCGCACTGCACAAACAGTCCATACGATTAGTGTAACAAATGCTTTAAGAATAAAGGAAAAACTTGAAAAACAAAAACAGACAGGAGAAAAATGAAGGTCATGCCAAGATCAAGGAAGCAATTAATGTAAAATTCTGCCCTCACACTCTTATTCCCACATTTATTTTCATTACATGCCAATATTCCTTATTTTTTTAACCAAACCTTAAATTCACACATTGTTCTCTTCCACTTCCAATCCAAAGGCTACCTGGTCACCTGATGAACTAACCTTTATTTATGATTTTGCCTTTGGTTTCTCATTAAAAGAAAAGCCACATTTAAAGAGATCATTCTTAGCCATGTCTTTGATACAAAAAAATTTAAGATAGCAACTCTCCTTATCTTTAGAGTAAACATCTGTCTTTCAAGGTAAAATACTTGTTTCACTACATGCTCAGTCATGAAGCCATGCTTGAATTCCGCAGATATATATTGCTTGAATTCGGCTTTATTCTGCATTTGGAGGTCATTTTGTTTAATCGTTGCCTTGGTTCAAAGTTAAATTAGCTGACCTTGCACACCGAACAGGTTCGTTTTCACACTCAGGGCTCAGTATAGAAACATAGGAGTAACTATCGACTTGGCAAAATAATCAGCTTGCTTTCAGAATCGTTTTTAATTTTGCATCAAAATCACAAAAGATAGCCACCACAGCTAAAAGAGCAACTTTAAAATAACCAACAGACCTACTTAAGATTTTTGAGTTTTCTAAACATAGAAACAAGTCAAAAGCTGGTTAAAGAAACAAAAATAAAATGTCGAGCACTGAAGGCAGAGCAGAAATCCATCAATACAGTGTTACTTACATGATTTATATAAAGGCTTTTCCGCTTCTCTCTCACTGTAAAATACAGAGAAATACATTTTAAAAGAAATTCAAAATGAACAGCATAAAAATCTTTTTTGAAAGATAAAGAAGTGAATAACAAACCAAGAAAGAGGAGATGATGTGACAAACAGCTGACCAAATCCATGAGTTTTAAGAAGACACTGCTGTGCAGATAGAGGAGCCATAGAGAGGGGAAAACACCAAGATCACGAGGCTAAATAGATGGTCCAAAAAACCTTATATGTTTACATATTTCTGGTTAGAGATCAGAGCCTAGTTTTAAGGAGGCCATTGACAATAGTTTAAACAAGATCTTTGGCTGGATTCTCATGTTGGTTGAAAAATATTATGGGGCAATTATTTTTATTTCAATCCATGCACACAATTCATTGTTGGGGATTCTCCTTTAAACATCTCTAATTCCCTCACCATCGCCAGTAGTTAACAGGACATAGACTTGATTCTGCCCAAGTTAATCTTTGCATGAAAAGTTTACATACTCATCATTTAACTTTATTTACAACCTGATAGAAGACTTGGTGCAGGATTTAAGATTGTTACAGTTCGGGTATATTTTCCACCCATTTTGCTGGAAAAAGGGGTGGTGGTCTTATCACGTCTCCTTATAAAGGCACTGGTTTATAGAAACTTTCACTGCAACAAAGAAAGGGATGGTAAAATTATCTCAAAATTATCTCTTGTTAATTAAGAATAATTACTATTTATCACAGATGCAATGATATAATTCCATTTGATTTACAACTCCCAATACAAGTTTGCTATTTCACACTCAATCCAAAAATCAATTCAGTCAGGCAAATGAAATTCACTCAAACTCAGGAATGGATTTTTTTGTCATTCAAAGTGACGAGTTCAATATATTTCATTTGTGTTATAAAAGGGGATCGAGCTCTCTTAGAACTGCTGAGAGGTCACACTTGAACAGTTCACAGAGTGATTGTAGATCATCCTCACATTTCAAAGCTACTGATGAAGGATTCAGGGCTAGAATGTTGACTATTCTTTCTCTCCCGGATACTGACTGATCCTTTACTTTCTGCAGCAGATTTTTTTTTTGCTCCAAATTCCAGCATCTGACATTTTTCAGCTGTCTCAAAATTAATGTACCTTCTACTGCACAAAAGCTAAGCTGATCCAAAAAAGATAACATTCAACACTGAGCAGGAAGTGTCACTGAATTTTGGTGGGTTTCAAAGCAGTTTTCAAAGACATTCCAGTCAAACAACTGCTCCAATCAATATCGACTCTATATCACTTGGCACCCCAGGCATTCTTTGGGAGATTTAGATTTTGCATGGGACACGAATGGTCGTGGACAAATGAATTCTGTGGAGGACATCAAGGAACACAGGGGAAAAAAAAGTTGCTCTAGACTGCATGTAATGTCTTTTGTTACATTATTTAAAACACTGCATACTGCATGATTTTAGAATATCACGAACATGATGTAAATACAGAATCAAAAAGAAAACTTGAAAGGGCAATCAGAAATAAAAAGACACACAGGAGAATGAAGATGATGGAATCTAGTGCAATAACAAACTGCTGGAGGAACTCGGTAGGTCGAGCAGCATCTGCTGGAGAAAAAGAATTGTCTAAAAAGGAAATGTACCAAGGAGGAAATTATAACCAAATAAATCAGGGACAAGAAAATCAAGCGAAGCACAGAGCACATCATTTAATATACCACAGCCAATGGTGCAACTTCAGATCAGAATTGCATGTTTCAAATCCTTAACAGGCTAATAACTATTTAAATTATCAGAGTAGTTGGGCATCACGGGCTTGTGGACTGGCAGAACCCTGTTACCATGCTGCATTTATAAATTAATCAAATAATTCATTTAAAAATTAAAATAGTAATGGATGACATATTTTGTAAAAGCATTCATTGTTAGAATGTAATTGCAAAAATCAGAACATGCAGACAAGGATGATACTTCAAATTACATTTCCAGAGTGGTGGATAACCATATAATTTTCTTATGCAAAACCAAACTGTCTGGTTTTAGTTGGCAATTACAAAGGCTGAAATACCTCTCAGATGGACAATCAAGAAATTGTGGCCAGGTCCCAATGGACCTTTGACTTGTGGCAAACTCAACTCACCCAACTCAGGCCTAAAATGCAGTCTTCAGCTGCAAAGTTTCTTAATGCTGTGGCACCAATCCAATTATACAAACAACAGTGACCATTGAACAAATACACATGTCCAATCTTGCATAAATCCATTCTAACAAAGAGTTTGACCTGAAACAACAATTCTGTAAATCATTCTACAGATAATCTGCTGATTATTTCCAGCATTTTCTAGTGTTATGAGCCCAGAGGATCCCAAAACCCACCAGCAATAGAAATTCACCAAGACAAATGGTCACTTAAACAAAAGTTGCTTTTAATTATCTTTAAACATGAAAACAGGATAAAACTTTAACTTATTACTATTAACTTAACTAACCTAACTTAACCGCCTTCTAATTCTAAGCACATGTGTGTGTAATGTGTCTATAAGTTCAGAAAAGTTCTTTGGTTCACAGTCCAACCTCACTTCTCATTTCTCCAAGTTCACTGGTTGCAAGCAATTCTTATTCTGTGCACAGAATTTAGTATTTATAAAGTTCACCAGGCTTTGGTGCTTGAGAGGTAAATGGTCACCGCTCAGGACGGTTCTTGTTGGTTTTCAGAGAGAGATTTGTTGTTCCCACAACTGATTCCTTTTAATCAACCACTTCAGTGTCTTGCCGAAGAAACTTGCCCCATCAGGATTCTCCAGATGATGACCTCTTTCTTTCAGCTCACCACCGTTCGTTCCTTTTTGTTTCTATTATTTCAAGTGAAATATTAGGCAGCCAGTCCTCTCCTCTTGCATGAACCACAAGGGCTTTGACCTGGCTGAACTAAGCAGTCACATCCAGTCTTCCAAATGGGGGTTTCCACAAGTTTTCCAGCTTGTCCAGTTCCAGTCCCTGCTGCTGTTGCTGACTGTAAAATTGCAGAACTGAACCACCCCCCCCCCTTTCAGTGAGAAAGCTTCTTTAACTCTCTCTGCTTGCAAAACCACATGACTCTCTTAGAACAGCAAGTTCCAGCCCACACAGCCTGTGGCTCCAATGAGTTCTTTCATCTGTTGCCTTTTTGTAAACAACAATCCATTAGTGAAGTCTCTTGGGCACTCTCCAAAGCTTTTGCAATGGCTTTTGACACTGGCCTGTCGAGCATGAGCAGAGCTCCAGTATTTTAAATAAGATCTGTTTTAAAGTGCTTATATGTGACCTACACTAAAAACACTTTCCCCCAATTTATTTCCCAGAATCATATCAATATACAATACAAACACAACATAATCTGTCACACTAACTTCTGCATTTTTATGATTTTCAGGTGTACATTTTTTTTTGTCTGTTGCCTTAGTCGTTAGCAATTTACCCTGGATGTACATATTAATCAAATATTCATAAACACATGGCACTGAACCCTGCACAATTTCCTGTAATGAAATGGATTTCAGTAATGCAGGAATTCTTTGCAAGTACAATGCTGTTATTTTCACACTAATTTCACCCAATTCCTTCAGTGTGGACCAATCTGCGTTTACTCTGAGGAGAGTGTCCACTGAGTTTGATTAGTGAAGCAAGAAATCTGAAGATGCTGTGATTGTAGTAAATACACAAAATTTCTGGAGAAACTTAACAGCTTCCATAAGAAGCAAAGAATAATACCCAATGTTCCAGGCCTGAGCCCTTCATCAAAGTATGAGCAAAAGGCAGGCAGCTCCCTGAATAAAATGGTTAGGGGATGAGGGAAGAAGGGGTGGGGAGGACCATGGGGCAACAGCCCATGTTAAGTTAGGTTAGTTAAATAATAAGAGGCCATGCGTAAGAGAGCAGGAGAGAAAATCTGGGAATTGATCAGGGAAAGTGGGGTAGCTCTGTGAATGCAAAGCTGGAAGAAAGGAAATAGAGGGATCGGGAACAAAAGAGGGGGCTGGGTCAGCGGAAACCAGAGAAGCCAGTCAATGGCATCTGGCTGGAGGGTACACAGATGGAACATGAGGTGCCGCTCCTCCAACTTGCACTGTCCCATGTTGGCATGGGAATGGGGCAGGGAATTGAAATGGGTTGCCACTGTGAGATCTCTGCCACCACAATGGACAGAGTGAAGGTGCCAATAATGCAATCTCCCAGTCTGCACCCAGCCCCTCCAATGTAGATCAGGCTACAGTGGGATCACCGGATGCAATAGATGACCCTGCAGATTTACATGTGAAATGTTGCATCATTTGGAAGGACTGTTGGGTATTTTGCTGCATTTATAATTAAATATAGTGTTTAATTCGTGTCAGTACATTTTGACACACTGGCCATTTATGTGGAAAGAGTGTGATAACTGAGATTTCACTGTTGGCACTACATTCACACTTCATTTGATTTAGAAGCAAGTCATGGCTTACCAATATGTTTAATTATGTTTCTTCAGCAGGTTCTTAATTACTAAGACAATCCTTCACTGTTGCTGATAACAACAGCAGTGTTATCACACTACCTCATCCTAATGTCAAAAAATATTCATTCGACTACACTAGCTTTCCTGTACAAATATTTCTTCTTTCTTTGGCTTGGCTTCGCGGACGAAGATTTATGAAGGGGGTAAAAGTCCACGTCAGCTGCAGGCTCGTTTGTGGCTGACAAGTCCGATGCGGGACAGGCAGACACGGTTGCAGCGGTTGCAGGGGAAAATTGGTTGGTTGGGGTTGGGTGTTTTGTTTTTCCTCCTTTGTCTTTTGTCAGTGAGGTGGGCTCTGCGGTCTTCTTCAAAGGAGGTTGCTGCCCGCCAAACTGTGAGGCGCCAAGATGCACGGTTTGAGGCAATATCAGCCCACTGGCGGTGGTCAATGTGGCAGGCACCAAGAGATTTCTTTAGGCAGTCCTTGTACCTTTTCTTTGGTGCACCTCTGTCACGGTGGCCAGTGGAGAGCTCGCCATATAACACGATCTTGGGATCGTGTACAAATATAGCATCACAGCAAATAACTCAAGAGGTCAGTGGGGCATTACGTATCAAAAAGAAAACAGAACCCCAGGTACTTCTAGACGTTCAGATTGTTCGAGCTAATCTCTGCACCCTTCAACTTGGGGAATAATAAATGCACTTTAGAGAAGCCTATCAAGTTCTATTTGTTTTTAACTGTTAAAGCACATGCTCACATAATTTTTAAATTCAATTTCCTGATTTTGGTTCCACTGGGATGACCAAAATTTAACACCTGTTCCTAAATCCCTTCATGAAAGGAATAGAGAGTTGTATTTTTTAACTATTGCAGTTCCTCTAGTTGGGTAGTGAGTTCTAGGATTTCGATCCGTGAAGGACCACTGTTAGATTTCCAAGTCAGAATGGTGTGTGATGCGATGAAAAACCTGCTCCATCTAGGTGGCAGAGGACACAGCTTTGGAAGGTACTGTTGCAAGTAACTTCAGTGTATTTCATAGATAGAATGTAATGAGACCACTGTCAGCCAGTGGTAGAGAGAATTAATAATTGGAATTGTTGATAGTTTGGCACTTGAGTGGGCTGCTTTCATCTGGGTGGTGTTAAGCATGTCAAAGGTTGTTGGAGCTACATTCATCCAGCCCAGGGGAGGATAATTCATCATACTCCTGACTTGTTCCTTGTAGATGGTGGACAGACTTTAGGGGTCTCTGAAGATCACCACAGGATACCCTTCCTCTGACGTGCTCTTGGTTCAGTTGGTTCAGTTGAATTTGTTTACGGTGACACCAAGATGTCGATGGGAGCTAGAATCGGCAATGGGAATGCAAAGACAGAAAAAAAAACTGCAGATGCTGGAAATCTACAACAAAAAACAAAAACTCAGCAGGCCACATCTGACAAAGGGTCTCCAACAGGGAACTTAATTAACTCTGTTTCTCGATAGCAGCACCTGCTGCGTATTTCCAGCATTTTCTGGCTTTAGTAAAGGGAATATCCTGAGTAAATGGTTGTTGGAGGTGGTCATTACCTGGTGCTCTTGCAAAACAAATACTACTTGCCACTTACCACCCCATACCAGAATGTCGCTTAAATCTAAGTCATGAATGGAATTGAACGTTGAAACGCCAAATGCAACTATCATGCATGACTCTATCCAATTTGGAGTGATTCTTCTTGAAGCTTATTGACTCAGTTTTACTGGGGCATCTAATGTAAGACTAATTTTAAGAGCATATCTTTAGGAAAGTCCAGGACATTTTGTTGCTGCAACTCTAACCCTTGGAAAAGCTCAGAATCAAATCTGAATATTTAATGTTCCATCTGACTCCAAATTTTATTTGTTAGAAAATAAAATATTTATCTTCTGGATTATTTTATTGGATAATTTAGATTTATATTGCATAGTTAATGTGGTAAAGCATCAATTGTGTTTAACAGGAGCATAATCAAACAAAATCTAAACTAGAAGAACCCAGTAGCTATAAGGGAAGATGACCCAAGATAAGTTCAAAGGCAGAAGGGTGGAGATGGGTGGGGCATGTGGATGAGGGACGAAGGTTAAGAGGGGGATTTTCAGACAGTGTGAGGTTTCAGCAGTTAAGACTGGAGTAATCAAAATCACAAATGGATTGGCAAAGGTAAAAAGATACAAAGGGACAAGGCCATGAAGGGATACAAATGCACAAACAAAAAGTTTAACACCAAAACTTATTTCGTGGAGTATCCACAATGGCTCAGCAAAGCTTTGGAAGAGCATAAATATATAAAGAGTGGGAGACAAGCCAGAATTTGCTGGAAGTCAAGCCTGCAAATAACAAAAGAACAAGGGTGGGAGTGGGTGGGAGCTCAGCAGCAGTTTAATTCAAAAGTGACTGTGATGTTAAGGAAGTGGACATTGATGCCACTTGTAATTATAGGTCAGAAGCTCACAATGGCAATGAGAATCTGATTCCATTTTAAACAGCTGGTAATAGGCATGGAGCTCAGCTGTGACCAGGAAACAAAAGTCTGTGGCAGAAGCAAATGTAACAGGTTTGGCCTTCCTAATCTGAATCATAGGACATTTCTGCTCATTCAATACTCTATAATACAAAAGCAGTCTAACAATTTCATGTCGGTGGTGGGATCAAGACAGTTCTTAGGAAGTTTAATGTGACTTGACAATGTAATCCTCTTAATTACACATTGAGAAAGTACAGTGCCCTCCATAATGTTTGGGACAGACACTTTTTTTCCTTTATTTGCCCCTGTGTTCCACAGTTTTATATTTATAATTAAACAATTCATGTGCAATCAAAGTGCACATTCCAGATTTTATTCAAGGATATATGTATGCATTAGGGTTTGACCATGTAGAAATTACAGCATTTTTTATACATAGTCCCCTCATTTTAGGGCACCATAATGTATGGGACATTTGGCTTCACAGGTGCTTGAACTCAGGCATGTTTAATTGCTTCATTGGTGCAGGTATAAGAGAGCTGGGCTTGATTCTAAGCTTTTAATCACCTTTGGAGTCTGCAGTTGCCATTTTCAACATGAGGACCAGAGTTGAGCCAATGAAAGTCAAACAAGCCGTTATGAGGCTGTAAAACAAGAATAAAACAGTAAGAGATATCACCCAAACCTAAGGATTACCAAAATTAACAGTTTGGAACATCACTGAGAAGAAAAGAGACTGCTATTCCAAGGAAGATCTCCACTGCCGATGACGCAAGAATTCACATCATATTGAAGAAAAATCCCCAAACGCCTGTCCAACAGATCGGAAACACTCTTCAGGAGGCAGGTGTGGATGTGTCAATGACTGCTGTCCTCAGAAGACTTAATGAAGAGAAATACAGAGGTTACACTGCAAGATGCCAAGCCACAGAAAGGATGGCCAGATTACAGTTTGCCAAGAAGTATTAAGAGAGACTGCAGAATTCTGGAAAAAGGTCTTGTGGACAGATGAGACCAAGATTAACCTGTATAAGACTGATGGCAAGAATAGAGATGTAATAAAAGTGGCAGATGGATTCCACTCTGGATAAGTGTGAGGTGATACATTTTAGAAGGACAAACCACAAGGCTGAGTACAGGGTTAATGGTCGGTTATAGGGGCTTTAGAGATCAAATCCATACAACCCTCATGGTCGCCACACTCTTTGATAGGATAGTTAAGAATGCCTATGGGATATTAGGCTTCATGAATAAGGGGATTGAGTTCAGAAGTAGAGAAGTCATGTTGCAATTTTACAAATCTCTGGTAAGACCACACTTACAGCATTGTGTTCAGTTCATTAGAAGAAGGATGTGGAAGCTATGGAGAGGGTGCAGAGGAGATTTGCTATGATGTCATCTGGATTGGAAAACAAGTCTTATGTGGCAAGGTTAGCAGAGCTGGGATTTTTCTCTTTGGAGCACAGAAGGATGAGAGGAGACTTAATAGAGATCTACAAGATTATAAGAGGCAGAGATAGGGTGAGCAGCCAGTGCCTGTTTCCAGGGCAGGAAGAGCAAACACCAGTGTACAAAGTGAAGGTAAGTTTTTTTTTAATAATCACAGAGAGATGTGGGTGCTTGGAATGCCTTGCCGGAGATGGTGGTGGAGACTGAAACATTGGGCACATTTAAGAGACTTCGACAGACACATAGATGAAATAAAAATAGGTTACGGGATAGGGAGAGTTTAGTACTTTTTTAAAGGAATATATGTCAGCACGACATTGAGAGCTGAAGGGCCTGAACCATGCTGTAGTGTGGAGGCATAAAGAACAGCCCAAGATCCAAAGCATATCACCCTTGCCATGGTTTGCAGCTTGCAATGTAGCCTCTGTATTTCTCTTCATGAAGTCCTCTGAGGACAGCAGTCATTGACACATCCCACACCTGCCTCCTGAAGAAAGTTTCTGATCTGTCGGACATGCTTTTGGGAATTTTTCTTCATTATAATGAGAATTCTTCGGTCATCAGCAGTGGAAATCTTCCTTGGAATACCTGTCCCTTTGCGATTACTGAGCTCACCAGTACCCTCTTTCTTCTTAATGACATTCCAAACAGAGATGATTTTGGTAATCCTAAGGGTTGGGTGATGTCTCTCACTGTTTTATTCTTAAAAGCTTTTAAGAATGGCTTTTTTGACTTTCATTGACATAACTTTGCTCTTCATGTAAAAAAAAGTGGGAACTACAGACTCCAAAGCCGATTAAATGCTTTGAAGCAAGCCTAGGTCTCATACCTGCACAAATGAAGCTATCAAACATAGCTGAGTACTCACAAACACCTGTGAAGCCAAATGGTGCAAACATGATGGTGCCCTGAAATGAGGGGACTATGTATAAAAAATGCTGTAATTTCTAAATGGTCAAACCAAAATGTATCGAAATGACCTTGAATAAAATCTGAAATTTGCACTTTAATTGAACGTGAATTGTTTCATTATAAATGTTAAACTGTGGAGGACGGGGGCAAATAAAGGAAAAAAAAGTGTCTTTGTCCCAAACATTATGGAGGGCTCTGTATATCCCCCATTAAATGCATGGTTTCAATGAACTGTCACCTCTAATTCATGATAAATAATAATAATGCGATCATCACTTATAATCACGCGAAATGCAGCATTTCTTCATGTTTTCCAAATCAATGCTTCACGAGCCTGATGCAACTGTCAAATTATCTGCTACTGCTTAAATCACACCAAGATAAGAGTGCCTCTAAATTGTGTTATTGTTAAAAGATAAAACATTATCCTTTTCAAAGAATAGCTTGAAAAAAGCATATTGCCTTTCATCTGTTCCCTCTTCCCCATCAGTTTGTATACTTTTAGTCTGCGTGGTCTGGAATAAATCTAAAACAAGGTGTGAAAATAATTTCTACTCTCAGCAGAATTATGGCGCACAAAGTTCAAAGCTATTTCTCCTACACAACATAATTCAGTTAATTTCTTTCATCAGCTTGCAAAGCACAGAAAACCTCTTCAGATAATTTGAGGCAATTTTTTTTTACAAGAGCCTCACACATTTAGCTGAAAATGAACACTCATGACCATTAAAAATTGTAACATCTGTGAAAAAAAATTAACATTTTCAATTGACATTGAATGTTCAATTGAATTCAATATTAGGTCTGTGGCGGCGCACATCTCTGTGAGCGAACCGGCCCTGTGCTGATTGGGCAGCTGCAGAAAGATGGCGCCGTTGGGGCTTGCTCATTGCCTCGTGGCTTAGACCACAGCTCACGCCCTGGGCCACGTGGTGACATCACCACTGCGCGGGCGGAACTCCCATTGGCCTTAAAGGAGCGTACGCGAAATTCAAATAAACAGTTCATCTGAAGTTCAACACCATGTCCTGTGGTGTGGTTTTGGGTGTGTAGCAGCCGCTACATTGGTGACACTGCAGAGCTCAGATGTTATCTGGTCTCCAAACATGGCTTCGTTGGCGATCAGCGCTGTCTCCGTGAAACTTCCACCCCCCTCTTTTGAACCCATCAACCTCGCACGTGGTTCGGGCAGGCAGAGGCGCAGTTTCATCTCAAACAGATCACCTCTGATTCCACGATGTTCTACCATGTGGTGAGCGCCCTTGATGAAGAAACCGAAGCCAGAGTGGACAACCTGATCCAAGATCCTCCAGAGTAGGGCAAGTATGTCACCCTCAAAGCCCTCCTCAGCACCTTCAGTCTCTCCCGTTGGCAGTGTGCAGCCAGGCTGATGCACCTCGATGGCCTGGGGAACAGAGCCCCGTCCGCGCTGATAGACGAAATGTTCGCACTGGCAGAAGGCCACAAACCCTGTCTGATGTTTGAGGAAGCCTTCCTTGAACAAATGCTGGAAAACATCCAGCTCCTACTAGAGGACAAGGACTTCTTGGATGCCCAGAAGTTCGCAGCCCGCACCGACGTGCTGTGGCGAACAAAATGGGAGAACAAGGTTGCCATGAATTAGGTCACCCGCCCTGCACCCAGCTGACCACAGCCCGCCCCCAGGCAGAAACCAGAGGAGCACCAAACCACCTGGTGTTTCTACTACTAATGCTGGGGAACACAAGCCCGCAAGTGCCGCCAGCCCTGCTCATACCAGGGAAACGTCCAAGCCAGCCGCTGCTGATGGCTGTGAAGGCTGGCCACACGAACAGCCTCTTACACATGGTCGACAAGACCAACGGGTGGCATTTCCTGGTGGTCACGGGAGCAGAGTTGAGCGTGCTTCCTCCAACCGCCCTTGAATCCTGCATGAGAGCACGAAGCTTGATCCTGCTTGGCATTCAAATGGCTCAGAAAGAGGACCTCCAGGCTTAATCCAGTGGAACTTGTCTACAATGCACTGCTGTCACTCCCAGGGGAGTTTTCGGAATGGGCGCAGAATCCGGAGGTGCGATCCCAACCCTTCTCACGGACCACCACAACAGACTCCCCTCACTGGCACCCCCACCATCGACCCACCACAACAAGCACTCAGCAAACATCCCCAAAGAGCTTGCCTCAGCGGAGTTCGTGTTTGTCCAGCGTGTCCAGCACCCGACCCCTCTGCAGTGCCCGTAAGAGGGCCTCGTACAATGTCCTCCATCAATTGAGAAAGACTTTCACTCTGGACATTGGGGGCAGGGAGGAACTATTTACAGTCGACCGATTGAAGCCAGCGTACATGGACTTAGACCAACCCGCGCAGACGGCCCAACCTAAACGGAGGGGTCGGCCGTCCAAGCGGCTGGACGTGTAAGCCAGTTCTGGGGGAGGGGAGGTAGGGTTGTGTGGTGGCGCACATCTCTGTGCGCACGTAACTATTGTTACGTGGGCAGTGACATCAGTTGATGGGGCAAATGGTGGGAATGTCCACAGTATAAAAGCCAGGCTTCAGCCCCAATAAAACAGAGAGCTATACCTCACTACACCTGTGTGTGTCTTTCTTCGAGTAGTACGCGGCAACAATTGGTGACTCAGATGGGTTCAGATGTGGCTGACCTTCTGGACGAATCGGCCCCGCATCTGGTTCGACCAGGCTGAGGCACAGTTTCAGATCCAGCAGATCAAAGAGGAGTCCACCCGGTACTACTGGCTGAGCGCCCTGGACCAGGACACGGTGAGCCGGATGGCCAATTTCATCCAGGAGCCCCCATAAAAAGGCACCCACACCACCTTCAAAGAGCTGCTTATTAAGACTTTTGGGGTCTTATGGCGAGAGAGAGGGGCACGTTTGCTCCACTTAGATGGGCTGGGGAACAGGCCCCCATTGGCCCTGATGAATGATATGCTGGGCCTCATTGGGAAGCATGAACCCTGCATAAAGTTTGAGCAGGCGTTCTTAGAGCAATTACCCGAAGACATCCAACTGCTCCTGGCGGACGCTGACTTCAGTCCCCCAGAAAGTTGCAGCACGTGAACAACTTGTGGAAACAAAAGGGAGAGTGCTTGGTGTCCATGGGGCTCATTGCCAGAACTGGGCTGAGCCGCAGAGGGAGCAGCAACCCCACAAGGGAGGTGAGCCCAATGACCAGCGACGGGGCTTTGGAACCTGCTGATGCTGACCACCATGCACATTCCAGGGAAATATTGGGGCCAGCCGTGGCTCATGGCCATGACGGTTGGCCAACAAGACATCCTCCTGTATGTGAGGGACTGTCAATCTGGGCGGCGGTTCCTTGTGGACACAGGAGCGGAGGTCAGCGTCCTGCCCCTGTCAGGGTAGGAAACCAGAAACGGGCAAGTGGGCCCCACATTGAGAGCTGCCAACAACAACACTATGGCACGTGCAGGGTTCAACTGCAGTTGGGAGGAACTCTCTTCTCGTGGGTGTTCACATTGGCAACAGTGGAACTACTGCTCCTCAGGGCAGATTTCCTGTGTGCCAACAGCCTGCTGGTGGACCTGAAAGGTCGGAGATTGGTCCATGCAAAGACATTCCAGACCTTCCCTCTCAAGGACACCAGACTCCCAGCCCCCCACTTGGACTCAGTGCGCTGTTCCACAGATAAGTATACCAAGATCCTCGCGGAGTTCCCAGAGTGCTTACCTCCAATTCACCTCAAGATGCCAAAACATGGAGTGTGACATCACATTCTGACGCAGGGCCCACCGCTCCATGCTAGAGCCAGATGACTGCTACCGGAGAAGCTCCAACTAACTAAGGAGGAGTTCAAAAAGCTTGAAGAACAGACAGACAGCCCATGGGTTTCTCCCCTGCACATGATTCCCAAAGCCATTGGGACTTGGAGACCGTGCGGTGACTAACACTGGCTTTATCGAGGCTGCAACGCCAGATCGTTACCCCGTGCTGTACATACAAGACTTTGCGGCCAACCTGCATGGGGGCAACAATTTTCTCTAAAGTGGACCTCGTGTGGGAATACCATCAAATCCCCATACACCCTGACAACATCCCCAAGACCGCCATCATCATACTGTTCGGCTTGTTTGAATTCTTACGCATGCCATTCAGGCTGAAGAATGCTGTGTAAACCTTCCAGCAGCTGATAGATGCGGTGGGCCGAGACATGGATGGCACTTTAGTCTACCTCGATGACATCCTAGTGACGAGCAAGGACCGGCAAGAACACTTGGTGCACCTCTGAAATCTCTACACCGGCTGAGTAAATTTGGACTGACGATCAACCCAGCCAAATGCCAGTTCAAGTTGGAAATCATTGACTTCCTGGGCCATAGGAAGGGGCCACAACACTACCCAGTAAGGTGGAGGCCATCCTAAAGTTTCCTAGGCCCAGCACAACCAAAGGACTGCAGGAGTTTGTGTGGATGATGAACTTTTATCACAGAGGCCAGAATCATGCGGCCCTTATTCACCTGTACGAATGATCTGCCTGGACAGTCCATCTGTCACCATGTTGTTTTTGCCCAAGACATGTTGCACATCCATGGTTTACTCAGAGATATATGACAGATGACACTGTTGGTGAGCTGACCAATGGTCCAATGTTTTTGCCAGAATGAAGGTCAGGGGTTTGTGGTTGGTGAAGGCCGTAAACGTCCTGCCCTCAAAGAAATATCAGAAGTGGTGGATGGCTAGGTACAGCGCTAGTAGCTCCCTGTCAAAAGCTCTGTACTTCAGTACTGGAGGCCACAGATGCCGACTGAAGAAAGCCAGCGGCCGCCAGCTCCCTCTGATCTGCTGCTCCAGAACTCTGCCAATCACCGTTCCACTTAGATGGGCTGGGGAACAGGCTCTGGGATGTGCCAAAAGAGCGGCGCCCACCAGTGCTTCCTTGGCCTTTACAAAGGCTTCCGCCGATTCTGTGTCCCAGGTTACGTCCTTGGCTTTAACATAACAGCTCTTTGCCAATGACCACCTCTAGACTTAGTTTGCTTTAAAAAATGGTCTTATTAGTCAACACATTCTTTCTAGTGTTTTTTTTTGGTAGCGGTATCCTAGCTACAAAAAGTCAGCCAATTCAGTTCCACACCCCAATGCACACTCACATCTCTGTCCATGACGTCATGTACAGTTAAGTTGAGCCAAACTTCAAATTGGTTAAACAACTCCTGATATTCCGTTTAGAAGTCTCCAACAAGACAGCATTAACATCAACTTCTCCAATTCCTTTTGCCCCCTTCCCCCATACTCACTCTTTCTCTTTCTCTTTCTTTTCATTCTCCTTTCAAAGAGCGATCTTTCTTAGCCCTCTCGCCCTTTACTTCTTCCTTTCCCTTTTTCACCCCCCCTCCTATATCTACCTATGACCCATTTTGCTCCTCTCCCTTCTCCTCCTTGCACTACCTCTCCACCTTTTTATTCAAGAATCTACCTGATTGTTTTTCACTCCTGATGAAGGGCTCAGGCCCAAAACGTTGACTCCCTTTTGCTTTCTCTGGATGCTGCGTGACCTGCTGAGTTTCTCCAGCACTTTTGTGCACTATGTAAACTTTGGGAATATAAAGGATTCTTGCAGCCCTTGCATGTGTTGTCTACAAGTATTAATTACTTATTTGAACAAGCAAAAGTATCTGCATCTGGAACTTCAAGGTGTCTTTCCATCAATTCTAATTACAGTTGTTTCTGAAGCTGAATAAGAAACAAAAAAAAAATTCAGATGCAACATGACCACCTGAAAATTTAGCTTTTTTGAGACTAAATGCAATTGGAACAGAGAATAGTTCAGTATTAGTCCTTCGACCCACAACGTAGGGCTGATCTATTGCAAAGACCAATTTCATCCTTCCTTCCCTCGCAGTGCAGAACATCCATTTTTCTTACATTCATGATCCTACCCAAGAGCCCTTTGGCCTCCACCACCACCCAAAGCATTCCAGGTACCCGCTATTCTCTGTTAAAACATCTACCCAAAGCTTCTCTCCACTTGCCTTAAATAAATGTCCATTGCTATTAGCCATTGCTACCCTGGGAAAAAGGTGCAGGCTCTCCACTCTACCTCTGTCTCTCATAATCTTACATACCTCTGTTAAGCTGCCTTTCATCCTCTGATGATACAAAGAAAAAAGCCTTTCTTCATGAGACATTCTTGCCAATCCATGTGGCATCCTGGAAAATCTCCTCTGCACTCTTTTTAATGCTTCAACATCCTTCCTACAATGAGGCAACCAGATTTGATTATACTCTAAGTGTTGTCTAACCAGAACTGCAACATTACCTCGTGGCCCTTGAACTCATTCCTCCGATTAAAGAAGACCAAGTCACCATAGGTCATCTTAACCACCCTGGACAACAACCTTAAGGAATCTAAGGACTTTTGCCCCAAGATCCTTCTGCTCTTCTACACAGCTAAGATTCCTGCCATTGACGTCAAGTTTGATCTTCCATACTCTATCACTCTTTTCTGGATTGAACCCCATCTGCCACTTCTCTACCCAACTCCGCATCTTGTCTATACTGTGAAGCAACCTAAGATGAGCTTCTACACTTTCCACACAACTCCAACCTTGATGTCAGCTGCCAACTTACTGACCCACCCCTCAACCTCCCAATACAGATTGCGTCCACACCTCCACCCTCACCACCATTCGGGTCTTCAACAGTCCTTCCAAGTGAACCTGCAGGGCTCATCGATTGCATCCGGCAGTCCTATTGTGATCTCCTTCTACATCAGAGAAACTGGACGCAGATTGGGAGATTGCTTCATTTGACACCTTGGTTCTCTCAGCGATAACCCATTTCAATTCTCTGCCCCATTCCTATGCTGATATATCTGAGCATGGTCTCATCCACTGCCAGACTGAGATCACCAAATACTTATGGAACTACACACCTAATATTCTGTCTGAGAACCATCTTATCTAGTTTCCATGAGCACCCCTCCACCCCACCATCTATCAATGTTTCGCCTTTCTCGAGCTCTGTCTCTCTCTGTCTCCCTCTCTCTCTCTCTCTCTCTCTCTCTGTCCCCTTTCCTCCAGTTCTATGTTCACAGAGCCACCCCCACCCCCACCCCAACCTTTCCTCTCCTATCCATGTCCAATTATCATCCTTTGTCTTTTGGACTGCCTTGGCTGAGCCACGTCTGTTGTATGAAGGATGGTAGACTGCCAAAGGACACCTTTTTCGGAGAATTAGCAATAGGCAAGAGGAACATTGGTAGACCCCAGCTTTGGTTCAAGGACCTCTGCAAGCGAGACATGAAAGCCTTTTTTTAAAAACTTTATTTATTCGTTCAAAATACAGATAATAAGTAACATATATAACAATAAACAAAACATGAACGTTATATTTTATATATATTAAAAAAAGAAAGAAAAAAAAAGGAAAGAAACCCCCTCCCTCCTCTTTCAGCCAACTCTCCTAAGGAGAGCCATAAAGAAAAAAGAAAAAAATAAAGAAAAGTAAAGCATACATATTAAAATCTAGTCAATATAAATCAAAATGTAAATATTCTGAATATAACAACTACCTATTAATAAAAAAAGACTATAGTTATCCGCGAAACATATGTAATTTTTTCCATTATTAAACAATATTTCATCTCATTATGCCAAAAGTCTCAAATTTAATAATTTCAGATAAAATCATATCTCTACCGAACATATGTTTTACCAAAGATCGAACTTAATAAAAATAAGCTTACGCTTAATCGGACTGTTTAAACCCTGAACATTAAAAGTAGCAAACTTCAACTTTGACATATCCACTAATATTACTAAAAACTAATAATATCAATATATAAAGACTCAGATCAACGTAAATAGGCCCTCCAATAGGAGAAAAAGAAACCACAAATTAAAGTCTAAATAAAATGAAAATTAAAAAGATAAAAAGAAAAAAAAAAACCCCAAAAAAACTACCAAGAGGTAGTAATCCCTAAACAAAAGCTGGGTGTGAATCACCCACCAGTGGCTGATGACTAGTAGAACATAGAGCAAATTTCTCCCTCCCCAGCCACACAAAGAATAACAACAAGATGACATAATGACATAAAAAGAAAATAAAAATAAAAAAGTTCTTCTATTCATCCAAGAAATTCCAGACTTGGCAACCCCATTTCAAGGAAACGGACTCTTTCCATTCCCATACCTCCCATTTCTGCCGTTTCTTCCATTTCCAGAACAACCAGATTTTTCTTTAGGAGACAATGGTGGGCTACGTCTTTGTCCTCTTACATCTGGCAGCGAGTCAGCAAAACTCATTGCTTCACGCTCATTCTCAAAAAACTGAGATTGAAAGTCTCCACAAAACACCTTCAACACTGTCGGATAGCGAAAAGTAGACTTATAACCTTTACGCCACAAAACTTCTTTAACTGGATTAAATCGACGCCGACGCTGAATAACGTCTTGACTCAAATCAGACATGAAAGCCTTAAAAATCAATGCAGAGTGCTGGGAGGATACCGCAGATAACCGCAACAAATAGCAAGGTACTCTTTATCAACACCTCCAAAAGCAAGGTGAGAGAGTGATCTTGAGTCAGTTTGAGGAGCAGAGCAGACAGCTGACAACAATTTAATGATGCCCTACACATGCAGCAAATGTGGCAGAGCCTGCCATTCCACAACTGTGCTCAATAACCACAGTCGATGCTCCTCAACAAACCAACCAGGGACTACCAGAGGTGCAGTAATATGGTCAACCATGACCGATGGAGACCCTACACACACACACACACACACACACACACACACACACACACACACACACACACACACACACACACACACACACACACACACAGTGCTCCTCTTCCTGCTCTTTTCCTTCTCTCCCATCCTTTTAATTCAAACATCTGCCTGCTTTTTACTCGTACCCGAAGAAGCGCTCAGACCTAAAACTTTGGTTATATTTCCTTACCTCCTTTGGACACTGCGAGACCTGCTGAGATCCTCAAGCTTTTGGGTGTTTTCACTTCAATCACAGTGTCTGCAAACTTTCGAGTTTCACCCCCTATAGAATACCACTGGTTACGGACCTCTAATCAGATTATCTTCCATCTACCACCACCCTCTAGTTTCAGTGGCCAGTCCACACAGCCAAGTTTTTATGGCTCGTGTCTTTCTGTTTGAGCCCACCAAGGGGAACCTTGTCAATCCTTCTTGGACACACTTGACAAATTCTGTCTGATTAAATCCTTAGGTAGTGTATATTGGGGAAGCTGAAGTCAGCCATGACAACGCCCCTGTTATTTTTGCACTTTATCAAAATCTGCCCACTTATCTGCTGCTCAGATGCCCGGAGGTGATTGTAGAACCTACAGAAACAGTCTCAATAGAATTATTGCTCCCATCCTGTTTATATCACTGACTAAGTAGATGATCCTTCCACGACACCCTCACTTTCTGCAGCTGTGATACTGTTCCTGATCAGCAATGCAACACCCTGCCCCCTCCTTTCCCTCCCTCCCTATCCTTTGTGAAACATCTAAACACTGGAATTATCAAGCAACCAATTATGTACTTGTGTCAGCCAAGTCTCTGTAATGAACATAATATTATCATTCCATGTACTGATCCTTGCTATAAATGAATTGACTTATTCTTAATACTTTTCACATTAAAGTAAAAATATTTCAACCTATCCAAATGAATGCATTTATGCCCTATCCACTGCCTGTCATTCCTTGCAGTCTCTCTAAACATTGCATCTACCTTTCCACCAACTTCTCCATCATCTTACCTCACACCCTCATTTCCATCCCCTGCCTACGTTCAAAGTCTCCCCAAACTCTACCAAACCTGCTCGCAACTTTAGCTGCAACCCATCCCTTTTATACAGGCCACACCTTGCTAGAAGAGACTGCAATGATTCTCAAATCTGAAACCCTGCCCTCTGCACCAACCCTTCAACACACATTTGTCGGCCATATCTTCTTATTCTTGCCCTCATTAGCACATGGCACAAGCTGCAATCCACTAATTACTATCCTTGAGGTCCTGGTTTTTAACTTCCTTCCTATATTCAAACATCAGGACCTCTTAACTTTTGCTATGTCTATGTTGTAGGTACCAATGCGTACAACTTCTGGCTGCTCACACTCCCTCTCAAGAATGCTGTGGAGTCGATCCAAGACTTTTCTGACCCTGGCATCTGGGAGGCAATAAAGCATCCAGGAGTCTCTACCTCCTCCATAAGATATCCTGCTTGTTCTCCTTCCAAGAAATCCATATCATTATTGCTTTCCTCTTCTATCCCTTTCTGTTCTAAGCCACAGAGACACCACCAGGGTTTGGAACAGCTGCTACCCTTCCCCTGTCAGACTCAACAACAAACTCAATCAGAGACTCATCAAAGGACTCTTTACTTTTGCACTTCATTAATTTTTTCTCTCTGTTTTATACAGTTTGTTTACATTTCTTTATTTGTTTACATGTGTACATTGGGTACAGTTTTTTTTGCACTACCAATAAGTGGTAATTCTGCCTCGCGCAGGAAAAAGAATTTCATGGTTGTATATGATGCCATTTAAGTACTCTGACAATAAATCTGTCCTCTGGTAGGTCATTGCCTCCCAACAGTATCCAAATCAGTAGATATGTTATTGTAACACCTCTCTATCAACCTCTCAGCCTCCTGAATAATCTGGAGTTCATTCTCCTGTAATTCCCTAATGTGGACATAAGGAACTGCAGCTGGATGCACTTCTCATAGGTGAATTGCCAGAATCTTCAATACAGAACTGCTCACGAAAGCAAAATGCACTGCTGATTTTTCAGCTTGACTCAGCATTTTGAGGGCTATTCTCTGTCACAATACGAATATGACCTTTCTTTGTAGGTTTAGTTAAAAAAAAGACATATGGGTATACGATCCTTTATCCAGAAACCTTGGAGTTCCGAATTTCGGATTTTTCCAGATTTCGGAAAGCCCACCTGAATTGTGCTGCCATATCCACCCCCTTCCAGTTGCCCGGCTGTCTCCTCCAACCGCCGGTCCCTCGGACACCTGGCCGCCTCCCCCAAGCGCCTGTCCCTCAGTCGTCTCCCCCAAGCACCGGCTGCCTGGCTGACTCCCCCAAGCGCTGGTTCTCGGCCGCCTCCCCCAAAGCGCCGGTCCCTCGGCCGCCTCCCCCAAGCATTGGTCCCTCAGCTGCCTCCCCCAGATGCCGGCCGCCTCCCCCAGATGCCAGCCGCCTGGCCGCCTCTCTCCCCACTTACCGGATTTTGGAGCTTTCCGGATTTTAGATGTCGGATAAAGGATCATGTACCTGTAATATACTGGACTCGAACCAGTCAAGATCCTGGGAATTCTTAAAATGTCATCATTCATTTTTGTAAGTATCGATTTAAATATCACTTTGCCAATTATGCAACAGCATTTTCTGTTTCACCCAGATGCCTATTGCTTTGAATTATTCAAACCAATTATTTAAAAAGATTCTTTACTAATTAAGCAGTTTTATCATCATTATGTGGCATGACTGATTAAAAGGAGGATTACTACTGTACAGTAAACTTATGGAAGATCAAAAAAAAGCTAAGAACACAATTCAATAGCCATTTGTCAACAGTAGATATCTATATATATTACACTTTATCCCATCTGCAGACGCACTATTAAAGCTACAACCACTCATGCTGTCTTGCAAGTGAAGAGGCTAACTTTCACAGAGAAACAATTGACTGAATGACCAGAAAATGACTGTGAATTTTGACTAAGGGATGAATGATATTTTAGCACATACAAGGGCAATTCATAGCCTAGTCCACTGGGATCATCTGAGTTGTCAGAGCAAAGAGGATTTCAGTTTAACGTCTTCTCCAAAAGGAGAAACATGCCGCATTCACATAGCTGTTCTGAAGAAAACTTTACACTGGCCCAATAAATATTGTCCAGATAATGTACACACACTCCTTGCCATTCTAGAACATTTTATTGCAAAGTGCAAAGAAGCAAGGAATCCAAATTCAATTCCATTTGTCAGAAAGTGAGCGTGATGTTGGGAAGGTTTAGATTGTTTACATTATATAGGTCTTGGGCCAAAGGGCCTGTACAGTGCTACAATGTTCTATGTTCAAGAAGTGAGAATTGTGAGGATATTTAAGAAAGCTGTTGCTGTTAAATTTAGAAAACAGAAAGCTTCAGGGTAACTCACTAACATTTTGAAGGCTCAGAGAACATCTCACATTGGTTTCATTCAAGTATTATTATTATTCAAAATGAAAATAAAGTAAATTAATTTCCTACAGAAACAGGATCCTAATGACAAAATGGCTGATATGAGCTATAGATTACTTACCATCTGTCTGGGACTTGCTTAAAAACATGGTACTAGCACGAGGGTGATCAGAAGGGTTGAATTCCATGTTTAAATCTAAGGAGAAAAAGGTGTGAAAAAAAATTGCCATTAATGAAAAAACAACATAATGGACAATAATTAAGCATCTTAAACATCTAATCCCTTCATCCCTCAGCCCATGTTGCTGCAGTATACCAGCACCTGTTACTTGCCGCTATCCACCTATGACCTCTCACCTGTGAGCCTGCTCGTTCCTCCACCATTTTATTCAGGCGACTTCTTGCTTTTTGCTCATACCTTGAAAAGGGCTGAGCCCCAAAATGTTAATTATATATGTTCAGGAAAGTTTTTCGTTTCACAGTCCAATCATTCACTTCTCACTCCTCCAAGTTCACCAGTATTAGGAATTCTGTTGCCAATTACTTTGCTAATTATGCAGTTTTATCATCATTATGTGGCATGACTGATTAAAAGGAGGATTACTACTATATAGTAAACTTATGGAAGATCAAAAAAATGTTAAATCCTCATACTGTGCACAGAATTTAACATTTATGAATCTCCACCAGGCTCTGGTGTTTAAAGTTAAATGGTTCCCACTCAGGAAGGTTCTTCCTTGGTTTCAGAGAGATATTTGTTGCTCGTTGGACACACATAAACTGATTTCCTCCAATCAGTCACTTTAGTGTCTTGCCTTAGAAACTTGCCCCATCATGGGTTTTTCCAAATGATAAACTTCTTATTTCAGGTCGCCACGGAGTTCCTCTTATTTCCCTTATTTCAGGAGAAACATTCTAGCCAGCTATTTCCTCTTGTAAGAACTACAAGGGTTGAACAGGCTGAACTCAGAATTTACAACCCATCTTCAAAATTGGGTCTTTCAACAAACCTGCCAGCTTGCCATTTTGTCGTCTCAACTGTTACTGTAGAACTGACTCTCTCTTTCTCTCTGAGAGAAGAATCCAACTTGTTTTTCCCCCTCTTTGCTTGTAAAAACCAAAACTTCTCCCATGGCTCCAAACCCAATCTTTGAAAGATCTTATCAGCACTTGATCCTGGACTTTTCCATTTGCACCTGCTTTTGAAGTTATTCCCAAAGCAGTTCCATTCTCTCTGCAAACTTACTTGGAGCCTGAATGCCTGGCTTCGGCAAAGCTCTTGCATTTTAAATGAGCTGTGTTTTGTGAAGTATTTCTCTGTTTGTGAAGTGACCTACACACTAAACCCCCCACAACCTATCTCTTTTAAAGACATTTATTTATTGTATAATATATAATACAACTCGTAACAGCCCTCTGAATGGTTAAGAAAGCTGTATCTTTCAGGCTCAATTAAACTTGGGCAACAAACATGCTATTGATAATTTACTTGGACATGATTAGAATGAATGACCAGCCAGTTAGATATCAACATTAGCCAGAAGGTAACTCAAAGAACAGAGTCACTAATAGCATCTTGGCTGTCCATGCCTGTCAAATAAAGGGCAGCACAGCTTGCAAAGTGGTCAGCACAAACCCCAATGACTGGGGTTTGAATCTGGCGCTGTCTGTATGGGATTTCCCTGGGTGCTCTGGTTTCCACCCCCATTTCAAAACATACCAGGGTTGTAGGTCAACTCGGTGTAATTAGGCAGAACAGCCTCAAAAGGGCCATGCTGTATGTTGAAATTTAAAATTTAAAAATTCAACTAAACTTACTGAACATTGAACACTGATAATTTATTTGAAATCCCTTCTTCATTTTTGCACTGTATGATTTATACTTGGCATAGTTCAGCACCAAAGTATCTATTACACAGAATGCTCCTGTCTGATGCCATTCTGGACTTGGAGTGCCAAGTGTACTTTCTTTATGTAAACAGAATATATTCCATGATCATGTTCTGAATACTTTGCCGATTTCACAAGTGACCAGGACCAGGAAGTATTAAGGTAATTGACAGCTGCTCGAAATAGATCTATCAGCAATGCAAGTTTTGAAGCTGAGTCTTTTTAAAATTTTTCAACAACTGAACTTGAAAGTTGCCATTACAGGGTGTTAGAATTAGAAGGATATTACTCCCATCTACTTTATGAAAGGAACTTCATTAGCTACCTTCCACCATTTTCAAGTGAATGATATCATATAGGAGATGGCTATTCATTCCAATGTGCCAATACTAGCTCTTTGAAAGAGAAACTCATTTATTTCCCATTGCCATATTCATATCCCACATCTTGCTCGTTGCTTTTTGAAATTTTGAAATTCATAGACTGTGAAAAGAGGCAGAAATTATCAATCAAACAATGACTTTCTATTTAGTTTAAATAGCCTTGGAATACCAGCAACCACTGGATGTATTCAGGTGATGTGAGAAACAGGAGATGATCCAGGACTTGAAAACCTTTAACATGTACTTGTTTCATTAACATAGCAAAATATTGCAACAAATAATTTCACTGGAATATTATCCAACAAAACTCACCACTTAGCCAACAATAATGTGCAAACAAAGGCTCCTTACAGAAGAGGTTGTGAACTATGGCCTTTTGAGCCTGCTTTGAAATTCAACAGCATCAAAGCTCCTCGAATCATTAATGTTTTATTGGTCTTCATTTTCAAACTAAAGAGAGTGTGTGGAACCAGAGGACCTGGTCGAGGTCTCAAAAATTTCACATCTGTATTTATCATGTGAAGTTCACGAAGCTTAGGGAATTAATCAAAAAAAATAATGATGTCTTGTAACATATCCACATTATCATAACTGGAGAGGTTAGAGATCTTAAAGCACCCAAAGTGGATAAATCCTGAGAGCTTAACCAAGTGTATGCTAGAACATTGTGGGAAGCTAGAAAATAAATTGTTGGGGATCTGGTTGAGTTATTCACACCATAATCATCCATGGGTGAGGCTCTAGAAAACTGGAAGGTGGTTAATGAAGTGCAGAACTTACCTACATTCAGAAAGGCAAGGGTACAGTTGGCATAGTTTTGTACATGGGAAATAATGTCTCACAAATTCAGTGACGATCTTTTTGCAAAGGTTCATCAAGAAAATTGATGTTGTCAATGCTGTCTACATGGAAATTAGTAAGACCTTTGACAAAGTTCCACATGGTAGGCTGGTCCAGAAGGTTAGATCACATGTGATCCACAGTGAGATAGCCATCAGATACAAAACTGGCTTGGTGGTAGGAGTCAGAGGGTGGAAATGAAAGATTGGAGTCCTTTGACCAGTGGTGTGCCACTGAGATTGGTGCTAGGCCCACCTTTTTTTGTCAGCTATATTAACAGTATGGATGACAAGGTCATTAGTATGATCAATAAGTTTGCAGATGACACCAAAATTGGTGATATAATGGACAATGTAAAAAGTTATCGAAGATTTCAACAGGATCTAGATAAACTGGGAGCGTAGGCCAAGGAATGAGAGAGAGAGAATTGAACTTGAACAAGTGCAAAATGTAACGTTTTAGAAAGTTAAATGAGGGTTAGAATTACACAGTAAATGGCAGGGTCCTGGAGCCTGGAGAGAATTGTAGAACAAGATGTTTCACTAAAGGTGACTGCACAGGTAGACAGGGTGTTAGAGATGGTGGGCGGCAGGCTTGCCTTTATCTGTCAGGACACCAAGTATAAAAGTAGGGACATTATGACTGCAAGACATTGGCGAGCCCACACTTGGATTATCGTGTGCCATTCTATTAATCTGGCAGTTGAAAAACAAATACATTTGCAAAATAATGTATATTTATTGAGGAAAGAAGGAAAGGAAAAAAAATTCCAGATCAAAACTCTGGAGAATATTTTTGGACTAAATGGAAATTTTCCCTTCAGAAGAACAGTTTTTTTCACAATTCTTCAGCCAAAACAAGTCTATCCTGTATTTTGAATATTGCTGAAGATTTATTCAGGATTCCAGGCATTTAGCTTATGTCAACCATACTTTTAATAACAAATGGTGAGGCTTTTCAACCCCCCGCCCCCCCACTGGTATGGGGGGGGGGGGGGGGTTGGTTTGCAGCAATCTAGAAGATGCTGTCAGT
Source organism: Narcine bancroftii (assembly GCF_036971445.1). Taxonomy (NCBI): domain Eukaryota; kingdom Metazoa; phylum Chordata; class Chondrichthyes; order Torpediniformes; family Narcinidae; genus Narcine; species Narcine bancroftii. Next base: position 441,361,858 of record NC_091469.1, read on the forward strand.
GATTTCCAATTTCAACACTGGATGCAGTATTGCAGTCTTCCCAAGCAGTCAGCTCAAAACCAGTGAAATAAAAAAAAAATCTGCATTTCTCAAACTACACTGTTGCAAGGACCAGTTCTGTGCTCTCTGCTCAATCTTCCATGTGAAGTTGTATTGAATAGTTGGTTTTTGAACGGGAGCAATAGGAGAACCACAGCTTTTCTTAATATACAGTAAAATTCCTGTTATATTTGCAGTTCAAGCAACTGGCAGCCTCATGAAAATGGCAAAAAAAAAACCTCACGGAAAATAAATAGGTAAAAAATACGAAAGTTTAAATTGACTCCTACCAGAGGTCAGTTCACCAATCCATGCAGCACTCAATCTCAAGCAACCGGCAAATTCACTTATCTGGCATCTACCTATCTCCATAAGTGCTGGATACTGGGGTTTTACTGTATAATGATTTTGATTTGGATGTCCGGAGAATAACTTCTAGTCAGATGATGTGCAATTTGGAAGTGCGTTGAGCTGTTGGAATGAGCTGACTCACGTCATGAAAGATGAAATTTAACAGAGGAAAATGTGACGCATTACATTTCCTTTTCAAGAATGTTATGCTAATGAACTACCACCAAATAAGGCAAAGCAGTCAAGAACAAGTTGACTTTCAAAGGATATGAGGAAAAAGATGTCAGTTGATCCAACTGAATGATTTTCCATTTGTCAATTTTGGTTCATTTGGCAGCCATCTTTATTTAATATCATCTGTTTCTTGACCATTGTGCTAAAGGAAACAAGTTTCTCTTTATCGACCCTTTCTGGATCTTTCATGGCATTAAAATATCCAATCATCCTTGTATTCCAAGTATAATAACCTCAGCTTCTCCAACGTATCAACAAAACTAAAATCCCTCATTACCGAAACGACATTAAAATATCCAATCATCCTTGTATTCCAAGTATGATAACCTCAGCTTCTCCAATGTATCAACAAAACTAAAATCCCTCATTACCGAAACGACATTAAAATATCCAATCATCCTTGTATTTCAAGTATGATAACCTCAGCTTCTCCAATGTATCAACAAAACTAAAATCCCTCATTACCGAACCATGAAATTGGTCCGAGTCAATATATGCAAATTATTAACAGAATCGATTTACCAAATTCAATGATTTAAAAAAGATACATGAATGCTTTACTGGTCCTGAAGAAAACTGATGCTAAGCCAAAGGAACATGATTTTGTGGATTATTGATCAACAAGTTCACAATGTGTGGAAGGGAGTCTTACTTCAGAATACACATTGTTGAGGTTAGCTCTACAATGCTCAGAGAGAGTTGTTTTAACATGGTCTCTGTATTTTAGATGACAGCTTAACCCTGTGGTGCATGCTTGCTACCAAAGTGTCTGAATTATAACCATAATTATACTGCAAAAGCAGAAAGTGGAAATCAATATAGTTGATATCACTAACATTGAGATTGTTTGGAAAATGAACTGGAGTTGGGAAAAGGAAGTTCTTTGATTATTTATTCTTAACTACTTCAAAATAGACATTATTCAACTGAATAAAAGTTACATACAAAAGTAATTTTGCATACCCTGACGGTTCAAAGCAGGCAGAGGCAAAAAATAGGCCTAGTGACTCATTCAAGTCTAAGTTTATCTTTATTATTACATGCACCAAAATACAGTGGAGGTTGTTTGCAAGCAGACACAAAGACATTTCATACATCCCATAACAAAAAAATACAGTACAAAAGTACAGAGATAGAAAATCAGTTGAATTTCAGAAATATAGTAGACGCTGTCCAATGTTATCAGTGGATGAAGGCATCCAGGGTGAAATGGAAGGGTGAAGGACCAATAAAAAGCTTACAATCCTTTTGCAGTAGTCCTTTCCCTATATGTTTTAAATAATACAACATGAATAATCACCAATATGAAATGCTGGTCACCAGCTCACATTATTTGGCAGGCACTTCTCCAGCTAAAAGAAAGCAACTCCCCCAACTGAATACATCTAAGAAACAAAACCACAGCTCAGAAAATTCCAAGCCATGCCAGTTTACCACCAAAGCTGCCAAATATATTCAATGGCTTGGAAAACTTCCATTTTCAAAATTGAGCCAACAGGAAAAAGGAAATGAACACCAAACACATATCCTGCAGAAAATACTAAATATAAGGAAGTTGTTTAAAGTAAACATAATGTTGATTGGTAATAGAAGGTTTTGCAGCCTTACTTCACTCTAAACATATTTTAAAGTGTAGTCAAGGTTACAAAGTTTAAAAAATAATAACCAATTTCTGCTCTACGAACCTCTACCTTCTCCTCTGTGGGTCCTTTGGGTTGAGTTCCCACTTATATTTCTTGCATCCTCAGCTGAGAGCTTGTTGGATTGAGAATGCTGCAACTTCAGGAACTTTCTGATTAAGGCCTTATAAGGAATAAGGCCTGAGTAAGGAATAAGGCCTGAGTAAGGAACAAGGCCTGTGTAAGGAATAAGGCCTGAGAAAGGAACAAGGCCTGAGTAAGGAACAAGGCCTGAGTAAGGAATAAGGCCTGAGTAAGGAACAAGGCCTGAGTAAGGAACAGGGCCTGAGTAAGGAACAAGGCCTGAGTAAGGAATAAGGCCTGAGTAAGGAACAAGGCCTGAGTAAGGAATAAGGCCTGAGTAAGGAACAAGGCCTGAGTAAGGAACAGGGCCTGAGTAAGGAATAAGGCCTGAGTAAGGAACAAGGCCTTCTGCAAACAAATCCTGTCAGAGTTAGACCAAGCAACATTCACAAATTCTTCAGAAAACTTTCAGTTCAGTCAAGCTGTACTCTCCAAATCACCAAATGTTCTTTGACATTCAGAGGCATTCACAAGAAAAATAAAGAATAATTAGCTTTTAAAAAACAAACAAAATAATTTGATGGACAAAAAAAAAGAAAAATAAAACATTAAAAATACTCCAGAAAAAGCACGGTTAGTGTAGCGGTTAGCACAGCAACCTGGATTCTAAACTGTATGTTCTCCCCGTGTCTGCTCCAGTTTCCTCCCACCCTCCAAAACGTATGTGTTTGCAAGCTAATTTGTATATAATTGAGTGGCACGGGTTTTTACCGTGCTGTGAATAAATTTATTTTTAAAACTCTAAGACGTTCAAATAAAGTGCAACCTTTTTTTTAAAAACTAACATTTGACCTCCTCCATGGAGAAGTCTCTGTGCCGTATCACTATGGACAACTTGGGCTGAAGAGCCAGTTTTGGCACTGTAAAATTCTGTAACTCCACAACCAGAGAGAGGAGATTCAAAGAGAATTTCTTCAAGAATAGGGGGGGGAGTCACGTGATGGAGTAGTAGCCGGTCGGGGAACTCCAGCCCTCTCCAGAAAAGTTAAAAAAAGATAGAGAAAAAACAAAGGCACAAACTTAAAAACCAAAACAAAGTGAAAGTAAAAGTGTGAAGACAATGGCAGCGAAGAAAGAAAAACCAAAAACAACGGGAAGAAAAGAAGAAGGAAAGACGTCGGAAGAAGAAGGTGAAGGCCTTACCTGTCCGAAGAGGCCCGCCGCGGAGAGAGAAGCCCGCTCCCACAGGTCAGTGGAGGTCCCGGGCTCGGGACTACAAAAATGGCTCGCAGAGCCGAGTAAAAGTGCGCAACCGCGCATGCGCGAGGAGTCGCGCATGCGCAGATGCGCATGAAAAAAAACACACTGACGGGAGGGGGAAACAGCTGCGGAGTCGATCTCCACAGCTGAGAGAGACACCTGCAGCACAGCAGTAGGTGCAGAACACAGACAATAACGACAACAAGAAAGAAGAGGGTAAAAAGAAAACAAGGAAACAACAGATGGTCAATCCAGAGGAAGAAGAAGAAGAAGAACAGAAAGAAGTGGAAGAAGAAGAGAAAGGCAAGACAATGGATGTATCTTTTTTTAAAGAATATATGGAATCAGTGAAAGAATGGCAATTACAAGAATTTGATGAGATAAAAAGAAGAATTAAGAACGCAGAAGAAAGAATGAATAAAATGGAAGTGGCCATATCAGAATTGGCAAAAAGAGTGGAAAATATGGAAAAACGAGAAACATTTGTAGATATGGAAGTAAAAGACTTAAAAGAGAAATGAGAAGAATCTAATAAAAAAGCTAAAGAAGCACAGGAGCTGTTAGCTCAGAAGATAGATATGATAGAAAACTATAATAGAAGAAATAATATAAAGATAGTGGGCCTTAAGGAAGATGAAGAAGGCAAGAATATGAGAGAATTTATAAAAGATTGGATCCCCAGGGTCCTGGGAAAACCAGAATTACAGGAAGAAATGGAAATAGAGAGGGCACATAGAACTTTAGCCCCGAAACCACAACCGCAGCAAAAACCAAGATCCATTTTAGTAAAATTCTTAAGATATTTTTTTTTTTCTTTGGCTTGACTTCGCGGACGAAGATTTATGGAGGGGGTAAAAGTCCACGTCAGCTGCAGGCTCGTTTGTGGCTGACAAGTCCGATGCGGGACAGGCAGACACGGTTGCAGCGGCTGCAGGGGAAAATTGGTTGGTTGGGGTTGGGTGTTGGGTTTTTCCTCCTTTGCCTTTTGTCAGTGAGGTGGGCTCTGCGGTCTTCTTCAAAGGAGGTTGCTGCCCGCCAAACTGTGAGGCGCCAAGATGCACGGTTTGAGGCGATATCAGCCCATTGGCGGTGGTCAATGTGGCAGGCACCAAGAGATTTCTTTAGGCAGTCCTTGTACCTTTTCTTTGGTGCACCTCTGTCACGGTGGCCAGTGGAGAGCTCGCCATATAACACGATCTTGGGAAGGCGATGGTCCTCCATTCTGGAGTCGTGACCCATCCAGCGCAGCTGGATCTTCAGCAGCATGGACTCGATGCTGTCGACCTCTGCCATCTCGAGTACTTCGACGTTAGGGATGAAAGCGCTCCAATGGATGTTGAGGATGGAGCGGAGACAACGCTGGTGGAAGCGTTCTAGGAGCCGTAGATGATGCCGGTAGAGGACCCATGATTCGGAGCTGAACAGGAGTGTGGGTATGACAACGACTCTGTATAAGCTTATCTTTGTGAGGTTTTTCAGTTGGTTGTTTTTCCAGACTCTTTTGTGTAGTCTTCCAAAGGCACTATTTGCCTTGGCGAGTCTGTTGTCTATCTCATTGTCGATCCTTGCATCTGATGAAATGGTGCAGCCGAGATAGGTAAACTGGTTGACCGTTTTGAGTTTTGTGTGACCGATGGAGATGTGGGGGGGGGGGCTGGTAGTCATGGTGGGGAGCTGGCTGATGGAGGACCTCAGTTTTCTTCAGGCTGACTTCCAGGCCAAACATTTTGGCAGTTTCCGCAAAGCAGGACGTCAAGCGCTGAAGAGCTGGCTCTGAATGGGCAACTAAAGCGGCATCGTCTGCAAAGAGTAGTTCACGGACAAGTTTCTCTTGTGTCTTGGTGTGAGCTTGCAGGCGCCTCAGATTGAAGAGACTGCCATCCGTGCGGTACCGGATGTAAACAGCGTCTTCATTGTTGGGGTCTTTCATGGCTTGGTTCAGCATCATGCTGAAGAAGATTGAAAAGAGGGTTGGTGCGAGAACACAGCCTTGCTTCACGCCATTGTTAATGGAGAAGGGTTCAGAGAGCTCATTGCTGTATCTGACCAGACCTTGTTGGTTTTCGTGCATTTGGATATTCATGTTGAGGAACTTTGGGGGACATCCGATGCGCTCTAGTATTTGCCATAGCCCTTTCCTGCTCACGGTGTCGAAGGCTTTGGTGAGGTCAACAAAGGTGATGTAGAGTCCTTTGTTTTGTTCTCTGCACTTTTCTTGGAGCTGTCTGAGGGCAAAGACCATGTCAGTAGTTCCTCTGTTTGCGCGAAAGCCGCACTGTGATTCTGGGAGAATATTCTCGGCGACACTAGGTATTATTCTATTTAGTAGAATCCTAGCGAAGATTTTGCCTGCAATGGAGAGCAGCGTGATTAGTTTGAGCAGTCTGATTTCTCGCCTTTGTTTTTGTACAGGGTGATGATGGTGGCATCACGAAGATCCTGAGGCAGTTTTCCTTGGTCCCAACAAAGCTTGAAAAACTCATGCAGTTTGGCATGCAGTGTTTTGCCGCCAGCCTTCCAGACCTCTGGGGGGATTCCATCCATACCTGCTGCTTTGCCACTTTTCAGTTGTTCGATTGCTTATATGTCTCATCCAGGGTGAGGACCTCATCCAGCTCTAGCCTTAGGGGCTGTTGAGGGAGCTGGAGCAGGGCGGAATCTTGGACTGAGCGGTTGGCACTGAAAAGAGATTGGAAGTGTTCTGACCATCGGTTGAGGATGGAGATCTTGTCGCTGAGGAGGACTTTGCCGTCTGAGCTGCGCAGCGGGCTTTGGACTTGGGGTGAGGGGCCGTACACAGCCTTTAGAGCCTCGTAGAAACCCCTGAAGTCGCCAATGTCCGCGCTGAGCTGGGTTCGTTTGGCGAGGCTAGTCCACCACTCATTTTGGATTTCCCGGAGTTTGCGCTGAAGATGGCTGCATGCGCGATGGAAGGCTTGTTTCTTCTCTGGACAGGACGGCTTTGTAAGGTGAGCCTGGTGGGCAGCTCGCTTCTTTGCCAGCAGCTCCTGGATTTCCTGGCTGTTTTCGTCAAACCAGTCCTTGTTTTTCCTGGAGGAGAAGCCCAGTACCTCTTCAGTGGATTGCAGTATTAAGATATACAACAAGAGAAAATATATTGGAGAAAGCAATGAAGAAAGTAAGAGAGGACAAAAAGCCGCTGGAATATAAAGGTCAAAAAAAATTTTTCTATCCAGACATAAGTTTTGAACTCCTGAAGAAGAGGAAGGAGTTCAATACAGCGAAAACGATCTTATGGAAAAAAGGATATAAATTTATGTTAAGGTACCCAGCGGTACTTAAAATAATTATTCCAGGGCAACAAAACAGACTATTCTCGGATCCAGAGGAAGCAAGGAAATTTGCAGAACAACTAAAAAACAAGCAGAGAGATGAAGACATGTAATAAGAGTAAAAATGATCACGATCTATATGTATGTGTGTAAAGGGGTATATGTGTGTATATATATAGTGTGCATACATGAATGTATCCGTATTTAGAGGAAAATATATAGAGTATAGACAAGAATTAATAAGGGAGGGAAATGGAATAGAGGGAATAAGGAGGGAATTAAAAGAGTGACCTTTGTTACATATGAAAATTGAAATCTTTTCTGGGGGGGCTGGGTGGGGAGGAGTTACGGTCACTGCAAAATCAGCTGACGTTTGCGAGTGAATTCGCAAATCCAAATGGAGAGGGGAGATGTGGTTGTCCGACAAAGGATAAAGGACAACTCAGGAGGGGAGGGGAGATTGGGGTTAAAGAAGTTTTAAATAGGAGAATAGGGAAAATGTTTGATGTTTTAGAAATGTTGTCTTATAAAGTGTTCAAAACAAGAAAGCAGAAATGGATAAGAAGGAAAGGTAATGATGGAGAAACGGAAAGGGAAGATAAACAAAGTATAAAATGGCTACACTGAACTATATGACTTTAAATATTAATGGAATACATAACCAAATTAAAAGGAAGAAACTGCTAACTTTACTGAAAAAAGAAAAAAATTAATATAGCATTTGTGCAAGAAACACATTTAACTGAATTGGAGCACAAGAAATTAAAGAAAGATTGGGTAGGACACGTAACAGCAACGTCGTATAATTCAAAAGCAAGAGGGGTAGCTATATTAATTAGTAAAAATGTGCCAATTAAAATAGAAGAGGAAATAATAGATCCAGCAGGGAGATATGTAATGATAAAATGTCAGATATATTCAGAGTTTTGGAATCTACACAATGTATATTCACCTAACGAAGAAGATCAAAAGTTTATGCAAGATATTTTTTTGAAGATAGCAGATACGCAAGGGAACATATTAATAGGAGGGGATTTCAACCTGAATTTGGATTCAAATATGGACAAAACTGGGAAAAAAATTAACAGAAAGAACAAAGTAACCAAATTTATAATTAAATCGATGGAAGAAATGCAACTTTTGGATATATGGAGGAAACAACACCCAAAGGAAGAGGAATATTCATATTACTCGGCTAGACATAAAACATACTCAAGAATAGACCTATTTTTGTTATGAGCTCATATGCAAGATAGAGTAAGAAAAACAGAATATAAAGCTAGAATATTATCGGACCATTCACCCTTAATATTGACAATAAAGTTAGAGGACATCCCTCCAAGAATGTATAGATGGAGATTAAACTCCATGTTACTCAAAAGGCATGATTTTAGAGAATTAATTGAAAGACAAATTAAAATGTATTTTGAAATAAACACGGAATCAGTGAAAGATAAGTTTATACTATGGGATGCAATGAAAGCGTTCATTAGAGGGCAAATAATAAGTTATGTAACCAAGATGAAGAAGGACTATAATCAGGAAACAGAGCAGTTGGAAAGGGAAATAGTAAATATAGAAAAAGAATTAGCAATGAAGGAAGATACAACTAAAAGAAGAGAATTGGCAGATAAAAAAATAAAATATGAAACACTACAAACATATAAGGTGGAAAAGAATATAATGAAGACAAAACAGAAATATTATGAACTGGGTGAAAAAACGCACAAAATCCTAGCATGGCTGCTTAAGACAGAACAAGCTAAGAAAATGGTATTGGCATCAAGGAAAAAAGACAAACAAATTACATATAATCCAAAAGAAATTAAGGAAAACTTTAGAGAATTCTATGAACAATTATATCAAACTGAAAACGAAGGGAAAGAAGGGAAAATAGATGAATTTCTAACTAAAATTGAACTACCAAAACTACAAATAGAGGAACAAAATAAATTAACAGAACCATTTGGAATAGTAGAAATACAAGAGATAATAAAAAAAATTACCAAATAATAAGACACCAGGAGAGGATGGATTCCCAATAGAATTCTATAAAACATTTAAAGATTTATTAATTCCTCCCCTCCTGGAAGTAATCAACCAGATTGATAAAACACAAAGCTTACCAGATTCATGTAAAACAGCAATAATTACAGTAATACTAAAGCAAGGGAAAGATCCACTGGCACCAGCGTCATATAGACCAATATCTTTACTTAACACAGATTATAAGATAATAGCTAAACTATTAGCAAACAGATTAGCAGAGTATGTACCGAAAATGGTAAATCTAGACCAAACTGGATTTATTAAAAAAAGACGCACAACAGACAATATTTGTAAATTTATTAACTTAATTCATGCAGTAGAAGGGAGTAAAGCGCCAACAGTAGTAGTTGCTTTAGACGCAGAGAAGGCCTTTGACAGAGTAGAATGGAATTATTTATTCAAAGTATTGCAAAAATTCAGTTTACCAGAGAAGTATATTAATTGGGTTAAAGCGTTATATAAGGGACCATTGGCGAAAGTGACAGTAAATGGATATGTATCAAAGCAATTTAACTTAAGCAGGTCAACACGGCAGGGATGCCCACTATCACCTTTATTGTTCGCGTTAGCTATAGAACCACTAGCAGAATTGATAAGAACAGAAAATAATATAAAAGGGATAAAAATAAAAGACAAGAAATATAAAATCAGTTTATTTGCGGATGATGTTATAGTATACTTAACAGAACCAGAACTATCAATAAAAGAATTATATAAGAAATTGAAGGAATATGGAGAAGTGTCGGGTTACAAGATTAACGTAAATAAAAGTGAAGCAATGCCTATGAATAATGCGGATTTCTCAAAATTTAAGAAGGAATCACCATTCAGATGGCAAGTGCAAGCAATAAGATACCTAGGTATACAAATAAATAAAAACCTCGGCCAACTATATAAACTCAATTATTATCCACTAATGAAAAAATTACAGGACGATTTAGAGCATTGGAAAGATTTACCACTAACACTAATAGGAAGGATAAACTGTATTAAAATGAACATTTTTCCAAGGATATTATACCTATTTCAGGCATTGCCAATACACCTGTCAGAGAAATTCTTCAAGGAGTTAAAGAAAATAATAAGGAAATTTTTATGGAAAGGGGGGAAACCGAGGATAGCATTAGATAAATTAACAGAATGGTATAAACAAGGAGGCTTACAACTGCCAAACTTTAAAAATTATTATAGAGCCGCACAATTAAGATACCTACCAGATTTTTATCAAACAAGGGAAAAGCCAGATTGGACTAGATTAGAATTAGATAAAATAGGGGAAAAGATACCTGAACACATATTATATAAATGGGATGAAAAATTGGTACAATATAGAAGTTCTCCAGTATTACATCATCTACTCAATATTTAGAAGAAGATTCATGTAGAAAGAAATAAAACAAATTATCAATTACCAAAACTAATATTGACGCAAAACAAGTTACTCCCTTTTACAATAGATAACCTTTCCTTTAGAGAATGGGAGAAAAAAGGAATCAAAAGAATAGAAAATTGTTTTTCAGGAAATAGATTATTATCCTTTGAACAAATGAAAGATAAATACAATATAACTCAAAATACAGTGCTGGCATATTACCAATTGAGATCTACTTGAAGGACAAATTAGGAAGCAGTCTTAGTTTACCAGAGGGAAGTAACTTTGAATATGTGATTACAGACACAATGATAATCAAAAGATTTATAACAAATATGTATATTAAACTGCAAGAAAAGGAGAATGAGGAAACAAATGGTAAAACTAAACAAAAATGGGAACAAGATTTAAATATAAAGATAAAAAAGGAAACATGGGAGAAGTTATGTTCTGGAATGATGAGAAATACAATAAATACGAGGTTACGTATGATACAATATAACTGGATACACAGGCTATACATTACACCTCAAAAGTTAAATAAATGGGACCCAACAGTATCTGAAAGATGTTTTCGATGTAAAAAAGAAATGGGAACAACAATTCATGCAATCTGGACATGTGAGAAAGTAGAAAAATTTTGGGAAGATCTAAACCAAATATTAAATAAAATTACAGAAAACAATATACCAAAGAATCCAGAGATCTTCCTCCTAAGTAACATAAAAAACAAAGAATTTGGAATTGATTTGGAGGATGCACAAAAAAGATTTGTTAAGATAGCTCTAGCCGTAGCAAAAAAATGTATTATGTCAACCTGGAAATCGGAAGATAATTTGAAAATACAACAATGGTATATAGAAATGAATAAATGTATTCCATTAGAAAAAATAACATATAGTTTAAGAAATAATATTGAAATATTTGAACAAATATGGGAGCCTTACATGAAACACAATAGCGAAAACCTACTGGGGACATTCACTACCTAAATTAACGAAAGGAGAAGGAAATGAAAAGAATTGACTCAGTGGAATTTCTTGTTTATTTTTATTGAATGACAACACTGTTTGACTGGTTTAATGTATCCTAGGTTTTGTACTTTAAATGGACAGGAGGGGGGAGGTAGGGAAGGTGGGATGGGAGGAGTGGGGGGGGGGAGAAAATGGCACTGTATATATTTGAAAAGGAAAAAGTATGTATCATGGTTAATGTGGTTTATGGTGTGAAAAAAAAATTTAAAAAAAAAAGAATAGTGTGGAATTCCCAGTCTTGTTGGCAATTTGCTGGCGAAATGCCAGCCAACTTAAACAGAATTGCCAGCAGGCCCCTCACATTTCGCATACAAGACGGGCATATCTTCTCAATACAAGATTTCCAAGGATATTTTGTGAAAAATAGAGTGACAGTTTGTGGAGAGAGTTGGGTGCTCAGTTGCACATTTCAGAACTAATTAGCCTGTCCACAGAACCAGAAAGGCACTACGCCTGGGTCAATGACCAACATCACAGGAATTAGCTCAAGATATACAACTCCAGTGCCTTAGAGATTTTGTAAATCAGTTTTGCAGTTATCACAAACAAACACAATGTTGGATAGGATAATCTGGAACCCGCTAACAATAACATCTCAGTTATCAGTTACGACACAGGAAACAATACTCAGTATACAGTTTGATAGAAGTTCCTGCATGGCAATAGTTTGAAATAAATTGTTGTTCTGCAAGAACATAACTGCAGGCAAACAATAACTCCCATGTCTTATCTATGTGCATGTGGGTTTTGCATGTTTGGCTCACCTATCCCCTTCCTGAGGTTTAAAAAAAATTAAGATTTCATATTTAGAATTTTTTTTCCATCTGTGATAATGCAACTGTGGAAAGGAAATCGTTTAAAGAACTATAGTATCAAAATATAATTGTTAAGGTTAAAACATACAAAATATCATGTAATTACATAAGGAATGGAATCTGAGAGCTTTAAAATGTTAGTGAAGATTTATGGAGGGGTATATCCACGTCTGCTGCAGGCTCGTTGGTGACTGACAAGTCCGATGCGGGACAGGCAGGCACGGTTGCAGCGGTTGCAAGGTGCCATTAACAGGATTAACATCTGACGCTAGTTGGACTGGAGAACAATACATTCAACCACAGAACAATACAATATGCTGGAGGAACTCAGTGGGATAAGCAGCATCAGTGGGAGAGAAAGGACTGTCAAAGTTTCAGGCCAGAACTTTTTATGATGGGTTCAGCTACAAAATGTTCTTTTTCTCCCACTGATACTGCTTGACCTACTGAGTTCCTCCAGCTGATTGTGTTTTAATCCTGATTCCAGCACCTGTAGTCTCTTGTGCATCTCCAATACATTCAGTGATTTCATCGCAAATTCTTTAGATATTTAATCTTTAAGCCAGGTCCTGCTCTGTCTTCATCAGCATCTTCTGATCGATCTTTTGCTGATCTCAGAACTGAACTAGATTAGAAGCATCATCCTTCAGCCAAGGTACTGTTGTTGTTGGTCTGTCTGTCTCCTTCCCCTCTCTCTCCCCCTCCCTCCTTCTTCTTCTCCCCTCCTTCTCTTTCCCCATCCCTCCTTCTCTTTCCTCCCTTCTTTACTTTCAGCCCCTCTCTCCTTTGTTCTCTCCCCTTCTCCTAGATTTCTGTTTGAACCCAGACTAATCATTCAACAGAAATAGAGTAAATAGAAATGAGAAGTTTCTTCAGCTGGAGTATGGTGAATCTGTGGGATTCATTGCCACAGATGGCAGAGGTTGATAGGTTCTTGATTAGTAAGGGTGTCAAAAGTTATGAAGAGAAGGCAGGAGAATGGGGTTCAGCAGAAAAATACATCAGCCATGATTTGAATGGGGGAGCAGACTTGACGGGCCAAATGCTCCAAAGTCTTACGATCTTTATTTAGACATACATATAGCACGGTAACAGGTCATTTCGGCCCACGAGTCCTTACTGCCCAATTTACACCACAGGCTCTGAACTCCCATCCATTGCAAACACCTATGTGAGGTGCTGCTGCAAGAAGGGTGCCCTGCCCCGACCCGAACAGGTACTAACACCTTCCTAGGTCGGGGAGGGGTTGGGAATGATATTTGGGAGGTGCTGTTGGAGCAGAGAGAGGGTGGGGGGTGAGGGGGGAGACGATGTCCTGGAGAGTTGTTGAGTTATGGGTGCCAAGTCTTCCTGACCTCCACGCTGCAGAGGAGATATGAAGTCCGGGGGGGAGGGGTCTCGGCTGAATCCTACCCCCTCCCCACTTCTCAGCTCCAGAGGCCGCCTTCCTCGGCTTGGCCTGGCTCGATGGGGAGGGAGGGAGAAGGGGAAACCTTCCACTGAAGGAGCCAGGAGGAGGGGTGGGGGGGGAGGTGGATTTCTGCTCCCAAATGTACCAACCACAGCCATAGACGAGACTGTGCTACATCTGGGACGAAGCCTCGACACACGTGGGATGGAAGGACATCCCCTAGACTTGTCTCACCTCGGGGCCATCTCGTGGGCTGGAGTCCGTCCGCCCTGACCTGCGCCAAACTTTGTTCTTAGAATAATAAAAATATTTTAAAACTGTTTAAAAAAAAGAAGGCAGCCAACATTATAAAGGACCCACTTTACCCTGGTTGCAACCTCTTCTCACTGCTAACTTAGGGCAAAAGATATAGATGCCTGAAAATCAACGCCTCTAGATTCAAGAACAGTTTCTTTCCAACAGCTGTCAGACTTTTGAGCCTTCCCTTGGTACACAAATCATGGACTGTCTGCATTATTGCAGGTCACTTTTTCAATTACTCTATTTATTATCTAACTACCTCATGTATTTCTGTCTTTTTAAATTTAATTCAATTAGCTTACTATTATAGTTTTCCTTTACACGTACCTGTTTAGCTGTAGAAATTAAGGATTTTGGCTCGTGCACATTGTTCAATGTGTATGACAATAAACTCATGTAACACATCTTATTATTTTGATGATTTGGATATGCCATATGTTCCAAAGATATTACCAATTCTTTCTAAATATCATCAAATTTATTTGGTTCCAATATGCTGAAGATGTATTTGAAACAATGCTTTTTAAACATAATCCTGAATGCTGATATGCCACAAGCTGACAGTTCCAAAAAACATTGAATTTAAGAGATACAATCACCTCCATTTTATTGCATTATTAAACAGTATTTGAGTGGAAGTCAACTATTATCAAAAGTGGGAGGGAGGGAGGGAGGGGAAAAGGGACAAATAATTATGGATCATGAGTATTTGAGGAAAACAGAGCTTTGATATGTTCTGTAATTAAATTTTATCCTATTACAGTCACATATTGCTTAACATCCACGATATGCTCTGTGACATCGGATGTTATATGATTTGGATGTTGTGCAAACCCATATTATAGTAACATAGGCGTTTATTACGATTATCAATACATACAGTATTATAGGTTATATATGTACTGTACCTTTATATACATACCTTTATATACAATAGACTTGAGATACACGTGTTGCATGCAGGAAGGTGCTACATCCCATTCTCCGATCAGAATTTCTTAACTCTATTTTAACCTTATGGGACCACTGGCGTATAGACATGATGCGGCACATGAATCCAATTTTAAAAATAGATTATGGAACTAAGGACTTGCATCATCAGCAATACTTTAAAAAAAATTGGAGATAATCACTTTTGGAATTTATGATATAAAGAATTGCATTAAGAGAGGTTTGAATGCATAACAAGGCATCAACAATTGAGGGCCGAGACTTTAATGGATAACTCAAAATTTTCTGAGAGATTTATGATGCCTCAATCCATTGACTTTTCTTGTGAACCAGCTTTCACAAATTAGTTTGCCACACACTTCTCATTTATTCGCGTCATATTCTTTCTGACTTTGAACTCAACTAATGGTAATGATAATTAATGATACACATTGTACACAGAAATTCTTACTTGCTGCAGCCAAACTTGTAAAGAAATACTATAATGGCAAACTAATTGAATTAAATTCATAGATAGTAAATGTATATGATAATAGATCAATATTGAGTCACCCCCCAGTGCATAAAAAAGTGACTTTCAATAGTGCAGCTAGTCCTTTTGTGCTATCAGAGGAGTCCATGATTAGTGTCAGGGAGGTTTCACAGTGACAGCTGTTGGGCTTTTCACGCTCCTGTACTTTTTGCCTGAAGATAGCAGGGAGAAGAGGTTGCAACCAGGGTGATGGAGGTCCTCAGATGTCTGCATTGGATGGCAGATCAGAGCCTGTGATGGACTGAGCTGTGTTTGCTACCTTCTGAGGCCTTCTGCATTTCTGGGCACTTGAATGACCAAAGCAGGATGTAATGCAATCAGCCAGTGTACTTTCTACGGTTTACAACATGCAAGTGAAGAGCTAATTTGGTAACACCAAAAACGTCATATTTACAGTACCTTGAAAGTAATAGTGGGTTAAAATGACACAGGGATATTTTCAAAGAAAAATTTTACAAAGAGTCATGCAAGGAAGTATAAAACCAGATCTAGTGTAGTACCCCCAGGGTTCAGTTTTTGGCTTTCTGTTATCAATTGTTCTGCTATCTACGTTGAGGACAATGACCTGGAGTAGAGGGAGAATGCAAAGTGTCCAAGGTTGATGATGACATGAAAATAACTAAAAGGGCAGGTTCCTATAATGATATTGTGACTCTCCAAAGGGGCACAGATTGACTTGGGGAAAAAAATCTAAACTGGAATTTAATGTTGCAAAATAGGATTAAGTAAACAGAGAGAGAGAGAGAGACTGCAAACCAGTACAGAGGGACCTATATGTTATTGTGCATGAATCATAATAAGTTAGCAGGAAGGTGCATCAAGCAGTTAAGAAGGCAAACTGCATATAGGCTTTTACTGCAAGGTTGGACGACAACTGTAATAAACTATAAACCTTTACCTACATTCTGGGCCATATTTTTGGTCTTCCTACATAAGAATGGGAATAGTAGCATTGGAGACAATCCATAAGACATTCCATAGGCTAAGTCTTTGAATGATAGGGTTTTCCTATGAAGAAGGGCTGGGTCTGTCTTCTTTGGAGCTTCGAAGAATGAGGGCTGATCTTAATGAAACATTAAATATTAAGGGGGGGTAAATGTTGAGAAGTATTCACTAGAGGTGCTATCTTAAAGTAAGGGAGATAGGTTCAAGGATCCTGTCATTTAAAATCAAGGAAATTTCTTCTCAAAGAGGTTAGGGAAATTTTCCATTTCTCAATCCCAGAGAGATGTTCATCATAAACCATTATAAATAGTACACACTCACATAATGGGAGTTGACGTTACAGAAAGAAGTTCACCCTTTCAGAATTGAGTAGTTACTATCAAAGAATCTGAGATACAGAATAAAAATTGGCTCTTACAGAATATGTGAGGAAAAGGTGACTAAATGAACAAAAAAGATTGACATGGACGCTGCCTGACCCACCCTCCAGCTTACTGTTTGCTCAAGATTCCAGCATTTGCAGCTCTTGTGTTTCTCTTCTTCAAATAAAATCATCACAAATCAGTCTAACATATTTAAGTGGATTGTATTAAAAATACAACATAAAAGTTCATTCAAGTATTCTTAAGTTTAAATTCTCAACCAAGAACCTGCATTAGAAAGAGTTATACTACAGAAAATTAAAACAATTTTAAAGAAGTAACTGTGCTGATTTATGGAAAATCACACCAATAACTGAAAAACCTTTACATTCACAGAGCAATTAAATTCAAACCAAATGATATGCATTAAAGATGTAGCTTGCACATCTGCACAGAGTAGACAAGAATCCTCCCACAAGTTTTCTAGCAACTGACATCAAATAGACCAAAAGATGCTGAACAAACTTGGCATAACAATGCAAAATCTGAACAATGAATTAAATTACTCCATGTTAGTAAAATATTATTGTTTCAATAGCTATCAAAAAATTCTATATTGAGTGCAAAACACCAGAAAGAAAGTTCTTGAGGCAAGTATTCCAGACCCATTAATGATACAGTGCCATTAAGAGTACAATTTCAAGTCAACAGCTATTTACAAATGCAAATTATTGCTTGAAATTTCATAGCATTCTGAACTCCCAACAGTAAAAAAAAGTTTCTTCCCCTCCTTCATCAAATTTCTGAAAGGACAATGAACCACAGAAACTACCTCACTTTTTCCTCTTCTTTTGCACTGATTTATTTATTTTTTAAAATGTAATTTCTAGCAATTTTTGCACCTGTAATGCTGCCGCAAAACAACAAATTTCATGATTCATGTTCATGATAATTAATTCTGATCTGTGACTTGATGCTTCATGGACAGGAATAAACAATTACTTCTGTCATTTAATTAATGTGTACAACTGTTGAAGACTATTTTAATTGGCTGAGCACAAAAAAACTAAAAATTAAACAAAAGGAAATCTTAGGTGCAGTGTTAAAACCAAAATACATGTGAATCAACCTAATTCTTTCAAAAGCAATTCAAATCTTTAAGCTGTTTGGGTGGGGGGGGCACGTGGTGTGATAGCGTAGGAGAGAGACGTGTTGGAACATCTCTCCCAGCAGATTGATATAAAAGCCCATTTTGGAATGACTTTAAACTACATCAAAAGTTATTAAAATGAGATTTAACTAGCAAATAAATACAACTATGAGGAAGACTAGAGCTCAAATTATGAAAAAACCGACTTTAAGGCCATCAACAAGTTTGGAAGAAGGTTGGCCTACCTTAGAAGAGGAGCCTGCAATCTCAAGTAGTCCTCCCCACCGTGGGCAGCGTCGATTACTGGCGTCTGGACCACAGAGCCCCGGGAAAGATAGTGTCTGGAGATCCCCTCCTGAAGCCGAAGATACAGTGCGCATGCGCACCATACTGAGCATTTTTAACCCTGGAGGGGGCTACCGCTTGTCAGTCCAGCGAGTCTGGATCGACTGGGAGTGGACCCCATACCCAAGGGGAGGTGGAGAGGGGAGCTGCAGCGACTGAGAAGAAGATTAAAGGGGAAGGAGGAAGGGGAGAGGACCAACCACATGCAAGAGGCTCTGAGGAAAGGTTGATCAGCGAGCCTGAAAAAGAAGTGCTTGAAATATTTAAAACGGGTCAGGGTAGGCCTTTTACTGAATCTAAAGAATATTTTGACAGCCAGTTTCAGATTATGTTACAACACAGGCTAAAAATCAACTGGCTAGTGCTAAGGATGATATTTCTAATGTTAAGGCTGAAATGGTGAAACAAGCCAAAGTAGTGGATAAAGTGTAAGAAAAAGTGAAGAAAATGGATGACAAGCTGGAAGATTGTGTTAAAACTATTAGTCAGTATCAAGAAAAATTTGATACATATTATGATTCTTTTATTGGATGGAGATTCAAGAAGGAGGACTTATTGAAAAATATGAATACATTGGAGAATCAGAGTTGGAGAAACAAAGTCAAGATTGTGGGATTACCACAAGTTTTTGAAGGACCGGATCCGGTGAAATTTTTTTTGTCAATGGATACCAGAAGTGTTGGGTTCTGAGATGTTCCCGGAGGGGCTAGACCTGAATAGAGTACATAGAGCTTTAAGAAGAAAACTAATGCCTGGTCAACAATCCCGATCAGTTTTGATTCGTTGTCTGTGATACCATGATAAGGAATTAATTCTGAGACTGGTGGTTCAGATTGCAAGAAATCATGGATTCCCTTTGATGGTTCAAAATAGAAGGGTATTTTTTTATGTGGACTTAAGTCAGAATGTCATTAAAAGGCATAAAGAATTTAATCCTGCAAAAGTGGTTCTTTGGCAGAAAGGTTATAAATTTGCTTTTCGATTTCCAATGGTGTTGAAAGTTTTCTATGGGGATTATGATTCTCGTTTCTTTGATAACGAGAGAGAAGCTTTGGAATTTGTACTTCATTTGTTCAAAAGATAATAAATTATTTCCCAAAAAACAATTTTCTATTCTTTTGATCCCTTTTCTCTCCCATTCTCTAAAGGAAAGGTTATCTATTGTGAAAGGAATTAGTTGATTTTGTGTCAATAATAATTTTGGTAGTTGGTCATTTGTTTTTTTTCCTTTCTACGTGAATCTTCTTCCAAATGTTGAGCAGATGGTGCAGTACTGGTGAACTTTTATGTTACACCAGTTTTTCATCCCACTTATAAAGTACCTACTCCCCTATTTTATCTAGCTCTAACCTGGTCCAATCTGGTTTTTCCCTTGTTTGATAAAAATCCGATAGATACCTTAATTGTGTTGCTCTATAATAATTCTTAAAGTTTGGTAGCTGTAAGTCCCCTTGTTTGTACCATTCTGTTAATTTATCTAGCGCTATCCTCGGTTTCCCCCCTTTTCATAAGAATTTCTTTATTATTTTCTTTAGATCATTGAAGAATTTCTCTGTTAAGGGAATTGGTAACAATTTAAATAGGTATTGTATCCTTGGGAAGATATTCATTTTAATGCAATTTACCCTTCCTATCAGTATTAGTGGTAAATCTTTCCAATGTTCTAAGTCATCTTGTAATTTCTTAATTAATAGCTGATAATTTAATTTGTATAGATGGCCTAGATTATTATCTAGTCTAATACCTAGGTATCAGATTGCTTGTGTTTGCCATTTAAATGGTGATTCTTTCTTAAACTTTGTGAAATCCGCATTATTCATTGATATCACTTCACTTTTATTTGGGTTGATCTTGTACCCTGATATTTCTCCATATTTCTTCAATTTCTTATGTAATTCTTTTATTGATAATTCTGGTTCCTTCTCTTTTATTTTTATTCTTTTTACTTTATTTTCTGTTCTTATCAGTTCTGCCAAGGGTTCTATAGCTAAAGCAAACAGCGAGGGAGATAGTTGACCTGCTTAATTTAAATTGGTTTGATATAAATCCATTTACTGTCACCTTCGTCAATGATACATTATATAATGCTTTAATCCAATTAATACATTTCTCTGGTAGGTTGAACGTCTGTAGTACTTTGAATAAATAACTTCATTCTACCTTGTCAAAGGCTTTCTCTGGCGTCTTGTTTCCTTGTACTGCATGGACTAAGTTAATAAACTTACAGATATTGTCCGTTGTTCGTCTTTTCTTAATAAATCCAGTTTGATCTAGTTTTACTATTTTTGGTACACAGTCGGCCAATCTGTTTGCTAATAGTTTTGCTATTATCTTATAATCTGAGTTATGTAGAGATATTGGTCTATATGATGTTGGTGTTAATGGATCCTTCCCCGTCTTTGGAATTACTGTAATTATTGCTGTTTTACATGAATCTGGCATGTTTTGTGTTTCTTCAATCTGGTTCATTACTTCAAGGAGAGGAGGAATTAATAAGTCTTTAAATGTTTTATAGAATTTCATTGGGAGTCAGTCCTCTCCAGGCATTTTATTGTTCGGTAGCTTTTTTTAATATATCCTATAGTTCCTCTATTTCAAATGATTTTATCAATTTGTTTTGCTCCTCTTCTTGCAATTTCGGTAGTTCAATTTTAGCTAGAAACTCATCTATTTTGGCTTCTTTCCTTTCATTCTCAGTTCGGTATAATTACTCGTAGAATTCCTTGAAGTTTTCATTGATCTCTGTTGGGTTATATGTAATTTGTTTGTCCTTTTTCCTTGATGCCAATACCGTTCTTTTAGCTTGTTCTGTTTTAAGCTGCCAAGCTAGTATTTTGTGCATTTTTTTCTCCTAGCTCATAATACTTCTGCTTTATCTTCATTATGTTCGTCTCCACCTTATACGTTTGTAGTGTTTCGTATTTTATTTTTTTGTCTGCCAATTCTCTTCTTTTTATTGTATCTTCCCTTGTTGTTAATTCTTTTTCTGTACTTGCTATTTCCCTTTCCAGCTGTTCTATTTCCCGATTGTAGACCTTCTCCATCTTAGTTACATAACTTATTATCTGTCCTCTGATGAAGGCTTTCATTGCGTCCCATAATATAAATTTATCATTCACTGATTTCATATTTATTTCAAAGTACATTTTAATTTGGCGTTCAATAAATTCTCTAAAATCCTGTCTTTTAAGTAGCATGGAGATTAATCTCCATCTATATGTTCTCGGTGGGATGTCTTCGAGCTCTATTGCTAATAACAGGGGTGAGTGATCCGATACCAATCTAGCTTAATATTCTGTTTTCCTAAGTCTCCTTTGGATATGGGCTGACAACAGGAACAGGTCAATCCTTGAGTATGTTTTATGTCTACTCAAATAATATGTGTATTCCTTCTCTTTTGGGTGTTGTCTCCTCCATATATCCAAAAGTTGCATTTCCTGCATTGATTTAATCATAAATTTGGCTACTTTGTTCTTTCTGCTAGTCTTTTTTCCAGTTTTATCCATCTTTGAATCCAAATTAAGGTTAAAGTCCCCTCCTATCAATATATTCCCCTGCATATCTACAATCTTCAAAAAAATATCTTGCATAAACTTTTGATCCTCTTCATTAGGTGCATATATATTGACCAAATTCCAGAGTTCTGAATATATCTGACATTTTAACATTACATATCTCCCTGCTGGATCTATTATTTCCTCCTCTATTTTGATTGGCACATTTTTATTGATTCATATAGCTACACCTCTGGCTTTTGAGTTATATGATGCTGTCGTTACGTGCCCTACCCAGTCTCTCCTTAATTTCTTGTGTTCCACTTTCATTAAATGTGTTTCCTGCACGAATGCTATATCTATTTTTTCCTTTTTCAGTAAATTTAATAGCCTTTTCCTTTTGATTTGGTTATGCATTCCGTTAATATTTATAGTCATATAAAATGGCCATTTCATACTTTGTTTACATCTATTCGTTAGTGTTGTTGACGTATGATGGGACGGAAATGAATCAACCTTCTTATCGTTGGAGATTTAATGCGTCATTGTTAAAAGATGAAGGATTTTGTAAATTTATAACGGAACAAATTCAACAGCTTTTGAAAATAGAGACTCAGTGACTAGTAAATTTATATTGTGGGATACGTTTAAAGCATTTTTGAGAGGACAGATTATTAGTTATACAGTTAGATTGAAAAAGCAGTACTTAGTTGAATCAGAAAGATTGGAACAGGAAAATGGGGTGTTAGAAAAGCAGTTACAAAAGGAGAAAACGAATAAGGAGAAGAGGGATAAATTAGATGCATTGAAATTGGAGTATAATACATTACAAACCTATAAAGTTGAATGGCTATTACAATGATCTAATCAGAGATATTATGCAGATAAGACACAAAGTATTGGCATGGCAGTTAAAATCTGAACAAATGTCAAGAAGGGTAAAAGCAGTGAGGAAGAATTCAGGGGTCTCTTACAGATCGCAAGATATTAATGATCAGTTTAAGGAGTTTTATAGAAAATTATATTTTTCTGAAAGAAGACAAGATGAGAATAAAATAGAGGAGTTTCTAAGGGGACTGCAGTTGCCAAGATTAAATGACTGGAATAGGGATCAGTTAGAGAGACCAATTGGTTTGAGAGAAATCAGATTGGCTTTGAATTCTATGCCAAATGGTAAATCTCTGGGCGAGGATGGGTTTACGGTAGAATTTTATAAAAAGTTTCAAAGTTTAGTTTTTCCAATATTTGAGGAAGTTCTTCAATGGGTATCTGATATCCAATCAGTGCAGAATCGTTTTCTCAAGCAAATATTGTGGTGATTCTTAAAAAAGATAAAGATCCATTAAACCTGGGTTCTTATAGGCCAATTTTGTTATTGAATGTTGATTATAAGATTTTGACTAAGGATTTGGCAAACAGATTAGCGCAGTATTTACCGAATTTGATCCATATCGATCAAACTGGTTTATTAAAGGTAGATGCTCAGCGGAAAATGTGGTTAAATTGATTAGTTTGATAAATATCTCTAGGGAAGATTCCCACCTACCTTTGGTCTTATTGCTGGATGCAGAAAACACTTTTGATAGGGTAGAATGGTTTTTAAAAAAATTTAGAGTATTGGAAAAATTTTGGTTTGGAACAATGTTTATTGGTTGGATTAAAGCAAGATATAAGCAATTTAAGGCAAGACTGATGATGAATTGAGTTCTATTGGATTTCTTTAATTTAGAGTGATCTACTAGACAAGAGTGTCCTCTGTCACCGGTCTTGTTTACATTGGTGAGTGAACCTTTAGCACAATTAATAAGACAAGAAGATAAAATTTAACGGAACATAGGATTAGTTTATTTGCAGATGATGTACTGGTATATTTGATTGACCCGAAAGAATCTTTGAAAATATTGCAGGAAAGACTGTTACAATATGGGGAGCTATCTGGTTATAAAAGGAATTGGAACAAAAGTGAACTTATGCTGTTGTCGGAAGCTGATTATTCTGAATGTAAAGGTGTAGTAGGATTTAAATGGTCAAATTGTATTAAGTATTTAGGTACTAAAGTGAGTACAAATATAAATAAATTAGTAGATTTGAGTTATTTACCATTATTGTCCATAATAAGAGGATTTGAAAAAATGGAAGGATTTGCCATTAATGTTGGTAGGAAGAATGAATTGTACAAAAATGAAAATATTTCTTAGACTCCAATATTTTTTTCAGAATATACCTTGTAAGGTACCAAAGAGATTTTTTAAGGATTTAAATGTGTTGGTGAGGAAATTTTTGTGGAAGGGGAGTGTGGTGAATGTCTGCCAAGCTGCCTGTCTCCCCTCTGGCAAGCTTTGCTGTACTAACATTGGCTGTGCATTATCTCTATTGTTAAGGATACTCTCCTTGGGTATAACTGTGTATGCACCTATTGTCTTTCATTATTGGACCATGGGTTTCTGCTAATAAAAGCCATGATTATTGTTTGGCCACATTGTCTTTGACTACCTCATCAACTGGCACTTCAGGGAGGTTGCCGTGAGTTTCTATGCATAAATTAACTTGGAAATATGAGTTAGGGGGTATGCAACTTCCAAATTTTGTAAATTATTATAAGGCAGCTCAATTGAAAATTATTAATAGAATGTTTGATTTAGATAGTTCTGTAACTTGGTTGGATATTGAATTGAAGAGAATTGGAGAGGTTAGAAGGGTCCATTTTATTTATAAATGGACTAGTAAAACTATTAACAGTTATAAATCTCCAGTTTTATTTCATTTAATAAGTATGTGGGAGGAGGTTAGTAAAATTATTGGAATTTCAGGAGGATTGTCTCGACATACTCCTTTGTTTCAGAATAAAAGTTTACCTTTTACGATTGACAATATCCTCTTTAAAATTTGGAACCAGAAAGGAGTTAGAATGATAAATGACTGTTTTGAGGTGAGTTGTTTTTTAAAATTTGACAGGATGAAGGAAAAATATCAAATCCCTAATAGTACTCTTGTTATTATCAACTTAATGTTGTACGATTGTTTAGAGAGACATTTGGATTTGCCTAAAGAAATGACATTTGAAGTATTGATCCGAGATGGAGGAAAGAAAGGGTTTATTTCAGAAATGTATAAATGGTTGCAACAAAAAATGCCTAAGATTGAATTGCATAAATCGAGACTTAAATGGGAGAAAGATTTGGGAGTTCAATTTGACATGGATTGTTGGAAGAAGATTAATAGAGATGCTATGACAAAATTAGTCAATGTTAGGTATAGATTGGTAACTTATAATTTTATGCACTAATTATATTTAACTCCTGAATGTCTGAAAAGATGTAAACTGAGTGCTTCAGATTTGTGTTTTCGATGTAATGAGCAAAAAGGTACATTTTTGCATTCAGTTTGGTCGTGTGAGAAAGTTAAGTGTTTTTCGGCTAGATTAAGAGACGGTTTGCAAGAAATCCTGAAAATAAAATTTTCTCCAGATCTTTTTCATTGGGCAAGTTACTGAAATGACTTTGTTTAATAAATTAGATAAATTTCAAATGGCGTTCTTGCGATCAGTTTTAGCAGTAGCAAGGAAATGTATAGCTGTTTCATGAAAAGATCAAAGGGAGCTTAATGTACAAAGATGGCATTCAGAAATGAGGTCCTGTATACCACTGGAGAAGATCACTTATAATTTAAGGGATAAATATTATACATTTAAAAGGATATGGAGCCCATATGACATTTTCTCCCAGCAGTCTAACAGAACAACTCGAACATTCATGCAGCCATATAAAGTGGGAGCACAAGATGACAGAAAGGTGTGAATGTAGTTCAGAACATCACACAAACTTCCTTCCCTTCCATGGACTCCATCTGCATCTCATTCTGCCAAGGAAAGGCAGTCAATATACTGAAGGACCCTTCACGCCCCTGACTCACTCACTTCCCTCCTCCCATCAGGGAGAAAGCTTAAGAGTATGAAAGCACACATTAACAGCCTTAAAGACAGTTTCTTCACTGCAGCCATCAGCCTCCTGAATGAACCCCACTGCAGTGCAGGGGTGCTGTCGTGCTCCACTCGCTGCTAGATCTTCGTATTATATAGATAAGGAGAATAACTCAAATCATTCATTTACTACTTCTTTCTTAGTTTCCTTTTCTATTTAGTGGGGTAGGTGGGTTAGAATTTGGTTAAGGGGAGGGGTAATGTTTAGAGGGGTGGGGTGATAAGAAGTTTTTTTTAGGATTTCTGGTAGTTTCTTTTTCTATGTAAACCATGATGATTTTTTGATAATTTTTTAATAGTTTAATCATGTACTTGTGGTTATTACTTGGGTTACTAATAAATAAAATATTTAAAAAAATATTTAAGCTGATATGCCAAAAAAAATGCTAAAAAATGGAAGGGCAGAATAATCACTATGAACACATTAAACCATGTATAGTGACAGGACATTTTCTCCCAGCAGTCTAACAGAACAACTCGAACATTCATGCAGCCATATAAAGTGGGAGCACAAGATGACAATTACAGAATATAGAGTTACAATGAAAAACAAAGATCGATTAGTACAAGCGAGTGGAGCACGACAGCACCCCTGCACTGCAGTGGGGTTCATTCAGGAGGCTGATGGCTGCAGTGAAGAAACTGTCTTTAAGGCTGTTAATGTGTGCTTTCATACTCTTAAGCTTTCTCCCTGATGGGAGGAGGGAAGTGAGTGAGTCAGGGGCGTGAAGGGTCCTTCAGTATATTGACTGCCTTTCCTTGGCAGAATGAGATGCAGATGGAGTCCATGGAAGGGAAGGAAGTTTGTGTGATGTTCTGAACTACATTCACACCTTTCTGCAACTCCTGATCCTGAACAGGGCAGCTACTAAACCAGCTGAGGTGCATCCTGCAAGCATGTGTTGATATAAATTTTAAAATTTAGACATGCAGACATTTCAGCCCACGAGTCTATGTCACCCAATTTACATCCCATTAACCTACATCCCTGGTACGTTTTGATCGGTGGGAGGAAACCAGAGCCCCCAGAGAAAACCCACACAGACACAGGGAGAACTCCTTACAGATAGTGTGGGATTCGAACAGCACTAAAAAGGCGTTGTGTTAGAAGTCATTGAGGTACATGGTACACGCCAAACTTCAACTCTTTTCAGAATGTAGAGATTGTGGTGCAGTTTCAGTTCAATCTTCCAGTTAAGCTCAAAGCATTCCACAAAGAAAAGAATGCTAATACTACAATAAATTAGTATTTGGGGTCAGCTGATAAAGACATAGCTTCCCTCTTCATCTCCCTTTTGAATGAAATCCAGAACTAGTTCAAATTATTATTTTTAACTTCTTTGCGTTTACTGTTTTGATGTAGATGCTGTCAAATAAAAATATATTCATCAACACAATTGTCCAAAAAAGATATTCAAATTTAAAACAACACAAGGATTCATAATGAATAAATAAATATTGAAACAAGTCTTTTTTTTACATCAAACATCAACTTCACTTACAAAGTCATTTGATCTTTTGGACCATAGCAACGGTCATTCAAATGTAAAATAGTAATCTGGGAAGAGGAACTGGGAAGAGCTTCACTCAGCAAATCTCAATTGCATTCAAGTTTGTATTCAGTTCTTCAGTATACTGAGTACTGTATATTTCAGCATACAAGTCTACTCCCCTTTATCAGCCTCATTTTAAGGGTTTTATGGTATAAGCGGCACGTAAATCAACCCCCATTTTCTGGCTGCCTGAGGAGCAATGTGGATCAGCATATAAGTCAACCCCCAAAGCTCGCGATGCCTGAGCTGGGCTGTTGACCAGTGTATATGTTGACCACCATAGATCGCACGGATTGATCTGCCGGGCGTTGGCTGGAGGTGATTGCTATCATGGAGGGTCCATTGACACAACACAGCACATGAAGAAAATATGAAGCGAACTTTAATTTGAAAGTGATAGAAATGGGGAAGAAATCCAACAACTGCACTGCTGCAGGAAAATTTGTTGTGCATGAGAAATTGGTAAGAGATTGAGGGAAGAAAGAAGAGACTTAAAGAAAGATACCAAAAAGGCAATGTTCGTTGAGAAAAGGAATCCTTCATTGGCCAGAGTTGGAAAATCACGTTGCAGAATGGGTACATGAACATAAGTCACCAGAAATAAAATAAGAACATTTGCACTGCAGTGGGCCAAGTCACACCCAGACGTCAGTGATGATTTGGAGGCTACAGTAGGCTGGTGCAATTGTTTCAGGAACAGGAAAAATCTAGTATTACACCAAAAAAAAACTAAAAAGCTGCACAGAAACTACCAAAAGATCTTGACCATAAAGTTGTAAGTTTTCACCAGTTTATTATACAGAACCGGCAGAAACACCAGTTTGCATTGGCAAATATCAGAAATATGGATGAAACCCCCATGAATTTTAACATGCAGTGGAACAGTGGAATGGAAAGTTGTTAAAACTGTGCAAACTAGACATACAGGCCATGAAAAGGCTAGGTTTACCGTGGTGTTATCTTGCATGGCCATAGTTAAGACCCATAGTAATCTTCAAACGCAAAATTAAACCCAAAAATGAAATTCCTTGCAGGTATTTTTGTACATTTTCATGAAAAAGAATGGATTGGTGAAAATGGTGTAAAATTATGGATAGCAGCATTAATTCAAAAGAAGAGAGTGTGTGGTAGTGGCTGTGGTTCATTGTACATTCAAAAATCTGATGGAAGAGGGCAAGAAGCTGTTCTTGTGCCGCTGGGTATTTGTCTTCAGATTCCTGTACCTCCTTCCTGTTGGTAGCAGTGTGAAAAAAGCATGGCTGAGGATAGAGACTGCTTTCTTAAGACATTGCCTTCTGTAGATGTCCTCGATGGAGTGAAGACGGACTCTCACGATGGGACTGGCTGAGACCCAACTCTCTGTAGTCTCTTCTTGATCTGCGCATTGGCACCTCCATACCAGAAAATGTAACCAGTTAGAATGCTCACCAGAGTACACCTGTAAAAATTTGGTGACATACTAAATCTGTTTCCCCACAATTTAGAGTTATACAAGATTATGAGTGGATTAGATAAGGTGAACAAAGAGCATCTTTTTCCAAGGGAAAATACCAGAGGATATCAACTGAAGATGAGTGGAGGAAAGTTCAGGCGACATGTCAGTGTTAAGGATGTTTTAAACTCAGAGAGTAGTGTGTATCTGGAATGCATTGCCAGGGGTGGTGGTGGAGGTACAATAGGGATATTCAAAAGACTCTTACATAGGCATATAGGCCTACAAAAAAAACTAAGCCCTTATCTCATAACCCTCTATTTTTATTTCATCCATATGCCTGTCTAAGAGAAATTTAAATGACCCTATTGTTCCAGCCTCCACCACTACCTCTGGAAATACATTCCAAGCACCCACAACTCTCTGTGTAAAAAAAACTTACCCTTGATGTCTTTGTGCAGGAAAAAGGTGCTAACTGTCTACCTTATCTGTACCTCTCATAATCTTATAGACGTCTATTAAGTTACCTCTTATCCTTCTTCGATCCAAAGAGAAAAGCCTTCGTTCTGCTAAACTTGCTTCATAAGACACATTTTCCAAACCAGGCAACATTCTAATGAATCTCCTCTGGACTTATGGTTGACAAAGTTTTCAGAATTTCATGTCTGTTATATTCTGAATATTCTACATGACAATAATGGAACCTTTAACCTTTAAAACCCTTTCCATAGCTTCCACATCTTTCCGGAACTGAGCACTAAAGATTTATAGAGCTGTAACATTACCTCATGAATCCTGAACTCAATAATCCAAACCTTTTTAAACTGTCCATTCAACCTGCGCAGCGACCTTAAGAGATCTATGGAATTGGACCCTCTGTCAAAATGCACCTTTCAAGTTTGACCTACCAAAATACAGCACCTTGCATTTATCTGGATTGAACTCCATCTGGCACTTTTCCATCATGTTGTAACCTACGAGAGCCTTTAACACTATTCACATCTCCAACCCTGGTATTACCTGAAAACTTACTTACCCATTCCTCTACTTCTTTGTCCAGGTCATCACAAAGAGCTGAGGTCCCAGAACAGATCCCACTCATCACTGTCCTCCAGGCTGAAGACATTTCGTCCATTACTACACTCTGCTTTCTACAGGCAAGCCAATTCTCTGGCAACACAGCCATGGATCCTATGCCTCATGACTTTCTGGATGAATCTCCAATGGGGGACCTTGTCAAATGCCTTACTAAAATCTATATACACTACATCTACTGTCCTACCTTCATCAATTTCCTTTGTTACTTCCTCAAAAAACTAAATTAGGCTCATGAGGCATGACTTCCCTTCACAAAGTCATGTGGACTATCCCAGAGAAGACTGTACTTTTGTCACAGACACGTACTGACCTGCTTTGGGAGTAGTGCCAGAGTGACGCACGGGAGTAATAGCATGCATGAGCAGGATAAATCAGATGGCTGCGTGCACTGTGATGGCTCTCGGACTCAGAAGGAGGAGATTGCGAGTGTCAAGATCACCCATGTGGTGGAGAGCCAATGAGAAAGTCAGAGGGGTTTGACTGGGTAGTGTTTTTGTGGGATGAAGAATGCAGTGTTTGTCTGAGAAGAAAAAAAGAGATTCACTCCATTTTATACTGAAGAATGAGTGAATACATTCTTTAAATTGTGTGGATTCTGGGCAAATTATAGCAGCCACACTTCTTTAAATGCTCAACAATCCTGTCCTTAAGAATCTTCTCCATTCGTCTATAATTCTTGGATTCTTCCTATTATCATTTTTAAACAAAGGATCCACATTTGCCATTCTCTAATTCTACAGCAACTCTCTTGTGGTCAAGGAGGACTCAAAGATCATTAACAAGGCCCAAGCAATCTCTTCCCTCCCTTCTTATAGCAACCTGAGGAATATCTTGTCTGGTCTAGGGGACTTAACAATCCTAATATATTTGAGAAGATCCAGCCGTCCAGCACATAAGCTTGTTCTATTCTGATCTCACTTTGTCAATGGTCCTTTCCTCTGGTCTATACTGAAGCAATGTATTCATTCAGGATCTCCCCAATCTCCTCCACCTCCAGGCAAATGTTGTCTCCTTTCTCCTTAACCAGCACTACCTTCACTTCATCATCCTTCAGTTTTCACATAAGCTAGAACACCTTAAGACTTTCCTTAATCCTACTTGCCAAGACCATCTCATGCCCCTTTCTAGCTCACCTGTCCTTTAACACATAATTCTCATGAGTCCTTCCTGTAATGGCCACAATGTCATAATTCCATATACCGATCCATATTCTAAGTTCATCTTTATTTCCAATACCCCTTGCATTGAGATAGATATATTCAAACCTTCCAAATGACAACACTTATGTTTCCTCTCCTTCTTCATAAACCCGCAGCATATCACATCATCCTTTCCACCTTGTGCTCTAGTTTCTGCCCTCACATTCTGGTTTCCAGACGTAAGAAAAATGGAGGTTTATGGGTGTGAGGTAGGGAAAAATTAGATTGTTAGACAGGTTTCCATAGCTCAGCACAAAATTGTGGGCTGAAGGGCTTGTACTGTGCTGTTATGTTCTATGTTCCAAAACTACTAGGTGCATCTCTGTTTTATTGTTACCCCATATTTTTGCAAGCAATTTCTATCCAATATGGATCTGAATTCTTTCCTTTTCTAAAGTTATCTCAGTTCCAAGTCAATTGTTCCCACAACCCCTCCTCGATCACACCCATACATACACTTGCACTTGAATATGGAAGCCCGAGATGTTTAACAAAGTTCTTCTATAGTGTCCTACAACATTTAAAATTGGGGACAATTTGCCCCAACCAGTATCCAATGAAATTCTTTAAATTCCCATGTACATTGCCCCATAACTGAATGTCAGTGATTTATAATTGGCTCAATTCCAAACATTGCCTTGGAGCGATTCCTGCCATATGCTCACATATCTGGAATTTTGTACAAGCACCTTTACTTTTAAGAAAAGGCTGTGTAATCTTATCAATTACAGCAATATCAAATTAACAACATAACAAGGTTAAAAAAGTCATCTTCATTTTATTTTTAAGTACTGTTACCGCCATGTACCAAGTGGCACAGGATGTATTTGCCAACTATACAGTTTCCATGGCTGCAAAACTCTATCAGTCATTGTGTAGGACTTTTCATGAATACGCTTCATGGTTGAATAAGTTAAGACACCTATGAAGTCAAAACTAATCATTTTCTTCCTGTGGACATGCAGTATACAGACATCTAAGATAGACAAACAGCCTTCACCACATTCCCACGGTAGTGACGAGCAGAGTTTATTCATGGTTGAGAAGTAAAATTTATACAGCAATGTTTCCTCTTTTTCCAGCACATCATCGAAGATTTCTAGGTTTCATGAAAAAATTGGGGCGAGTGTTCAAATGTAATCAGACATAAAATTCTCTGAATCCTAAGTGGAATTATTTATAGGTATAAATAATTTAAGTATAGGCTCTTTTGTCAGAGAACTATGCTCAAACCTTCTCCCAAACACATTTCTCCCAAACACATTTTGCAGCAGGTTCAGTTTTCTAAATGTAACTTAGCAACTGATGACAACTTATTCTTGTCTTTTATCCATGAGCCTATCATTATGCATTGGGGTGGTGGGTGAGATCTGGGGCTGGTGACCCACTTAACTAGAGAAAGTGCACGCATAATAAATAGACTCCTTTCTCTGTGCAGTGATCGCTGCATGGCCACTGTCTGGCTTGACAGGCAAGAGGTCACTGCAAATGGCCTCTCTGACATTACAGCGCCTGTAGCATCACCTTCTCCTGGTGTCCCCCATTTTCACTGAATTTGCTATGTCATGGTGCGACCGAGTGTCCTGCAGTATAACTGGATGGGTAGGCTGGGCTCGTCAGCCTTGGTTGGCAGATTTCAAACCTTGGCAGATTTCAAACCTAGGCAGCTGGGGCTCATTAGCCTCATCGTGTGGTGATATGTAATTACACCACCAGGTCACCAGGGGTCACCCTGGTGTCCAGGGCTACAGTCTAGCCTTCCAGGTTTGTCTTTCAGAGACAAGACCTCTTAGTGTACATATTAGTTTATTATAGCTGTCTTATACTCGCACTGCTGTTGTGGTTATTGCCAGTACAATCAGGCCATCCATCTAGGAGAAGGACACCCCCGACGTAACAGCTATGACCTGAGGACATGGCTGTCACCATCCCAGTGTGCTAGGCTGTGGCAGATAAACCCTAGTTGTAAAGAGTGGGACCAATACTGCACACACTGAACTCCACCTAAAAAATCCATCGTGCAGGCTCGAAGGACATGTCCATGTCTATGATCATTCCTGGATCTTCATTTGTGAAGTCAAGCCAGAACTAATTATCATTATACATTACAAGTAAGAGTGCAGGTTTTACCATTTCTTTTCATGCAAGTAGAATGCACTGTGGTTTCTCAAGAGGGAGGAATGGTTCAAGAGTTGCACTGTCAAATCCACTGCAGTCTAATGGAGTTAAATAATCTGCAGATGCTGAAGCCTAGTTTCGAGCTCAGGCCTGAAACACTGATTGCCTTTTACTTTCTTTGGATGCTGTGTGACATGCTGAATTTCTCCAGTGCTTATGCAATGCATGAGTGCAGTCCAATGTATGCTTAAAAACGTCAGAGATTTTCCGAGAAATTTATACGTAGACATTTCAACAGTAACACTGAAAGTAATTTCAAACAAACTTCAATGATTGTTTAAAATATTTTAGTGCCCATGGTGATGAATACATTTTGCCAGTTGGTTAAGTTTTCTCCAGGGACAGCATTTTGTGGAAAACACTTCTTGCAGGTCATTTGCTCTAAAACGTTTATTCTTGCATTTAAGAATTATGCACAAGCATGCAAAAAAGATCGTCCTTCCAATTTCACTCTCTGCTGAGGTCCTTCTTGACCAATCAGCTGTGAATGTAACAATATTTGTCTTTATTGATATGTATCTGATGAATTGTCAGCATATTGTTCCCAATGTAAAAGGAAATGCAGGCCTCATTTCATTTTGGATTGGCACCAGCTTTCGGAGTCCCTGAGAATGTCAATAATCATGTCAGTCCCAGGATATGTTCCAATATTTGCAGAAGCTTCCATACACAAGGGGTCTTTGAAAACCACATTGCTACACCTGTCTGCTGCCAAGTATTGCTGAATCACAAATTGGCCCCAGTCCTGTTCGAAAGTCACAGCCAAGAAACA
Source organism: Narcine bancroftii (assembly GCF_036971445.1). Taxonomy (NCBI): domain Eukaryota; kingdom Metazoa; phylum Chordata; class Chondrichthyes; order Torpediniformes; family Narcinidae; genus Narcine; species Narcine bancroftii. Next base: position 441,395,709 of record NC_091469.1, read on the forward strand.
ACTGAGCTCTTGCAAAGCTGTCAGCATTCAACAAAACATAGCCAAGAGACTTTTTTGTCATGTGTAAAATGTTAACAAAATAGGGTTAAATATGTGTCTGCCTCAAAGAGGCAAAAAAAAAAGCCATTCACTCAAAGGGTGTAGAAAAGCAATTATCAGAAGAGAAGAGTTCAAATCCAACTTTGGGAAGTCACAACATGAAATACCTCAAAAATCTGCTACAACAGTTAGCACCAGAAAATCGTGAAAACTTAACAACTGTCATTAAAGATTCAGGAATAGCTTTCAGACATGAGAACATTATGCCCCTTACCCCAACTTAGGTCTTTGGCTATTTGTGTCCATTAAAATTGACCTAGAAAGTAATTCAACTGTGAAAATAATTTCTAGATTGGCTGCGATAAAGAGCAACAATTTTTCCAATCTCCAGGTGAAGTACTACAACTTCAAGTAAACAATGTCCTTGGAAAAGTCTCAGATAACAATGCCAGTTCAATGAATTAAAATTCTTTTGACCCATTCATTCATCATTTGATATTTTATTAACTGTTTGGAGGTGCTCTGCCAATCACATTTTAAGAATGCCGAGAAACCTCTCGGCTGGTACTGATTTCCCACTCTTTCAAATCCCTCATCTGGGAAGGATCTGAGAAAACAGAAGCCCATAGTGAGATTAGCTCAGAGATTGGGAACTGCAGTATGGGAACTGCTGAGCTATCCTGGTAAATCATATTCCCAGGAGAAAAACACGGAAGTCTGCAGTCACCGTGATTGAAGCAAAAACACAATGCTGGAGAAACTTTATAGACGCACAACCAACATTTCATGCTTGAGCCCTTCATCAAGGTATGAGAAAAATGAAAGCAGGTGCCAAAAACACTAGTGGGGGAGGGGTAGGGAGAGGAGCACAGTCCCACGGGTGCCTGCTCCTCACCCCCACCATCACGTTAAGGTGCCTGCCCACCTTTTACTCATACCCTGATCTCCTGCAGCTGCATGAAATGCCACACTTGCACTCACACCTCTTCCCTCACCACCATTTGGACCCCCAAATAGTCCTTCCAAGAGAAGCAGCACTGCTTCTCAGTCATCTATTGAATCTAGTGCTCACATGGTGGCCTTCTCCACATGGGAGAGATTATATGCAGTCTGGGAGATCACTTCGCTGAGCACCCTTGTTCTGCCTGCATCAATGACAGCAATCTCCCACTGGCTGCCCAACCATTTTAATTCTGCACCCCACCCCCGCGCTGACATGTCTGTCCATGGCCTCATGTACCGTCAAGCAAAGATCACACGTAAATTGGAGGAACAACTCCTAATTTTCCCTCTGGGCGAGCTCCAACCAGACTTCTTCAGTTTCTGCTAGCCTACTCTCAGTTGTCTCTCCCTTCCCATTCTCTCTGTCTTCTTTCCTCCAGCTCTCCATCCCCTTTCCTCTCCATTCGCAGAACTAGTCTCCCTCCCCTTTTTTGCTGGTTTGCCCTCCCTCCTTTATCTACCTATCACCTCCTGCCTGTGAGACTGTGCTCCTCCCCCCACCATTTTGTTTGGGCACCTGCCCACATTTTGCTCGTACCTTGATGAAGGGCTCAAGCCCAAAACGTTGGTTATGCTATTTTTATCTTTGCTTTGTAAAGTACAGTTTGACCTGCTGAGTTTCTCTAGCATATTCCCAAGTGCCTTTAGTGAATTATTTTAATTACATTTTAAAATATTCCCAATTCTTTGTGATGGTTGAAGTAATTTGTTCACAATGATATTAAATATTTATGTGGAATGAGCATCTTGTACTGCAACATTCCTTTAACTACTTTTCCTCATTGTGTTAGCTTCCTACAATTTCTTTGATTAGATACATAGATAAAATTAAATGTGGTTTTAAACTCTTGACACTGAGCAGGTCTGCTAACAAGCTCCTGTCAAGGTTCCACCCCATCAAATTATCAGTCACCAAAGCAATACGCAAAACTTGTGCTATGGAATGAGGAACATACACTGGAAAAGTAGCTCAGCATCATTCCAGTAATAAGTAACTCACCTAACATCCACATATCAGTGTGCTGCAGCCATGAACAGAGGAAGCGTTATTTATAAATGGACTGAACATGATGCCATATTCACGTGGATGGATGAGAGTTCTGTTAAGAGAAATTTGGATAGGTCCATGGATAGGAGGGGCGTCGAGGACTGTGGTCCGTCCGGGTGCAGGTCGATGGGACCAGGTGGAAAAATAATTTGGCATGGACAAGATGGGCAGAAGGGCCAGTTTCTGTGCTGAAGTGTCCTCTAGTTCTATTCAAAGAAATTGGGCAACTTTTTTTGGCCTGCATTTGTTTTAAATGTCTACAATTACTAAAATATGGGTTGCCAGAATATTTTGCCAAAGATGTAACTGATTCCGTCCTTCTGCAGAACAAGGGGTCACAGTCGAATTGAAAACGGTAAGCTATTCAAGACCGAGGTAAGAAGATAAGTTTTCACTTACAGAGGTAAACTTGAGGATTACCTGACCACAGAAAATCATTAAGACCCGTTCATTAAATATATTCGAAAGGGGGTTGGATGTGGTCCTTATAGTAAAAGGGATCATGGTATTTGGAGAACATTCAGGAGAAGGGCATTGAAATTGCATGATTAACCATGTAGGCTTAAAGAGCTGAACACCCTTCTCCTGCTCTTAATTTCTATGTTTAGTTACCATATATTTTGGCGTATAAGTCAATCCCCATTTTTCAGCCTAATTTTTAGGGTTTTATGGTATATCCAGAGTATAAGTCCATCCCTATTTTACGAGCTGTTCGGGTGTCCCAGTAACAACCCAAATTTTTTAAAAATCATAAGTAACAAAGCTGTAAATTAAGTTAAAAAAAACCTCGGCCTACCAGGCAGGAGCGGTGACGGTGACCTCAGGGTCCCTGGTAGGAGCAGTTACGGTGGCATCCAGCAGTGGGATGGTGTCGGAGAATGGCGGTGGTGGGAAGGTGCTTCAAGCATGGACTTATACGCTGAATTGACGTCAATCTGGTTTTTTTTGATGAATTTAAGATCTCAAAAGTGTATCCGGCATATAAGTCAACCCCCCCCCACCACTATTTTCTGAGAATCTTTTTAAGGTTTCACGACTTGACTTATACACCAAAATATATGGTACTACTCTGTGTTTCCACTTGGATTAATTTAAATATCTGGTCACTCAACAATCCTTCTCACATACTGGGAACTAATAGGAAGAATATTTCCATCTATGCACATGGCAGAATTAAATATTGACTTGTTAACCTTGTTGTGAATTTTCTTCCTAAGACAAAATTTACAAGCAAGTTAAGGAAATTGTTTCAGTTTACAACAGTAGGTTTTCAGCTCACATACTTAATTATCTGATTATTTGAGGGCTACTGCCAAAAATATTAAAAGAAAGCCATTCAGGGTTCCCATAAGCTCAGAACCAGTCCATTCCTGCCCCCTCAAGGGAGTTGTCTGCCTTCAATATTCATTCTGATCTCGTCAAAAAATGTAAAATTAGAAGCAGGAGTAGGCCTCCATGCCCCACAAGTCAGCCCTGCCATTCAAAATGACCAATCTACCCCAGGCCTCAAATTCTCCTCTGTGCCAGATCTCATTAGCCTGTAATGATCTCTAAAATGGCCAATGAAGCAGCAAGAATTTGCAAAATAAAAAGACCCTGATCAAGTATGACTTAACTTATAAGGTCAGGTTTTTATTTTATTTAAACCAATGCTTGGAATCACATGAAAGATGGCAGATGCTGGAATCTGAAGCAAAATGCAATCTGTTTGAGGAACTCAGTGAGTTGAGTGGCATCAGTTGGAGAGAAAGAATAGTCAATGTATCAGGTTGAACCCTTCATCAAGATGTGAAATTCCCAAGTCAAAAACGAATCGGGACTAAAGGAGGCAGCAAGGAAACATAATCGCCCACCTTCAAAAATCTGCACTTTATATCTAACCTCTCTTCACATGAGCAGGGATCTTCCCTGAAGATTTATTAACTTTATAAATTAAGTGGTAATTATTGTATTGTGAGGATACTGTATGGTGTGGGAACCAAACTCCAGGGATATGAAGTCATAGTTAGACAAGAGATTCTTTGGCTTGGCTTCGCGGACGAAGATTTATGGAGGGGGTAAAAGTCCACGTCAGCTGCAGGCTCGTTTGTGGCTGACAAGTCCGATGCGGGACAGGCAGACACGGTTGCAGCGGCTGCAGGGGAAAATTGGTTGGTTGGGGTTGGGTGTTGGGTTTTTCCTCCTTTGCCTTTTGTCAGTGAGGTGGGCTCTGCGGTCTTCTTCAAAGGAGGTTGCTGCCCGCCAAACTGTGAGGCGCCAAGATGCACGGTTTGAGGCGATATCAGCCCACTGGCGGTGGTCAATGTGGCAGGCACCAAGAGATTTCTTTAGGCAGTCCTTGTACCTTTTCTTTGGTGCACCTCTGTCACGGTGGCCAGTGGAGAGCTCGCCATATAACACGATCTTGGGAAGGCGATGGTCCTCCATTCTGGAGACGTGACCCATCCAGCGCAGAATTAATGCTACAGAATTCATAGTTATTAATACGCACAAAGTTTGGACTTGGAATCTTCCAATTTCCTTTATCATTTTTTAGTCTCTTGAGAACATCAAGCTCCAAACATCATTCAGCTCAGAGGAACTAGCTGTAAGGTTAACACGACCACTGATGTCATTGAACTTAGGATCATTTCATATGATCTGAAATGCTTATCCTCCCTTAATCTCTGATAAGCTTGTTCAAGAAGTGAGAGAAGAGTAAGATTTTATCCTGATTATCCCTTGCACTGTTCTGGACATCCCAAGAAATGTTACCATCAATTAAAGTATTGTCATTGTTGTAACATGGGAATTGTGGAAAGCTCCCACAGACAATAATGTAACAAACACCAAACAATTTGAAATTTAATGATAGAAATTGAGGAACAAATACAGACTAGGACACCTGATGCTGGTCTTCTTCAACTAAGAACTCCTTGAAAAGCTGACAGGACTTTTCTTATCTGAAGTACAGTATGACTGATGTAGAAGCATTGCCTCGGTTCTGCATCAATGTCAGATTAGTTTTGTACACTGGTGCAAATGATTCAGCAGATATTACTTCCAAAGAATCAATCTATTACTGTATCTATTTTTTTTAAAAAAACTGATTTCATTTTATGCATTGGATTTAACTGCGATAAAAGTCTGTGATCAAGGGATAAAGAAGAGCCACCAAAACTGATGATTATCAGAGGCTGGACTGAACTGGGTGAAATTTATCAGTCCATTTTGCTTAAATACGTAAATTCCAAGTGATTATCTGACTGAACTCCAAGATGAACGTAGAAAAGTTCCCATCTCCTCGCCACACTTCAAGCAATGATCCAAAATATTTTGATTTAAATTTATTTAGCTTTTGTGGTGTGAGATAATAACTGGTGTCGAAAATTATATTGCCCAATCTATACCTTACATTCATTGATTTGTCATAGAGATCCAGCATAAATTGGAGCAGTTTTGATCACCAATACATATTTAAGTCTGATTCCCATCTCTCTCTAGACTTGTGTACCCCCTGTTTAGAGGTTCCCATTTGAAGTAATAAATGCATGCTCCAAGGTAAGACCCTTTTGGATAGATCATAGGAGTCTTTCAGAGCAAATTACAGGAAACCAATTTCCACAGAACCCAGAATTATTCTTATTGTGGAATATTGCAGCCATAAAACCTAAAATTTAATTGTCCCAACATCAAATAGTATTTGTTAAGATTGGATTGGCAGTGGCCAGGAAATGTACAGCAGCTACTTGGAAGTCTGATTCACATCTAGGATTACCCCATTGGAATGCAAAAATGCATAGTTGTGTTCCCCTTGAGAGAATTACTTATAATCTAAGAAATAAGTATGACATGTTCTTACAAATATGGCAATCAAATTTGCAAAATACAGGTGTAAAACTTTAATTGTGTTTCATCTCACCCATGAGACCCACATTAACATCCTCTTGAGAACCAAGTAAATTTTGAAAACATGAAATTTGTGTCTGGACAACAGACTGCCGACAATTCTTGTTTCTTTTTTGCTTTTTCTTTCTCTTTTTCATTTCTTAATTTCTTTCTTTGGGCTTTTTTTCTTTACTTTATTTATTTTTCATGGGAGGATGGGGATGAGGAGACAGGGAGGTGAGGGGTGAGAGGAGACAGGGAGAGGGTGTGGCGAGACGGGGAGGGTGGGGGGAGACTGAAGAGATGGGGATTATAGCCATCATATATCAAAATTATCATTTTTACTTTGTATTCAATTTTTTTCTGTTCTTGCTGATTTCATGTTTGGCCATATAAAATTTAAATAAAATGTTCAACATAAAGACTGAACTCCAATGTATAAAATTTATGTTTGGAAGCTTACAAATTAATAAAATTGTGTTAAAAGAATCACAATGGAGTGGTAAGAAAAAGAGAGGATATTGTTTTCTGATTTAAGCAGCAAATTTGAAAAATATAAAATTGAGATTTCTTTAGTGGTGCCTGCTTTTATTGCACTAATGTAGTGTAATCTCTGGAGGATGCAAAAGAAAGGGCAGAGTGCTGGTGCTGCTGCCTTGTAGTTTCAGTGACCTAAGCTCAGGTACTGTCACTGTAGAGCATTCCAGTTCTCCCTGTAACAGTGTATGTTCCCCTGGGTGCTCCCAGTTCTTTCCACATACCATTGAGATGCTGCTTGGTAGGTTAAGTGCGCACTGCAAAAATACAGGTGGCAGGAGAATCAGGGGAGAATGGCTTTACACATAGAACATTACAGCACAATACAGGCCCTTCACCCCTTGATGTTCCGCCGACCAATATATTCCTAAAAAAGTAAAAAACCCTCCCAACCCCATAACCCTTCACTTTTTTCCAACCCATGTGCCTGTCTAAGAGTCTATTAAATGTTCCTAATGTTTCATCCTCCACCACCATCCCTGGCAATGCATTCCAGGCACCCACAACTCTGTGAAAAAAAAAACCTTGCCCCTGATGTTTCCCCTAAACTTCCCTTAACTTTGTACACGTCCTCTAGTGTTTGCTATTCCTGCCCTGGGAAACAGGCGCTGGCTGTCCACCCTATCTATCCCTCTCATAATCTTGTAGACCTCTTATCCTTCTACGTTCCAAAGAGAAATGTCCCAGCTCTGCTAACCTTGCCTCATAACACTTGTTTTCCAATCCAGGTAACAAGTGAGATAGAAAAGGTTACAAAGAAGTAAGTGGAGGAATGGGACATATTGTGGTGTTTGGAAAGCTGGCATAGGCTCTATGGGGTGAACAGCCATCAGTCATAATAGATTAAAATATATATTTAAAAAACCCCAGATCATTAATAGATGAAGATCTGAAAAAAATATAAGATTAAGAAAATATTGATGTTCCCAAGAAGCCAAAATTTCAATGTTTGCAGGCCAATATACTTCAAGAAACATTGGACTGCAAAACCTCCAGGGATGGGTGGGTAACTGTCCCACTCACAAGTTGGCAATTAATTGCAGATCAGGAGGAAAACCTATGAACAATGCAGCATTCCTCTGCAGTGACAAATCTTGGAATGAGCAAAGGCTGTACACTGGATTGTTCAATCACATAAGTAGACAACAAGCTGAAGAGATGTGCTTGAAAACCAGAAAATAGGACAGAAAAATCATAATATCAGCAAATCTTACATTTAAGACCCTTCAGTCTGTGCTGACTTTTGGAAACCTACTACACTACAATCTAATTTTTCCCTACCTCACACCCATAATCCTTTATTTTTCTTACAACCACGTGTACGATCTTTTGAATGCTGCATCCCTCACCAGGCATTCCACACATCCACCACTCTGTGTAAAAATCTTTTCTCCGATATCTCCCATAAACATTTTGCCACTTATCTTAAACAGATGTCTTCTGGTATTGTCACCCTGGGAAAAAGGTGCTAGCTGTCTACTCTATCTAAGCCCTTGATAATCTTATTAAATCACCTCTCATCCTTCGTCGCTCCAAAGAGAAAAGCCCTAGCTCTGTCAATCTTGCTTCATATGATGTGTTGTCCAATCCAGGTAAATCTTTTCTGCACCTTTATTGTAATGAGGAACCCAGAACTGAATGGAATATTGCAAGGGTCTTCTAACCAAACATACATAGTGCTGCAAATTTACTTGATGGCTCTTGAACTCAATCCCCCAATTAATGAAGATCAGCACGTCATATGCCTTCTTCACCATCCGATCAACTTGTGCAGCAACTTTGGGGGATCTATGGACCTGGACCCCAAGGTCTCTCTGTTCCTTCACCCTGTTAAGACTCCTGCCATTAACCACATACTCCACCTTCCAAAGTACATCACTTCACACTAATCTGGTGTGAACTCGATCTGGCACTTTTCTGCCCAACTCTGCGTCTTGTCAACAATCTGCTGTATCCAATGGCAACCTTCTACACTATCCACAACACCTGCAACCTTCTGTCATCTGCAAACTTATTGACCCACTGTGGTGAATCTGTGTCATTCTGTCAGTCTTTCACTGTGCTTAGTCTGCTTTACTGACATTGGCCATGTATTAACTCTACCACTAAAGACACTCGCCTTGGGTATAACTGTGTACGCACCCATTATCGTTCATTATTGTACCACGAGTTTCTGCTAATAAAAGCCATGATTCCTGGTTAACTACACAGCCTTCGTCTTCTTAATTAACTGCCACTTCACCCACCCCTCCATTTCCTTGCACAAGTCATTTATAAAAATTACAAAGAGCAAGGGTCCAAGAATAGGTCCCTACGGATTGCTGCTAGCCGCTGACCCCCGAGCAGAATACATTCCATTAACTACTACCCTCTGCTTTCTGCAGGAAAGACAATTCTAATTTGACATAAGGTTGTATTGATCCCATACCTCATGTCATACTTAATAAGCCTACCATGGGGAACCCTGTCAAATGCCTTACTAAAATCTATGTACATGATATTTATCGGTTTTCCTTTTGTCACCTCCTCAAAAAAATTCAATTAGACCCTCACAAAGTCATGCTGACGATTCCTGAGAAGTGCAATACACAAAAGTGGTGGAGAATCTCATCAGGGCATGTAGCAAAGTGTGGGTACACATAGACAGCTATGCTATACCGGAGACGCAATGCGCATGTGGCGAGGGATCAAAACTATAATAGAACCATAAGACATTTTATTGCAGAAGGGGACTTTAAATGGGAATACATACATCCAAACAATGGTACGAAACAGACCTAAATAAAGTTACAAGAATCAAATTTCCACAAAATCTAATGTTATTTTTATTAAGTAATATTGAAGGGATAAGACCCAAATTGAAAATATCTTTATTATATCCGAAAGAGTTTTTAAAGATTGCTTTAGCAGTAGCAAGAAAGTGTAGAGTAGTAACATGCAAATCATACAGCCACCTGGATATGAAGCGGTAGATTGTGGAGATGCACAGCTGCGTTTCCTTGGAGAAAATTACTTATAGTTTGAGAAATAAGTACGATCTATTTTTGAAAATTTGGCACCCATATCTACAAATTGAGAGAATTAGTTTATAAATCTTTTCTTTAATTTTCGACCTTTATTAATCTCCTTTAGGTGTTTTCAAAAATATAAATGATTGATGTCGTGTGTTGAAAGGGCCCCTCTTGCAATCAGGATTCTATACTATTTTCTTAAATTTTTTCTTTATCTATGCTATTGCTTTTCTTTATTTCTTCTTTTTCTTTTCCTTTTTTTTCTATTGGGATTTATTTAGGGGTGGGGGTTGGGGTTTATCCATCATGTAATGGATTTGATATTGATGTTTCATTACCATGTATTTTGTATCTGGCTATGATTACATGTATGGCATCCTTTTAAATAAAATTTTCAAAACAAAAAACCATAAGACAACTTGTGAGTTTAAGACAACAATACCTCCCTTCAGGACAGATAGAACATCTAGGCATAGCTCTACAAGAAAAACAGGCTGACAACAAAGAAACTTTCATGTCCCCTGATGAATGGGCCCTCTGCAAAGCTGCAGCCAAGTTGAGAAGAACCCTGTTCAAGGAGGCAGGACTAAACTACATGCCTGGTCGGGTACTGAAGGACTGCGCAGACCAACGGACATCTTCAATACCTCACTGCAGCAGTTCATTGTCTCCGCACATTTGACAGCTGTTATCATCCTGGTAACACAGTGACCAAAAGTAACAGGCCTCAATGACCTTACCTATTATGAAATGGTTCATGCATCTGGTGTTGGAATGCATCAAAGCACACCTCCTAGAGACACTGGATCCACTTCAATTTGCCTATAGACCGAACTTGTCCAGACAATGCTATAGCCTTGTTGCTTCACTCCGTCCTGACCCACCAGGAGAATGATGCCTCATAAGGAAAGCTGCTGTTCATTACTTCAGCTCAGTGTTTATTATGATCATTCCCCAGCGGCTGGTAGAGAAGCTGTTTTCACTGGGATGCAAAATCTGTCTCTGTAGCTGAATTCTTGACTTCCTAGCGGCAAGACCATAGACGCTTTGCTTCAAGAATAGAACATTGAGCACCATCACGCTGAGTACTGGCACAGTAGCCCACTCTTGCTCACCCTACAGATGCACAACTCCATTGCCAGACCCAGCTCCAACAGAGACAATAAGTTTGCGGATGGCACGACAATAGTTGGCCTCATCAGCAACATCAATGCATTGCACTACAGAAAAGAGGTGGAAAATCTCATGAAATGGTGTGAAAAAAACAACTCGAGGCTCAATATGGACAAAATAAAAGTGACAACTGTGGACTTTAAGAGGACCAGGGACAACCACCCTCCACTACACATTAATAGCTCAGTAGAGAACACCAATTTCCTCTGAGTCCACATAGGATGTGACCTATCTTGGACATACAACTCCTCACTTGTCAGGAAGGTGCAACAGTGACTGCACTTCCTGTGAAGACTGAGGTGGGCATGGCTATCAACCACCATCCTGTCAACTTTCTACAGGAGCTCTATCAAGAGGGTCCTGGCCAGCTGCATCACAGTGTGAAGTGTTAAGAGTGGAGATCAATCCACGGGACCATAAGAGTGCAGAGAGGATCAAGTGATCTCACTGCCCTCCTTCGACATGATCTGCTGGGATAATTGTCCAAAGAGGGCTCGCAAAATTGTAAGGATCCCTATCCTTTTGCATGCAGCATCTTCAAACTACTTCCACTGGAAAAGAAATAAATGAGTATCAGATCCAGAACCACAAGGCTGAGAAACAGCTTCTTCCCACAGGCAATGAGACTGCTAAACAACTGATGAACTGCTCATACAAAACCCTCCGTGACTCTACCATTTATTTAACAATATTTATTTATTTTATACATGTATCACTTGTCTGTATGCATGTTTTTCCACCAAAAACAAAACTCATAAGGTTGTACTTGTACAATCGCATGATAATAAACTTGAATTTGAACTGAATTCCTCCCCCTCCAGGCACATGATCCCACCCAAATTGGTCTTACCCACACTCGCATCATTGTTTAGCTCTTTGCGTACATGTAGAAGATCTTTGGGGTTTCTTTAATCCGACTTACCAAGTTCTTCTCGTGCCCCATTCTAGCTCTCCCATGTCATTTTCTAAGCTCCTTCCTGGCTACCATAGAATTCTCATGGACCGTTTACTTCCTAAAGCTTATGCTTGCTTCCTACTTCCTCCTGACCAGTTAGCGTATCTCTCCTCTCAATCACCTACCCTACCACCTTTTCTCTGGCTCTCTGTGAGACAAACCTATCCCGGATCCCACACAGGTGGTTCCTCATTTTCCTCTCATTTACTCTCCCAATTTCCTGCCTAATTCCATCATAATTAGTCCTTTCCCCAGTTAAACAGGTCCCCATTTTGTCTACTTCCATTTTTGTCTATAGCTACGACAAAGGTCAGGAAGTTGTGGTCACCGTCTCAAACTGCTCACCCACCGAGAGGACTGTCACTTGACCGGGTTCATTATCCAGTACTAGATCCAGAATGGCCTATCCTCCAGTTGCCTTCTTCACATCCTGTCAAAAATCCTCTCAGACAGACCTGATAAATTCTGCCCCATCTGAACCTTCTGCACAAAGGAGGCACCATCAATATTGAGGAAGTTAAAATCTCCCATAACAACACCCTTGTTATTTTTACACTTTTCCAAAATCTGCCAACTTATCTGCTCCTCTGTGTCCTGGTGGCTATTGGGGAGCCCAACAGAGTGATCGCTTCCTTCCTGTTTCTGACTTCCACCCACAATGGCTCAGTAGACATTCCCTTTCTGGCATCCCTGATTAGCAATGCCACTCCCCTACTTCTTTTGTCTCCCTCCCTATCCCTTTTAAAACATCTAAATCCTGGAACTTGCATCAGCCAAACTTGTCCTTGCATCATCCAAGTCTCTGTCATGGCCACAGCATCATAATTCCATGTACTGATCCACGCGCCAAGTTATCACCCTTCTGCACATTTTTTTTTTGCTGTACACCCCATTATTCACTGTCAGAACCAATTACATCAATTAGACAACAGGAACTATTTCACAGTTCACATTCTTTATCCCTTCCACCTTTTCAGATAGGAGAACTACCTCACTCCAAATACACAACTGAGGAGAGACCAACTCCACTGGAGGTATTTGGCTCATCTCCAACTGCTGGAATTACATGTTCAACAACACACAGCATGACCAGCCCACTTAACAGCGTGCTTTATGGATGATAGGTCATCAATTAGATCACGCGTCACACTAACTTGATGCACGCAGCCAAAAAACACAGCACTGTTTGTTGTAGAGCACACATTATTGTGAAATAAATATAAAAGAAATCTGCAGAGATGTATGACTATGTAGCTCACTGTTTTATGATTTGAATAGAATAATGGACAGGCTGAACAATGTGATACCAATAAATACTAGCAAAAATTCCAAAAACAAATACAACAAATTTGGAAACTAACTTATTGAGTCACTATGAAGCAATGTCCAAATTATTGAAGAATTGAAACGTCTTGAAATCACATCTTGCGACAATTGTCTGGAAGCTATTCTAATAACACACCATTCATTATAGATCATGTCCTAATCAAATCATTGCCATCCATTGTCATCACCATAGCAACATACACTTCTAAATTCAAAACAATTCTGAATCTCGGGAACAAAAATAGATGTATTACAGATAAAATTACAGCAGAAAGCTGCATGACTTTATACCAGCCATGTTTGATTATCATCTGTTTTTCAGATATTTCAAAATCTAAGGGCTGTAAATAGAATAAATTAGTTCTGAGACAAGCAAGTAATGGATAAATAAAATTTGATCTGGAAAATAAATGTGCCTACTCGGTTCTTTGAAATACATGGGTACACAAAGATTACCTGAACATGAACAATCCCACAACATTGTTCTGAAAGGCAAGGGCTGACCAATATTTGTCTCCTAATCTGCATCTAAAACCCAAAATCTTATCAGTGTGTGAGGGTTTGGGTTGTGTTCACAGCAATGACCCACATGTGCTCAACAAAAATCTTTCTTTGGCTTGGCTTCGCGGACGAAGATTTATGGAGGGGGTAAAAAGTCCACGTCAGCTGCAGGCTCGTTTGTGGCTGACCAGTCCGATGCGGGACAGGCAGACACGATTGCAGCGGTTGCAAGGGAAAATTGGTTGGTTGGGGTTGGGTGTTGGGTTTTTCCTCCTTTGCCTTTTGTCAGTGAGGTGGGCTCTGCGGTCTTCTTCAAAGGAGGCTGCTGCCCGCCAAACTGTGAGGCGCCAAGATGCACGGTTTGAGGCGTTATCAGCCCACTGGCGGTGGTCAATGTGGCAGGCACCAAGAGATTTCTTTAGGCAGTCCTTGTACCTTTTCTTTGGTGCACCTCTGTCACGGTGGCCAGTGGAGAGCTCGCCATATAATACGATCTTGGGAAGGCGATGGTCCTCCATTCTGGAGACGTGACCCATCCAGCGCAGCTGGATCTTCAGCAGCGTGGACTCGATGCTGTCGACCTCTGCCATCTCGAGTACCTCGACGTTAGGGGTGTGAGCGCTCCAATGGATGTTGAGGATGGAGCGGAGACAACGCTGGTGGAAGCGTTCTAGGAGCCGTAGGTGGTGCCGGTAGAGGACCCATGATTCGGAGCCGAACAGGAGTGTGGGTATGACAACGGCTCTGTATACGCTTATCTTTGTGAGGTTTTTCAGTTGGTTGTTTTTCCAGACTCTTTTGTGTAGTCTTCCAAAGGCGCTATTTGCCTTGGCGAGTCTGTTGTCTATCTCATTGTCGATCCTTGCATCTGATGAAATGGTGCAGCCGAGATAGGTAAACTGGTTGACCGTTTTGAGTTTTGTGTGCCCGATGGAGATGTGGGGGGGCTGGTAGTCATGGTGGGGAGCTGGCTGATGGAGGACCTCAGTTTTCTTCAGGCTGACTTCCAGGCCAAACATTTTGGCAGTTTCCGCAAAGCAGGACGTCAAGCGCTGAAGAGCTGGCTCAACACAGGAACCACTGACATGGTCTTTGCCCTCAGACAGCTCCAAGAAAAGTGCAGAGAACAAAACAAAGGACTCTACATCACCTTTGTTGACCTCACCAAAGCCTTCGACACCGTGAGCAGGAAAGGGCTTTGGCAAATACTAGAGCGCATCGGATGTCCCCCAAAGTTCCTCAACATGATTATCCAACTGCACGAAAACCAACAAGGTCGGGTCAGATACAGCAATGAGCTCTCTGAACCCTTCTCCATTAACAATGGCGTGAAGCAAGGCTGTGTTCTCGCACCAACCCTCTTTTCAATCTTCTTCAGCATGATGCTGAACCAAGCCATGAAAGACCCCAACAATGAAGACGCTGTTTACATCCGGTACCGCACGGATGGCAGTCTCTTCAATCTGAGGCGCCTGCAAGCTCACACCAAGACACAAGAGAAACTTGTCCGTGAACTACTCTTTGCAGATGATGCCGCTTTAGTTGCCCATTCAGAGCCAGCTCTTCAACAAAAATATATTCCAGTTAAAGATAAGGGCAGTAAGAGAGGGAAGAGTCAGCCTTCGTTAACTAAGGAAATAAAGTATAAAATTAAAAGCTCATGTGTACAAAGTCACCAAGGTTAGTGGGAAACTGAAAGATTTAGAAAACTTTAAAAGGCATCAAAGGACAAGTAAATAAGAAATAAGGAAAGGGAAGGAGGATTGTGAAGGTAAATTAGCACAAAATATAAAAACAGAAAATAGCAAAAATTTTATAAATATATAAAACAGAAGAGAGTGGCTGGAGTCAACGTAGGTCCCTTGGAAGAGGAGAAAGGGAAATTGATATTGAGTAATGAGGAAAAGGACGAGGCATTGAATAGATATTTTTGTCAGTCTTCATGGTGGAAGACACGTCCAGCATGCCAAAGAGTGGTGTCAGGGATGCGAAGGGAGGTGAGGGTCTCGATAAAATAATTGTTACAAAAGAGATAGTGATGAGCAAACTAATGGGACTGAAAGCAGACAAATCCCCTGGTCTTGATAGCATGCATCCCAGGGTACTGAAGGAAATGGCAGGAGTCATAGACAATGCGTTGGTAGTCATTTACCAAAATTCTCTGGATTCTGGACAGGACCCAGCAGATTGGAAGACAGCAAATGTCACACCATTTTTTAAGAAGGGATGTAGGCAGAAGACGGGTAACTATTGGCCAGATAGCTTAAAGTCTATAGTCAGTAAAATGCTTGAAGCTGTCATTAAGGATGAAATAGCGAGGCATTTAGAATAAAAGGGTTCCATCAGGCAGACACAGCATCGATTCAGAAAGGGCAGATTTTTTTTGACAAACTTGCTGGAGTTCTTTGAGTATATAATGGGTGCGGTAGATAGAAGTGAACTGGTTGATGTTGTTTATTTGGATTTCTAGAAGGCATTTGATAAGATGCTGCACAAGACACTTATCAATAAGATACAAATGGATGGAGTCAGGAGTACATTAGCATGGATTGAGGATTGGTTAATCAATAGAAGGCAGAGAGTTGGTATAAATGGGCATTTTTCTGATTGGCAGACAGTGGTAACTGGAGTGCCACAGGGGTCGGCGCTGGGCCCACAGCTGTTCACCATTTAAATTGATGATTTGGAAGCGGGGACAGAGTGTTGTGAGGCCAAGTTTGCAGATGATACTAAATTGAGTGGAAAAGCAAATTGTACAGAGAATGTGGAGAGGCTGCAGAAGGATATAGTAAAGTTAGGTGAGTGGGAAAAGGTCCGGCAGATGGAGTACAACATTATTAAATGTGAGGTTATTTACTTTGGTAGGGAAAATAGAAGAGCAGATTATTATTTAAATGGTGAAAAACTGCAGCATGCTGCGGTGCAGAAGGACTTGGGAGTACTTGTGCATGAATTGCAAAAAGTTGAGTTGCAGGTACAACAGGTTATTAAGAAGGCAAATGGAATATTGGCCTTCATCGCTAGAGGAATTGAATTCAAGAGCAGGGAGGTCATGCTACAACTATACAAGGTACTGGTGAGGCCGCACCTGGAGTATTGTGTGCAGTTCTGGTCTCCATACTTGAGGAAGGATATACTGGTCTTGGAGATAGTCCAGAGGAGGTGCACCAGGTTGATAACAGAGATGAGGGGGTTGATCTACAAAGAGAGACTAAATTGCCTAAGTGTGGCGGCGCACATTTTCGTGGCGAACTGGCCCCGTTTGTACCGCTATGTGGCGAGGCAGCCATGAGAAGATGGTGCCGTTGGAGGTCATCCTTGCCTCATGGTTCTAGCCCAGCGTGCATCTCAGGCACCGTTATGATGTCACCATTCACGCGGAACTCATGCTCCCTTTAAAGGGGCACACACGGGATTTGAAATAAACAGTCGTTGAGAGCACCCAACGTGGTGGCTGCGAGTGTCTTTCATTGTAGCTGCCGCGACATAAGATTATTCTCACCGAATTCAGAAGAATGAGAGAAGATCTTATAAAAATATATAAAATTAAGAAAGGGATAGATAAGATAGAGGCAGGAAAATTGTTTTGACTGGTAGGTGAGACTAGAACTAGGTGACACAGCCTCAAGATTCAGGGGAGTAGATTTAAGATAGAGATGAGGAAAAACTATTTTTCCCAGAGATAGGTAAATTTCTGGAATTCTATATCCAGGGAAGCAGTTGAGGCTATTTCATTAAACATATTTAAGGTTCAGTTAGATAGATTTTACATAAAAAATTAAGGGATATGGGGGAAAAGGCAGGTAGGTGGTGTTGAGTCATTGATCAGATCAGCCATGATCTTATTGAATGGCGGAGCAGGCTTGATGGGCCGGATGGCCCACTCCTGCTCCTATTTCTTATGTTCTTATGTCAAGTGACTTTATAGATATAGAGAGCTTCAGGATGAAGTTCGAAATAACTACGTTCATGCAAGTTTTCATTTTATTTCTGAATTGCACCCAAAAAAAAACTTAATTGCATGCTATCAAGATCATTAGTTATATTGAACCTTGGGCCAGCGAAACACTGCTTTTAACTAAAACACTCACAGCAAACCTATTGGTGTCAACATAATAATTGGGACTGTAAGCATATTTACAGCTTACATATGAATTAAAGTGTATTGTGGTAATGTCTTTTTTAATTCCTTTCTCCGGATACGCATTGCTAGCAAGACCAGTAAATATTTTTGGACCAAAAAACAATCTGCTGGAGTAACTCAAGTAGCATCAGTGGGAGAAAATGATTAGTGAATGTTTTGGGTTGGAACCTTACTTTACTTCCACTGATGTTGCTTGGCCCTCTGAGCTTCTCCAGCAGTTTTTTTTTTGTTCAATATTCCAGTATCGACAGTCTCTTATGTGACTCCAATATTTACTTGCCTTGTCTTTGAGAAGATGGTGATGAGCCTCCTCTTGAACCACTACAGTGCTTCTGTTTAATGTACTCCCACAATGGTTCTTCCAGGATTTAGACCCTGCAACTGTGAAGGTGACATAAAAAGGGAACCTATGAGCAATTTGCTCATTTGCACCTGTTGCCTTTATCCTTCTTGGAGTTAGAGATCTTGGATGGGGAAAATAAGTAATCAGGGGGACATGGGTTAAGAGTGAAAGTGTGGTAAACTAAAGTTTACAGCGAACATGAAGGGGAACTTCTTCACACAGAGAGTGGTGGAGGTGTGGAATGAACTTCCAGCTGAAGTGGTGAATGTGGGCTGAATTTTAACATTTAAGAAGAATTTGGACAGGTACATAGATGGTAAAGGTATGGAACTATAGACTGGGTGGAGGTCAGTTGAACAAGGCAAAACAAAAGTTCAGCACAGACTAGAAGGGTCAAAGAGGCCTGTTTCTGTGCTGTAATTTCTGTGGTTCTAAGGTGCTGAAGATCCAGCTGCGCTGGGTAGGTCACGTCTCCAGAATGGAGGACCATCGCCTTCCCAAGATCGTGTTCTATGGCGAGCTCTCCACTGGCCACCGTGACAGCGGTGCACCAAAGAAAAGGTACAAGGACTGCCTAAAGAAATCTCTTGGTGCCTGCCACATTGACCACCGCCAGTGGGCTGATACCGCCTCAAACCGTGCATCTTGGCGCCTCACAGTTTGGCGCGCAGCAACCTCCTTTGAAGAAGACCGCAGCGCCCACCTCACTGACAAAAGGCAAAGGAGGAAAAACCCAACACCCAACCCCAACCAACCAATTTTCCCCTGCAGCCGCTGCAACCGTGTCTGCCTGTCCCACATCCGACTTGTCAGCCACAAACGAGACTTTTACCCCCTCCATAAATCTTCGTCCGCGAAGCCAAGCCAAAGAAGAAGAAGAAGAAGAAGGTTCTAATGTCACTGAACCAAGATTCAGTGGTTGGACTCTCTCCCATTTGGAAATAGCCATTGCCTTATACTGTATTTCTATAGCACAGTTACGTACAAGCTTTAAATGGCCTGTTAAAGGAGCTGACTGCGTTTTATTTAAAATCCTGTGATTGCATGTTCTGTGTCTAAGATGGCAGCACCTGTGTTCAGTAACGACCTCGAGGAGTTGCAGACTCGGAGGGAGCAGCAGACTGGCACAGGGCACCAGTAACAGCGAGGAACCCCCCCCGTTGAGAAGGAGAATCACTAAGGATGATGGCCAGTTAGGGGATCTGCAGCTGAAGATCAGACACAGGAGGCGAGCTGTTGGTGACATGCGGGTGAGGAACCCATATAGGTTGCAGGCTGCTGGAAACTTGAGGTCAAAGGACGAACACCAGACTACAGGCTGCTGGAGACTGGCTCATGAAAATGAGGCAACAGAATCAGGATTTGAGAGGATGCTGGGGACAAGGAGGCCTCTGGGTGCTCTCTAAAATAGCATGAATAAACAGCCACTGATTTTAATTCCCAAATTTAGAGCATCATTGACCTAACATAACATAGCAAAATTCTGAGAGTGTTGCAAATCTGAAATAAAAACAGAATTATGGGTCTGTATCAATGAATTGAGTGAGCCCTGAAGGCTTCAAACAAATCAGCAAACTGATTTTCAGAGTGGCTCGGTGTGTAAAAGCAAAGTGGCTCCGGTATTGTCACACATTAGAGCAAGGAAATAAGAAGGTAAATAATGTTGTATCTTTCTCCCCCTGAATGGAAGTTTGTACTTCATCAAAGAAACAATGGAATTTTTACAGATTTCAAGGAGGGGCGGGAGCAATACAGACCATTCTCGGATCCAGAGAAAGCGCAAGAATTCGCAGAACGTTTGCAGGACAGGAGAAGGGATGAAGAGCTGTAACAAGAATGAAGAACAGCGATAAAGTATATATAAAGATGTAAAAACAATGTATATGTAAAGAACTAAAGAGGGAAAAGAGAAGGGAAGGAAGGGAGTAAGGGGGAAAAAAGAGAGAGCTTTGTTAAATGTTTTAAAAATAAAGTGTTTTCTGGAGAGGGCTGGGTGGAGGGGGATTAACCGTCACTGCAAAATCAGTTGATGCTGCGAACAAAATCACAACCCAAATGAAATGGGGAGTTGTGGTTGCCCGGCAAGGGGTATGGGGCAACTCAGAGAGGGGGGGAACTTTTGGGGTTAAGGTATTAGTGGATGAGGGAACTGCGGGGATACTTTATGTCTTAAATGTGTTGTCGTATATTAAGTATAATAAGAGAAAACTAAGAGATAAAAATGGGGAAAAGGGGGATGGAGGTGGGAAAGAAGTAGAAAAGAGATGTATGCAAGATATAAGATGGCCATGTTGAACTATATGACTGTAAACATTAATGGAATACATAACCAAATTAAAAGGAAGAGGCTACTAAATTCATTGAAGAAGGAAAAAATAGATATAGCATTTGTGCAGGAAATGCATCTAACTGAAGCGAAACACAACAAACTAAAGAGATTGGGTAGGACATGTGACGACAGTATCCTATAATTCAAAAGCTCGAGGTGTAGCCATACTAGCTAACAAAAAATGTACCAATCAAATTAGAGGAGGAAATAATAGATCCAGCAGGGAGGTATGCAATGATAAAGTGTCAGATATACTCAGAATTTTGGAATTTGCTCAATATATACGCACCTAACGAGGAGGATCAAAAGTTTATGCAGGATATTTTTTTGAAGATTGCAGACACACAAGGAAATATATTATTTGAGTAGGCACAAAACTTACTCAAGGATTGATATGTTTTTGTTGTCAGCCCATATTCAAGGGAGTTAGGAAAACTGAATATAAAGCTAGATTACTATCTGATCATTCACCCCTATTATTAGCAATAGAACTGGAGGACATCCCACCAAGAACATATAGATGGAGGTTAAACTCCATGCTACTTAGAAGACAGGAATTTAGAGAGTTTAGTGAACCCCAAATTAAAACATATTTTGAAATAAACGCAGGATCAGTGAAAGACAAATTTATATTATGGGACGCAATGAAAGCCTTCATTAGAGGGCAGATAATAAGTTATGTAACTAAGGTGAAAAAGGATTACAATCAGGAAATAGAGCAGTTGGAAAGGGAGATAGTAAGTACAGAAAAGGAATTAGTAAAACGGGATGATATAACGAAAAAGAGAGAATTGGCGGACAAAAAAATTAAATACGAAACATTACAAACGTACAAGCTGGAGAAGAACATAATGAAAACAAAGCAAAAGTATTACAAACTGGGAGAAAAACACAAAATATTAGCCTGGCAACTTAAAACAGAACAAGCTAAAAGAACGATACTGGCATCAAGGAAAAAAGACAAACAAATTACATATAATCCAAAAAAGATGAATGAAAATTTTAAGGAATTTTATGAACAATTATATCAAACTGAGAACGAGGGGAAAGATGATAAAAGAGGAATTTTTAGCTAAAATTGAACTGCTGAAATTGCAAGAAGAGGAAGAAAACAAACTAATAAAACCATTTGAAATAGAGGAAGTACCGGATATTAAAAAAGCTACCTAACAATAAAACACCAGGAGAGGATGGATTTCCAATAGAATTTTATAAAACATTTAAAAAGTTATTAATTCCTCCTCTCTTGGAAATAATGAACCAGATAGTAGAAACACAAAACTTGCCAGGTTCACATAGACAGCAATAATTACAGTAATACCAAAGACAGGGAAGGATTCACTAACACCAGCATCCTATAGACCAATATCTCTACTTAACTCAGACTATAAGATAATAGCAAAATTATTAGCAAACAGATTGGCCAATTGTGTACCTAAAATAGTAAAACAAGATCAAATTGGATTTATTAAGAAAAGACGAACAGCGGACAATGTCTGCAAACTTATTAATCTAATTCATGCAGTTCAAGGAAATAAGAAACCAACAGTGGCTGTTGCTCTCGACGCAGAAAAAGCCTTTGACAGAATAGAGTGGAATTACTTATTTAAAGTATTACAGAAATTCAATCTACCAGAAAAATATATAAATTGGATTAAAGCATTGTATAATGGACTGTTGGCAAAGGTAACAGTAAATGGATATGTATCGAGCCACTTTAAATTAAGTAGGTCAACTAGACAGGGATGTCCACTATACCCCTCGTTGTTCGCCTTAGCAATAGAACCTTTGGCAGAACAGATAAGAAAAGAAAAGAAAAGGGATAAAAATAAAGGAGAAGGAGTATTAAATCAGTTTATTTGCAGATGACATCATAGTACGCCTAACAGAACCAGAAATATCAGTAAAAGAATCACATAAGAAATTGAAAGCATATTGAGAAATATCGGGGTACAAGATCAATGCAAATAAAAGTGAAGTGATGCCAATGAGTAACGCAGACTACACAGAACTTAAAAAAGAATCACCATTTAAATGGCAAGCACAAACAATCTGATACCTAGGGATCAGGTTAGATAATAATTTAAGCCACTTGAACAAACTAAATTATCAGTCACAAAGAAATTGCAGGAAGATTTAGAACAATGGAAAGAATTACCACTAACATTGATAGGGAGGGTAAACTGCATTAAAATGAACGTGTTCCCAAGGATACAATACTTATTTCAAACATTAACAATTCCCTGAACAGAAAAATTCTTTAAGGAACTAAAGAGAATAATAAGGAAATTCTTGTGGAAAGGGAGGAATCCAAGGGTAGCGTTAGATAAATTAACAGAGAGGTACAAATTATTATTGAGCCACACAATTGAGGTATTTATCAGATTTTTACCAGACAAGAGAAAAACCAGACTGGACTAAGATAGAACTAGATAAAATAGGGGAAAAGGTACCGGAACATATACTTTATAAATGGGATGAAAAGCTGGTGCAATATAAAAACTCACCAGTACTGCATCATTTACTTAATACATGGAAGAAAATCCTCTTAGAAAGGAAAAAAACGAATTATCAAATACCAAAATTACTACTGACGCAAAATCCGCTGATCCCTTTTACAATAGACAACCTTTCCTTCAGAGAATGGGAGAGAAAAGGAATCCAAAGAATAGAAAACAGTTTTTTTGGGAAATAATTTATTAACATTTGAACAGATGAAGTACAAATATGGAATAACTCATGGTACAACATTTGCATATCATCAATTGAAAGTGTATTTAAAGGATAAATTGGGAAACAGCTTGAGATTAACTAAAGGAAGCAGCTTTGAATATGTGATTACAGACACAATGATAATCAAAAGATTTATAACCAACATGTGTATTAAGCTGCAAGATAAGGAGAATGAAATAAACTATAAATCTAAGCAGAAGTGGGAAAAGGATCTAAACATAAAGATAAAAAATGAAGAATGGGAAAAGTTATGTTCTGGAACGATGAAGAATACAATAAACACAAGGTTACGCATGATACAGTATAATTGGTTACCAGGGTATATATTATTCCTCAAAAATTTTTAAAAAATAGGATTCAACATTATCAGATAGATGTTTTCGCTGTAAGAAGGAAATGGGAACAACATTACATGCAACTTGGGCATGTATGAAAATAAATACGTTTTGGGAAGAATTAAATCAGATACTAAATAAAATTACAAAAAATAACATACCAAAAAAACCATAGACAAGAAGTAGAGAATTAGGCCTCAAATTGGATAAAGTGCAAAAAAATTTCATTATAATAGCCTTAGCGATAGCAAAAAAATGTATAATGTCAACTTGGAAAATGGAAGAGAGGATGAGTATACAGCAATGGTACATGGAAATGAATAAATGTATTCCATTGGAAAAATTAACATATAATTAAAAAAATAAAGTCACAATGTTTGAACAAATTTGGTAACCCTACATAGAACATATCAGAGAGAACTTGCCTACGACCTCCATCCCCTAAAATGAGAATGAAAATGATAAGACAAAACGACTAGATTCAGTGTGTAATAAATGGATGATGCATTTTTCTAGTTAATTTTCCTTTGTGTGAAAATATTGTTTTATGGTTTTATTGTATTGTATATGTTGAATGTTTATGGGTATTGGTGGGAAGGGGGGAAAAAAGGGGAGAAGAGACCACTGTGTAAATTAATGAGATACGTTTGTACATATTTTGGTTGATATGGTTCACAGTGTGAAAAATAAAAAATTATGAAAAGAAAAAAGGAGGGGCTAGATTCCCAACGAAGAACTCACGCCTGGATTGTTTACTTTTAATAATAAAATCATTGGTGTACTTTTTATTTGTAAGTAATACATACAGTAAAACTTCAAACATAAACCGACTCAGACTAAGCTAAACACCTGAAAATATATTGTGCATGCAGTAAAAGCACATTACAACGACGCCATCTTCATTGTTATGGTGACCATCGTCTTCACAGTCTTCAAAGTCCAGGAGCAGCAGAGACATCTGACGTCGAGCCATCTACAATGACTCGGGCGTTAAAGGCACTGGACTCTGTTTTTCCTGCTGGCACTTATAAAGTTAGGATTCCCTAGGGCTCCTCTAATTACTGGCATGGTCTGACATGGGATATTCAATTGCGAGTTGAGTGTGGGTTGCATTGAGTCGCATTTGGCGCCAAACATGAGCTTCAGTGAGCAGATGACATCCATCGAAAACGTTTTTGGTATTCAGATAAAATATTAAGCACCTGTACTGCCTTTTACTTCCTATGATTGTTGCATGGCCTGTTGAGTTTCTCCAGTACTTTTAGGTTCTGCATCATTCAAGCAGATTTCATTTCAATGAAAAGTTTAGAAATGTTATACTGGGGCAGGCAGCAACTTTACACTTCTGAGACAATAATTTCCAAACATGTCCAATCCTAGAATAATTAAAAAAAAATGCTATCTCAATTAAGTGCCAATATTTTGACAAAAATTCTCTTTTAATCTTTTTTTTAAATCAGGCATTGTAGGTTGCTTAACTTGCTTGTTTTTTATTGCCTTTCTCAAAACCCAAAGTAGCACCCCGTGCTTCCTGAAGCCCCAGTTTCCCATTCCTAACAAGTGGATGATTCGACGATTACTCTCCAACATTTCATAATGTTTCCAGTTTGAAGAAATTGCTAAGAATTTTTAAAAAAAAACAGAAATACCAGAGCAAGCCCAATCCAGTCTGACTTACTAAGCATTTCCAGTATTTTCTTTTCTCATTTCAGAGATCTGACCTTTCATCTCAAACAGTCAGTAAGGAGTTTGTACATTCTCCCCGTGTCTGCATGGGTTTCCTCTGGGTGTTCCGGTTTCCTCCCATTTTCAAAAATTGTTGGATATTTGGGTGTAATTGGCCAGCGCAGGATCATGGGCCAAAAGGGCCTGCAACTGTGCTGTGTGCCTGTATAAGATTGGCTTAGGTGGAGTAAAGATGGGTTCAGGCGAAATCAATGCTGAAATAAAAATATAAACATCAAAATGGATCAACTGGATTCTTTCTGCTCTAAATTCTATTCGCTTGCCAACTATTATTATTTGCCTACCATTAGCTCCAACTATGCATGCAAAAGGTTCACGTATTTCACATGCAAATAAGTTCTGTCTCATATTTCATCTTTTTGACCTGTCTACATCAGTAAATAAATAATAATGAATGCCTCAAATGTCATATATCCCACACTCCAAAGAGTTCAGGCATCAATGAGAAAGAAACAACATTTACGTCTGACCTCAAAGAATGCTGCCTGAATAGAAGGAGCTGTTTATGAGGCAAAAATGTCCCAGTTTAAGATGTTGGCTGCTATCATGCACAAATTTAATTGGATTCCAATCACCACATAAACATCCTTGTAAACAGTATATAAGAAAGTAAAAAACATTATTTTGAATTAATATTTTAAGCTTATATTTGACATAGTGCAAAGTAAGATATTGGAAAATATATAGATTAAAGAGAGAAGCTGAAATAATAAGCCTCTAATATGTTAAAAATTCAAATCAACTGCATTTTGATAATGATAATGAATTTATTGTCATTGTACAAATGCACTGAAATTGGTGATGTAGTGGACAGTGAAGAAGGATGTCAAAGTTTACAATAGGATCTAGATTAGTTGAGAAGCTGGGCTGGAGTGTGGTAAATGGAATTTAACTCTAACAAGTGTGAGATGTTGCACTTTGGTAAGTTAAACCATGGTAGGATTCGCATAATAAATGGAAGAGCCCTGGAAAATGTTGTAGAACAGGGGGTCCAGGGGGTCGAGGTGCATAATTCCAGGAAAGTGGCAACTCAGTTGAACAGGGTAGTGAAGAGGGCATTTGACATAATCATCTTTAACAGCCAAGGCAGTGAGAACAACAGTTGGAACTTCATGACGCTGCTGTATAAGGCATTGGTGAGACCACACTTGGGCTACTGCATAGCCAGCAATAGGAAATATATCAGTAAGTTGGAACTGACGTAAAGGAGATTCACCAGGTTGGTGCCGGGATCAAAAGGCTTGAGTTATAGGGTCTTTATTACTGGGTCTTTATTCTCTAGCATGAGGAAACTGAGGGGTGACCTTCTAGATGTTTATAAAATAATGAGGGACATGGATGAAATGAATGCTCATAATTTATTTCCAAGGATAGACAATTTGAGAGTAAGAGGGCAAGGAGTTTCAGGTGAGAGGAGAGAGATACAAGAGGGATCTGAAAGACAATTTTTTTCACTCAGAGGGCAGTTACCATCTGGTGCTGCCAGAGAAAGTTATAGAAGAGGGTACAAATCCAATAATCCAAAGCCATTTGAACAAAAGCTTTATCTTTCTAAGCTCTTCATAGGAAGGGCTTGAAAAGATATGGACCAGGCAAATGGGACTTGCCAAGAATGCCAACTTAATCAATATGGATGAATTGGTCCGAAGGGCCTCTTCCATGCAATCTATTACATTTCAAAGTGTTTATCACTGAGAATTACAATCCACACAAGTGCAAAATCAAAATTTTCAAATCACAGGGAATTTGATAGGCAATAATTATGGCATTGTATGCCCTTAATTGCTCACTGAGATCTCAAATATTAAAATGCAATATTTCCTTCTCATTTATTGCAAGAATAATTGATAAAATCAATTCACTCATTTCCAATTCACTAATTAAAAAAGGCAGCAAAACAGGCGTTCCCTGTGGAGAAGGATAATCACCAAACAACTTCTGGATTCGGAGTTTATCTGTGGGTCTGTATTTAGTTGCAGTTTAATGGCATAATGTTGAGTACAATTTCTCCATTATTACAACTGCAAAATGTGGGCCTAAGGGAACCCAAAACAGACTATTTAGCAGACACTGAAGCAACTCCAGCCCTAAGCAATTTGGAATACTCAATAATGCTTTGTGCAATACTTTGTTATATAATGTTATATAATATAACTAAGACAGAGGTGCACCAAAGAAGAGGTACAAGGACTGCCTAAAGAAAGCTCTTGGTGCCTGCCACATTGACCACCATCAGTGGGCTGATATCGCCTCAAACCATGCATCTTGGCGCCTCACAGTTTGGTGGGCAGCAACCTCCTTTGAAGAAGACCACAGAGCCCACCTCACTGTCAAAAGACAAAGGAGGAAAAACCCAACATCCAACCCCAACCAAGCAATTTTCCCTTGCAATCGCTGCAACTGTGTCTGCCTGTCCTGCATCAGACTTGTCAGCCACAAACAAGCCTGCAGCTGACATGGACATTACCCCTCCAAAAATCTTCGTCTGCGAAGCCAAGCCAAAGAAAAGAAGAATGTGTGATTTTAAAAAGAGAATGAAACATTTTCATTTGATTGCCATTTCAACATAGAAACTACCGTATTTATTTGTATGAACAAGTTTTTAAAATTGTTAAAGACTTAACCTCAAAACAAAATCCTGACCTGAAACCATTGATATACAAGAATGCTCTTCATTCTTGCTGAGAATGGAAGGCTTGTACTCAGTGGACAGCAGGCCACACACATGACTAGCACTACTTCA
Source organism: Narcine bancroftii (assembly GCF_036971445.1). Taxonomy (NCBI): domain Eukaryota; kingdom Metazoa; phylum Chordata; class Chondrichthyes; order Torpediniformes; family Narcinidae; genus Narcine; species Narcine bancroftii. Next base: position 441,423,541 of record NC_091469.1, read on the forward strand.
AAAATTCAATTCAGAATAGTGCTGTGCAGTGGGTACTGAAACTGTCTTGGGAACTCTTTAGTTACAGATGTGAATATGATTATATTTCAGCAGATTTGAAAACATTTGGCAGACACCGTCACAAACACTGGCTTACTTTGCAGAATGAATGGCCCAGTGGTCTGAAACTGAAATCGGGCACCTGTAGTTTTGACTTTAACTTAATTGATGTTGAAACATCAAAAATCCCCTCTTCTTTCCTCATCGTTGTATCTTAAAATTAAATTTTCTGAACTTTTCAGACCAGATCATTCTGGCTAGAAGTCATAACACAATCTAATTCAATAACAACCAGTAAACTCAGAAAGGACACAAAGAAACGACCACACTTGCATATAAGCATACCATAACAACTCAATGATTAGGCTAAGGATTGCTGTTTTATCATTCTATTTATGGAGTTTAAGTTCAATCTTATTTTTAATTTCTTTGACCTGGGTTCTTTTGACACTTGGTGTGGACCTTGGCTGAGGTAAATCTTCCAGGTGCCATATTTTTCAACAATGACATCCTACAAAGAGCTCAAGCATCAGCCTGTAAAATGGAACAAGTAGCAGCTTGCTTTCAATGAATAGGCTGATGTGTGAAACAAGGCCAAGCTCAGTAAAAGATCATCAAATTTTTGATATTTCAACATCAATTAAGTTAAAGTCAAAACTATAGGTGTAGGCCTTCTGCACTCACAAACTTTATTATTATTTGAGATGAGCACAGCAATATTAGAGAGCAAACTGCTCTCATTCATTCACCAATGAACAACTGCTTCTCTAGCATATTAGGCATATACTCCAAGCACTGCCCCCCCCCCCCAATTTTATTCAGGTGACGCCTCCCTCATCCACCTATCACATCATCCCTGTGAGATTGTGCTCCTCCCCCTGCACCATCACCTCACCAAATATCATATTTGGGCGCCCACCTATATTTTGCTCATACCTAATGAAGGGCTCAAGTCCGAAACATTGGCTATATATCTTTATCTTTGTTATATAAATTATAAATTACACTGTTTGACCTACTGAGTTTCTCCAGCATTGTTTCTACTTTATATATTAACTATGATAATGAGTTTATTGCCACATACCTTGTACAATGTAAATATGCATGATAATTCCAACTTGCAGCAGTATTAATAATAAGCAGAAATGGTACAAATAAAATATTGTTACAAGCTCAAAGGACTCCAAAACCCAGAAGCAATAGGTATTCACCATGACAAGCGGTTATTTAAACAAAAGTTGTTTTTAATTATCTTTAAACATGAAAACAGAATCAAACTTTAGCTTATCACTATTAACTTAACTAACCCAACTTAACCCCCTTCTAATTCTAAGCGCATATGTATGTGATGTGTGTGTAAATTTAAGAAAAGTTCTTGGGTTCACAGTTCAATCTCACTTCTCATTCTTCCAAGTTCACTGGTTGCAGGCAATTTTTATACTGTGCATAGAATTTAACACGTATAAAGTTCATCAGGCTTTGGTGCTCGAAAGATAAATGGTTAATGCTCAGGAAGGTTCTTGTATGGTTGCAGAGAGAGATGTGTGGTTCCAGGATTTCCACAACTGAGGTATCGCCATTAGTCAACTCAATGTCTTGCTGATGAAACTTGCCCCATCAGGGTTCTCCAGATGATAACCTCTTTCTTTCAGGCTACCAAAGAGTTCCTTTCTGTTCCACTTATTCCAAGGGAAACAACAGACAGATAGCATTTCCAGTCATCCACCGCTCTGGAACTTCTGTTTCAGTTCCAACAAGCTTCTCCTGGCTTGTTACAACTTTCTGTGTCACACACAGTCAAAGACTCCCTTCTGTCTCTCTCTCTCTGAGACTCAAATTGCCAGGCAGCAAGTCCTTCTCTTTCTTACTTGCAAAACCCCTGACCTTCTCCAGCAAACAATAGGAGTTCATCTTTTGGTCAATCTGTTGTTTTAGGTAAACAATAACCTCTCAATGACCTCTGAGTGAGCACTTTGCAGAGAGGTCAAAAGCCTTATAAAAAGGTCCAAAACAGACAACCTGGCTCTGGCTGTTCTTCCAAGACAATAGTCCATTCATTTCATGACATCATTTCAATTAGCACCTACTTGTGAAAAGTGCATAGCATTCATCACAGTTCCTCTTCAAAGTACTGTGGATATGAATTCTCCATTATTTCAAATAAGATCTGTTTTAAAATGTGTACATGTAACCTACTCTAATTTTACCCATTTATCTCCCAAAAACATTCCCAAATATACCATCACAGTATTAAAAGACTTGTTAAACAGTAACCTCTGCAGAAGCTCTGATTGTCATAATGCCCAAAAGTGCTGTAGAAATACAGCAAGTCATGCAGTATCTATCAGAAGTAAAGGGTAACCAACATTTCTGAGCCCTTCGTCAAGATACGAGCAAAAAGCAGGCAACACAAAATGTTAGTGGGATTGGCAAACTTTGGGCTGCAAGCCACAAAGATGCTGTTGGAAAAAAAAATACAGTTAACACAGGCTGGAAGCTAATTCTTTTTAATCTTATTAGCCCAAATATTCACAGGGAATTTTTAAGTTTCTCTTGCTCATAACTCCAAACTTTGAAGAGCTTCTTTCCTTGCCTTGTGATGTAGATAAACTTTTTGTTATATGCTTTGAAATTGGAGTATAAAGTAAGAAAATGTAAAAATGTGAAAAAAGGAGAGAATGTGAAAATGTCCATTTTGGAGGGGGGTGGGTGGGGTGGGGAAATCAGACTGCAGAGAATTGGGAAGTAGAAAATCTTGGTGCCCTAGCACACAAGTCACAATAGAGTTATATGCTCATGTTGCAAGTGGTTGGGAAAGATAACAGAATGCAATACGAGATGATTTGAAGACTAAAGTAGGAAGGTTCTGCTTCAGTTATATTGGTAAGAATGTCTGGAGTACTGTGTACAATAATGGTCTTTTTTTAAGGAAATACGTTAATACATTGGAAGCAGTTCAGAGCTTAGAAAAAGCCTCCATCCTAAAGGCTGCAGAAACCATCAATCACCCTTTTTGTTTTTCACAATTTCTACCTTAATCCACATATTCTTGCCAAATTGGACCTTTCATCAGGGACAATTTGCAATAACAAATTATCCTATTAACACACAAGACTTTGGGATGTAGGCAGAAAAACCAAGCACCTGGAGGAAACCCCAGTGTTCCCAGGGATAGCACAGTACTCAAGGTAATGGATCACCAGGGAGGTGAAACAGCAGCTCACTAGCTGTGTCACCGTGCCACCGTCACTTTCCTAGACTAATACCAGGAGTGTGTGGCTTGCCTAAAGAGGAAAGGCTTGACAGGTTAGGCTTGCATCCACTGGTGACTTGAATGATCTCGAAGGGGCTTGACAGGGTGGTTTGAAAAAATCTAGAACCCACAAAGTGGTCCATTTTTTTTCTCTCAGAGGATTGGGAGCCTTTGTAATTCTCTTCCTCAAAAAGCAGATACAAGACGACGACGTTTAGTCCATCAGGTTCACGGTACCTCAAGGAAATTAATCCTGTCAGACCCATTTCCCTTCATTACTTTGCAATCCTATGATTTATTCTGCCTCACAACTCTGTAATCTCACCCCTGCTCCACCCCAATTCTTTTTTTGTCAATTACCTATACTGGAGGCAATTTATAGCAGCCAATTATTTTTTCCACAATGGGATTAGTTTTTTTTTTATTTTTTATTTTTCACACTATAAACCACATTGATCAAGATACATACATTTTCCTTTTCAAATATATACAGTGTCATTTTCTCCCCCCCTCCTCCCCTCCCTCCCTCACCTCCCCTCCCATTCATTTAAAGTTCAGAATTTAAGATACATTAAACACGTCAAACAATGTTGTCACTCAATAAAAATAAACAAGAAATTCCACTGAGTCAGTTCTTTTCATTCTCTTCTCCTTCTGTCATTTTAGGTGGTAGATGTCCATGGTAGGTTTTCTCTATTATGTTTCATGTATGGCTCCCATATTTGTTCAAATATTGTAATATTATTTCTTAAATTATATGTTATTTTTTCTAATGGAATACATTTATTCATTTCTATATACCATTGTTGTATTCTCAAGTTATCTTCTAATTTCCAGGCTGACATAATACATTTTTTTTGCTACAGCTAGGGCTATCATAACAAATCTTTTTTGTGCACCATCCAAATCAAGTCCAAATTCTTTGATTTTTATGTTACTTAGGAGGAAGATCTCTGGGTTTTTTGGTATATTGCTTTTTGTGATTTTATTTAATATCTGGTTTAGATCTTCCCAAAATTTTTTCACTTTCTCACATGTCCAGATTGCATGAATTGTTGTTCCCATTTCCTTTTTACAGCGAAAACATCTGTCAGATACTGTTGGGTCCCATTTATTTAACTTTTGAGGTGTAATATATAGCCTGTGTAACCAGTTATATTGTATCATACGTAACCTCGTATTTATTGTATTTCTCATAGTTCCTGAGCATAACTTCTCCCATGTTTCCTTCTTTATCTTTATGTTTAGATCTTGTTACCATTTTTGTTTAGTTTTACCATTTGTTTCCTCATTCTCCTTTTCTTGTAGCTTAATATACATGTTTGTTATAATTTTTTTTGATTATCATTGTGTCCGTAATTACATATTCAAAATTACTTCCCTCTGGTAACCTCAAACTGCTTCCCAATTTGTCCTTCAAGTAGGATTTCAGTTGGTAGTATGCCAACACTGTATCGTGAGTTATATTATATTTATCCTTCATTTGTTCAAAGGATAATAATTTATTTCCCGAAAAGCAATTTTTTATTCTTATTCTTTTGATCCCTTTTTTCTCCCATTCTCTAAAGGAAAGGTTATCTATTGTAAAAGGGATTAGCTGATTTTGTGTCAGTATTAGTTTTGGTAATTGGTAATTTGTTTTATTCCTTTCTATATGAATCTTCTTCCAAATATTGAGCAGATGATGTAATACTGGAGAATTCCTGCATCGTACCAATTTTTCATCCCATTTATATAATATGTTCGAGTATCTTCTCCCCTATTTTATCTAGTTCTAATCTAGACCAATCTGGCTTTTCCCTTGTTTGATAAAAATCTGATAGGTATCTTAATTGTGTGGCTCTACAATAATTTTTAAAGTTTGGCAGTTGTAAGCCTCCTTGTTTATACCATTCTGTTAATTTATCTAGTGCTATCCTCGGTTTCCCCCCATTCCATAAAAATTTCCTTATTATTTTCTTTAACTCCTTGAAGAATTTCACTGTCAAGTGTATTGGCAATGCCTGAAATAGGTATTGTATCCTTGGGAAAATGTTCATTTTAATACAGTTTATCCTTCCTATTAGTGTTAGTGGTAAGTCTTTCCAATGCTCTAAGTCACACACGTCAAACTCAGGCCCGCGGGCCAAATTTGGCCTGCAATATAATTATATTTGGCCTGCAAGATCATTTCAAAAATGTATTAGAGGTGTCCCGCCCTGCAGCGAGAGCCGATGCTGTTTTTTGGTAATGTCACCCCCACCATCCTCCCCCTTCATTGCACATCCTTCCCCATTGTAACACGAGAAATTGTAACACGAGAAGTCTGTCGATGTCATCAGCCGGCAAGCCAGTTGGAAGGCTCCCCGCACAACCAGTCACTTCTCCCACCTGTCGAGCGGTGCAGCGGATGGGCGAGCGCCTGTGATTTCCTGTCGGCGCGACGGGCATGGCAGGCTGCGCACGGCCCCCGGGCAGCGCGAGCCCTGCGCGACGGCCCTTCCACAGCGTGAGCGCACTTCTCCCGGTCGCCACGGCCTTCAGCGCTTGCACCCGCGCGGACCCCAGGGACAGCTGGTTCGGCCTTGCACGTGAAGAGAGAGATGGTGGCTGTCCACAAAGGCTGATCGGCAGCGCGCTGGGCCTGAGTGGGTGGGTAAGCAGGGGTGGGCAGAGGGTGTAGGTGAGGAGAAATGGGCAGAGGAAGTTATGGTGGTGCGAGGGGCAGTTAGAGGGAGGGATGAGTAGAAGGAGGGGTGGATTGGGAAGAGGTAAAAGAGGAGGGGCAGGGCGAGTAGGGGAGGGGTGATTAGAGGGTGAGAGACGGGTAGAGGGAGGAACAGGTTGAGGGGAGAGGCAGTAGAGGGGCGTGTATAGGATGGGGTGGGTAGAGGCAGAGCGAGTGGAGTGAGGGGTGAATAGAGGTTGGGTAAAGGACTGGTCAGGTAGAGGGATGGTGGGTCGAGGGTGAATAGAGGCCTAGAGCCTGAGGAGTGAGCAGGAAATGCTGAGTCCTGATGCAGGCCAAAATGGACACAGCCTGTGAATGCTGACTACATCTCCACAGGGACCAAATATATTTCCCTCAGGTCAAGCAAAGGGTGAACTTGAGCTACCTACTCCTGACCTGTAACATTATCCTCCTAAAGTTATATCCTAAAGTTTAACATTACATATGTTGAAAGAAGAGAAAACATGCAGATGTTGTTGAAAATTTTCAATAAATATTTAGTTCGGCCCTCGACTTAGTCCAAGTTTTTAATTTTAGCCCTCCGTGAATTTGAGTTTGACACCCCTGCTCTAAGTCGTCCTGTAATTTTTTCATTAGTGGATAATAATTGAGTTTATATAGATGGCCGAGGTTTTTATTTATTTGTATACCTAGGTATCGCATTGCTTGCATTTGCCATCTGAATGGCGATTCTTTCTTAAATTTTGAGAAATCAGCATTATTCATTGGCATTGCTTCACTTTTATTTGCGTTAATCTTGTATCCCGACACTTCTCCATATTCCTTCAATTTCTTATGTAATTCTTTTATTGATATTTCTGGTTCTGTTAAGTATACTATAATGTCATCTGCAAATAAACTGATTTTATATTCCTTGTCTTTTATTTTTATCCCTTTTATTTTATTTTCTGTTCTTATCAGTTCTGCTAGTGGTTCTATGGCTAACGCGAACAATAAGGGCGATAGTGGGCATCCCTGCCTTGTTTATCTGCTTAATTTAAATTGTTTTGATATATATCCATTTACTGTCACTTTCACCAATGGCCCCTTATATAATGCTTTAATCCAATTAATATATTTCTCTGGTAAACTGAATTTTTGTAGTACTTTGAATAAATAATTCCATTCTACTCTGTCAAAGGCCTTCTCTGCGTCTAAAGCAACCGCTACTGTTGGAGCTTTATTTCCTTCTACTGCATGAATTCAGTTAATAAATTTACATATATTGTCTGTTGTTTGTCTTTTTTTAATAAATCCATTTTGGTCTAGATTTACTCTTTTTGGTACATAGTCGGCTAATCTGTTTGCTAATAGTTTAGCTATTATCTTATAATCTGTGTTAAGTAAAGATATTGGTCTCTATGACGCTGGTGCGAGTGGATCTTTCCCTGTCTTTGGTATTACTGTAATTATTGCTGTTTTGCATGAATCTGGTAAGCTTTGTGTTTTATCAATCTGGTTGATTACTTCCAGGAGGGGAGGAATTAATAAATCTTTAAATGTTTTATAGAATTCTAATGGGAATTCATCCTCTCCTGGTGTTTTATTATTCAGTAGTTTTTATTATTATCTCTTGTATTTCTACTATTTCAAATGGTTCTGTTAATTTATTTTGTTCCTCTGTTTCTAATTTCGGTAGTTCAATTTTAGTTAAAAATTCATCTATTTTGCCTTCTTTCCCTTCGTTTTCAGTTTGGTATAATTGTTCGTAGAATTCTCTGAAGTTTTCATTAATCTCCGTTGGATTATATGTGATTTGTTTGTCTTTTTTCCTTGATGCCAATACCATTCTCTTAGTTTGTTCTGTCTTAAGCTGCCATGCTAGAATTTTGTGCGTTTTTTCTCCTAGTTCATAATATTTCTGTTTTGTCTTCATTATGTTCTTCTCCACCTTATATGTTTGTAGTGTTTCATATTTTTTTTTAATCTGCCAATTCTCTTCTTTTAGTTGTGTCTTCCTTCATTGCTAATTCTTTTTCTATATTTGCTATTTCCCTTTCCAACTGCTCTGTTTCCTGATTGTAGTCCTTCTTCATCTTGGTTACATAACTTATAATTTGCCCTCTGATGAACGCTTTCATTGCGTCCCATAGTATAAACATCTTTCACTGATTCCGTATTTATTTCAAAGTACATTTTAATTTGTCTTTCAATGAATTCTCTAAAATCCTGCCTTTTAAGTAGCATGGAGTTTAATCTCCATCTATACATTCTTGGAGGGATGTCCTCTAACTCTATTGTCAATATCAGGGGTACAATGGGATTAGTTTAAGGCAATAGCAATCTCAGCCCACTAATCAACTACAAACAAGCTGATCCAAGGAAATTATAGCAAATTATCTTTGCATAATTAAATCTGGATGCCTTAAAATGAACCAACTACAAATGACAACACCATGCAATGGAATTAATAATCTTTTAAACTGTACTCTGAAAGACAAGCCAGCAACCACTGATGTATTTCCAATAGCCTTGCTGCTTTTCTGAGATCGTTCAACCTCTACTTTTTATTTTGACCATTCCCACGCATCTCTCCCATCCATGTACCTGTCCAAATTCTTCTTAAATGTTAAAATTGAGCCCATCCGCATTCACCACCTCAGCTGCTAGTTTGTTCAATACTCCCAACACTCTCTGTGTGAAGAAGTTCCCCCTCATGTTCCCCCTAAACTTTTCCCCTTTCACTCCTAACTCCATACCCTCAAAAAAACCTATCTACATTTACTCTGTTTATACCCCATCTAATTTTAAATACCTCTATCAAATCTCCCCTCATTCTTCTTCACTCCAGGTAATAAAGTCCTAACCTGTTTAACCTTTCCTTATAACTCAGTTCCTGAAGTCCGAGCAACATCCTAGTAAACCTTCTCTGCACTTTTTCCATCTTATTGATATCTTTCCTGTTGGTGACCAAAACTGCACAACATTCCAAATTTGGCCTCACCAATTTCTTAAACAACTTTAGCATAACAACCACTCAATTCTTTGATTTATGTAAGCCAATATGCCAAAAGCTCTCTTTACAACGCTATCAACCTATAATGTCATTTTTAGGAATTACTATTTGTATTCCTCGGTCCCTCTGTTCTACCACACTCCTCAGTGCCCTACCATTTACCATGCATGTCCTTTCTTGGTTTGTCCTTCCAAAATGCAACATCTCACACATGTCTGTATTAAATTCCATCTATAATTTTTCAGCCCATTTTTCTAGCTGGTCCAGATCCCTCTGCAAGCTTTGAAAACCTTCTTCTCTGCCCACAACACCTCCAATCTTAGTGTCATCTGCAAACTTGCTGATCCAATTTACCACATTATCATCCAGATCATTGATATAGATGAGAAACAACAATGATCCAACTCCCAACACCAATCACTGAGGCACATTACGAGTTACAGGCCTCCAGTCTGAGAAGCAATCATCCACCAATAATCTCAGGCTTCTCCCTTCCAGCCATTGTTGAATCCAGTTCATTACTTCACTATGAATACCTAGCATCTGAACTAACCTCCCATGTGGATCACTGTCAAAGGCCTTACTACAGTCCACGTAGACAACATGCATAGCCTTTCCTTCATCAACTTTCCTGGTAAACTCCTTGGAAAGCCCTACAAGATTGGTTAAACACGACCTACCATGCACAAACAACTTTAGCATAACAACCACTCAATTCTTTGATTTATGAAAGCCAATATGCCAAAAGCATACCTTCCAGTAATTTACCTACTAGTGACGTCAAGCTCACCAGCCTTTAATTTCCAGGGTTACTTTTGGAGCCTTTTTTATCAACAGAACAATGTGAGCTACCCTCCAATCCTTCGGCACCACACCCATGGCTAAGGTCATTTTAAATACTTCTGCCAGAGCCCCTGCAATTTCAACACTAGCCTTGTCAGGGCCTGGGGATTTATACATCCTCATTTGCTTTAAGACTAAGCACTTCCTCCTCTTTAATCTGAAAAGGTTCCATGACCACACTGCTTGTTTTCCTTACTTCCCAGGACTTTGTGCCTGTTTCTGGAGTGTATACTGATTTTAAAAAAAAGCATTTAAGATCTTTCCCATCTCTTTTGGCTCCATACAAAGCCAATCACTCTCATCTTTAAGGGGACTAATTTTGTCCTTGTCTATCTTTTTATTCTTAACATACCTGTAGAAACCCTAAGGATTTGCCTTTAAATTGTCTGCCAAAGAAACCTCATGTCTTCTTTTAGCCTTCCTGATTTTTTCTTGAGGTTATTCTTGCATTTTTATACAACTCAAGTACCTCATTTGCTCCATGTTGTCTATACCTTCTATACACCTCTCTCTTCTTCCACACTAGATTCCCAATATCACTTGAAAACTGAGGTTCCCTATGCCTTCTAATCTTGCCTTTAATCCTGACAGGAACATACAAACTCTGTACTCTCAAAATTTCACCTCACACATCCTTGCCTGAAAACCGCTAATCTGAATCAACACATTATAGATGTAAAACCACAAAATGCAGGAGAAGCTCAGCAGGTGTCCTTTATGAAGCAAAGGTAAATATACAGAATCAACATTTCGGGGTTGAGACACTTTCCAGATCCTTTCTCTTTTCCTCAAACTTGCTTTCTCCAAATTAGAATCTCAACCTGAGGCCCAGACCCATCCTTCTCCATAATTAACTTAAAACTAACGGCATTATGATCACCGGACCCAAAATGTCTTGCTACACTTACTCTGTTACCTGTCCTGTCTTGTTCCCTAATAGGAGATCCAGTATTGTACTCTTTCTAGCTGGTACCTCTATATATTGATTTAGAAAACTTTCCTGACCATATTTGACAAACTCCAAGCCATCCAGCCCTTTTGCAATATGGGAGTCCCAGTCAATATGTGGAAAATTAAAATCTCCTACTATCACAGCATGTTTCCTGCAGCTGTCTGCTATCTCTCTACAGATTTGCTCCTCCAATTCATTTAGCTATTGGGTGGTCTATAAAACAACCCTTTGAGTGTGGTTATATCTTTCCCGTTCCTCAGCTCCACCCATATAGCCTTAGAAGACAAGCACTCTGGTCTGTCCTGCCTGAACACAACTGTGATATTTTCCCTGACAAGCAATGCCACTCCTCCCCTTTCATTCCACCCTCCCACCCCCGTTCTATCACATCTAAAGCAATGGAAGCCCAGACCATTGAGCTGCCAGTCCTGGCCTTTCTGCAACCAAGTTTCACTAATGGCCGCAATGTCATAATTCCACTTGCCGATCCTCGTTCTAAGCTCGTCTGCCTTTCCTACAATACTCCTTGCATTGAAATAGATACACTTTAGAAAATTTCCACCACATATAACCCATTGACTTCTAACGGTGCATGTAATTTTCACATCATCTTTTCCCTCCTCTATCTGCTCTGACACTCTGGTTCCCATTCCCCTGCAAATCTGATTTAAACCAACCTGAGCAGCACTAGCAAACCTTCCCGCAAGGATATTAGTCCTACTCCAGTTCAGATGCAAACTGTCCCGTCGGAACGGGTCCCACCTTCCCTGGAAGACAGCCCAATGATCCAGAAACCTGAAGCCATTCCTCCTGCACCATGTCTTTAGCATGTGTTAAGCTGCATTATCCTCTTATTTCTAACCTCAATAGCAATCGACACAGGTAGCAATCCTGAGACTACAACCCTGAAGGTCCTGTTCTTCAACCTAGCCCCAAGCTCCCTGAACTCTCCTTGCTACTCACGTCATTGATCGCGATATGAATCACGACATCTGGCTGCTCACCCGGAGAATGCCGTGAATGCAATCTGAGATATCTCGGATCCCGGCATGAGGGAGGCAACATACCATCCGGGATACTAGATCTCTTCCCCCTGACTATGGAATCTTCTATCACTACTGCTCACCTCTTCTCCTCCCTTTTTAGCCACAGGACCAGACTCCACGCTGTGGCTTGGCCCTGGTAGGTCCCTCCCACTCCCCCCCACCCAGCAGTATCTAAAATGGTATACTTGTTATTGAGGGGAACAGCCACAGGGAGGCCCTGCACTGTCTGCCTGTTTCCCTTCCCTCTCCTGTCACCCATCTACCCTCCTCCTACTTCCTAAATTGATAGTGTCACTGTAAGTCCTGTCTATCACCCCCTATGCCTCTCGAATTATCCGGAGTTCATGCAATTCCTGCTCCAATTCCTTATCTCGGCTTGTCAGCAGCTGCAGCTGAGTGAACCTCGCAGATGAAGTTGTCAGGGATACAGCTGGCTCCCCTGATGACCCACATTCTGCAAGAGGAGCATTCCCCTGCCTTAGCTGTCATTCCCTCTGTTAAGACCCACTTATAACTCGGACAAAGTTATTAGCACAATTTTCAAAACATTAGACTTGGATCCAAACAGCCGAGCATGCATCTTTATATAAACTAGAATTAAACATTAGTCTGTTTCAAATCTGACACCATGGAAATCACATGGTCCTTGCAATCTGTAGTGGAAGAGGTGGTGAGGAGTTCAGGCTGAAATGGGGTGCCCCACAATCAAATAATCTGGATGACTTCCTCATCCATCTCAGAGGGCACTCCTCATTGCAATGAGTCTGCAGCCACATGAAAGTTAGATCAAGTATGAACAGATAAATGCATCTTGCCACATATGACAATCAACAATTGACAGTTCCAGATTTATTTAAACTAACTCTCAAACTTCAATTTGGCTGCCCTGCTACCAGCCTTAATAGGATTGATGATAAGACTTCAGTTGCATCAGCAATCCAGAATGATGGGGTTTTCATCCAATGACAAACAGAACAACAGTTAAGAGCAAAAGATTTCATCATTTAACCTCTCCCTTATAAAACCACTTCCAGCACCCTCACAGATCAGATCATGTCCTCTAACTGTTCACCACTGAGAAAGCAAATTTTTCCAAATGCAAGTTCATTTGCATTCTGCTGAGAATTCATAGAATATTTCACCATAATTTTTTTTGTTTCGAAAGAACAGGGATAGGGAATAAAGGAAATGAGACAGAGAAAAAGAACCTAAAACCAACTGAAGGTCAAAGGCACAATGAGGACTTAAATATTCCCACTGGACTTCAGCCTCCACCCCATTATATCCAGTTCTAAAGGGGAGGGGAAATAGCGATATACTGCATGGACACTATTTCCATTTGACAAAATATTTTTAGGCATAATTAACATTTTTTTTTTACATCAAACATAAAAAAGTGGATACTATTTTATTTCTGAAGATGCATGTCACAAGGCTTTAAAATAAAATCAGAATTTCCTGGCATAATTCATTTGAAATCATTTGGCTAAACTGCAGTAATTAACGGAGATCACCAGCAGACAGCAATGAGATTAGAGAGCACATTCTGAGGTGGAGCCATGAGATATCTCACCCCATTGCTGACGTCAAAGGAGCAATTTTGTACGATGATGGGAGACAATACCCAACTTTGCAAGAACAACTGATTGTAAGGTGATATGGGAGCAACTGTCATCTTTTAATCTATCTGACAAATATTTTTAAATGGGTAATTTTTTCTAATTTGATGACACAGTCGTTGGCAGAATCATAGACGGCAATGAGGGAGCATACAGGAGGGAGATAGATCAGCTAGATGAATGGTGTCACAACACCAATCTTGCACTCAACGTTAGCAAAACAAAGGAGATGATTGTGGACTTCAGAAGGGAGAAATTAAGAGAATATGAGCCAGTCCTCATCAAGGGTCAGCAGTGCAAAGGGTTAACAACCTCAAATTCCTGTGTGTCAACATCTCTGAAAATCTTGGAGCTTCCATGTTGATGCAATCATGAAGAAGGCTCACAAATGTCTATACTTCATGAGGGGTTTGAGGAGATTTGGTATGTCACCAAAGACACTTGCAAATTTCTACAGGTCTACCATGGAGAGCATTCTGACTGGTTGCATCACTGTCTAATAATGAGGTACCAATGTACAGGACAGGACTACAGAAGAGTTGTGAACTCAGCCAGTGCCATCATGGAGTCTTCACTCCATCGAGGACGTCTACAGGAGGTGGTGTCTTAAGAAAGTAACCTCTTTCCTCAAGGACCCTCACCACCCAGGCCATGCCCTCTTCACATTGCGATCATCAGGAAGGAGAATCCTGAAGATGAACACCCAGCGGCTTCTTCCCCTCAGCTATCAGATTTCTGAATGGATAATGAACCACAGACACTACCTTACTTTCACTTCTTTTTCCACTAATTTATTTATCTTTGAATTGATAGAAATATTTGCACCTGTAATATTGCCACAAAACAACAAATGTCATGACAATAAATTCTGATTCTAATTCTTTGCCCAAGTTCACTCCAAAAAACATGCAATGTATTCAAAAAGAAAATACTTTTGACTAATTTACACATCCTATGACTTTCCATGATATTCCAATCTTAACAAATTACTGTTGCTTTCTATATATGGAAAAAGTCCCCAAATTTGTTTCCATAGTTTTCAAGACGGGCCCAGAGCCTATCTTATAATAAGCCTGTTGCCTTTGACTTGACCACCTTTTTCGATGTCTGGCCCTCAGTGTAGTTGTGTGAAAATTGGAAATAATCACTAAATGGTAAAAAAAAATGTGAGTAAAATTTAATATTATTAGGTGTAAAATAATACTTCATGATATAAAAGAAACACCAATTAGGAATGTTCTTTGAAAATATGGCCCCATACTCTTCAATCCATCCATTCCCACTCCAGCATGTGTCTCCGTGGCCTCGTGCACTGCCAACCTGAAGTTACTTGTAGATTGGAGGAACAACACCTTATATTCCATCTGGGCACTCTCCAACCAGATGGCATTAACATCAATTTCTGTGAAACCTCTCCCCCCCAGTCTCTCTCTTTCTTTATCCTTCTGTCTCCTTTCCTCCAGCTTCCCTCTCCTATCAAAGAGCTCTCCCCCACTCCATCACCTTATCCCTTCTTCTCTTCTATCCTCCCACCTGTATCCACTTATGGCTTCTTACCTATTAGTCTATGCTCCTCCCCCTGCCCCTTCCTCCCTTCTCTCCTCTTCTGCACCTCATCTTTTTATTCAGATGCCTGCCTGCTTTTTGCTCCTACCTTGATGAAGGGCTCTGGCCCAAAAGGATGCATATGCTTTACTTCTTATGGATGCTGCATGACTTGCTACATTTCTCCAGCACTTTTGTGCATTGCATTCAACTGTAGCATCTTCAGACTTTATTGTTTATCTACATTCCCAATGTCTTGATACTCTGTTTAAAATATTTAAACTGATAACTATTTAATGTTCTACTTATTTCCTTTGCATCATTCGCAGCACATTCACTGAAGCTGCCACACCTGTAACTTGTTCTTTTCTGTTAATTGAAGTCATTCAGAATAAGATGTAATGATAGGGTGATACCACCAGGGGAGTTGGAGACAGAGTATGTAGCATTACAGCAGAACTTGGCTGTTTCTTCCACTCCTGGTATCATATGATGTTTCTTTTATTACAATAAAGAAACTTAAGTTCTTTTAAAAACAAGATTAATTAACTAAGCAATCAGCATTAAAAACAGACATGCACATGCAGACCTCATGGGAAGGCATCCATCTTGAATTTACTAAAGATGCAACAACATTCACGAGATGCAACATTCTTCAGATGCTACTCACTCCATCTCCAACCCCTCATGGTGGTAGCACTCTATTATTACATATGATTAATTCAAAAGAGAGTAAAGCTTTCAGTACTTACCTTGTTCCATTGCAACATGCAATTTCAAGCCAGCAAATGCAGCGCTACCTTAAGCTGCAATTAAAGCTCAAAGAGGAGTTACAAAAAAACAAGGGAAAAAATTAAAATAAATGGAAGAAAGAGCACAACAAAATTATTTTTTATTTAAATTTTTGTATTTAATAGTTCCTTTTGCTGAGAAAACAATGCAAAGTCAAAAAAACATTGCATTGACTGAAATACACACAATAAAACTTGATGTGGTTGAGTTAACTCTCATAGCTAAAACTATACATCCAAGAATCTCCTCAGGAGCTCAAACAAACATTATCAAAAATATCAAGATACATAATATCTTTCTTTCTTTGGCTTGGCTTCGCGGACGAAGATTTATGGAGGGGGTAAAAAGTCCACGTCAGCTGCAGGCTCGTTTGTGGCTGACCAGTCCGATGCGGGACAGGCAGACACGATTGCAGCGGTTGCAAGGGAAAATTGGTTGGTTGGGGTTGGGTGTTGGGTTTTTCCTCCTTTGCCTTTTGTCAGTGAGGTGGGCTCTGCGGTCTTCTTCAAAGGAGGCTGCTGCCCGCCAAACTGTGAGGCGCCAAGATGCACGGTTTGAGGCGTTATCAGCCCACTGGCGGTGGTCAATGTGGCAGGCACCAAGAGATTTCTTTAGGCAGTCCTTGTACCTTTTCTTTGGTGCACCTCTGTCACGGTGGCCAGTGGAGAGCTCGCCATATAATACGATCTTGGGAAGGCGATGGTCCTCCATTCTGGAGACGTGACCCATCCAGCGCAGCTGGATCTTCAGCAGCGTGGACTCGATGCTGTCGACCTCTGCCATCTCGAGTACCTCGACGTTAGGGGTGTGAGCGCTCCAATGGATGTTGAGGATGGAGCGGAGACAACGCTGGTGGAAGCGTTCTAGGAGCCGTAGGTGGTGCCGGTAGAGGACCCATGATTCGGAGCCGAACAGGAGTGTGGGTATGACAACGGCTCTGTATACGCTTATCTTTGTGAGGTTTTTCAGTTGGTTGTTTTTCCAGACTCTTTTGTGTAGTCTTCCAAAGGCGCTATTTGCCTTGGCGAGTCTGTTGTCTATCTCATTGTCGATCCTTGCATCTGATGAAATGGTGCAGCCGAGATAGGTAAACTGGTTGACCGTTTTGAGTTTTGTGTGCCCGATGGAGATGTGGGGGGGCTGGTAGTCATGGTGGGGAGCTGGCTGATGGAGGACCTCAGTTTTCTTCAGGCTGACTTCCAGGCCAAACATTTTGGCAGTTTCCGCAAAGCAGGACGTCAAGCGCTGAAGAGCTGGCTCTGAATGGGCAACTAAAGCGGCATCATCTGCAAAGAGTAGTTCACGAAAACCAACAAGGTCGGGTCAGATACAGCAATGAGCTCTCTGAACCCTTCTCCATTAACAATGGCGTGAAGCAAGGCTGTGTTCTCGCACCAACCCTCTTTTCAATCTTCTTCAGCATGATGCTGAACCAAGCCATGAAAGACCCCAACAATGAAGACGCTGTTTACATCCGGTACCGCACGGATGGCAGTCTCTTCAATCTGAGGCGCCTGCAAGCTCACACCAAGACACAAGAGAATACATAATATACTTCCACTAAGATAGCCATAGGAAGTTAACTGTCTTCTTCAATCAGTTACTTTGGAACCAAATTCCAATTCTAATTTCTGACCTTAATATCTTAATGAATTACAAGCCTTTAATGTAGTTTAAATTGCCTCGTTTGTTTAATGCTTTCTCCTTAACAAATTATAGAGCCATTCTGTTAAATGTTATAGCTACATGAGATCACCACACAATGAAAACTGTCTGCAAACGCCAGCTCAGTTTGTTATCTCATCTGAAGGTTCCCTCCATTAATATACCATCTAAAATGCCAATCAACCACAAAGAATCTGAAGGTTTGATTTGTCGTCTCTTAGCTGGTTGACCTCAATCGTAGAAACAATGCAGCCAAATACAAGGAGCCCATGACAATTTTCTATAGAGAGAATGTCAAGATTCTTGTTTCTGATTGCACTCCAACAATCCCAACCTCAATCTTTCTGGAAGCACTGCAATTTCCACAAGTGGGGCAATGACTAGGTTTGTCACTGGAAGAAGCAAAGATAAATTGGATTTTTTAAAAAGCAGACGGCTTGAAGACCTCAGTTGGTGGTCAACCCAGATCTGTGGAGGGGGAGGGGAAGAATTGTTGATATTTCAGGTAGATACCATGAATCAGGACTGAGAGTGGAGAGGGAAGATAGCGAGTATAAAGGGGAAGGGTGAGATAAGGGACAGAAGACGAAAGGTGGACAGAGGAGGGATGAAGAATGATAGACAAATGGAGCCAGATGGTGAGGGAGAAGAATGGAATTAAGAGATTAAGGCAGGTGCATGATAACTTAAAGCAGAAAGGAAAAAAAACCCCAGTAGAGCCAGATGGGGGAAGGAAGAGACAGCTGCTGGAGGGTGATAATCAAGGACATAAAGGCTACCAGTGTTGGAATCTCCAGGAGGAGAGAGATGGAGGGCAGATGGAACAAGATTGAGAATGGGAATCAGTGTGAAGATAACAAGTGGATGGAAGCAGAAGGATCATGGGAAAGGGGTCAAAAATAAGAAGATCGAGGTAGATTTGACAAAAGGGGTAGTGGTGGGGGGGGGGAAGAGAGAGAGAGAGAGAGAGAGAGAGAGATTGTAGACTTCTTAGAAGGAATATGAAGTATGTTCCTCTTGTTTGTATTGGGCCTCACCATGGCAGTAGAGAAGGCTAAGGATGGACAAACTGGTGTGGGAATGGGAGCAGGAGCTGAATTTCAAGTTTACTATCATCTGACTGTACATATAGAACCAGACAAAACAGCATTTGTCTGGACCTTGGTGCACACACATACACATATGATACACAACACATAATAATCACTACTGACATGTTATCATCTAAAATTAATATCTATAAATATTTTGGGATAATTTAATCAGTTACAGGATACTGTTTATCAACCTCACAGCCTGCAGAAGGAAGTTATATCCCAGCCTGGCATTCCAGATTTTGTTGTTCCTGTAATTCTTTCTTGGTGGTAGCAGTAGGTCAAAGATACTGTGTATTGGTTGGAAAGGTGCTTCTCTAAATTTTTGAGCCCAAATTAAGTAACACTCCTGATAAATGACATCCAGTAACCTTCTCAGACATTTTGATGATCCACTGTATTGACTCCTGATCCGATGCTTTGCATCTACCATACCACACAATTGTGTTCCCCTAAAATGTTGTCAAGTAGCTTGTTCTAGATATCCTTGTTTGGGTACTCCAGAGCTAAGTGGAGGGCCAGGGAGATGCCACCTGCCATGAACCTGTGAACTGAAGTGGGTCAAAACTGGCTGGGAAGCTGGAGTTACATGAGCCACGCTCTAAATGAATTCTCTCTGAATAAAACTAAATCCTATTCTCTGATTAACTAGAAATCTCACAATGCTTTCAGAATGACATCACCTGAATCACCAGTTAAACAAGAAGGTTTGAAGACATTGTGATTGTAATTTAATACACTTATAATGTACTTTAGTGCATTAAAAAATCCTGAATCACAGTGACTCCTGAGACAATTAAAAGCAAAAGACACAAGGGGAGGTAACAAAAGAAGTATTGATGTATTGGGTCAGAATTCATGGAGCAGAAGCTCACCTTTTGATTACATTCAATTCAGTTTAGAGGCCCGTACATTAAATAAATACAGATTTTACTGTGGTGCTATGAAAGAATTATGATTTGTTCCTGTATTTTATGGCCCTTCACTTGCTTCAAAGCTATTTTTGATAAATAAATTCCAAATTCCAATACTCTACCCTCTTCCTCCTTCAGCACTGTTTACAAATTATTTAAAGGAGCTGAAAGAAATTTTTACACCTGGAGACATTAGTGCCCCTTAAAGATGGAAGTTGGACCTCTTATTTTTGACAATAGAAGTGCCAAGATGGTTGAAATGTCTTCTCCATACCAATACAAATTATTTTTAAATGCAGATGTTTAGCATGGTAAAAGACTCTTTTGGCCCAAGAGCCCATGCCGCCCAAATACCCCAATTGACCTATAACCCTCATACATTTTGAAGGATGGGAGGAAAATGGAGCACCCACAGGAAACCCTCACAGACATGGGGAGAACGTGTCCTTACAGCAGTGCCAGAGCAAATCATTGATTTGTTTTGATTGAATGTTCTTAATGGATATTTGGGTTTTTTAAGTACATGCATTGACATGACAAATTCAACCATTAAACAATCACTGTCTGTAAATGTCTGTTTAAAAGGGGTAAAAGGAGCTTTGAAACTTCCAATTTTTTTTCTCTGACATTTGTCTCAAACATACATGACTGTGCACGTGCCATTTAAAGGTAAAAAAGGTAAAGGTTCCATTATTATCACGTAATAGTACATTTGGATATGTTTTAACATTTGTCTACCGTAAGGCAGACAGAGAGTTGCCACTTTGTTCAGCAGCCCTCATTTAAAAGACCTGCACAGAGTGCATGGCCCGACTAGATCATCCTTAAAAAATGAATCTGGCCAAGTGATTGAAAATTCTGTAGGGGAGCATTTTTGGATCAGTGATCATAATTCCACTCTTCTCCCTCACCATCTGGCTCCATTTGTCATATGATCAAGATTGGTAAAAGTGCTAAATTGAGGAAAGGCTAATTACAAAAGTATTAAGCAGAAAATGTAGATTAGTTATGGCTGTTGAGAGACACATGGGACTTCTCCAAAGATCAGTTGATGAGAGTTCTGGATCAGCAGGTTTCTGTGAGAATGAAAGATAACTTTGAATGATAGGAAGCACATACAAGGTTTACCGTGGTGAAAAGGTCATGAACTGGAGGCATGAGTTTAAAGGTGAGAGGGATAAAGTTTAAAGGAGATTTGAGAGTTGTTTTTTTTTGTTTTACACAGAGTAGTAGCCAGGGTAAGTCATAGAAGCAAATATGATAGAAATGTTTAAGAGGCATTTAGACACACGAACAGGCAGAAAACTGAGGGATATGGACCACGTGCAGACAATTGGGATTAGCTTAGATTGGCTCCATGGTCGGTGCAGAGATGGAGGATCAAAGGACCTTCTCCCGTGTTGCACAGTTCAAAATCTATGAACCCCAAATATTTGTTTTATGCAAATATCAGCAACAAACCCATTTGAATTGGACATTTCAGAATCTATAATCACTCACAGGCAAGAGGAGTCAGGTCTGCATTTTAAGATAAGAGCCAATAAGAAGTTGTAAAATAGGTTGGATGAAATTCAAATTCACCAGCCAGAAGTAATAAAGGAATAAGCCTTTTCCATAATTGGCTTTTTAAAAGCTACTGCTGCATGGAGAGCACTTACGAGCTTTGTCTTCTCTGTTGGATTTATGATGACAAAGTTACTCACCAAAGTGAAACTATCTGTGCTCTAAAAATACATCAGTGTGGTCAGGAAAAAAAATATGAAGGACTCATTATCCAACTAGTGTGCGAGTAAATTAGCTTGAAGCCTGTTTGGATTTGTCAAAAGAATTAAATTTGAAACAGGAGTTTGGTAGTTTTACTGCTAATATTTTTAATCCATTAATTTTTGAGAGTGATTGGCCACTTAGTGAATGATCTGATCATTTTAACTCATCTAGAATATTAACTTTCAACTTAAGATTGAGCTTTACATGTTATGAAATGAAAGAAAATAAAGAACACTCCTCCACAAAGTAGTACTGTACCCATGAATTACTGAATGATGCAGGATTATAGTATGAGTGCAAACAAAAGAGGTGGGGTTTTAATGCCACGTGCACCAATACAAGTGGACGATTGGAGAATTTTTGTTTATACCCTTGATGACATTCAATTATCACTCAATGAACTTAAAAAAAATTCCATTTCTATTTGTAAGATTATTATTTTATACCAGCTCATGCACTTGCTTATGTCAATGAGAACATTGCTAAAACAGGCTAGAGTTGGACAAGAATGTGGCAGAGTAAGATACAAGTTCTCTCGCTTCCAGGATTCCTTCCAAACTATCACAATCCCTAGAATTTTTACATGTATGCACTTTTTTTCACTTTTTCTCATCAGTCTTTAAAATTTCCAAAATACCCGCAGGAAAAGTGCACATCAGAAATTGTTGATCAGCTCTCTTTTTTTTAAATTAAGTTTTTATTTTCATACATAAATGATTTTTTTCCTTTAGATCTCTTGATGCAACGCGACTTCCCTCCTGCTATGTAATCTCATTTTTAAATTTAAATTTTGACATACAACACGGTAACAGGCCCTTTCGGCCCATGAGCCCATGCCACCCAATCACACCCAATTGACCTACATCCCCGGTATGCTTTGGAGGGTGGAAGCACCTGGGAAAAACCCATGCAGACACGGGGAGAACATACAAACTCCTTACAGACAGTGCGAGATTCGTACCCCAGTCCCGATCGCTGGTGCTGTAACAGAACTGCACTAACTGTGCTGCCCTAAAAGGCAGCCAACACACTCAGACCAGAATACACTATCTTCTCCCTCCTCCCATTGGGGAGAAGGCACACACCAATAAACATAAAAGACAGTTTCATGCTTGCACTTCTGAGGCTCCTGACTGAACCCCATAATGGTACTATCATACTGCCGTTGTTTGGTGCTAATTGATCTTTCTTTTCATTGTAATTGTACTTGTTACACAGCTATATGAATTAGAGATAACTCATCAGTCTGCTTGCAGCAGAACCATTTTCACTGTATGAGGTATTTTGTGTCAGTTAATCAAATCCCCAAATGGCCGGAGTTAAACCATGGACAATGCGGCACGGTTAAAATAGCAGATAATGCAATGCTTTTACAGCGCCAGCGATCGGGAACAGGTTTCGAAACCCATGCTTTTTGTAAGGAGATTGTACCTTCTCCCCGTGTCTGCGTGGGTTTTCACCAGGGGCTCCGGTTTCCTCCCCCATTCGAAATGTACTGGGGGGGTGTAGGTTCATTGGGCGCCACAGACTCGTGGACCAAAATGGCCTGTTACCGTGCTGTATGTCCAATTCTAAAAAAAATAAATTAAATAAACTGTGCAGTGTGTGACCAGTTCAGACCTTCTGCCACCAATGAATCACTCAGAGACAGACCACAAGACTTAGGAGTAGAATTAAGCCATTCAGCCCATCATGCCTGCTCCACCATTCAGATCATGGCTGAAGGATTTTTCCTTTCAACCCCACCCTTGTGTCTTCTCCCATAACCTTTGATGCTCTCACTAATCAAGAACAAATCAACCTTCGCTTTAATTACAGTGCCCTCCATAATGTTTAGGACAAAGACACCTTTTTCCTTTATTTGTCCTTGTGCTCCACTCTTTTAAATTAGTAATCAAACAATTTACATGTAATTACATGTAATTCCAGATTTTAATTAAGGTTATTTGCAGGGAACCATAATGTTTGGGATATTTAGCTTCACAGGTGCTTGAACTCAGGCATGTTTAATTGCTTCATTGGTGCAGGTATAAGAGAGCTGGGCTTGATTCTAAGCTTTTAATCACCTCTGGAGTCTGCAGTTGCCATTTTTCAACATGAGGACCAGAGTTGTGCCAATGAAAGTCAAAGAAGCTGTTATGAGGCTGAAAAACAAGAATAAAACAGTAAGAAACACCACCCAAATCTTAGGATTACCAAAATCAACAATTGGGAATATCATTAAGACAAAAAAGTGTACTGGTGATCTTGATAAATCTCAAAAGGACTGGTATTCCGAGTAAGACCGCCACTGCTGATGTCAGAAGAATTCACATCATAATGTAAGAAAAATCCCCAAACATAAAATATATCCGACAGATCAGAAACACTCTTCAGGGGCTACATGTGGACGCGTCAAAAAGACTTCATGAAAATAAATACAGAAGCTATACTGCAAGAAGCAAACCACTAGTTAGCCACAGAAAGGATGGGCAGATTACAGTTTGCCAAGAATTATTTAAAAGAGCAGGAATAAATCATGAAAAAGGTCTGTGGACAGAAAAGACCAAGAGAAACCTGTATCAGAGTGATGGCGAGAGCAAAGTGTGGCAGTGTAAAGGAACTGCCCAAGATCCAAGGCAAACCATGGTAAAAATGGTATGCACCTTGCAGTGTAACCTCTGTATTTATTTTCATGAAGTCTTCTAAATTTAAAAGGAAAAGGTTTAGGGGGAACATGAAGGGGAACTTCTCTACACAGAGAGAGTGGTGGGATTGTGGAATGAGCTGCCAGCTAGAGTGGTGAATGTTTGAATTTGGGCTCAATTTTAATATTTAAGAAGAATTTGGACAGGTATATAGATGGGAGAGGTATGGAGGGCTATGGACTGGCTGCAGGTCAATGAAACTAGACAAAAAAAAATTATTTGGCACAGACTAGAAGGGCCTCTTTCTGTCTGCATTGTTCTATCATTGATGTTGAAAAATGGCAACTACAAACTCCAAAGGTGATCAAAAGCAAATAACAGCTAGCTCATCAGGTAAGGCGATCATTGCACAGTTAAGACTTCTGGAAAAATTCATGCAAATAAGAGGAGCTTTTAATTTAGACACATGCTAATGTTGATACAGACATCAAATTTGCAAAAAAAATATAGCCTATTTGTTTCTCAAGCTATATGTAATTTTTTTCAAAAGGGTTTACATTCTACCTGGTCAACCGGAACGGACTCGAAAGGCCGACATGGCCTGTTTCCGCGCTGTAAATGGTTATATGGTTAAAAGCTTAGAAGCAAGACTCGTTCTCTTATTCATGCACCAATGAAGCAACTAAACATACCTGAGTACTCACAAACATCTGTGATGCCAAATGTCCCAAATATGCCCTGAAATGAGGAGACTGTACAAAAAGTGCTGTAATTTCTAAATGGTCAAACCAAAATGTATAGAAATAACCTGAATAAAATCTGGAATTATATGTAATTACATGTAAATTGTTTGATTACAAATTTAATTACATGTGAATTGTTTGACTAGAAAATTAAAACTGTGGAGCACAAGGACAAAGAAAAAAAAAAGTGCCTTTGTCCCAAACGTTATAGAGGGCACTGTATACTCAATGATGAGACCTCCACAGGCATCAATGGTAACAAATTTCAGAGATTCACCCCTCACTGGCAGAAGAAATTTCTTATCTCTGTTATAAAGGGATATCCTTTTATTCTGAGGTTGTGCCCTCTGATCAGAGACTCTCTCACAAATGATTATATTTTCTCCACATGCATTCTATCTAGCCCTTTTCAATATTTAGAATGTTTTGATGAGGTCCACCTTATCCATCTATACTCTAAACAGTCTTTCCCTAGAGCCATCAAATACTCCTCAAATGTTAACCCTCTCATCCCCAGGATCATTCTCATAAATCTCCTCTGGACCCTCCTATCAGGCCCAAAACTGCTCGCAATTCTCCATATGTGGTCTGACCAATGACTTACAAATCCTAATCTACTTGAAATGAATGCTGCATTCATACTCCTAAATCCCGTTGCCCGCTTTCTGGATTCTCTCCCCATTCAGAAAATAGCCTATTCCTTTCAGCCAAGTGCATGACCAAATACTTCACTGAGTTCCATCATCACTTCCTTTCAGATTCTCCCCATTTAGACAAGTTGCTCAGCAGACTCTCTACTTCCTCAACTCTCCCTCCTCCTCTTCTATTCATTGTATCATTTGCAAAGTTCCCCACAAACCAGACACCTAAATCAGTCATTGTCAACCATTTTTTGGCTTTAGCCACTTTGTAACTCTGCTCAAAGTTTATGGGCCCCCTTCCTGTGTAACTTACCAACTACATTAAAAAAACATTATATAATTTCAGTCCAATGGCTGCCCCCCCTCCCTTAAATGTGCTGTGGCCCCTCAGGAGGGCCATATGGCCCCCGTTGAGAATGCTGATCTAAATCATTCTCATACACCCCTGCAGAACACTGCTAGTCACTGCCAGCCAGCCAGAAACTGTACTCCCACTGTACGCCTTCTGCTATTTTTGTACTATTTTCTATCCTTGCTAGTACCTTTCCTGTAATAGCATGGTCTCCTATTTTATTTAGTTGTGCTCATGTGCAGCATCTTGTCAAAGACCTTTTAAAATTCCAAGTAAATAACATCCACTAACTTTCATTTCTACAGCTCAGTATTTCCTCAAAGGACTCCAACATATTTGTCAGGCAAGACCTCCCCTGATGCCATGCTGACATCATCCTTTTTTATCTTGTTCTTTCAAATACCCCAAAACCTCATTCTTCATTTAGATTTTTGCCAACCACTAAAGTTATGCTAACCAGCCTATAAATTCCTGTCTTTTGCTTCTCTCCTTTTTTAAAGAGTGGAGAGACATTTGCAATTTTCCAGTCCTCTGGAATCATTCTCAACTTCAGTAATTCATGTAACATCACTCTTCCTGTGTTCACAATCTCTTCAGCTACCTCTTTCAGAACCCTGGGGTGCAGTGCATCCAGTCCACATGACTTATCCACCTTCAGCTTCCCAATTACCTTCACCTGAGGAATAGCGACTACCATCATTTCTGCCTCCTGACTTTCTCGAATTTCTGGCGTGTTGTGGGTATTTTCCCCAGTGAAGACTGACACAAAATACATGTTCAGTTCATTACCCATTTCCTTGTTCCCCATTATGGCACGGTTAGTGCAGCGGTTAGTTCAACGCTGTTACAGCGTTGTCTGTAGGAATTTGTACATACTACCCATGCTTGCCTGGGTTTCCTCCGGATGCTCCGGTTTCCTCCCACTGTTCAAAACGTACAAGGGCTGTAGGGTGTAATTAGGTGGCACGGGCTCATGGGCTGAAAAGGCCTGTTAACATGTTGCAGTCTTTAAAAAAAATTAAAAATGACCACTTCTCCAGTGTTATTTTTCAATGTCATCATGTCCACTTTTACTTGTTATTTATCATATTTCATCTTTTTTCTCTTACTATTTTTTAGTTTTCTTCTGATGATTTTTCAAAACCTACCCAATTCAACAGCTTCCTGCTTATTTTTGCAATGCTAATGCCTTCTCTTGCTTTCATACAGTCTTTAACTTCCCTGGTCAGCCACAGTTGCCTCACTCTCCTTTGAAAATGCTTCTTCTTCTTTGCGATGAATCAATCTTGTGTCTTCAGAGGTACTCCCTGAAACTCTTGGCATTGTTCCTCTACTAGGCCCCCCCCCCCCCCTTCCAATCAGCTCCTCCCTCATGCCTCTGCTGTTACCTTCATCATCATTCAGGTGCCTTTTCTTTCCATCTGTCATGATCTCGGATCTTCCGAATTGTAGTTGTTGCCTCCCCTCTTCTCCTTCAGTGAAGGCTCCATATTCGACCTGAGACCGTAGTTGATGTTGAATTCATGATTATCCAAGGGTAAAACACTGAAGTGGTTTCCTTCAGTTGCAGTGACCATTCTGGACAGGTAACCCGATCTTTGATCAGCAGTTTTATCTGCCCAGTGTTTTTAGTTTTACAACCATAAATTCCAATTGGTAGAATCTGGTTGTAAAAACCATCTACCATCTGCAATCCGTGGCTTCATGTGAACCTGACTGGGAGGCTAAATAGGTACTACACCTTGCCCGAGGGTGACCTGTAGCCTATTGGACAGAAGGAGCGCCTTACATCTTTGCTGAGCAATTGCATAGCACCAACACCGTTACCTTCACTCAACAGAAATACAAATTTAGTTTCTCTCTCTCCGACTGCAGAGCGAATTTTATCATATTCCTCAATCAAATTTGTTTCACTGCACAGCACCAAATCAGGAATTGTCTTTCCCAAGTGGGCTCGACCCCAAGTTGCTTTAGAAAGCCATCTCTTAGGCATTCCACAAATTCCTTCTCTTGGAATCCAACACCAACCTGATTTTCCCAGTCTACCTGCAAATGGGAATCCCCCATGACCATCTACAAGGTACGCTGCCATTGGAGAGCAGCACAATGATCAACCACCCAGCACACACTCTGTTCTCGCTGCTGCCATCAGGAAAGAGGTAGAGGTCACACAAGACTTACACCACCAGGTTTAGGAACAGCTGCTACCCCTCCACCATCAGACTCCTCAACGACAAATTCAATCAGAGACTCATTTAAAGACTTACTTTTGCACTCTATTGATTTTTTTTCCTCAGTTTGTTTGCATTTCTTTTTTTACATATGTACTTATCTTCTTGAGTAGTTTTTTTTACATTACCAATATGGGGTAATTCTGCCTTGCCTGCAAGAAATAGAATCTCAGGGTTGTATAAACTCAGACAATAAATCTGAACTTCAAAGTAGCACAGCTTCAGGGACAATGGGTTCAATCCTGATTTCGGGTGCTGTCTAGGTGGAGTTTATCCATCATATGACTAGGAGATTAAAAAAAGTTAAATAAATGGGGAAGTTAGTGAACATATAAGAGAGAAAACGTCTCAGGACTGCTGAAAGCTAAGACCTGGGGAAATAGAACTGAATGGATTCCTCTACTGGGAGCCAACATTAAATAGATGTGAGCCAAATGAAAGTAGCTGTCAAGTTTGTGTAGATGACCATTGAAATACTTTGGTACTCAAGTTCTTTTTGGTAAATAACCCTGAACATAAAGGTTTTCCTTATGCTTCATGCACTTGCATTCATACAGAAATTATGCACACTCCAGCAACTCTGTCCTCATGGTTTTTTCCCCAGTCCCTGTTCAAAAAGTTAAAGTACGACCAGCCATTGTTGCAAAGACAGTCACAAATCTATTTGCTACACCCCGTCTGCCATAACATACAAAACAGAAAGAGAGAAGAAAGTTTACAGTCAGAAAGTGTGAAAATATAGTACCCAATGAAGTTAGTGGTTTATTATTTCATGCCTTGTTAAAAATAAACAAAAATAAGCATACACAATCATTCAATAACTACATTCCCTCCATACAAGTCCATGATCTGGTGTTATCTGGAATTCATTGTCTCATCTAGTCTTCACACAAGGTTAATATATAAAAAGGTCTTGTTTCAGAGGAGAGCTACATAAGTGCACTCAACTTGAAAGCTTTTTTATTTTGATGATCAGTTTAGAGAGGTGTATCAATTAATTCAGGGAACTGAAGACAAAGAAGATTAATATTTTAAGATAACAAAAGTCTGTAATTCTACAATTGGAATTACCAGTAAGTTGAGACAAATGAAGTAACGTGAATGAATTATGCAGAGGAAATCCCAGGTTAAATATCAAGATGATTTTCTAAATGTAATAAGCAATTAACTTCTGGAACATGTTGCTATTTTATGCAGCAAGTATGGATTTATTGCCAGCATTTAAACATATTTGGTATTTGAGGAAAAGGAAATCACATTCCTTCTCAATAATCTTGAATCTAAGGGGATGAACATTGATTTAACTCCACTGTTTCCATCTCTTCTTTACCTGCTTCTGAATTTTTTTCTCTTCTCACTTTTTCTCCCACCTCCCTTTCCATTAGACTCTCCCTCCATCTCATTACCTTTCATACCTTCTATCCCGAACCCTATCACCTCTTGCCCCTTCCCCAAGTTCTTTTCCCCTTTACCTACATATCAGCATCTTTTCACTTTAGTCTCGATAAAGGGTTTCGCCCCAAAATGTTGACTGATTATTTCAACCCATGGATGCTGTCTGACCAGCAATTCTTTGTTTGCTCAAGCTTCCTGCATCTGCAGCAATTGTGTTTCTCCAGCTGAATGAGTTCCTCATATCACTGAATATAAACAGCATGGAGGATATTGTATAAAATTTCTAATAATGATTCTGGACTCCCAGCAAGAATTTGGGATTGCTTAAGGTTTTTAGAGAGAAATTCTTTATATTGTTACGTACCTGACACCAGCGATTAAAAATAGCCCAGATGGTGCTAGATTTAAAATAATATTTTAAATTATTAATCAACAATTATAAAACACTGAATCAAACTTAATTAGATTTATCTGCACTTATCTCATTTAAATTTTAACTATGCGTAAATATATTGGTGTGTGTGGAATACCCCAAGCTACTACAGTTCAAGGCTCAATTCTCAGAAGGCGGTTCTAAGTTCAGTTTCGGAAATCCAGTGATGTCACATGGACTTGAAATTAATGCGACACACGGGCTTTAAATGGCTGAGGCATGCAGGCCTTAAATGAAATGAATAGTTCGTGAAGTGAGTGAAAGAGACCAGGGGTGACAGAATGTTGATTAACTCATGAAACCCTTGTTGAGGTGCTTCAACTAAGTATTTTTTTTAGACAAGTGTCAACTAAAATTCCACTCTTCCTTGATGTATGGGACACAGAGCGAGTGATGCTCACGAAACTTCCAGAACTCTTTTTCGTGGATCAAAGTAGAGTGCATTATTTCCCTTTTGTGGGTCAGTTGAAGTGGTCTTCTCATCCTTCTATAATAACAGGAAGAAATCTGACACAAAGGAGGTCTAAAGAGCTCTTCACTCTAGTGCTGCCTTCTTAAAATGGCCTCTTGAGCACTGCACCTGGCTTCTCCAGGGTTTCTCTGTTGACTCTGACAATGTATCCAGTAAAAGGAACATGAAGTTCAAAGTTTGCTGCTTGTTTCATAGTCACTTCAAATCCTGCAGGCAGCTTGTTAAATCTATCCTCTTAAAGGGACAGTTCAACTCAAATAAAATGAACTGAAAAAAGGTTTTTTTAAATGCCATTCTCTCAGGAGATTACAGGACTGCTAATGTTTGGAAGTTCATGTTCAGAGTAGGCATATTGATTGAAGGAAAGTATCCAGCAGATCCACTCCTTCATGAGTTTTTGCTGTTAATTACAACACCAAAAACTGACTTATTTTCTCCCCAGCATGTCAGCTATGTTTACTTTCCTCTCTCCCAAAACAGATAAAATGTTATTTTATTAATTCAGTCAGCTTACAACATATTGCAAATTTACACTTGCCTATCACTAAGGGTAACACATATTTCTGGTGCCTACAGTGATATAAGCATAGATTACTTTAAAATGCTAACTCAACTCAAAGATAGGTAAATGTAAAGGTTCCCTTATTGTCACTGACATGTCTCTGTGTTACTCAGGAGGCTTCTTAAATAATTTAGAGATGCAAGATTCAAATAACAGAAGAGTCTTTGCTTACTGATGTCTTCCACCAGCTCAGGAAACTGTTCACACACACTCATATCCATACGCCCTGGGAAGAGTGTATTCTTACATGGTTATAAAATAGTTCAATTATCCTGACTATATAACATCCCTCCTTCTCAAGATAAAGAAAAATTTAGAGTTCTTTATCACTTTCTTTCCAGTGCAAGTAACTGAACTTGTATACTAGTTTATTTGCACAACTATTTTTAAATAATTCTTATCGATATCGCAATCTTGTGGATTTGGCTGCGATTATTGGGCTCTGTGTTCCTGGTACACGTGTAGGTTGTTGTGCTTCACCTGACAACTGCTGTGTTGATGTTTTGGTATTAGTGGTTGAGGTCTCTTCACTTGATACCTCTCTTGATATGGGTGTTGCAGGCTTTGCTGGTATTGCAGCTTTCTGCTTCATCCCATCTTGTGTCAGCCGGATGAGAATTCTGTTCCTTCTCAGCTGATTGCCAGAGTCTGTCTCAACAATGTATGATCTTGGTATCTCAGCATCTCTGAGGACCTTTGCTGGGGTCCATGCTTTCCAACATTGCGTCTTGAATGTTCAAACGCTGCCCTCTGAAAAGTTCTGGCAATGCTTGTGTATGTTTGTTATAATACCGGCATCCTTCTTGCGTGTCAGCCAGTCTTCTTCTGGTTTCCTCCTGGTCTTCTGGAGGGTGTATTTTGCTTGGAATTATTTTCCTGTCTGAACCCTACTCCAGCATTATAATACTTTTTTAAAAACCCTGCATTCTACTTTAGACAATATTGAAACAATTTATGTTGAGTTCTTACAATTCAAATGTCAAACTTTGATGGTTCCTTTATACATGAGAGCTTTCTCCTCAAATGCAACTGATTATACTTCAATTTCTCAAATTTGAAGAGATACAGTCTGCTATTATTGAGTTCTCTTTGAGATAGGATAAATTATGCAGAGGACAGAAAAAGCTTACAGCATGGTGGAAGAGCCCCATTAAAGACCTGGAAAGGAATATATCATGAGTTAAGCTCTGGCTTTCAGTCCTGCCAAAAATAAAGTTGGAAGGAATCAAAGCCCAATTGCAATAATTTAGCTCGTTGCTTTGAAAATGTCTTTGAAGCTGACAGTTCTGACCTGTAAGCCAGGCCTCTTGCTTTAAATTTACTTAGAACGTATGTACATTTTTGCTTTAAAAGTGAGCTACTATGTTCAGAATACATGGGCCAAGACAAAGCTAGATGCAGTAGATGACTCCTGTAGATTCACAAGTGAAGTGCTGCTTCACTTAGAAAGACTATTTGGGGCCCCCGAATAATGGTAAGACCTTCCAAGTGAAGCAACATCTCATTTGAGAACCTCCAAGGGTTCTCTCCTGCATCTGGTGTTCACGTGGTGGTTACTCTACATCTGAGAGACTAGATGCAGACTGGGAGATTGCTTGGTTGAGCATCTTGGCTCTGTGCACTGCAATAGCGAGGATCACCCATTTCAATTTCCTGCCCCATTCCCTTGCTGATCTGTCTGTCCATGGTCTCATACATTGCCAGACTGAGACCACCCACAAGTTAGGAACATAGGAACAGAGGAAGTAGGAACAGGAGTAGGCCAAAAATGGCCCATCGAGCCTGCTCCGCCATTCAATACGATCATGGCTGATCTAATTTATGACCTAACTCCACCTACCTGCCTTCTCCCCATATCCCCTAATTCCTCTATCATGTAAAAATTTATCTAACTGAATTTTCAATGTTTAATGAGGCAGCCTCAACCACTTCCCTGGTTAGAGAATTCCAAACATTCACTACTCTCTGGGAAAAACTATTTTTCCTTATCTCTGTCCTAAATCTACTCCCCGAATCTTGAGACTCTGTCCTCTCGTTTTAGTTTCCCCGGCCAGCTCAAAAAACCTTCCTACATCTATCCTATCCATACCCTTCATAATCCTATATGTTTCTATAAGATCTCCTCTCATTCTTCTGAAATCAAGCGAGTACAATCCTAGACGATTTAATCTTTCATCATAAGTCAACCCCTTCATCCCAGGAATCAACCTAGTAAACCTCCTCTGGACCGTCTCCAAAGCCAGTATATCCTTCCTCAAATATGGAGACCAGAACTGGACACAGTACTCCAGGTGCAGTCTTACCAGTACCTTATACAGTTACAACATTACCTCCCTACTCCTGAACTCAATTCCTCTAGCGATGAAGGCCAACATTCCATTTGCCTTCTTAATAACCTGCTGCACCTGCAACCTAACTTTTTGCAATTCATGCACAAGCACTCCCAAGTCCCTCTGCACAACAGCATGCTGTAGTTTTTCACCCTTTAAATAATATTCAGCTCTTTTATTTTTCTTGCCAAAGTGGATAACCTCACACTTACTAACATTGTACTCCATCTGCCAGACCTTTTCCCACTCATCCAGCTTTACTATATCCCTCTGCAGACTCTCCACATCCTCATGACAATTTGCTCTTCCACTCAATTTGGTGTCATCCGCAAACTTGGCTACACCACATTTTGTCCCCTCCTCCAAGTCATCAATGTAAATGATGAACAGTTGTGGGCCTAACACTGACCCCTGCGGCACCCCACTTACCACTCTCTGCCAACCTGAAAAACTCCCACTTATCCCGACTCTCTGCCTCCTGTCAGACAACCAATTTTCAATCCAGGCCAATATACTTTCCCGGACTCCACTTTCCTGTAACTTACTGATAAGTCTCTTGTGCGGCACCTCATCAAACGCTTTCTGGAAATCCAAATATACAATATCAACCTGTTTCCCTCGATCTACCGCACCCATTATATCCTCAAAGATTCCTAACAAGTTTGTCAAACAAGATCTTCCCTTTCTAAAACCATGCTGTGTCTGCCTGATTGAACCCTTACGTTCCAAAAGTTTCACTATTTCATCTTTAATGACGACTTCAAGCATTTTTCCAACTACAGACGTCAAGCTAATTGGCCGATAATTTCCAGTCTTCTGCCTACATCCCTTCTTAAAAAGTGGCGTGACATTTGCTGTCTTCCAGTCTGCCGGGACCTGCTCAGAATCCAAGGAATTTTGGTATATGACCACCAATGCATCAACTCTATCTTCTGCCATTTCCTTCAGAACCCTTGGATGCAGAAGTCTGGAAGGCTGGCGGCAAAACTCTGCATGCCAAACTGCATGAGTTTTTCAAGCTTTGTTGGGACCAAGGTAAACTGCCTCAGGATCTTCGTGATGCCACCATCATCACCCTGTACAAAAACAAAGGCGAGAAATCAGACTGCTCAAACTACAGGGGAATCACGTTGCTCTCCATTGCAGGCAAAATCTTCGCTAGGATTCTACTAAATAGAATAATACCTAGTGTCGCCGAGAATATTCTCCCAGAATCACAGTGCGGCTTTCGCGCTAACAGAGGAACCACTGACATGGTCTTTGCCCTCAGACAGCTCCAAGAAAAGTGTAGAGAACAAAACAAAGGACTCTACATCACCTTTGTTGACCTCACCAAAGCCTTCGACACCGTGAGCAGGAAAGGGCTTTGGCAAATACTAGAGCGCATCGGATGTCCCCCAAAGTTCCTCAACATGATTATCCAACTGCACGAAAACCAACAAGGTTGGGTCAGATACAGCAATGAGCTCTCTGAACCCTTCTCCATTAACAATGGCGTGAAGCAAGGCTGTGTTCTCGCACCAACCCTCTTTTCAATCTTCTTCAGCATGATGCTGAACCAAGCCATGAAAGACCCCAACAATGAAGACGCTGTTTACATCCGGTACCGCACGGATGGCAGTCTCTTCAATCTGAGGCGCCTGCAAGCTCACACCAAGACACAAGAGAAACTTGTCCGTGAACTACTCTTTGCAGATGATGCCGCTTTAGTTGCCCATTCAGAGCCAGCTCTTCAGCGCTTGACGTCCTGCTTTGCGGAAACTGCCAAAATGTTTGGCCTGGAAGTCAGCCTGAAGAAAACTGAGGTCCTCCATCAGCCAGCTCCCCACCATGACTACCAGCCCCCCCACATCTCCATCGGGCACACAAAACTCAAAACGGTCAACCAGTTTACCTATCTCGGCTGCACCATTTCATCAGATGCAAGGATCGACAATGAGATAGACAACAGACTCGCCAAGGCAAATAGCGCCTTTGGAAGACTACACAAAAGAGTCTGGAAAAACAACCAACTGAAAAACCTCACAAAGATAAGCGTATACAGAGCCGTTGTCATACCCACACTCCTGTTCGGCTCCGAATCATGGGTCCTCTACCGGCACCACCTACGGCTCCTAGAACGCTTCCACCAGCGTTGTCTCCGCTCCATCCTCAACATCCATTGGAGCGCTCACACCCCTAACGTCGAGGTACTCGAGATGGCAGAGGTCGACAGCATCGAGTCCACGCTGCTGAAGATCCAGCTGCGCTGGATGGGTCACGTCTCCAGAATGGAAGACCATCGCCTTCCCAAGATCGTATTATATGGCGAGCTCTCCACTGGCCACCGTGACAGAGGTGCACCAAAGAAAAGGTACAAGGACTGCCTAAAGAAATCTCTTGGTGCCTGCCACATTGACCACCGCCAGTGGGCTGATAACGCCTCAAACCGTGCATCTTGGCGCCTCACAGTTTGGCGGGCAGCAGCCTCCTTTGAAGAAGACCGCAGAGCCCACCTCACTGACAAAAGGCAAAGGAGGAAAAACCCAACACCCAACCCCAACCAACCAATTTTCCCTTGCAACCGCTGCAATCGTGTCTGCCTGTCCCGCATCGGACTGGTCAGCCACAAACGAGCCTGCAGCTGACGTGGACTTTTTACCCCCTCCATAAATCTTCGTCCGCGAAGCCAAGCCAAAGAAAGAAGTCCCATTAGTTTCTCCATCACTACTTCCTTTGTAACAACTATTTTATCAAGGCCCTCCCCAACATTCGCATCCTTAACTCCGCACTTGGGCATGCTGGACGTGTCTTCCACCGTGAAGACTGACACAAAATATTTGTTTAATGCTTCAACCATTTCCTCATTTTTTTGCTACCAGTTTTCCTTTCTCATCCTCCAAGGGTCCTATGTTAACTCTGGCCACCCTCTTCCATTTTATATATTTATAAAATTTTTTGCTTTCTGTTTTTATATTTTGTGCCAATTTACTTTCATAATTCTTTTTCCCATTTCTTATTACCCGCTTTGTAACCCCTTGTTGTCTCTTAAAGTTTTCCCAATCTTCCAGTTTCCCACTGCTCTTTGCAGCTTTGTACACCTGTGCCTTCAATTTTATACTCTCCTTTATTTCATTTGTTAACCACGATTGATTTTTCCCTCTCTTGCTGCCCTTTTTCCTGACCGGAATATATTTTTGTTCAGCATTACAAAATATTTCTTTGAAAATCTTCCACTGTTCCTCAGCTGTTTCATCAATTAGCCTGTGCTCCCAGTCCACTCTGCCCAAGTTAGAGGAACAACACCTCATATTCTGTCAGGGCACCCACCAACCAGATGGCATTAATGTCGGCCTCTGGTTTCTGTTAGCCACCAGCCCCCATCTATCTCTCCTTTCCACTTGCTCAGTCTTTTTCCTTGTCCCTCTGCTTCTTTCCCCCAGCTCTGCATCACAGAGCGAAACACCCCCTTCCCCAATCAATTCTCACTTTTGTCCTCTTTTTCATATAAAATTAACACCTTCTGTCCATTGTGCACCTCCTCTCCCTGTCCTTTCTTTTCTTCTTCGCAGTCTTTTTATTCAGGTACCTGCCTGCTTTTTCCTCATACCTTGAAGAAGAGCTCAGGCCAGAAAGTCGATTAGAGATCTTTATCTCCTCCGAACCCTGCGAGACCTGCTGAGTTCCTCCAGCATTTCTATGTTTTTTACTACAACCACAGCATCTGCAGAGTTATGTGCCTCTCGAACATGATGGAGTTAAATTGAGAGGGAATTAATCATGAAGTGAGAGAACAACAATCTAAATATTGCTGTTGTGTTTGGGATTATGGAGCAAACAAAATGTAGTCCTGTTCACACCTTCTGTATGTTCAAAGACTTTTTCAGCCAATGAAGTACTTCTAATGTAAAAAATTTAGTGGTTCATGTAGCACCAGTAGAGCATCTCAAAAAGCAACATTGTAATGGACAATTTATGATGAAGGATACGTACAGGTAGAAAATAACTTTTCATCAAAATATAGTTGCTGGATCTTTTCTACCTACCCGAAAGATTCCTCAGTGCTTCACATTGGACCAATGCTTAAATCCCAGTGTAAGACACATCTTTACTCCAAGAAGCAATCTTTATTGCACTGTCTTAACCCTTCATTTTTACCGACTAATTTTCCTTGAGGTTCTTTCCATATTTCCTTATGGCAAAGGAAGCAAGCAAATCTAACCTATCAAATCTGTCCCTGTTCACAGACCAATCAGCAGGCAATTTTTCCTATAGAGTTTTATCCCCACTATTCCACCACCCATGTACATTAATAGTGGCCAATCATACCTAATAAATAGACCCACTGCAATTCGCCTATGACCACAATCGTTCCACAACAGATGCAATCTCATTGGTTCACCACTCAGCCCTGGACCATCTCGACAACAGCAGCACATACATCAGGCTACTTTTCATTAATTACAGCTCAGCTTTCAATACTATCATGCCCTCAATACTGGGTCTTGGCAATCCCTCTGCAACTAAATCCTTAACTTCCTCATTGGAAGACCACACTTAGTGCAGATCGGAAGCAACTTCTCCTCACTCATAATGAACACAGGAGCATCTCAAGGGTGCATACCTAGCCCACTGCTCTACTCTCTTTACACCCATGCCTGTGCGCTCAGGCACAATTCAAAAGCCATCTACAAATTTGCCGATGACACCACTGTTATCAGCAGAATCACAGACGAGGAGGAGGAAGCGTACAGGAAAGAGATGATCAGCTGGTTGAGTGGTGTCACACCAACAACCTTGCATTCAACATTAGCAAGACTAAGGAACTCATTGTGGTCTTCAAGAAGGGGAAACCAAGAGAACACAAACCAGTCTTCGTCGAGGGGGTCAGCAGTGGAGAGAGTAAAGAATTTCAAATAACTGGGTGTCAAATTCTTTGAAGATCTATCTTGGGACATATGCATCAATGCATTCATAAAGAATGCTCACCTGTAGCTATATTTTATAAGGAGTTTGAGATTTGGAATGTCACCAAAGATTCTTGCAAATTTCTACAGGTGTACCGAGGAAGGTGCTGACTGGTTGCATCACTGTCTGGTACGAAGGTACCAATGCACGGGACAGGAAAAGGCAACAGAAAGCTGTGAAGTTATCCTGAGCCATGATGGGCATTAGTCTTCACTCCATTAAGGACATGTACAAGAGGTGGTATTTCAAGGAAGCAGCCATTCTCAACAAGGACCATCACCACCCAGACCATGCCCTCTTCTCCTTGCTTCCATCAGGAAGGAGGTACAGGAGCCTGAAGACCCAACTTTACCAAAACAGCTTCTCCATCATCAGATTTCTGAATGGACAATGAACCACAAACACGAACTTACTTTTTTTTCCTCTTCGCTTGCATTAATTTTTTTTTAAATAGTGCATTTATGGAATTATAATTTATAGCAATTTTTTGCACCTGTAATGCACAATAACGCTGACGCAAAATAACAAATTTCAGCACACGTGCAAAAATTTTTTTTTTTCAATTCAGTAGTGCAGACAGATCTTTGATGGTCCCAGATAAATGTATGGTTAGGGTAGTACAGGATGGTTCAAGAATATGATACTTGGGGAAAAAAAAACTTGTCTTGAACCAGGCTTCTGAACCTTCTGAACAAATGTTTTTTTCTATACATCTCAGAATTCATTTTGCTACTGCCATCACAAGTTACATCATCAATGAGGGTAAGTCCACCAGTACCTGTGGCAGCCATACATGCCCAGGCCACAACACCCCCACTACCATGTTTCACAGATGTTTTAGATCTTGGGTAGTTCCTTTACAACTCCACATTTTACTCTTTACACTTTAATCTTGGTCTCATCTATCCACAAGACCTTTTGCCGGAATTCTGCAGGCTCTTGTATATGCTTCTTGGCAAACAGTAATCTGGCCATCTTCTTTCTGTGGATAACTAATGGTGTATCTTCTGTATTTCTGCTCATGAAGTCTTCAGCAGACAGTATTCATTGACACATCCACACTTGCCTGCTGAAGAGTATTTCTGATTTGTCAGCCAGGTGTTTCAGGATTTCACTTCTTCATGATGAGGATTATTCTGAAGTCAGCATTGGAGGTTTTCTTCGGCCTACCAGTCCCTTTTTAAACGCTAAAGCTCACCAGTAGGCTCTTTCTTCTTAATTATATTCTAAACTCTTGATTTTGGTCATCCTAAGGTTTGGGCGATGTCTTTTACTGCTTTATTCTTGTTTTTCAACCTCATAACGGCTTCTTTGACTTTCATTGGCTCAACTCTGGTCCTCATGTTGAAAACTGGCAACAAAGACTCCAAAGGTGATCGAAAGTTTAGAAGCAAGCCTTGCTCTCTTATCCCTGCACCAATGAACCAATTACACATACCAGCTGCCAATCAAGCTTTGGCTCCATCCCACTCATTAGTGCACATCTTGCCATTGGACCAATGTAAGTTACATGGACTGGACTCTGCAGTCTGCATGTACTTGGCCTTGGGCCACTGGCTGTTATAATTGGATTAATCCTCTTGACACAGAGCCATTGTATTCTGCTAACGACCTGGGCTGGACCCTCCAGCACAAAAAAGGTGCCATGTGTTCTTTGTTTTCCCTCTTTGTCAGCTTGGGACCACCCTGCTTCACTCCAGGTCTAGATACGTGGTAGGGCGCTGGAGAAACTGTTGATAAGATGTACACTGTTAAAAGGGTTGGGAGCGTTTAATTAGCAACCTTTGTAGCATAGAGCCAAGGAGTGGCGGGGCATTGTACTGATTTTTATTTCCTTGATTGTTTTATGTACCAGTTTGCTTTTGTTCCCATGCTCTTCCCCCCTCCCCCACATGTTCATTATTAATTGTATGCTTCATTGCTGATATTACTCTTCCACGGGGGGTGTGTGTGTGTGTGTGTGTGTGTGTGTGTGTGTGTGTGTGTGTGTGTGTGTGTGTGTGTGTGTGTGTGTGTGTGTGTGTGTGTACTTGCCTTCTGGAAATAAAATCCTTCACTACAAACCTGTGTATCCAGAGTCCTTGCCTTTGAGATCTATCAAACCTGTTTCCTTACTCACAACAGTGTCTTTGTCCCAAACATTATAGAGGACACTGCATACTTATTGATAAGGCCTCCACTGGCTCCAATGGTACACCACACTTAAAGTATTGTGTTTATTTCTGGTCACCTCATTATAGGAAGGATGTGGAAGCTATGGAGAGGGTGCAGAGGAGATTTACGAGATTTACCAGGATGTGTATACACATATACATACACATGTATATTCATACACACATGTACATATATCTGTATATACATCTATCTATAGATAGATATATATATATGTTTGTGTATGTAAACATTCTGTGATCATTTACTCAACATCACTGGCTTTGGGAGGAAGCTAGTTCCCAGCCTGGCAGTCTTGATTTTGATGCTCGTGTACCTCCTCCTTTATGGCAGTGGGTCAGAGATACTCTATGCTGGATGGAAAAAGTCTTGTACAATTCTCTGAGCCCTATTTAAGCACTAACTATAACTGTGAATATTTATTTCTCTCTCTATCCTTACCTTTGACTTCAAATGGATGCTGCATGACCTGCTGAGCTTCTCCAGAACATTTGTGTGTTGCAGCATTCAGGCCTATGATCCTTCACCAGAACCATTCAAATAACCTGCATTCAACCTTAAATTCTTAACTTTGTTACACTCTCTGCAAATGCTGCCTGAATTGCTTAGTATTTCCAGTTAGAGAACATAGCTCAGGTCTGATGTCGGTAACTTTTACAACTTAAATCAGTGGTTCTCAAACTTTTTCTTTCCACTCGCATACCACTTTAAGTAATCCTATGCTATTGGTGCTCTGTGATTAGTGAGGGATTGCTTAAGGTGGTATGTGAGTGGGAAGGGAAGGTTGAGAATCACTGCTCTAGACCCAATTGTTACTGAAATATTTTGCTTGAGAAAATTGCCATTGGCCTATTTCCTTTGGAGTGATGAATCTGTGTAAATTAGGTACGATTAAAACAGTGGTTTTCAAACCTTTTCTTTCCACCCACATACCACCTTAAGCAATCCCTTACTAATCACAGAGCACCGATGGCATAGGGAATACTTAAGGTGGTATGTGAATCAAAAGAAAAAGATTGAGAACCATTACTTAAATGGAGAGCTACAAAATGAAAAGTTCATTTAAAAAAATTATATATATTTTTAATGATAAAGTTAATTCACTGGTTCCATAATACAATGTTTGATATAAAACAATTTCAAAGCAATTTGATGTTTATCTCTATCCTGCAAATGTTCCATGATGTTTCCCACAGTTAATATTTCAAATGCAAATTCTGGAACTAATGTAACCTACTATTTTCAATTCAATAGACAGAAAGCAGCTGTGCACAGACAGAATTTTTAAAAATACATTACTGGCCGTGGATCTTGCTGCCTCTTCCGAAGTCCTGTAACGTCTGCATTCGTCACATTGCCTGTTGTCAAGCTTAAGGTATCCAAATTGCACTTTCTCAACCCTTGCTTCGAAATCCATGAAGGATCAGTGCAAAAGGCCTACTCATCATTACACCTTCACCAATCCTGAATCCAATTCCTGGTTTCCAGAAGTTAGTTGACAGTAGATTGGTGTAAAGCCTTCACCCCAAGTCCCGAGCTGGAGCCTGTCATAGTGTCAGTTAGCTGTGAAATCCACACAGCTCCCCAGCAGGACTGACAGAAGAAGGTCCTTTGCTGTGATTTTCCTTCTTAGAGTTCACTTCAGGACTTCTCCTCTTTGCCAGGGAGGAGGATTATTTTAATGCTCTGATGTCCTGTGCTGATCCGCTGCTGCCACCTTGGATAGGGAGCTCAAAGGGCTTCAAGGAAAACAGAACTACCAGTGCCCTAGTGGGGTGGCAGGACCAAGGAGAGTAGTGCTGAAAGGCTATGGCTTCACTCATCCTTGTGCCTCAACACTGGCAGCAGCACCCACCATCTTCATTACCTGTTCTTGGCATGAGGCTTCCCTCTCAAGTGGGACTCCACATGAGGTTTCCCAGTGCAGCACTGCCTTCATCTCCCATACTTCTACTCTCACCCCACCTCCCTTGGAGAGATGAAGGGTTCCTTTCACCTCACCAGCCTCCACATCTAGCATAACAGTCTTCATCATTTCCGCCAGCTATCGTGCCACCTCTCCACAGGCCACATCTCCCACTGCCACCCCTTTCTGCTTTCCGCAGGGCTTGCACATGGCTCCCTGGTTCACTCATCCCTCCCCATGCACCCCTTTCTGTCCCAAAGTACTTTCCCCTGCCATCGCAAGAATTGAGCCTCCTCCCAGGTAGACGGTATAGTTAAGAAAGCTTTCACAAGTCGAAGGACTGAGTTTAAGAGCCGTGAGGTAATAATGCAGCTCTACAAATCTCTGGTTAGACCATACTTGGAGTACTGTATCCCGATCTGGTCACCACATTATAGGAAAGATGTGGAAGTGTTAGAAAGGGTGGAGAGGAGATTCACTAAGATGATACCTGGTTCAGAGTATGCATTATGAGGAGAGATTAAGGGAGCCAGATCTTTAACTCTTTGGAGAGGAGGAGGATGAGAGGTGACATAATAAAGGTATACAAGATATTAAGAGGAACAGAAAGAGTGGACAACCAGGGCCTCCCTCCATCCCACTGCTTAATACAGGAGGGCATGGCTTTACGATTATGGGCAGAAAGTTCAAGGGAGATTAAAAAAAAATGTATTGGTCATCCTTCAGTTCGAAGAAGACACATTGTTGTGCAGTTCATCTGTGGATTGGCTGAGATGATTCGCAGAAAAGAAACCTGTGCATGATGGAGAGACAGAGGAGACATTGATCCATTGACACAGACAATAGTTATGGTTGGAGACCTCTCTTGCTGTAGTGGATGACCAGGACATCTAAGTGTCTTGTCATGCTCTTAGCACTCCACAGTGCTTGCTGGGCCTACTTTCTTAACCATTGGACTATTAATTGGTCTCTTCTACTCAATCTGGCAGGGCCAGACTTCACACGCTGGGAAAAACAGATTCCCTACCTTGCCGAGGATCGAAGACCCGTCGGCTACCTTCACATGCCGAGATGATTTACTAGTGTGTATGTGGTGTCTAGGGAGGTGTAGCACCTCTGGTGAAGGGGGGGGCCTGTTGTGCCCTTTTGGGGAGCTCATCCACCTTTGGTCCCCACTTGAAGCTCAGCTCTCACCTGTGGTTCCAAAGTAGCTGTAGCATGTGCAGGTTTTTTACCCAGAGAATGGTTGGTGCATGGAATACACTACCTGGGTCAGTGGTGAAGGCAGAGTCATTGGTGAAATTCAAGAGATTACCAGACAAACATATGGAGAAATTTAAAGTAGAGGGTTTTATGGGAGGCAGGGTCTAAAGGTTGGCACAACATTGTGGGTCGAAGGGCCTGTACTGTTCTATATTCTTCAAATAATGTGGCTTTCCCTCTACCACCATCAGTGGCCCACACCCACATATCCTCCATTACCTGCACATCTTCCCTGGCCCCCTCCACCCCAAGTGTAACATGGACAAGGTTCCCCTCTTCCTCACCCACCATCCCACTAACCTCCATGTATAACATATTCTATTCCGTAATTTCCTCAATCTACTATGTGATTCCACCACCAGACATATTCAAAACCTATCAGCAAACTCCAAGACCCTGGGACTCAACATCCCACTGTGTAATTGGATCCAGGATTTCCTTACCTTGAGACCCCAATCAGTGAGGATTGGTAAGAACATCCTTTCCACAGAGCTGTGTTCTTAGCCCCCTGCTCTACTCACTTTACACCTATGATTGAATCGCTTGGTATGACAACAATTCCATCTACAAATTCACTGTATGAAAAGGGGTGAATGAGTCAATATACAGGAAAGGGATTGAAAACCTGGCTGAATGGTGCACCACCAACAACTTCACACTCAATGTCA
Source organism: Narcine bancroftii (assembly GCF_036971445.1). Taxonomy (NCBI): domain Eukaryota; kingdom Metazoa; phylum Chordata; class Chondrichthyes; order Torpediniformes; family Narcinidae; genus Narcine; species Narcine bancroftii. Next base: position 441,467,478 of record NC_091469.1, read on the forward strand.
CCAAAACCAATGAGCTGATTGTTGACGTCAAGAAGGGAAATCCTAGCAAATTGCAACAGATATGTGGTGGAAAATATGCTGACCAGCCACATCACAGTCTGGTATGGGGACACCAATACCCCTGAGCACAAAGCCCTGCAAAAGGTAGTGAACACTGCCCAAGACATCACAGGCAAAACCCTCCTCAGCATCGAGAACTTCTACAGGGAACACTGCTGTTGGGGAGCAACAGCAATCATCAAGGCTCCATCAGGAAAGAGGTATAGGCGCCACAAGACTCGCACCAGGTTCAGGAACAGCTGCTGCCCTCCACCATCAGACTCCTCAACAACAAACTCAATCAGGGATTCATTTCTTTATTTGTTTGCATGCGTATGTTGTGTACAATTTTTTTGCACTTGTGATTAGTGGCAATTCTGGCTCACACAAAAGAAAAAGAATCTCAGGTTTGTATGTGATACCACGTATGTACACTGACAATAAATCTGAATCTGAATATTCCTCTCTCCTCCCCTCTCCCTCCATGACTCCCTCATCTATTCCTCCCTTCCCAACAATCACCCATTAGCACCTACCCATGTGATCAGAGGAGTTGCTCCACTTGAGCCCACATCTCCTCCCTCACCACCATTCAGGGCCTCAAACAGTCCTTCCATGTGAAGCAACACCACTTGTGAGTTTGCAGGGGTCATCAACTGGATCCAGTGCTCCCGTTGTGGCCTCCTCTACATTAGAGGGACGAGGCTCAGACTGGGAGATCTATTTGTTGAGCACCTCAGTTCTGTCCTCACAATAGTGTGGATCTCCCAGTGGCTACCTATTTCAATTCTCCACCCCACTCCTTTGCTGACGTGTCTGTCATTGGTCTCATGCACTGCCAGACTTAGACCACTCACAAATCGGAGGAACAATGCCCCACCTTCCACCTGGGCACCCTCCAACCAGATGGCATTAACATCAACTTCTCTGGTTTTGCTTATACCCCTACCCCCATCCTTTTCCCCGTCTTTTTTCCACTCATTCTGTCTGTCTCTCTCTTTCAGTCCAATAGTGAAAGTTACAGTTATCTATTGCTGAAGCAATGGCAATACTACAGGCAGAAGACCAACAGCCAAGACAACGCTCAATAACTCAGTAGCTGCATCTTATACACATACTCGTCCTGCTGCAGAACAATGAATTCAAAAGTTATATTTTCATTATTTCTATTCTGCCATAGTTATTCACTCACCAACTATGATGAAAATTCATTATTCAGTTCCCAGTGATGCAACTGCAATAGATGTTGCTATTAGAATAAATAACCTGTTGATTGAGTTACCAGTGTTATTTATAATTTGAATACGTATACCTCTCTAATCCTCAGCTGGTTCATTCTCGTTGTATAATTGCCAATTTCTATGAATACATTATATTATTTTGCCAAAAACAGGCATGGAGAATGTAATCAATTAGTGAAAATGAAGGCCAAACATCCAACTTTGGTTGCTGAGGTAGTTCTGCATGCAACTGTCTTGAAGAGTTTTAGAATCAGAAAATTTTCCAAAATGCAGTGGACTCTGTGACACTTTTAAAATGCTGTGATTCCAGTTACAGAGGCATCTGGTGCAAACACAATTAACGATAAAAAAAACCTGAAATTGTTGCATAATTTATTCATACAAATCAATTAATTTCAAGTTCATTATTATCTGATCATAACATGGTTGAATTTAATTTAAAATTTGAAAAGGAAAAAATTTATCGGATGTATCAATTTTTTAGTGGAATAAAGGAAATTAGTGCTATGAGAAAGGAACTGGCTCAAGTAAACTGGGAAAACAAACTAATTGGAGGATCAGAGCAGGACTGGAAGATATTTTTGCAAGTAATAAAAGGCATGAAGGATAGATCTATTCCAAGGAAAAATAAATTTCTCCAAGAAAAGATGGTACCATTGTGGCTGACAAAAGCAAAGGAGAGGGCATACAAGGAAGCTAAAATTAGTGGGATTCCTTTCAACAATTACAGAAAGAGACAAAGAAAGTCATTTGGAAAGTAAAAATAATCTATGAAAAGAGATATTAAAAATGATACTGTGTTTTTTCCAAATATATAAGGAATAAAAGATAGACGCGCATTGACATAGGACAAATAGAAAACGATACTGGGGAAATCATAATGGGTTATAAAGAGATGGCAGAGGAACTTGATCAATATTTTACGTCTGTCTTCACCATGGAAGACATTAGTAATATCCCGGACAGTCAGAGGCTTCAGGGAGAAGAGTTAGATTCAGTTAGGGTTACTAGAGAAATCAAGCTAGGCAAGCTAAATGGATTAATGATTGATAAATCTCCTGGGCTGCATGAGGTGCATCCATGGATTTTGAAAGAGGTGGCTTTGGAGACTGTTGATCCATTGGCGACGATCTTCTAGAAATCGATAGACTCTGGAGAGATTCCAGACGATAGGAAGGTCACAAAGGTCACAAATGTTCCGCTGTTTATGAAAGGTGGGAGACAGAAAAAAGGAAACTATAGGCCGATTAGTCTGACGTCAGTGGTTGGGAAGATATTAGAGTTGATCCTCAAGGATGAGATGATGAAATACCCAGAGATGCATGACAGGATAGGTCCAAGTCATCATGGTCTTTCAAAGGGTAGATCCTGCCTGACCAACCTATTAGTTTTTTGAAGAAATCTTAAGTAGGATAGACAAAGGAGAGGCTATGGATGTTACCTATTTAGATTTTCAAAAGGCTTTCGATAAGGCGCCACATATTAGGTTGTTAAATAAGATGAGGGCCCATGGAATTAAAGGGAAGTTATTAAACTGGATATAAAAGTGGCTGTTAGGCAAGAAGCAAAGGGTTGAAATTAAGGGTTCCCGTTCTGGATGGCTGCCTGTAGCTAGTGGTGTTCCGCAGGGGTCGGTATTGGGGCCACTGCTGTTTACAATTTATATTAATGATTTGGAATGTGGAATGAATGGTTTTGTGGCCAAATTTGCAGATGACACCAAGATTGACGGTGGAGTAGGAAGTGTAAAAACTGTAAAGTTGCAGAAGGAAATGGACAGATTAGGAGACTGGGCAAAATTATGGGAGATGAGATTTAACATAGAGAAATGCACAGTTGTACATTTTGGCAGTGGAAATAAACAGGCAGAATACTATTTGGATGGGGTGAAGATTCAGACATGTTGTCCTCGTGCAGGGAAACCGAAAAGTTAATGACCAGGTGAAATTGGAAGTGAAGAAAGCAAATGCTATGTTGGCCTTCATTTCAAGAGGAATAGTGTACAAGAGTAAAGAGGTGTTGATGAGGCTCTATGGGGAACTGGTGAGACCTCATTTGGAGTAGTGTGTGCAATTTTGGGCCCCTATCTTAGAAAGGATGTGATGTTGTTGGAGAGGGTGCAGAGGAGATTTACTAGGATGATTCCCGGAATGCAAGGGCTAACGTATGAGGAGCGTTTGGCAGCACTTGGGTTGTATTCATTAGAGTATAGGAGAATGGGAGGAGATCCCATAGAGGCATTTTGTATTTTGAAAGGTTTAGATAGGGTGGATGCGGGTAAGATGTTTCCCTTGATAAGTGAATTGAGGACAAGCGGTCATAGACTGAAAGTGAGAGGTTATCCATATAAAACAGAGATTAGGAAGAACTTTAGCCAGAGGGTCATGGATCTGTGGAACTCGCTGCCGCATGCAGCAGTGGAAGCCAGATCACTGGAAGTATTTAAACAAGAAATAGACAATTATCTCATTAGTGAGGGCATCAAGGGATATGGGGAAAAGGCCAGAAATTGGATCTAGTGTAGAGTAGCTTAGTGTAGCTTTACGGAACAGACTCGATGGGCCTTGTGGCCTGATTCTGTTCCTTTGTCTTGTGATTGTACGAGTACAACTGATAACATGTAAACGTAGATCCAGACATACGATACATATGCAGTACGTACATGCAGTACTTTTATAAAATTAAATTCATAGCAATCATGAGCCTTATAATTGGGAGGATGAAAAGAGAATGTGCTAGTGTCAATTTTTTTCTGATTACTCTTCAGTCATCTCTTTTGGATGTACTTCGTAAAAGAAATGGTGGATGTTGTACGAAGCCTCAAAATTGTTTTTAAAGCACAATGACTTATTGAAACTCCCCACCAGATTACAAAAAAGTGTCTGATGGTGCCATGGTAATGAAACATCAGTATCATCAGGTCCAGCGTGTGCGCTTGCAGATCAGTGTGGCTGCGAAGTTGCCAAGAAGCAATGGCAGCAAGATTTTTGGTATACTTTTAAAAACATAGTAGTTCCAAATTAGATAACTACAGCCTTGCTGACAATCTGGCAGAATTTGTTCTGCACATCACACTGCACTAACAAGCAGGATAGCAGTGTCGCAGCAGCCTGGAGCTCTTTATAGCTTCAGTCAGTGAATCATATGCATACCTTCAGTCTGGGAGAGGCTGTCTGGTATTTAATTACATATTTACAAAACTCTGTGATGCAACCATACAACCCAAAACCAAAGCACCACCAAATTAACAGTTTGCAGAAGGGTTTTGCCCAGTGTCACACCAATCTTTTCAGTGGGACCAAGGATGAGCAACATTATTTCCATATCATGAAGTAATTAAATAAAAGTTAAACTGCACGAGTACAAAATAAAATTTGCTTACTATGCATCCAAATGGTGTCATTTTTAAATTTCCATACAAATGTTGAGATTCAGTGATATAGAATTACAATATTTTTGCAAACAGTCAACACTGAAGTCATTTTAATAAATAACAAAATATTCACCTCAGCTATTGGCATTTTGAAGAGGACAGCTGCATGTCAGTCAGAAAATGGGAGATAATAGATTCATTGATTCTGGTTTCTTCCCCTACATGTCATTTATTAAAGTTATCGTATGTTATGGGCATTTTGAACCCCAAAGATGCTGAAAGTAGAAAAAAGGATAGTAATAGAGTTTAATGCACTTTTTAAAGTGGTTAAAACATCTTGGTTCTAGTCTAATCCTAGGGGTGAAGATCCAATTCAGTGTTGGAATACATTAAATGCACCAAGATTACGAAATGGTTGGATAATGGAGAATTGTGTTCTAAAAGGTAGGACAGTTTACTTCATCAGACAATAACTAAAAATTGGCCACGCCAAAGCAAGCATTTTGTCTGAAAGAAGTTCACTTACTTAAAATACGAGCCTGCTGAGCAATTTCTCTGCCAAAAATTAATCCTTTCCAATCTCATGTGCATTTTTTAAACTGTTAAATCTATTTACTTAAAATCTAGATCGTGCTGTTAGCATTAAATTGTTGCCTGGAGAACTCACACGAGTTAACACCAGTCATTAATTGAAGTATTTTTGCTTCAGCCATGCATTAATCAGAAATCTGCTTTGTTTGCATTAAAATGGAAAGAAAGTAAGTCACAAATATTATTTTATGTCTGTGTGAACCCTTGATTCCTTTACAGAATTGATATAAGAACATCAGAATACATTAAGTACAGCACTCAAAATATGTGTGTTGTTTCATCCCAGTCACACAGATGGCCATGTACAGAATGGCCCTTTCGCCCATCGTATCTGTGGTAACCATCAAGTATGGATCTATACTAATTCCAACAAATGTTGTCCCATTTTTTCCATAGGTCTAAGAGGAAATAGAATTTTTACTGAGTCACCCTAATGGACTTCAATGACCATCAGTGTGATTTCACTGAATTGCTATTTAAAATCATTGTGTATCATGACTCCATCAAAGTCATCAAATCCTGACATGGCACTTATTTTTCATCTTACAACCTGAAATATCCATCTGATGAAATAGATTTCTCCCAATATAAACCTTCGGTTTGATACCCTTCTAGATGTAGTAATGATAACTTTAACAAAGCATCTTTACAGTGGTCAATGTTCATTTCCAAACAGCAACTAGATAATGACTGAATGCGAGAATCCTCAATGGTTTGAATTACTTAGATTCAAACAGTTTGGATCGAAGGTCAATCCACAGGACTATAAGAGTGGCAGAGAGAATTATGGGAAGTCTCCCTCCTCCCCGTCGATGGGATCATTGTCTGAATTCATTGACCCCTTCTACCCTGCACATGGGACTTTTAAGCTGCTCCTGTCGGGGGAAGAGATACAAGAGGATCAGAGCCAGCACCACCAGGCTGAGGAACAGCTTCTTTCTATGGGCAGTGAGAATGCTGAACAACCAAAGCAACTGTTCATACAAACCCTCCAAGACTCTCAATATGTACAAAACATTATTTATTTGTTTGTATTGATGAAATACTTATCGTGCATATGTACTGTTCATCTGTACATGAGCTATGTCTGGTTGTGTGTCTGCATGTTTTCCACTGAGGTCCGGAGAACACTGTTTCATCGAGCTGTACTTGTACAATCAGGGGCACCACTGTTACAGCATCAGCAACTCAAGTTAGAATCTGGTATTGTCTGTAAGGAGTTTGTATGTTCTCCCCATGTCTGCATGGGTTTCCTCTGGGTAATCCAGTTTCCTCCCACCCTTCAAAAACATACCAGGGGTTGGGAGTCAATTGGGTGTAACTGGGCAGCATGGGCTGAAAGAGCCCGTTACCATGCTGTATGTCTAAATTTAAAGATGACAAGAAATTTCACTATTTCTTGCTTCAATACCCTTCAGTGGACCAGCTTACAGAACAGAAGTGGTTGGTTATGTCTGGGCCCTCTTTATTCGTTCAGCATTTCTGCACAAACTCAGTGATCCGTAGCACAGGTTTTGCTCCTTAAACAAACCTGAGATTTTCAAACAACCACCTTAACTGAATCATTAAAAGGTAAACTTAATCTGATACTTTGTATAACACACAGTAATTAATGTAGAATTGTTCTTCCTTAACTTCAAACATTCAACTGATAGCACGACCCAGCATTATCCAAATGATAATTCAGCGATAACAAACAACATCTGACTTTATGTGGAGAACACAGATGCAACATTCCTGATAAAAGACTCTAGATAAGCATGCCTGTTCACAGCAAAAATTCCAATGGAACTAAATTATTTCCCATTTTTTTCTTTTCTTTGGCAAATAAGCACGTTGAGCAAATTTGGTCCCAAAAGCTCATATGATAATCCATATATCTTGCCACTCCTTTCATCATATCCAAGGCAAATCAATTATTTACAGAGGTTAGATTTAAGTCCAGTGAAAACTTGAGACATCTCTTCCACAAATGTAACAATTTTTAAAAAAATCTGCTGATCACATATATTCCCTTTAAAACTTGTGGCAGCAGGGTTAGTAATAGAGATAATTTGAAGGTATCAAATGGTCTCAGTCAATGCAGAGAATGAGAACACCAAACAAAAATAGTTTTCTTTACTGTAAGATTACATCCTTTAACACAGACTCGTTTCAAGGCACCAAGACAGTTAGCATTCTTGGGGACAGTCCTCACATCCTCAAGACATCACTGCAGCATATGTACCAGAATCAAATTCAAGCCGTGGTGTGAACAAGCACAGATAGCATTCACCATCACTCAACAGTCACCAACTCAAGTTAAGCATGAAAATCTGCAGATGCTGGGGCCTAGTACAATACACAACATTGCTAGAGAAACTCGACCTTCAATTCTGCCACTGGAGCGCTTTTGATAATGTGTAATCAATGCAATGGAATGAAACAATTTGCCCAGGACACTTTGACAGCATCTCCCTCACCTTAATCCTTTACCAATAAGGTCAATGGAAGTTTTCCCATGGGAACACCATTACTTACCTACAATGCTTCAAGTAGACAGTGGCATGTCACTAATCCTTCATGGCTATCATTCCAAGGAAAACAGTAGGCCAAGGGATCCAATACATAATTATGGTGCAAGTTTTTTTTAAAATGCAGTCTTTACAGTGACAACTACATCCCGAGTACACTCCAAAGCAAAAAAAAAAGGAATGGTTTGACATTATTATTTGGCAATGGAACATTGAACTTGGGAGTAACCATGAAATGGGTGCTCATTAAAAGTAATATACAAATTACAAATGAGGGAGTGAAAGTGAAAAACGAACAAAAAAACTAGAAAAGTTAAATATTAACATAAAATGCTTGAAACTCTTGGCAGGTGTGTCAAGTCAGTGACATTTCTGACCTCATCAGTATGAACCATAAACACTCTACTGATGGCTGATCCATATCTGAAGCATTTTCTAGTTTTAAACAATTTGCTCAATAGGAATTGTCTACCAGAGTCAACACCTGAAAAGCTGAAGTTTGGGGAATTTTACAGATTTTTGTCTAAGTGATTAAAGTCCAGGAGTCCAAGAATGTTAACTTATGAAAGTGTTACAAAGTTCCATGACTGATCCCCACTGACAAATGGCATAGGTACTCCGAATCATGTACTTTGTTCGTTGCAAGGTAGGATGAACAGCTTTGCACTTGGACAAAAAGCAAGCTGATGCTGATATTTGCCTACTAAAATGGTCCCATCTGTTTACTGGCCAACATAAAAATGTTCTCCCACAGATAAGCTGTTACACAGGCTTATTGTGAATTCATAGGACAACTCCCTCCCAACAGTATTGTAGGTATACCCACACCTTTACGATGGCAGCAGTTCAAGAAGGCAGCTTCTCAAGGGCAATTAGGAATGGACAATCATACAATGGCTCAGCCTGCAAAGCTCACATCTCTTAAAATAATTTTTTTTAAAATTAAAAATAGTCCATTATTGCACATCAAGTCTCAATAAAGACAAATCACAAAACACAATCAGCATGTGTTGCTTTTTTTCCCCCCCAAAACTCACTGGGGTAGGGGAATGTTAGGGAGAGACTGGGGGCCATGGGCACGACCACTCAAGCTTCAAAATTCCATTTATTGTCACTTGCACCAGCCATTCTCAACCTTTTTCAGCTATGGTCCCTTTAGAACTCTGCTCAAAGTTTATGGGCCCCCTTCCCTGTGAAGCAGTCAAGTTCCGTTGTTTCTTCCATACTTCTCTCCTACTGACTACATGAAACACATAAAATATATTTTATGATTTCAGTCTGTGGCCCCCTTTAAATGTGTTCTGCCCCCCCCCCCCCCACCCCCCAAAATATGCTGTGGTCCTGAAGGGGACCTTACACACACGCACGCATGCAGACACACGATTCCCCCTCCCCCCTCCATTGAGAATGGCTGATTTACACAAAACATGAAAGAGTCTGCTTTCTTTGTTTGACCTATAAAGGCACACAAAGAGGTACTAATTGTCCAGTAGGATTGAGGACAAGAGAAGCAAAAGAGAGCCCCTTCAGAGACATCAACTGTCTGTAAATCCCACTGCCTCCTCTCCATCCTTCTTAACCTGAACCTTGACCCTGCTTTTCTTCCCATAGATACAGCCCAATTTCCACCATTTGACTTTTTTAACTTTTTTCCCCAAATTCTCTCTGCAGTGATGGCAAGCTGCCTTTTAGAATTGCTGCAGTCTACTTGGTGAAGGTACTGCCATCATGCTGTTTAAAATGCATTTCAAGGTTCTGGCCCAGAGAACAGGAGGCAACTTCCATCTCAGAAAAGTGCGACTTGGTGGGGCCCATTGAATTTGTGTTGCTCCATGCAGCCATTGGCATGGTGGAGGAAAAGCTTTGAAAACTGATGCAATTCAGTTTATAACATAAATACACTAAATCTGTTCAATTTTTTTTGCCTATAGAGACACACAAAGATACACCTCTAGTCTGGTGCCCCAACCAAGAAGACAAGGAGAAGCAAAAGAAAACCACTCAGAGACATCGAGTGACCATGGATCTGACCACCTCCTCTGATGCCACTGATTCCATTGCCACACAAGGCCTCCTGTCTGGTCCAGCAGCAAACCCAAGTGCCAGACATTGAAGGTAGCCTCCTTGGCCCCTGGTTTCACCCTCTTGATATAATGAGGAAGCTGTTAACTCGTGAGGACCTTTGAAGGCCCTGTTCACCATTGGCACCCTCATGAATCCTGATCCCAATACCTGGTTCCCCCGAGCCAGTCTCCAATATCCACAACCTGGGTAAGAGCTTCATCTGTTGAGCTCTGCACTGAGCCACTGCTGTTGCCTCCAATTCTGTATGGTCTTCTTGGAGGCTTCTCCTTCTCTCTAGGGTTGTGCTCTGGTGTCCTGTGCCAGTCTGTTGCTCTGCCAGTAGCACCTCCATGGACGAGGCTGCTCATGGACACTACCAGCTTAGGCACAGATCACTCTAGGTTTTCCAGAGTTTAAGAAAAAAACCTGTTTTCCAAACAGTTTAAATCCACCCAGGTCTCTAAGATCAGGCTGTTGAACCCTGCAGCGGTGTGGTTGGCCAGACAACCAGAGAGTTCTTTGACGTACTCAGCCTACACATGTTGCTTTTGTAGATCAGGAATGACATTGTGAGTGATAATTACAGAGAAGTAGTTGGACTTCCTCTTGCTGGCATTGGTTGTAGCCAGGCAACAATGTGGAATTCACTTCATTGGTGATGACTGAGCCAGAAACTATCAAGACTTTATTATGTGGAAGAGGGAACAGAGCACTTGAAGTTAAAACATACAGCAGCATAGCACAGAAACAGGACCTTCAACCCATCTATTTTGTGCCAAACGATTATTCTGCCTAGTCCCATTGACCTGCAACTGAACCATATCCCTCCCATCTATCTATCAAAACTTTCTTATATGCCAAAATCAATCTTCAGCTGGCAGCAGATTCTACACTCTCACCACTCCACGTGAAGAGGTTTCGCCGAATGTTCCCATAAACATTTCACCTTTCACTGTTAACCCATGTCCTTTCATCCTTGTCTTACCCAATCTCAGTGGAAAAAGCCTGCTTCCATTTACTCTATCTGCACCCCTCCTAATTTTGTGTACAAGTAAAATAGAACTGGTCAGATAAATGCAATTAGACTTTGCCTTGGAAGGAGATGATATGCCAGAAACATCCAGTAAGGTTGAGTACTGCTATACTGTACTTCTACAACTTCTTTTCTCTCACTGTTGCCAATCAACCTGCAATTTCAAGTCATCATTACAGCTTGGGTCACCAGTTCAGCAGAAAGTAGCAAACATAGCCAAATCCAGCAGAGATTCCATCTCAATGAGGCAGCCTCAAGAGAGCAGCCAACATCATAAAGGACCCCCATCTCCCTGGTCACAACCTCTCCTCACTGATACTTATAAGAAGGCACAGAAACCTGAAGTCCAGCAGCTCCAGTTTCAAGAACTGTTCCCCTCTCACCACCCCACATTGTCTCTCATGCTCTTGAACCTCCCTTTACAACCCTAAACTGTTGAGGGTCACATTTCGGAGCATACAGTTGTAAAGATGTAAAGATGAAGCTCCAGCTTAATTTTGGAATTAGATCAGGAACAGCCCTTTGGCCGTCGTGTCTATGCTGAACATGATGGGGCAGCACTGCTGGCGTAGAAGTTTGTGCAACACTGGTACAGTGATCGAGATCGGGACGGGTTTGAATCCCATGCTGTCTGTAAGGAGTTTATACGTTCTCCCCGTGTCTGCGTGGATTTTTCCCAGGGGCTTCAGTTTCCTCCTACTATTCAAAACATACTGCAGGTGTAGGTTAATTGGGTGTAATTGGGAGGCATGGATTTGTGGCCCAAAATAGCCTGTTACCATGCTGCATGTCTAAATTTAAATTTAATGATGAATAAATAAAACTAAAATTTAATTACATTTTTTATCCAGTTCTGGTATCCCACAATTTATCAATTGTTCCTTTGTTTGTTCCAGAAATTTGGTTCTAAATGTTCCAGAAATCTGAATATCAGTGAAACAGTGATCACAGTATTCAAATATATTTTGTACCTTGAACCTCAATGGGAAGTAAGGTTAAAAAAAATCCTTAATTAAAAAAAAACATTAATTCACGCTGCAAATTCTTTAACATTAAGTTGGGATCGTAGGAATCCAAAATCTATTGCATTTGTATTAATTCACGCTGCAAATTCATTAACATTAAGTTGGGATCGTAGGAACCCAAAATCTATTGCATTGGTATTAATTCACGCTGCAAATTCTTAACATTAAGTTGGGATCGTAGGAACCCAAAATCTATTGCATTGGTATTAATTCACGCTGCAAATTCTTTAACATTAAGTTGGGATCGTAGGAACCCAAAATCTATTGCATTGGTATTAATTCACGCTGCAAATTCTTTAACATTAAGTTGGGATCGTAGGAATCCAAAATCTATTGCATTGGTATTAATTCACGCTGCAAATTCTTTAACATTAAGTTGGGAACGTAGGAACCCAAAATCTATTGCATTGGTATTAATTCACGCTGCAAATTCTTTAACATTAAGTTGGGAACGTAGGAACCCAAAATCTATTGCATTGGTATTAATTCACGCTGCAAACTCTTTAACATTAAGTTGGGATCGTAGGAACCCAAAATCTATTGCATTGGTATTAATTCACGCTGCAAATTCTTTAACATTAAGTTGGCATCGTAGGAACCCAAAATCTATTGCATTGGTATTAATTCACGCTGCAAATTCTTTAACATAAAGTTGGGATCGTAGGAATCCAAAATCTATTGCATTGGTATTAATTCATGCTGCAAATTCTTTAACATTAAGTTGGGATTGTAGGAACCCAAAATCTATTGCATTGGTATTAATTCACACTGCAAATTCTTTAACATTAAGTTGGGATCATAGGAACCCAAAATCTATTGCATTGGTATTAATTCACGCTGCAAATTCTTTAACATTAAGTTGGCATCGTAGGAACCCAAAATCTATTGCATTGGTATTAATTCACACTGCAAATTCTTTAACATTAAGTTGGGATCGTAGGAATCCAAAATCTATTGCATTGGTATTAATTCACGCTGCAAATTCTTTAACATTAAGTTGGGATTGTAGGAACCCAAAATCTATTGCATTGGTATTAATTCACGCTGCAAATTCTTTAACATTAAGTTGGGATCATAGGAACCCAAAATCTATTGCATTGGTATTAATTCACGCTGCAAATTCTTTAACATTAAGTTGGGGTCGTAGGAACCCAAAATCTATTGCATTGGTATTAATTCACACTGCAAATTCTTTAACATTCAGTTGGGATCGTAGGAACCCAAAATCTATTGCATTGGTATTAATTCACGCTGCAAATTCTTAACATTAAGTTGGGATCGTAGGAACCCAAAATCTATTGCATTGGTATTAATTCACGCTGCAAATTCTTTAACATTAAGTTGGGAACGTAGGAACCCAAAATCTATTGCATTGGTATTAATTCACGCTGCAAACTCTTTAACATTAAGTTGGAATCGTAGGAACCCAAAATCTATTGCATTGGTATTAATTCACGCTGCAAATTCTTTAACATTAAGTTGGCATCGTAGGAACCCAAAATCTATTGCATTGGTATTAATTCAAGCTGCAAATTCTTTAACATTAAGTTGGGATCGTAGGAATCCAAAATCTATTGCATTGGTATTAATTCACGCTGCAAATTCTTTAACATTAAGTTGGGATTGTAGGAACCCAAAATCTATTGCATTGGTATTAATTCACACTGCAAATTCTTTAACATTAAGTTGGGATCATAGGAACCCAAAATCTATTGCATTGGTATTAATTCATGCTGCAAATTCTTTAACATTAAGTTGGCATCGTAGGAACCCAAAATCTATTGCATTGGTATTAATTCACGCTGCAAATTCTTTAACATTATGTTGGGATCGTAGGAATCCAAAATCTATTGCATTGGTATTAATTCACGCTACAAATTCTTTAACATTAAGTTGGGATTGTAGGAACCCAAAATCTATTGCATTGGTATTAATTCACGCTGCAAATTCTTTAACATTAAGTTGGGATCATAGGAACCCAAAATCTATTGCATTGGTATTAATTCACGCTGCAAATTCTTTAACATTAAGTTGGGGTCGTAGGAACCCAAAATCTATTGCATTGGTATTAATTCACACTGCAAATTCTTTAACATTCAGTTGGGATCGTAGGAACCCAAAATCTATTGCATTGGTATTAATTCACGCTGCAAATTCTTTAACATTAAGTTGGGATCGTAGGAACCCAACATTTATTGCATTGATATTTGAATCAAACCTCTATGAAAGCACATTTTTACAATAATATCGAAAAGCTTCATCTCAATCACTCACCTCGCTCCAACAATCTTATTCATGTGTACTGAGCCAGGCCATTATAGCTGCCAGTCCCAGAGATTTGGGGAGGGATTTGTTAATGGAAATGAACCTTCTGATGGCACTAAAGAAAAGGGAAATGGGAAAGAAATCCAACAACTGCTCATCCAAGTCAAAGTCAGTGCCTTTATTGACCATGGTTCAGAAGCATTACCTTTCACTGAAAAGTTGTGCATTCAAATCCAAACCAAAATACCATAGATATTCAATTTCAGTCAGCAACTGAAACATACTTATAAATTTAAAATTTAGAAGCAAAAAGGGGGTCACTTTGCTTCCATTGAAACTTGATAAAGATGGCAAACCTGATTTTAACTGCAATTCCACATTAACTTCCACCTACAATAATTTATCACAATTTTCTTATCACCAATCAATTTGCAGCTCCCATGAAGTGTTCAAAGACTCTGCTTTCACAAACCTTTGTGGGAACTGTTCCAAAGACACGATTCGTCAGTGGGGGGGGGGAATTCAGCTCATCTCTCAATTTATTTTTGGTTCTAAATTCTATCACAATTCTATCCTGTGAAGACTCCTAAGGTCCCTATCAAGTGTCCTCCTGCATAAATTCCTACATGGCCTATGTAACCTTTCCACACTAAAACATTGTCCAGTAAACCAACTCTGAACTTTTTCTAATGCTTGAACATCTTTCTTTAGACAAGGAGACAAAATAAGACCACAAAACAGAGGAGCGAAATTAAGCCATTCGGCCATTGAGTCCTCCCTGCCATTCCATGATGGCTGATTTCTGATCCTTTCAATCCCATTCGCTTGCTTTTTCCCCGTAACCCTCGAATCCCTTCCAAATCAAGAACTTAACTATCTCTATCTTAAATATACCCAATGACTTGCCCTCCACATCCATCCCTGGCAACAAATTGCACAGGGTCGCCACCCTCTGGGTAAAGAAATTCCTTCTCATCTCTGTTCTAATAGGAAGTTTTGGTATTCTGAAGGCTGTGTCCTCTGGTCCCAGACTCCCCCCACCATAGGAAATGTCCTCTCTACATCCACTCTGTCCAGGCTTTTCAATATTTAATTGGTGAGCCACTGAAAATGATCCATTGGCACTGGAAGAACATTGGTCCTGACCTACATTTATTCCTCAGATTCACCAAAATTTGTTGTGCCGAAATGCTATGAGCAGTTTGCAATGTGTAAACTGGCTATTGCATGGCTCAAAATAACAAAGCTAATTACACAAATTAAAAATGAAAAATGACAATTATTCAGCTTTGAGACATTGTGAAAGAGGGAGTCAAGGAAAGTAATCACAATTGTTATAGTTAAATCGATAGCTTATGATTTCATAGGACCTTACTAAAAAATACTCTGTAATTCCAAGGGAAGCCTTACATGAGCAATTCTGAGCGGAAACATTGTAGCATGAGAGAACCAGGGAAATCAGAAGTGATGAAGAGCAAACTGACCATTTCCATTTTGTCACTTTAAATTTAACAGCAAATCATCAAAAATAAAAATAAAATAATCTTGCGAACAAATTCTAGTATTTAAGTCACATTGAACGTAACACCACTGAGTTAGTAAATTATTAGAAATAATGCATCCCTAAAATCCAATAAAGATTGTGGATTACATTCCACAAATATTTAGCCCAATATTTATTTTTTACTCAGTGACCACAAGACATTGGAGCAGAATTAGGCCATTCAACCCATCAAGTCTGCACTACCATTTGAATCATAGTTGATACATTTTTCCTCTGAACCTCATTCTCCTACCTTCTCCCCATAACCACCTGTTTAAATGTACCCAATGATCTAGTCTTCACAGCAGTCTGTGGCAATTAATTCCACAGATTCACCACCCTCTGGTTCAAGAAATTTATCCTGATTACTATTCTAAAGTGCTGTCCTTTTTGTCTGAGGCAGTGCCCTCCAGTCTTAGACTTTCCCATAACTGGAAACATCCTCTCCATGTCCACTCTAACCATGTCTATTAATATTCAGTAGGTTTAAGGAGTTCCTCCTCATCCTTCTAAACTTCAGCAAGTCTAAGCCTAGGACTAATCAAGTGCTCCACATACATGAACCCTTGCATTCCTAGGATCATTCTCATAAACCTCCTTTGGACCCTCTCCTACGCCAGCACCTCTTTCTTTAGATATGGGGCACAAAACTGCTCATAATACTCCAAATGTGGTCTAACGAACACCTGATAAGCCTTACATCCATAGTTTTGATGGGGGGTGGGGGGGGGGGAGTTCTGTGAATGCAAAGCTGGAGGAAAGGAGACTTGGATAGGGTTAGGGAGAGATAGAGGGTAGGGGCCTGCCTAACCAAAATTAGAGAAGTCCAAGTTAACTCCATCTAGTTATAGATAGAATATCAAGCGTTGTTCCTCCAATTTGCAGGTCTCAGTTTAGCACTGTATGAGACCATGACCAGACATGTCAGCATGGGAATAGAGCAATGAAATGAAATGGGTTTTCACTGGGAGATCCCCGCTATTGTAGCAGACAGAGCAAAGTAGCTTGACGAAGCAATCTTTCAGTCTGTGTTCAGTCTCTCTGATGTAGAGGATGCCACAACAGGAGCAACTGATGTGGTAGATAACCCCTGCAGATGCAGCTGAAGTGGTGCTTCACTTGGAAGGACTGTGTAGGCCCCCAAATGGTGGCAAGGGAGGAGGTATGTGCAGGTGAAGTATTTCCCACGATCACAGAGGAGGGTATCATGGGGGTGATTGGTGGGAAGGGAGGAGTAGACATTGCAGGATGCTTGAATAGAAAACAAAACTAAGCCTTTAATCGTGCCTTTCATCATGGCAATAAACTTAATTAAAACCCCAGACCTTTTCTATTCATTCACCCCTATTCCCTCCAATGTAGTCACACAGGGATATTTACTGAGATTGATACTGCGATATGCATACTTTTAACAACCAAGCAGGGTGTGAGGTACGACCGTTACTGCATCAGACACCTCTGCTTAATTGAGTTACTGCTTTCAATAAAGAATGTTCTGTTCTTAGCTCTACTTCTGTTTAATTATCTCTACACTTGCAGCAACTCAAAATAAAACTCACAGACACTGCAACATGACGGAGCAAAGAGAAATCACTTCATAAATAACACTGTCACAAATTCGCAGCTCAGAACTTTGCTCCTCCATTATTTTTTTAAATTTATTTATTAACGCAGCAGCGGACACTGAGCTAATTTTAATCATTACAAGATCCAGCAAGAGGAGAATTTGTGGTTTCAAGTCCAGTATTGAAAGATACTCAGGTGTCTATAGAAAAGAGTAGCTAACTTTCGTGCACCTTCAAAGGGTTAATAATCACCATAAATATCTGGCAAATTATCTTTGTTGGTGTGGGTAAGAGAAACCAGGGAATTGCCTGTAGGTATTGAACAGCCTTGAAAAATTTTGGCTGCCAGGCATGTTGTTGCAATATACAATCGTGCTGTCTAAATTACACTGTATTGATTCTGTAACAATATCTTTCATAGAATCAAAGAATGTTGCTCTTATTTTGGCTATTGTTAAAGTAAATTCAGATGATTGAGCAAGAGAATGTTTCTGAAAATGATATACATGGCAATAAACAATTCCATCGATGCTTTAATGGTTTGAAGTATAATTGGTATCACCTACAATGGATCATATTTCCAAGTTTGTCAGAGGACAGAGCAAACACAAATTTTCAAATGTGGTTTTAATTATCATAAATCATAATGCTTTACCACCATACAGAAGATACCAACATCATTATACATAAAACAACTTCTGACTCCTTTCATGAGTGCCAAATTTTTTTTTCTTTGGCTTGGCTTCGCGGACGAAGATTTATGGAGGGGGTAAAAAGTCCACGTCAGCTGCAGGCTCGTTTGTGGCTGACAAGTCCGATGCGGGACAGGCAGACACGATTGCAGCGGTTGCAAGGGAAAATTGGTTGGTTGGGGTTGGGTGTTGGGTTTTTCCTCCTTTGCCTTTTGTTCGTGAGGTGGGCTCTGCGGTCTTCTTCAAAGGAGGTTGCTGCCCGCCAAACTGTGAGGCGCCAAGATGCACGGTTTGAGGCGTTATCAGCCCACTGGCGGTGGTCAATGTGGCAGGCACCAAGAGATTTCTTTAGGCAGTCCTTGTACCTTTTCTTTGGTGCACCTCTGTCACGGTGGCCAGTGGAGAGCTCGCCATATAACATGATCTTGGGAAGGCGATGGTCCTCCATTCTGGAGACGTGACCCATCCAGCGCAGCTGGATCTTCAGCAGCGTGGACTCGATGCTGTCGACCTCTGCCATCTCGAGTACTTCGACGTTAGGGGTGTAAGCGCTCCAATGGATGTTGAGGATGGAGCGGAGACAACGCTGGTGGAAGCGTTCTAGGAGCCGTAGGTGGTGCCGGTAGATGACCCATGATTCGGAGCCGAACAGGAGTGTGGGTATGACAACGGCTCTGTATACGCTTATCTTTGTGAGGTTTTTCAGTTGGTTGTTTTTCCAGACTCTTTTGTGTAGTCTTCCAAAGGCGCTATTTGCCTTGGCGAGTCTGTTGTCTATCTCATTGTCGATCCTTGTATCTGATGAAATGGTGCAGCCGAGATAGGTAAACTGGTTGACCGTTTTGAGTTTTGTGTGCCCGATGGAGATGTGGGGGGGCTGGTAGTCATGGTGGGGAGCTGGCTGATGGAGGACCTCAGTTTTCTTCAGGCTGACTTCCAGGCCAAACATTTTGGCAGTTTCCGCAAAGCAGGACGTCAAGCGCTGAAGAGCTGGCTCTGAATGGGCAACTAAAGCGGCATCATCTGCAAAGAGTAGTTCACGGACAAGTTTCTCTTGTGTCTTGGTGTGAGCTTGCAGGCGCCTCAGATTGAAGAGACTGCCATCCGTGCGGTACCGGATGTAAACAGCGTCTTCATTGTTGGGGTCTTTCATGGCTTGGTTCAGCATCATGCTGAAGAAGATTGAAAAGAGGGTTGGTGCGAGAACACAGCCTTGCTTCACGCCATTGTTAATGGAGAAGGGTTCAGAGAGCTCATTGCTGTATCTGACCCGACCTTGTTGGTTTTCGTGCAGTTGGATAATCATGTTGAGGAACTTTGGGGGACATCCGATGCGCTCTAGTATTTGCCAAAGCCCTTTCCTGCTCACGGTGTCGAAGGCTTTGGTGAGGTCAACAAAGGTGATGTAGAGTCCTTTGTTTTGTTCTCTGCACTTTTCTTGGAGCTGTCTGAGGGCAAAGACCATGTCAGTGGTTCCTCTGTTTGCGCGAAAGCCGCACTGTGATTCTGGGAGAATATTCTCGGCGACACTAGGTATTATTCTATTTAGTAGAATCCTAGCGAAGATTTTGCCTGCAATGGAGAGCAACGTGATTCCCCTGTAGTTTGAGCAGTCTGATTTCTCGCCTTTGTTTTTGTACAGGGTGATGATGGTGGCATCACGAAGATCCTGAGGCAGTTTACCTTGGTCCCAACAAAGCTTGAAAAACTCATGCAGTTTGGCATGCAGAGTTTTGCCGCCAGCCTTCCAGACTTCTGGGGGGATTCCATCCATACCTGCTGCTTTGCCACTTTTCAGTTGTTCGATTGCCTTATATGTCTCATCCAGGGTGGGAACCTCATCCGACAGGCCTCTCGGACCGAATCATGTCCATGCGACTCCCACTTCAAAACAAGCGTCACATCACCCTCATCAGTGTCTATGCTCCAACCCTCCAGGCGGAACCAGCAGAAAAGAACAAGTTCTACACCGACCTGTGCAACCTCATCCAACGTACCCCTACAGCCGACAAGGTTGTCATCCTGGGCGACTTCAACGCTCGTGTCGGCAAAGACTCAGAAACCTGGCCAGGAATCCTGGGCAAGCATGGCGTCGGCAAGTGCAACGACAATGGGCGCCTCCTGTTGGAGCTCTGCGCAGAACAGCGACTTGTCATTACAAACACCCTTTTTCAGCAGAGGGACAGCCTTAAGACCACCTGGATGCATCCCCGATCCAAACACTGGCACCTCCTGGACTACATCCTGGTGCGAGAAAGTGACAAACGAGATGTGCTCCACACCAGGGTCATGCCTAGCGCGGAATGCCACACTGACCACCGGCTGGTTCGCTGCAAGCTCAACCTTCACTTCAAGCCAAAGCCCAGGAACAATAAAGCCCCCAGAAAGAGGTTCAATGTTGGAAACCTGCAGTCAGACGAAGCGAGAGGAAACTTCCAGGCAAACCTCAAAGCAAAGCTCGACGTTGCAACCCGCCTCACGGACCCGTCCCCTGAAACCCT
This sequence comes from Narcine bancroftii, assembly GCF_036971445.1. Taxonomy (NCBI): domain Eukaryota; kingdom Metazoa; phylum Chordata; class Chondrichthyes; order Torpediniformes; family Narcinidae; genus Narcine; species Narcine bancroftii. Next base: position 441,487,923 of record NC_091469.1, read on the forward strand.
CTGGGATCAGTTGAAGACTACCATACTGCAATCCACTGAAGAGGTACTGGGCTTCTCCTCCAGGAAAAACAAGGACTGGTTTGACGAAAACAGCCAGGAAATCCAGGAGCTGCTGGCAAAGAAGCGAGCTGCCCACCAGGCTCACCTTACAAAGCCGTCCTGTCCAGAGAAGAAACAAGCCTTCCGTCGCGCATGCAGCCATCTTCAGCGCAAACTCCGGGAGATCCAAAATGAGTGGTGGACTAGCCTCGCCAAACGAACCCAGCTCAGCGCGGACATTGGCGACTTCAGGGGTTTCTACGAGGCTCTAAAGGCTGTGTACGGCCCCTCACCCCAAGTCCAAAGCCCGCTGCGCAGCTCAGACGGCAAAGTCCTCCTCAGCGACAAGATCTCCATCCTCAACCGATGGTCAGAACACTTCCAATCTCTTTTCAGTGCCAACCGCTCAGTCCAAGATTCCGCCCTGCTCCAGCTCCCTCAACAGCCCCTAAGGCTAGAGCTGGTGCCAAATGCAACGCAACTATAAACATCCTAGTGGTTACTTTTCAAATGCTCTAATGGAGTAACAATAGCAGGAGCACAAATTAAATTGCCTTCATCAGCTAGACTATTGCAATGTGCAGAAACCTAAAATAGTTGTATGGTTTTATCCTTCCAAATCCTACTGCTTTTATATTATTGAATCCTAATTGAACAATTATTGGACACCTCTCAGCAAGAATACTGTGGCATGAAAGCCTACTCCTCAGATTTGAACTATATTGGCACATGTCCAATATTGAAAAAAGTGATATATTGTCAGAAGAGTCACCCGTTTGTTGAGATGATAAACTGAGGCTCCATTTGTCCTCTCAGATTTACTCTTAGAAAAGCAGTTGGATTCACCCAGACTGCCAATTATGTATTTAACCAATACCTAAAACAGATGATTTGATCATTTACCTCAATGCTCGTATGGAACGTTGGGACGTGCTTTATTTCAAACATCACAACATTGATGGCACTTCAAAATTACTTCCAAGTAAACCAAATTGTGCTGCAAATTCTTGGCGTGTCTGGAAGGATCAAAAGAGGGAGAAACATAGCCAACATTTCATGTCAATAACCTGTCATTGGAACTGGAAAAAAAATTAGATACAAAACTAAGTTCCAGATGAAGGAGGAAGGGGCAGAGAGAAGAAAAAAAAATAGATTATCTGTGAAAGGACAAGGACCAGAGAAAGTTGAAGAGGGAACATCAAAGAGGGAAGTAAATAATGATGAGGGGCATATATAGCAAGAAATGAAATCAGGGAGGAGAGAAAAAAATTGCAAAGTAATGGAAATAAGACCAGAATGATTGATTATTTAAAACTGTTTAACTCGATCATGAGTACGCAAAGCGATAGCATTCATGGTCAAAAGATGAGGTGCAGTTCCTTAAGTTTTCCCTGAGCTTCACTGGAAAAATGGTAGGAGACAAATGGCAGATCACAGGGAGAGCAAGATGGACAGTTAAAGTGGCAGGCAACTGGAAGTTCGTGGTCACCATGGCCAACTGAATGGTCAGGTTTGCAAAACAGATACCCAACTGGCTAAAAGTATTTTATAGGCTATAAAGCATTTTGAGGTACCGCACTTAGATCTGTGAATGGTGCATTAAATTCAAATCATTTTCATATTTGTATAATAAAATATCAAACAAAATACCCCACTTAAATGGACCTAAAAGTGAACACCACATCAATCCTTAAAATAATGGTTGGCATAGTAGTGAGCAATATGCTGTTGCAATGCTCGCAACCAAGGTTTGATTCCAGCACTGTCTCTAAAGAGCTTGTAGGTTCTCCCCATTTCTGTGCGAGTTTCCTCCGGGTTCTCCAGTTTCTTCCCACCCTTCAAAATCTTATGGGGATTGTAGGTCAATTGGGTGTAATTGGGCGGCACGGGCCTGTGGGCCAGAAGGGCCTGAAGGGCCTGTTACCAATTCAGCTCAATTCGCATACCCACCACCTTCTGTGTGAAGGTTTTACATTTTTCCCTTAAATTGGTGCCCTAGAGTTTTAAATTTAAGGTGGAAATGGAGCAGCTGGGGCAGGACAGAATAGCGCCTGTTGAACAAATTGGGCTAAAGCTGAAGAGTGGATAAGAGGGTAGCCACATCTTCAGATGATAAAGACACTGGGAAATAATAGTTGGAATGCAAAATGAAAGCAGAGAAGGACAATGAGAAAGCCAAACGATGATAAGGAAGCTCTGTAAATCCCTAGTGAGACCACATTTAAAACATTATGTTCAGTTCTGGTCACCTCATTAGAGAAAGGATGTGGAAGCTAATGGAGAGGGTGTACAGGAGATTTGCCATGATGTTGCCTGGATCGGAAAATGTCTTACAAGTCAAGGTTAGCAGAGCCAGGGCTTTTTTCCATTGGAGCAAAGGAGGATGAGAGGTGACTTAGAGGTCTACAAGATTATGAAAGGGACAAATGAGGTAGACAGCCAGCACCTATTTCCCAAGGCAGAAGTAACACCAGAGAATATCTGTACAAAGTGATGAAAGGAAAGTTTAGAGGAGACATCAGTTTTATGTTGTGGGTGCCTTGAATGCATTGCCGGGGTGATAGTGGAGGTTGGAAACATTTAAGAGATTCTTAGACAAGCACATGGATGAAAGAAAAATGGAGAGTTATAAGGCAGGGAGGGCTTAGGATTTTTAATTAGTTTTGATGTATGACCAAAGATATTCTGGAATATTCTTGAATATGCTGGAATATTCTATGAAACCTTTATAAAGATGTCCAATTAGTCAGAGCCTGACCTAACTCAAGGCAGTAGCCAAGGTTAAAAAAAATACTTAAAACAGAAATCCAAAGTAATGTGGATTATCCCAATAACTAGCTAAACATGGATGAAGCTAATCTAAGTGGCACTGTCTGATTAAAAAGGTACTGGTGTGAGAGTAAAGTGTTGTACCAAGTTAAATGTTAGTGATATGGGTGGATAACATTGGGGGAAGGTGACCTCATGCTTGTGAATAATATGCCAAAGGACAGGAAGCAAAGGAGTGTTATTGGAGTGCATCCAAGGAGCGGCAAGTCATTTGATCTTGGCCAACAAGTATCAACCAGAATTTATATCAAGATCCATGGCCAGTAAATGGGGGTCAATAAACCGAGAGATTTCTCATAAATCAATATGCCTTTGTAATTACATAACTGACATGACAAACTGCCAGCTAAAAAAAAATCATGCTGATATTTTCTACATGCATGTTTAAGGCATAAATCCCTGTTCATAAATTTGCTGCACTGTCTATCCAAATATCATTAGTCGTGTCAACTGAGAACAAATTGCTCGAGAGAAATGTGGCAGCATAAATTCTGAAGGAGGAGGTTTAATTCACAGTGGGAGTAACCATCATTTGGCTAGCTGAAACATCCACGCCATACTCAGAAGGAATTGACTCATTGGAGCACAAAATAATAGGTTTCAGGAAGAGAAACCTAAATAAGGTGAACATGGCCCAGTACTCCATCGCACATCTCAAGGAGCACATCGCAAAGCTCTTCATGATAAAGGTGTAGCAGTGCTTTCACTTGGAATCCATTCAGATAATGTAAGGAACTAATTACCATTCATTGCATAGATTTGAAAGTTGTGCTTCCCAATTTATGCACCATTCAGTTACACAGTATTATACACATTCCATGAAGGTCTATCCCATTCTGTTTCAATATGCATAAATTGCCTCATTACTTGCTTTCAATTTTTTTTTGTACATTCATTACTAGACAAAATTTTCAGCATCGAGATCTGCAGTTTTATTTTCAGCAAGGAATGCACGTGCAAAAGAGACATTGATTTCTACTTTATTGATCAGGCTGTTGCTGGAATCTTACCAATCTATCAACAACAAAACATTCACCTTTCAAAAAGATATCGAGGCTTGTCTCCACAACCATTTTTCTTCACACATCCAGGATTTCCAAAATAAACACACTAATCTGAGCTTTTTCTTGGGAGGAGACCAACAGAAACCAGAGGGAAATATTCAAGGACATGCTCGAAGCCTCCTGCAAAGATGCAAACTCCTCAAGTTTTTCCAAGGAATCTAAAATAATACTCAGCAAATGTTGGAAATTCTCAGCAGATTAAGGTGCATCTGTGGAGCTTCTAGCCCATGCACTCACCCCAGGTAAACAGGAGAGCAGTGGCGATGGAGGTGGAAGGGAAGAACGCAATGAGTTGAAGTAACAGTGGTAGATTAATTCAGATGGACACTTACCCCCCCCCCCCAGCACATAACATGTACAGAATTTTCCTCAAAAACCAATGAGCATCAAAGGATTAATGGGATAGAGAAGCAAATTTCATTGAATGCACATATATTCAGTGTGTTTTCAACAGACCGTCAATATTCTCTGTACAGCAATGGTCATAAAGACTGGCAGACAGATTACAAGCTTTTTCCTGGTTTGTTCATTGGAATAACAAGAAACTGATTTTGGCCAGTAAAGGATTGTTGTTTAATGATTCATAACCCCATGGCTTTGTGATGAAGGGAACAATATCAACAATTTTCAAAAGAAATTGGGATGAAAATCCAAGGGAAAGGATTCAGATGGGCAATAAATATAGGCTAACAACAGGCTGTATGAAAAGAACAAGGCATAGACAAGAATAGGTGTAATAAGGTTATTTCCCATGGTGGGAGAGTCCAGCATAAAAGGGCACAACTTCAGGAGGGGGGGGGGTGGTCTACTTAGAACAAAGATGTGAGGAATTCTTTTGCCAGAGGGTGGTGAATCTGTGCAATTTGTTGCCACAGGCAGTTGTGGAGGATGTCATTGGGTGTATTCAGGGGATCAAAAGTTATGGGGAGAAGGCCAGGCAGAGGGGCTGAGTGGCAAAATGGATCATCCTATGATTGGTTGGCAGGACAAACTCAATGGGCTGAATAGCCTATTTCTGTTCCCATTTCTTCTGGTCTTATCATTAGTTTATTTAAAAGCTTTGTCTCAGAATTTGCATCTAGAAGTGGAAATACACAAAAAGGGACAGACTAGTCACTTTTGAGAATCTTAGCAAAATAAATAACAAAAATTGTGAGAGTGACAGAGGAGATAGAAGGGAGAGATCCAATAGCATTCTTTAGGGAATGGATCCCAAAAATATTGAGAAGGGATAGAGTTGGGGGGGGGCCTTCAAATAGAAAGAGTTAGTTGCTCTCCCCTTCCAAAGCTGGGACTGGGACTGAAACCCCCGATTAGATCGGCTACTTTTCAGGAGCGGGGAAAAAATCTTACGGACAGCAGCCCTAGGATCAAGGGAGAGGGGTGGCCCTGTGGAAATACAAGGGGGGCAAAGCCCTCTTCTATCTGGATGTCACCATGATGCTTCTTAAAAAAGGCAAGGCATTTGATCCTGTTAGGAAAATATTGAGGCATAAAGATATTGGATCAACTTTATTGTATCTAGCGACCTTGAAAATATTCCTGACAACAAGAGGGAGGGAATATTTCACTGAGGCTGGAGAGGCACTGAAATATGCCAATAATTTGGCCCCACCCAAAAAAAATCCCCAAGGGAATTGGGAGAGAAGGAACATCAAGCCAAATATATTTTTCAACTGGAATTTTTTTTTACATTTTGTTTTAATTTTTTAGGATTTATTTTATATTTGGCCAGCAGGAACAAAATAAAATCCACTATGGATTGGGTGAGAGGAAAGTATCCAGTGAGAGAGGTAAGGGGGGGGGGGGGGGGCAATCAAAATAAAAGCTGGTGCAATGGATGAAACAATCAAGTTCTTGAGCGTTAATGTTAATGGCTTAAATGGATTGGTGAAGAGGAAAAAAGTCTTGGTACATGTTAAAAAATGAAGGTGGATATGGCCTTCCTGCAAGAGACCCACCTTACAAATAGTGAACATTAAAAACTTAAAAAAGCCTAGGTGAGACAAGTGATAGCGTCCTCCTTTAGGTCCAAGGCCAGGGGAGTAGCTATTTTAATAGGGAAAAATGTCCCGTTAAAGGTCGAAAGCACAATCATAGACCCTACAGGCAGATATGTAATGGTACATTGTCAAATAGATTCTGAATCCTGCACACTCATGTACGTATATGCCCCTAATTTTGACGACAAAAAGTCTTCTTGCAATTGGCAGAAAGGTGGGAAAATGTCTTAATTGGAGGGGATTTCAACTTTTGCCAGGATCCGGCAATGGACAAATCAGCCAAGAAAGTGACAAGAGCTAGGGCGTAAAAAGCAACTCTGGTGTTCATGAAAGGGTTAAATCTGGTGGATGCTTGGAGACGATGGCATCTGAGGGAGAGGGATTATTCCTTCTAAAACAGCACAACTCTTACACCAGAATTGACTTGTTTCTTGCTTTGGCTCAGCTAGAGGGTAGAATTGTAGAAACTGAATATACAGCTAGGCTATTATCAGATCATTCGCCTTTGACTCTATCTATTGCTATGTCAAATAAACAGGCCACAGCATACATGTGGCACCTTAATCCATTGCTATAGAAAAAAACTGGAGTTTTGCAGTTATATTAGAGTACAAATGGAAATGTTCTGCGAAACTAACTGTGCCTCCACTGCCAATAAATTTTTGCTAGGGGATACGTTAAAAGCCTATCTGAGAGAACAAATAATTGGATATACTAAAAGTATTACAAAAGAGTATATCAGGGAGGTCAATGAATTGGACAAGAGATAAATCAATTGGAAAAGGACTACCAATGGTCAGGCGCTGAGAGAACGTACAGAACATTAATAAATTAAAAAGTTCAAGTACATCACTTCTTAAACATACAAAATGGAAAAAGCAATATTAAGATCTAAGCAAAGGTACTACGAGCTGGGGGGAAAAGCTCACAAGGTACTGTCCTGGCAGTTGAAGGTAGAGGAATCTGCAGGGAAAATCAACACAATTCAAACAGGGCCAGACAAGATTTCTTATAAACTGATAGAAATAAATAAAGCATTTAGACAGTTCTATATGCAATTATACAGATACGAGTCAAAGAGGGATTTGGATAAAATGGAAGAATTCTTGTCCAACCTAGAATTTGAGGAACAAGAGGGGTTAGATACTCCCTTTTTGGAGGAAGAAATAAGAAAACCACTGAGCTCGCTGCAGCCCAATAGATTCCAGGTGAGGTTGGGTTCCCTCCTGAGTTCAATTTAGAATTCAGAGACTCGTTAATGCCACTAATTATGTATGTGGTGAAATAGGCAGCTGAGTCCCATACCCTCCCGGAGTCTTTATTGGTTCCAATAATTATGGCAATTCCTATAGTCCAATCTCACTTTTGAACACTGACTACAAAATAATAGCAAAGCTTTGGCAAATAGACTGGCTCGGTATTGGCCAAAACGAGTAAATCAGGATCAGGTGGGGTTCGTGCAGAGAAGACAATCGGCAGACATTATAAGTAGGTTACTTGACATCATGCTCCTAGCACAGTCAAGGGAAGATCCAAGTATAGCCATATCACGACACTGAGAAAGCCTTTGATAGACTGGAGTGGGACTTTTTGGTGAAAGTGCTAGAGAAATTTGGATTTGGACATTCATTCATAAATTGGGTTAAAGCATTGTTCAACAAACCGAAGGTCAAAATTATCACTAATCGGCAAACATCTTCAGCTTTCCCACTGACCAAATCTAGTAGACAGGGTTGTCTGCTATCCCCTGCTCTATTCGCATTGGCGATTGAACTGTTATGTATTAAATGGTTTCAATGGGCCAGGAAGAACAGAAAATTAACCTGTTCGCAGATGATGTTTTGATGTATTTGACAGCCAACAGGGTCTTAGGCCAGGCTGCGGACTATGACAAAATTTTGTGATATAAAATTAATTATGATAAAAGTGAAATAATGCCACTAACGAGAAATACCACCAGGAGAGGAAGTTTAAGAGGCTACAAAAGGGGACAAAATATTTATGAATATGGATAGATAAGAATTTACAAAATTTATATAAATTGAATTATCTCCCCCTAGTTGGAAACATCGAGGAGGACTTACGCAGGTGGATGCACCTGCCGATCATGTTAATGGGCATGGTTAGCTGCATTAAAATGAAATGATGCCAAGACTACAATACCTCTTCCAATCTTTGCCCATACCGCTGCCAAAACACTCAGTGGATGTTTCAGACAATTCTTGTGGAAGAACAAAGTAGCTAGAGTCTATCTACATGGACAAAATAATCTGGGACAATAGCCTGGGAGGGATGAGGCTCCCAGATTTTTAAAAAATATTATTGGGCAGCCTAGGCAAGGTTCTTTAGAGGGGACAGTTTACCCTCCTGGCCACAAATTGGTCTACACATGGTAGGGGAGGGGATAGCAGGAGACATTATTTACAAATAGGATACTAAATTAATATAAATTACACAAAAAACAGACAACACGATATTAAAGCACTTAATTCAAACATGGCAAAAAAAGTTTATTGGTTAAAAATAGTGTTGTCCGCTAAAACGCCCCTAACCCAGAATAAATTAATCCCCATGACTATGGGTAATAAGATCCTGGACACCTTGTGCCAGAAAGGGATCAGATATGTTGAGGACTGCTACAAGGAGGGGAAGTTTATGTCATTTGAACAACTAAAAAATAAATTCAACATCAAACAAGACTTTCTTCTGCTATCTTCAACTAAGATCTTTTTTGAGGGACAATTTAGGTCCATCTATGGCCATGCCATTGTGCAGTGACATGGAGGCTCTAATTCGAAGGGGGATCGCACATCAATTTATTTTGGCTATGTATCTCCTGTTCCAAATGAGAGTCCAAAATCGGATCTCCATAAGGCGAGACAAAGATGGGTGTTCGATTTGGGAACAACAATTCCTGAATGATGCTGGTCCGACCTTTGCCGGGCCAGCATGAAGGTGGTTATTAATTCCAGATATAGACTGGTGCAATACGACGTTTTGCACTAGTTATCTCTCACGCCCAAAAGATTACATAAGGTCAAACCAAAAATCTCACACTTGTATTTTAGATGTGGCGTAGAGACAGGAACTTTTGTGAGACACTTTTGGGTAGAATTATCGGACATTTTGTAAAAAAAAAGTCACAGGGGTGGAATATCCACAAGACCCAGCCTTGGTTCCTGCTGGGAGACATTGTGGACGCGTGTCCAAGATTGTTGAAACATCAAATTCAATTTGTGAAGGTTGCCTTGGCAGTGGCCAGGAAATGCATAATGGATACTTGGAAATCTGATTCTCAGCTCAGCATAGCAAAATGGAACATGGAGATGCAGTGCTGTGTTCCCCTGGAGAAAATTACTTACAACATTCGTTGAGGTGTGGCAGCCATACCTGTAACACGTCGAAACGCACGTGTGATTAGCCTCCCAACAGGAACAATTGGCTCTCACAAGCCCTGAAACATTGAGAAAGGGGAGACAACGTGGAAATCCTGCCAGGTCCCCTCCCCTTTTTGATCCTGATTTCTTTCCTTCCTTATATATTTTTAATAATTGATTTTTATGTTTTTGTTTAGGTTGAATGGGAGGGAGGGTGAACAACGGGGTGGGGGGGGGGGGAAGGAGGGAAAAGGGAGGATGGGAAACAACGAACTGTAAAAGGGGAGGATTCTTCCCCTATAACACTTGGTTAATATGAGTCTATAAAATTCTAAATAAAAAATTCAAAAAAAATTATATACTGTACATTAACATTTTTTTAAACCAAATTTTGTTTCTTACTTTGCTGATATCAAAATTGCTCCGAGTTATCAGGTGTCCTTCATTGTCTGACAGGAATGGTTGTAGTTCCCACATTAATATCCTATTTGTTGGGCATTGTCCATGTCCGTGTCTTTTAATGCAGCTCTCCAATCAAATACACCGACTCTCCATAACTTTAGAGTTTCCACTGTTTAGATGTATGACCCAGGTTTTGTTGTTCAGCAATTATGGCTTAGAACCATAAAAATTTACTCAGAACTATTGACTAAACATAATATTTTCAGATTACTTATTGAAATAACTGAAATTCGGAGCATTTCAAGTGATTACCTTGACTTCAAACTCTGCAACCTGTTTAAAGATATGCTAGATCAAAGACAACAACATGGGATTTCCACATCCAACTGGAGATAAGATGAAAATCCAAAGTGGCCTGTTTCCATGCAATAACATTCTATGATTCGACTCAACAATTCAATGAGTTGAATGGCCGACATTTTCTATGCTCCTAGTGCACTTGGTCTCCAATCCTTTTGGGTATTACTCTGGGAAGGTTTGTCTCTTCAGAGGGCTACACTTCCATTCTTAAACAATAGGCCTTTACATGGCCAAATGCAAGTTCGGAATGGCCAAAGAATGAATAACTAACTGAGGCAATCATGTTCCACACCTTCAGTCACCCTGTGGTACTCCCTTGAATTGGCCATTATTCAGCACAATTCTTAACATTAAATTCCACCAAGTTATTGAGGCCAAGGATGTATCACAGCTGAGCACAATGCTTCACATAGAAGAATGCCTCCAGCAAAAGTCTTTAGATTATAATCAGGAGGAGAAGCTCCAGCCAAGTATTCCTTTCATAACTTGGTCGCTCAGATCAACAGTAGCACTGTTATCTCTGTCGTCAGATACATAAACACAAACAAATGCTTGAAGATGTTACCTTCTAGACTGTCAGGGCAGAAGCTCACTGAGAAAATTTATATGCAGCCAAAAGCCATCAGCTTGTATATTTTTATGGTGCAGTTGGTTAATGGTACAGTAATTAGATTACATTTGCACTTATGAGGCTTTACTATCACAGTAATAGAAAACAACCTATCAACCTATCTGTGCATTTTTAGTGACGTTAGGGAGGGAGCTAGAAATATTTAAATGAAAATGTATTGCAAAGTTTTCACTCTCACAGCTTACAAAATTATGTATATCCAGGAAGATACAAGCTGATGCACAAATCTGTTTCGATTAGCCGTTTGGATAGAAAAGGAAATAGAGAAGGAGGCACTTCCTGGAGCCAAGGACAACAAAACTTATTTTAATATACACAGTGCTAAAACCCTTTCAGATGGTTAGTCAACTTTAAGCCCCAGGCTAGAACTTAAGAAAGTGCTTGTTGTGAAGCAACACATTGTACTTTCTGCATTGCGTCCATGTCTACTTAAAGGCTCACTACTCAATATGATAATGACTTACAGATTTGAATAACATTTCAAAGAACGGTAAAAATTCTGCACTCCAAGCACACGAGACCAGTCTTAAAAGAATCCTCAGGGCAGATTAAATGAACACAATGACCCCTGGCTTTTCACTATGGACCCATCAGAGGGAAGACAAAGGTTAACGGGGAAAAGATAAATGACAACAAAGGATCAGCAACTAGCTCTGACATAGCCTTATCATGGAAAGCAAAATTAGCAATAAACTTAGTTAAAGTTCTTCCCAGGTTTCTGGAATTTTCCAAAAAATGTTCAATAATTTTTTTAAAATGACAGCAAAGTGTCAGCTACTTCACACCAAGAGAATGCCCAACTTGCTCCCAAAACACAGCACTTCAACAATTGGTCTGATTTATGCTCAAACATTGTCACAGTCTCTGTCGCCAATTCTGGCAATGTATTCCACAGTCTTGCACCCGGTCCTATATCTTTTGAATTTTACATTTCATGCATCTCCCTTCATTTATTGGAAACAGCTTCGTTTCTTAAAACTCATTCCCATCCATCATTACTGGATTTTCAACGCATCAAAAAACCCCAATTGATGAAACAGTGGCAATTTTTCCAAGTATTTCTTTGCATCTGAAATCCTTAAAACCAGCATCATAGTCAATCTAAGCTCTTCCATTCTTCTTTATGACTGGAAACTGCTGACAGCAAATTTGTGCTGAAAATTTCTATGAAATCGAAGTTCAAATTTATTGCAGAGTACATACATGGCACGTGATTCCTTTTATAAATGGCTTTTAGTCACAGCTTCTGCCATAAAATCCAGTAATTTATTTTTTAATCATGATCTTTTCCCACTTGAAATCTTTAATGCCTTGTGCATAGGAAACATCATAGCCCTCTCACCACATCTCCTGGGCACATGGACTTCCAACAAAAAAGGTACTATCTTACTATCTTGCATTCATTGATAATGAATTCAATTAGCTACCTGTACAATAACAAGAATACAAGGCTTCAACATCCACCTTTAATGCCAAATCCTTTCTCCCTATACAGGTTCAAAAAGAAGTGGAAAATTACCCAAGTTGATGGAATGGATAGAAAATGGCAGCGCTGCCACTGGTGTGGACCCATGGGGAGCGAGGAGTGGAGATACAGCGCTCCCTTGGGGTCCAACCACCCAGTCAACTGCCGTCAGCTCCACACAGGCTTTGAACAGCCCGTTAAAGGAGCCGATGGTAGTTTTATTTAAAAGCCCATGACCGCGAGGTCTGCAGCTGAGATGCCGACGCTTCTGATCAGCAGCATCCATGGGGAGTAGTCAATGTTTCAGGCCTGAACCCTTCCTCAGAACTGCCAAAAATCAGGAAGATGCTTGAATAAAATGCTGAGGGGTGGAGGCAGGGAAGAGTGAGACGCACAGGCTAACGGGTAATAAGTAAATACAGGTAGGATGGTAGAAGAGGAAGAAGCTGACAAGTGATGGGGGAGAGGGCAGTGGACTAATAAAGATAGCTCTTTGATAGAAGGATGGGAAGGAGGTAGGGAGCTGGAGGAAGGGAGATCAAGGGATCAGGGGAGACCGAGGGATGAGAAAAAGAGAGACTGGGGTTGGGGGGGGTTAATAGAAATTGGAAAAGTTGATATTGATGCCGTTTGGTTGGAGAATGCCGAAACAAGGTGTTGTTCTTCCAATTGGCAGGTGGTCTCAACTGGGCATTTACAAGGTATTTAAGATGTGTGCTTGAAATGTTTTGGCACAGAAAACAATGGACTCAGAGCTAATCAGCATTAACAGTGACGCTCAGGAGAGAAATACTGAATTCCAGAGGTAAGGCGAGAGCTACTGACTTGGGCAGCAAGCCAGTAACTGAATGATCAAGGATCCATGGCCAAACAGAAGCCAATGAATATCATTTGGAAGCATCTCTAGTCATAACTTGCACAAAAATCAATGATCCAACCATCTGCAGTTTATCACAAAATTCATTTCAAAACCAATTCATTTTCTGTGCCTTAACTTTAGAACATAACAACACTAAAACTATGAAGGCAAAACATAAGCTAAAGCTGCTTTCATCGGATGCAAATGATGCGCCAGCAGACGCGGCTGGGGGAGTGCAGCTGGGGCGTTCAGGTGGCCGCGGAGAGGACGCCTTTCTGTCACCTTAACATGCCGGCTGAAGGAGAGCCACGTCTGAGTGATCGCCGGTTCCTGTGGACTGTGGCCGTAGTCCCACTGCTGCTTTCAGGTGCAATGGGGATTCTCCGAGCCAGAGAATATACCTACAGGAGGAGGGTTAGATAGGTGCTCCTCCTGGCCAGGTTCTCCACTTTCAGGTGGCCACCCGACAGCCGCATCAGGGTAGAAGGTTTTACAGTCGGTATTCTGGCCACCTGAAAGTGGCTAAAGTGAGTCCCTTTTCATGATTCTGAATATGTCCTCTAACATCAGTGCACTGTAGCTAGTAGAACCATCAGCAAAATGTGGGATGAAATCTGCCAACATTACTCAGAGGGCATCTTCCAAGTCCACAAAAGCTAAAGGCAGCAAACAGATGGAAATACCACCACTTGAAAAACCTCCTATGAATTCCATGCCCTCCTGTCTTAGAAGTGCATAACTGTCCTGCTTTGTCACTGGATCCAAATCCTGAATTCCCCACCAACAGCATAAGGAATTCATTTACCAAATAGACTGCAGTGAGTTGTGGTGGTGACCAACAATGCCCATGTTTCCAAAATGAAAGTTACTTCTATGTTCTTCCTATCACTTCCACAGTTGTGAACACTGAAACCAGGAGGTAGGAGTTAGTGGGAGAGGAGCATGGACAAATGGAGGGGGAAAAAAAACCAGCATTAATCTCCTATTAAATAAATATTGTATTTCAAGTGCCTTCCAATGTAGAAAAATGGGTGTGGGCAAGGGAACAGAATCGAAGTGCAGATATTAAATTGAGACTTTAAACTCACAAGGATGGTATCAAGAATCAGTCGAGGACTTGGTGTGAGTCGTGCTGACAGTGCATTTGTTGAAGTTGAGATAAATTGGGATGTGGCTAGACAGTGGTGAAATGCAAGGGGGAAGATTATTTGGTTCATTTTAACTACCCTTTCAGAGCTAATACATTTATTCCAACCAGAGGGATGACAACACAGCAGTCTACAATCTGCTACAACACAAGCAGCAAATAATTTCAGAAATTTAACAAAACTTAAAAATTCATTCACTGCCAATTCTTGTAAGAGGAAACGAAGCCTTAATCCAACAATCTGGAACAAGGTTCATTAGAAACTCATGAAACTTCAGGCTCAACAATAGCGTTTATGAGGAGAAAATTTAGCAAGCTTTACTGAATCCCAATGATTAAACATTAAAATCAATGAATACAAGAAAGACCACACTTCAACAAAAGTTGTTTCAATTATACATTCATCTCTGAATGAAAACTATATGTATGCATTTATGTATATAAAAGACACAAATATATAAAAATGTGAATGACTGAATGGATATCGAATGCTCAAGGGCACCTTGCTGAATGAACCTTGTGATTTTTGGGATATACATCCCAGTAACTTTCAAAGTTGATGAACCTTGAGCATCCAATATCCAGTCACCCCTTTGTCTTTGTTCTCAATTCCTCCATCAATAGCTGATGTAGGCTTGTCGCGGTCACATAGCTACCTTCGTCAGGGGGAGGAGGAGAGTGGGTGTCAGGCTCATCCATATGGTAGTGAGCCAATGAGAAGGTCAGAGGAGTTTAGCTGGGTGGTGTTTGGGGAGTTGAAGAGTGCAATGTTGTGTAGTGAATAATAAAGAAAGTCGATTTCATGGTGTACTGAAAGAAACGATAGAGTGTATTTTTTATTTGTTTGCAAACTGTGGGAAATCAGTGCCATTACATTCAGCCCTCGAAGTAATATTCATCTGAACAGTATCCACCCCATGTTTTTCCCTCTCCCATAGCTTTTCCTTTCAATAACAGATGGTCATCAAATATCTGTTATTTTAAAAAAACAAACATTTTTTGGGGGGAGTGTTTGTCGGATTATTTTATCAATGCAAACCTTCTCAAAACAGCAAACATACCTGGAATAAAGGAACCTAATGCATTCCAAAGCCAATACAATTGTCAATCACCACCTTCTCACTTAAGTATATAATGTTCCACCTACTTCAATAGGCAGTGACAGTTAAAACAAATGGTAAAATACTGAAAGAGAGGTGTGAACCATTTCATTTAAATTCAATCAAGAAATTGAACTACTGGCAATTGTTGATAAATTTATGACATTCCTCTAAAATAACCCTCTTCCTCAAATTTATTCAACTTATTCATGGTTGAAGAAAACAAATTTTGGATGAACATAACTTTCTACTAAATGAATGCCCAATATGTTCTAAGGAGTTTTTATTTTTGCTTTTCTTCCCCTAGTGAAGCAACACCAAAGTTATCTCATTATATTTTAAAAGGAAGAAATACAATTGAATTTTTCAAAGTCCCAAATACAGACTTGAAAATTACCCATTAACATCACCGCTTCTCTATTTACTGTTGCTGCAGGACTTTGTTGTGTACAAACAGCCCTGCGGTTACCCTGTAGTAGCATACCACCGCAGCCATCGGGCCGGCGCTCCGGACGGCGAGTGCAACTCAGAGCCAGCAGACCACGCAGTGGCACTGGCCCCAGCAAGCAGAGGCCAACATCCCCAACATGGCACTGGCCCCAGCAAGCAGAGGCCAACATCCCCAACATGGCACTGGCCCCAGCAAGCAGAGGCCAACATCCCCAACATGGCACTGGCCCCAGCAAGCAGAGGCCAACATCCCCAACATGGCACTGGCCCCAGCAAGCAGAGGCCAACATCCCCAACATGGCACTGGCCCATGCTGCACGGCCAACAGATCTTTTGCTAATTGCCCAAAGTGACAGCTATGTTCTACTTCTAGAATGTGGAAAATTAGAGAAGTCACCAGTGTCAATCATGACTGGACCTTCAAGAATTGTATCCAACTGCAGTTCCTCAGAAGTTATGGCAGAGGCTTTGGTGAGAATTTACCAAAATTCTCTGGACTCTGGGCAGGTCCTGGTGGATTGGAAGATGGTGAATGTCACACTATTATTTAAAAAAGGATGTAGACAAAAGGCAGGGAACTAAAAGCCAGTTCGTTTAAGATCAGTGGCTGGGAAAATACTTGAAGCAGAGAATTGGGATACAGAGGTGTTGGCAATCAGTGGTGAGCGGGGTGCTGCAGCGATTGCAACTGTTCACGATGTATAGTAATAATCTGGAAGAGAGAAGACTGTAGTGATGACACTAAATTGAGGGGAAAAGTAAATTGTGCAGAGGATACGGAGAGTCTGCAGAGTGATATGGATAGGTTAAGTGGTCTAGCAGATGGAGCACAATGTTGGTAAATGTGAGGTTAGCCACTTTGGAAGGTAAAATGGAAGATCAGATTATTATTTAAATGGCAATCGATTGTAGCATGCTGCCCTGCAGAAGGCCTTGAGGTGCTTGTGCATGAATCACAAAAGGTTGGTTTGCAGGTGCAGCAGAAAATCAGGAAGGCAAATGGAAAGCTGGGCTTCATTGCTGGAGGGGTTGAATTTAAGAGCAGGGAGGTTATGCTGCAACTGTACAAGGTACTGGTGAGGCCGCATCAGGAGTACCATGTGCAGTTCCACACTCCCTACTTGAGGAATGATATACTAGCTTTGAAGAGGGTCCAGTGGAGGTTCACCAGGTTGATTCTAGAGATGAAGGGGTTGGCCTATGAGGAGAGATTGAGTCATCTGGAACTGTACTTGCTGGATTTTAGAAGAATTAGAGGGGGTATTATAGAAATGATTAAAATTATGAAAGGAATAGAGGTAGGCAAGTTGCTTCTATTTGGCAGGGGAGACCAGAACAAGGGGACATAACCTCAAGATCCAAGGGAGTAGATTTAAAATGGAGATGAGGAGGAACTGCTTTCCCAGAGGGTGGTGAATCTATGGAATTCGCTGCCCATTGAAGCAGTGGAGGGTACCTCAGTAAATATATTAAAGACAAGGTTAGATATATTTTTACAAAGTAGAGGAATTAAGGGATATGGGAAAAGATAGGTGAGTGGAGATGAGCCTATCATCAGATCAGCCATGATCTTACTGAAAGGAAGACCAGGCTCCACGTGCCGGATGGCCTCCTCTTGCACCTATTTCTTGTGTTCTTATGTTCTCAGACGCTTTAGGGAACTGGTGCTGGATGAACTCCAGGAAGACAAGAGTTACAGGAAGACAGTTACATCCAAGAGGCAGGAGCCAGGTAGTTGGGTGCTGCCAGGAGAGGGAAAGGGAACATGCAGACAGTGCAGGGTACCCCTGTGGCCATTCCCCTCAATAACAAGTAAACTGTTTTGGAAGTAAAACACAAACGTCTGCAGACACCATTGTTAAAGTAAAAACACAATGTTGGAGAAACTATAAAGGTCAATAGTGTCCTTTATTAGTAAAGATAAATAACTGACATTTTGGGCTTGAGCCCTTCAAGGCATGAAAAAATGTTGGCAGGCATCAGTCCAAAAAGGTAAAGGGGTGGGGGGGGGGGGCGGGTGGTGTTGAGGGAAGAGCCTGGTCCTAAAGGCAGGAGGAATAGGTAAAGAAGGGTGGGAGAGCACAGCAGCAAGCGGGGGAAGGAGGGATGGCTGCGTGATAGTGAGGGAAGGGTGTTGAGAGCTGAGGGAAAGAAGGCAGTAGGATGAAAAGGGAGGAAGAAAGGAAAGCCAGTTAGCAGAAACTGCAGAAGTCGATGTTAATGCCATCTGGATGGAGAGTGCCCAAACGGAAAATCAGGCGCTGTTCCTCCAATTTACAGGTGGGCTTGGTGGGATAGTACACGAAGCCATGGACAGACATGCGGGTATGGGAATGTGACACAGAAATGAAATGGTTGGCCACAAGGGGGTCTGTCACTGGTGCAGACTCAGTGAAGGTGCTCAACATTTGTCCTTTCACCTTTTTGAATTCACCCTTCCAGCGATGCAGTCTGCATCCAGGTGAAGCAGCAATTTACTTGCACTTCTTTAGATTGTTTTTGGTGCCCATAATGTAGTTTCCTCTACCAAGGAAATATCATACTCAGTTTGTCTTATTACCTTTCAGAGCACCTTCTTTCAGTCCACAGAGACGATCCAGGGCCAGTCACTTTAATTTTCATCCCACTCTGACTTCCTGTGCTTTCATCAACCCCAATAGAAGCTTGAGGAACAGAATATCATCATCTGTTTAAAGGTGTTGCAAACCTTTGGAACTCAATATTCAAGGAATTCATTCAAGGAATTTATTGAAGCCAGCTAGTCCTGTTGTAGGTTATCCCTCTGTAATATTCTTTCGTTTCCAGTGACATTTGCAACAACTGACTTGCACTTCACAGCTTTTACAAGTTCCATTGATTTTCTCTCTCCGCTGGTCTCCAACAGTCCACATCATTCAAACAAACAGCTCAATGTTTAATCCCCACTTCCCTGACACATTCTTTTTGCTGTATTCACCTGCAACTTCAAAGCTTTTTTTTCCCCTATTTCCCAAATCTGATGAAGGGCCTTTTACCCAAATTGTTCATTTAATTTTGAAACGTACTGGGGGTGTAGATTAATTGGGCAGCACGGACTCGTGGTAGAATGAATGCTTCCAACATTTTCTGTGTTTAGTTCAGATTTCCACCACCATCTGCAGGGGTTTTTTTTTCAATTTTTAATTTACAAAAGGTTGGTGGGCATATGTAGAAGTATTTTTTTTAAAAAAGATGTTTAGTTCTTGTGATCTTGAAGAATTCAAAAGAGAATTCAATAAATGAAGTGAAAGAACACTGAAAGAGCTGCGGCAAGAGCAGGAAGTGTGATTAATAAAATCGAATAAAATGAAATTGTAGGTTTATATCAGAAATATATACCAACCCTCACTCTCCTTGAAAAAGTGATACATCCGTTTGAAAATAAAACAAAAATTAAACTTACTCTAAAATGCAAATGAATGTCATTATTGCCAGTGACATTTCTCAATGCAGTTCTAGTCATTCAAGTAAATGATCCCCTGAAATCAATACCTTCAGTAAACATTTGCTCAGTTCAATTTCAACTATGGCCCAAATAGGTGTTATTGAAAATATAGATCATTTGTTTGGGAAGACAGTGGAAAACCCTATTGTTGTTTTGATGTAAATGAGATCTGGGTGTTTGAATGATTTAATCTGGCAAGAAATTTTAGGTGAACTGGAAAAGACTGATTGACTATAGAGGCAAACAAGAAAGGCCGCAGATGTCTGTCCAAGGCCTTTTTTACTGCCAAGTTGAAGCCACACACAAATTAGAATACCCCATATTCTGTCAGGCCAGTCTTCAACCAGGCAGCATTAACATCAACCTCCAATTTCTGGTAGTCTCCCCTTTATTTTCTTATCCCCCTCCCCCACCTTTGCTTTTCCTGATCCCTTAGTTGCCATTCCTACTCCTCTTTTTCCCTCCCCCCTCAACTTACACCTTCCTTCCTCTCGCTCCACATCTTATTCCTTTCATTCCATGATTTAATGTCCTCTCTGATCAGAGTGCATCTTCCTTTGTCCATTTTTTCTTATCACCTCTTAGTTTCTTACATTATTCCAATTTCTTCTCCCTTCTGAACCCACCTTTCCCCTCCCACTTATATCCACCTATCATCTACCAGCTCATGCTCCTCTCCGTCTACCCAGACTTTTATTGGCCTCTTTCTGGCCTCTTTCTTCCCAGAAAGGATGAAGGGTTTCAGCCCGTTATGTTGACTATTACCTTCCAACAATGCTGCCTGACCCACTGAGTTCCTCCAGAATTTTGATTGTTAACCACCTATGGAGCTTTATTTAGTGCCAATAAGGCTTTGATGATTATTCAAGTTACAAGTTTATCATCACGTCTACTGGGGTAATAGTGAGAAAATTCATAATGTAAGCATCATCCACTAGTTAACCCCAACATGGTACAGCAGTGAATACAGAGTTACAATGAGAGACCAGTTACAATAAGGGTGGCATGGTTAGTGTAGTGGTTAGCACATTTCTATTACAGCACTAACAACCTGGGTTTGAATCTGTTGCCGTCTGTAAGCAGTTTATAAGTTCTCCCTGTGACCTGCGTGGGTTTCCTTCAGATGCTCCATTTTGCTCCCACATTCAAAAGATGTACAGGTTAACTGGTTATATGCATGTAATTGATCAGCACCGGCAAATGGGTCGGAAGGGTCTGTAACCAACAAAAAAAAAAGCAGAGCACCCCAGACAATGTTATTTTACTAGTGTGAGGTTCATTCCGGAGGCTGAGAATGACCAGAAAGAAATGGTCCTTCAATATAGTTGTGCACGATCTCATACTTATGAATCCTCTTCCCAACAGAAGGAGAGTGAAGTGAGTGTGACCAGGGTGGGATGAATCCTTTAATTTGTTGGTTACTTTTAGGAGGCAACAGGAAATGGGCATGAAGTTGATGAAGGGGAGTGGGGGGGGGGGGGGAGGAGAGAAATTGAGTGATGATCTGAGCTGCATTCACAACTCTGCATTTCATGTACCATGCAGTGAGGAAACCTGACAGGATACTTTCAGTGGTGCATCTGTTGAAGTCATTGAAAAATGCAGATGACATGCTAAATTTGCACTTCTTCTGAGGAAGTTGAGGCACTGGCAGACTTTTCTAGCCTTTGCATCAATGTTGGTGGACCAGGATGAGTCACTAGCGATATTTAACCCGAGGAATTTGAAGCCTCTCTCAACCTCAGCACAAATGATGCAAACAGTTGAGTGTGCTCTACTGCTCTTCCTGGTTTACAACCAATTCCTTAATCTTGCCCACAGTGAGGAAGAGATTCTTGTCCCTCTATCTCCCTTATATTATCCCAACTTGTAGTTGTTCGAGATCCTGCTACAACACCGGTGTCATCTGCATATTTATAGATATAGTTGGCAAGGTGTTTGGCCATAGTTATGAATGGACAGGGGCACCAATCTTCAAGATTACTGTGCAGGAAGTGTCATCACCAACCCACACTGCTTGTGGTCAGCAGATCAGGAAGTGTGGATCCAGTTGCAACGAAGAATGCGGAGACCAAGGTCACGGAGTTTGAGATGAGCTAATTTAGCACTATTTTGCTGAAGGTAGAACTGTCATCCATGAAGAGTAGTTCCAGGATTGAGTTTAGGGCCAGGGACCTGGTGCCTGCCCACAGACTGGAGTGGGTGAAGAGTGACTGGGAGGCATGAGTTAATTGTTCATGACCAATTTCTCGAAGCACTTCAAAACGACAGAACCATCAGGCAGAAGTTATTTAGGCCCATTTTATACTTTTTGGCAGAGGTATGATATTGGCTCTCATGAAGTAGGTGCATACTCCTGCCAGCTGGTCTATGCAGGCTCAGAGCACATCTAGGGACTGCATCGCTCTCTGGAGGTTCTCAATATGGAAAGCCGGTTTGATATTTGCTGCGGTGACCATGGTACAGGATAGAGGTTGAAGTAGTGAGAACTACTGACTCACTAGCCTCCTGCTTGAAGTGAGCACAAAATACATTGAGCTGGTTGGGGAGGAATGCACGATTGCTTGATATTCGGCCCAGCATACTCCACCACAGACATCTGGTGTCCAGAAGTTCATCTGGGACTCGCCTTTGGCTTGGTACAGCCTCTTGCTATCTCTGTTGACCTTGCAGAAGTCCGACCTGGATCTCTTGAGTATGGCTCGATCACCTGGTTGGAATGGCTCTGACCAGGCCTTCAACAATGAGTGGACCTTGCACTTTAGCCATGGTTTATAAATGAGGAACTCACAGATTACATGCAACTGCCGAAGTAATCCAAGTATTATTCAGAGCTTTTTTTTCCTCCCTCAAGACAACTAAATAACTTAATCCTTGAAATTCATAGAAAATACAAAACATTCACACCATTATTAGCTAACCCACAAGTTTGTGCCAGGCTTGTCAAAATACCCAATTATTGGTAACAAAAAGTT
Organism: Narcine bancroftii; assembly: GCF_036971445.1. Classification (NCBI taxonomy): domain Eukaryota; kingdom Metazoa; phylum Chordata; class Chondrichthyes; order Torpediniformes; family Narcinidae; genus Narcine; species Narcine bancroftii. The sequence goes on from NC_091469.1 coordinate 441,510,087, forward strand.
ATTTCTTTGATCTTATATGGAGAAAGCATGAAATGATTCTGCTCTTTGTAACCAATGATGGAGAGTTAAAAATGGGGGTGGGGGTGGAGGGGATATGACTTTGGCAATGGGATAGAATTAAACACCGAATAGCGTAAAAATCTCTGGTATCTGACAGCCATGTGAACTGGTAGATGCCAAATAAGTGAATTTTCCAGTTGCTTGAGATTGTGTGTTGCATGGATTAGTGAATTAACGACAAGGTGCACCAATTTGAAACTTCCTTATTTTTTGCCAATTTATTTTCCACAATTTCTTTACCAGTTGTTTGAGGCTACAATTCCAGGCGATAGGGGTTTTTACTGTATTATATAAATACTCAGCAGGTCACATATCTTTTGTGGATTCAGATACTGAATTGTGATGAAAGACAATCTGAAACATTAATACTGTTTTTCTCTCCACAAAATCCTGATGCACACTTCCAGCATTTACTGGTTTTATTCCCAATTTGCAGGATCTGCAATGTTTTGCTTTTCAAATGGAAATTATGGATCCAACCAGAGCTACTACCTCTGCCAACACTAGATCATGTTTGAATTGCTAATACAGACAGTTTCACCCCAGTATCTTTCTGATGAACTTTGAAATTTAGGCTACTTGTGATGAGATTCCTTAAATAAGAACTGAAAATCTAGAGCCTTTGCAAGCTCAGAGCAGCTTTAATCTGAATACTGTCAGTCAACTTGTGGACAAGTTCGAACAAGGATCATTAATGTAGTCTGAAAAACCAAAGATCAATGTATGGCACCATTACAGGATCATTTCTTAACCAATTCACACAAAAAAAATTGGTGACCATACAGTTGAAAGGTGGTAGAACGCTAGAGCAGAGAGTTAAATGAGCAAAGTACTTCAAAATTCTGAGCAACCCTTCAAGAGTACAAAGTCACATTCGACTTTGTGAATCATGATCTCTTGTTCCTGCAATTCTTCTTCAGTTACAAACACGTTAATGAATTATTTCCCTGATGCAATTGGTTCAAAGAAGTTGAGGTGGTAAATTAGATTGCCCACAGTGGTCTATCAAGAGTCCATGAACTTGGTTGAGAGTGACATCAGCATTGTAGTTTAATGGTCTTTAGAACTATGACTGTACAGTGAAGACATCAAGTGTGGGAAAAGTGCTACAAAAATAAAATTCTTCCTCAGCAACAAAATTACTTCTTTCCCATGTTGTAGTTATATTACTGGTCTAATAATCCACAGAAAACAAACTTACATCCCACTATTGAAAATTTATTTTTTGTACTAGAAATTTAAAAAATGGCTTCCAATTGAATAGTCATCAAACCAAAATGTTAGCATATCCTTTATCGAAGAAACTTGATCCTACAGAATTTAATCCACAGATAATTCCAACCCCATATCAACATGAAATGGGCAAGGAAGCTAGAAAGAAATCAATCCAAAATACCAGCACATTCCTGAAGCTTTACACATTATTGTAAGGTACTAAGCAAGACAAAATGAGATTTTCTTGACAATGGGTATTTAATATTTCTTTCATGCAGAAAATGGAAATCAATGGCGCGAATATGCAGAGAGAATGTTCAGATAATCGACCCGACTTTTGGTTTCTCTCTCCACAGATGCTGCCCAAGCTGCTGAGTATTTTCTGCAGTTTCTGTTCTTATTTCAATTTCTGGCATCATCAGTTTTCTTCATTTTTTCAAATCACTCTCAACAAATTACATAGGTAAAGAAAATGGTCTTTGAGCTAGACATCAATGGAATTTGCCTTTTGTGGACCCCAGCAGAAATCTCAGTTCGGGTCACGGTTAGCTCAACCCTATTACAGATCCAGTGACCTGGGTTCGAAACTGGCATTGTCTGTAAGTAGTTTTTCGTTCTCCCAGTGTCTGCATGGGCTTCCTCTGGGTACTCCGGTTTCCTCCCATCCTTCAAAACATACAGGGGTTGTAGGTCAATTGGGTGTAATGTGGCAACATGGGCACATGAGCCAAAAGGGTCTGTTACCATGCTGCATGTCTAAATTTTAAAAATTGAAATTTAATTTAGGAAGTCACAGACCACGATCCAACACCTGGCATTGAATGCAAAAGCCAGAGGAACAAGCATCTCCCCTCACTCCTTTTTTGAGTCCAAGTGCTTTGACACATTTTCAATGAAGTCACTGATTCTCCCAAAACCAAAAGAATATGGGTAGGAGACAATATGAATTTCAGATACAAAAGCAAGATATTTGAAAGGCAGGCAATTTAGATGGTCTTTCACCCAGTCAATTTGATAAGAACTCAGCCACATTTGATAAGAACAAAGCCACTTCAGGTAAATGGCAAAGTGCTTTATTCAAAAGAGTTAATTAAGCAGGAATGAGGTGAGATTTCAGTGCTTTAATTTTGAATTTCTACGTTGACCCAAAATCAAATGATGTGATTTCTTAAGTACAAAATAAGTTTGGAGATGAAAAAGTTATTGTTTAACAAAAGAAAAACATTCTAGAAGCAGTCTCCACACAAAACTGAATTAAACTCCACTTGAAGTTTCCATGTATTGTTCTCAATTGTCAGTTTCAAAAGTACAGCTGATCATATGATTACAGTCTGTATGATGGTAAAAGGACATGAATTCATCGCACCTTGTTTTAATAAATATTAAAATCATACTTTGGCAAGCTTCCTGAACCACAGACCTGGAAATATATGTCCGCAAAGTGCCTTCTCTATGACCTGCCAAATGAATATTCATCAGCTTTATTGATTTCAGTCTCTGAAGCTCATGGATTTCTCTTGGGATTTTATGTTTCAAATGAAGGATGCAGGCATGGCTGGCAAGGTCTGCACTTAGTAATCATCTTTTACCATCTTGAGAAATTGGTGGTGAGTCACCTTTTTGGACTTCTAAAATCCCTGTAGTTTAAAAACTCCCATAAAAGCAGGAAATGATTGTAAAGCATTCACAAAGAAGAATTGACAATGCATTTCTGATCCTGGGTCAATTCATCCTGGTCCAACATGGTTTTATACAGAACTTTAACACACTTGAAAGACCAATGAGGCAATTAAAGGTTAGGAATTAACAGGGTGCCGTGTGTCACATTTACTTCAGAAAGCATTGGGTCAGAAATTTTCCCTCAAGAAATTAATGAGCCAAATATCTTTTTCTTACAATTTAGGCTAGTTTCACAGAAACTAGTACTAAATCTAGGGTTTTTTTAAAAAAAATTCAGATGCATTTAATAATTGATTAGTTCCTGTGGTGGTTTTCAAATTCATATCTCTAGATAGAGATTAAAGTTATTTTTTTTTATATAAACCAAATTACATTTTGTTACCCCTTTAAAATATATCAAGGAACACTTTTTCCAAAAAGCTATTTTAGTCTTTTATGACATGACTGTGACTTTTCTTTTTTACTGAAATATAAAACCATCAATGTCGATGATGACAGAAAGGTTCACAGTAAATTGCCCAAGTATGGGGAAGTGGTAGAAAATAGGAGTGGTGACATTGATGGCAATCGAACAGTATAGCTCAGGAGAAAGCCCTTTAACCCACTTTGGGACATGGACAGAATAAAATTGGATTGGTACAAATTAGCAGTACAATTCCGATTAGCCAAAATGGTTGGGACCAGGCCTATTTCGGATAAACTGTTTTTTCGGAGAACTGGTCATTTTTTAAAAACTGATCACTGACACCTCCCCACTGAGGCCCTGGTCCTGCCCGGCAGCCCGATGCCCCAGTCAGTTCAGCTCCAAAAAAATGATGGATAAATGAAGATTTCTGATTTGTTTCAGACAATCCACATTTATCCAAAAAATGTTTTTAAATTTCAGATAATTGAGGATTTCGGAGAATACAATTTCAGATAATCGGAGGTGTACTGTACTTGACAATTGATGAGGCAAATGACCTTTTCCACTCTCCAGGATTCCAAAATGTTCTTACAACCAGCAAACCCTGATCTCAACATTACAATGAAGCTCAAGCCTCCGATTTCAATTCAATTATTACTTTATCCTTAAATGGTCAAGAGGCTATTTCTTTACCCACTTCCTATCAATGTAATGAATTTAAAGTCATTTCCCTTACTCTCCCCTTCCAAAGCACAAATCTCTGCACTTGCCAAATTGTCATTACAGCAAATGTTAATAAAGACTGCAAAGTCATTTTTAAACTTAAAATTTCCAATGTCCATGTCACCCAGGATGGCCGATTCATTAATTTTCCTCCTTGTCCTCTAGGACATACCCTCACCAGTAAATTTACTTTATCTGCCCTTTAAACAAGTCTGTTGCACTTTATAAGTTCCTTCCACGTAAAAAGGTAAAGGTCCAATTATTGTCACATAATAATAAATTTAGAATGTAACATGCATTCAAAGAGTCACCACTTTGTATTGCACCCCTCATAGAAATAAGGCCTCAGCGAGGATTGAACTCATGACATCTGGTTTACAAGACCAATGCTCTAACCACTGAGCCATCAGAATAGACATTTTCCCCCCCCCTCCCCCCCCCACTCATTCTGACCACTGTTTATTTATTTCAAAATATTGCATTGTCAAAGGCAGCATTTCTTAAACTTTCCATGCCAAATATGAATAAACTACTATATCTTATTTCACATTTAAATGATGCTCCTGATGGGTTGCACCCAAACTCAAACTTTTTAATGCTATTTGCTTATTTTCAAGTTTCCCTTAAAAAAAAACCAAATGCACAACAGGTCCAACATAGGAAACAATGCATTGAAAAATAATGAGCTTTTCCCAACATTTTGCATTTTAATTTACAATTTTCAACATTAGCAGTTTTCTTTAATTGAAGCTGCTCTCACTGTAAAAACTAAATAAATAAAATTTCCCAACCCCAAATATTAACTGGTAATATTTGCCCATAGATGCTGTCTCATCCACCGAGTTCCTCCGGTGGCTCACTACTGAGAGCCTTTACATCATTTGACTCCTTTTGTGTATTCCAGTTACTAAGAGTATTCATTACTATAATTTCAAACTTATTTGCTGTCAGTTTTCAACTTTATTTTCCAAATTTGATAGCTCGCTTGCCTATTATTCTCCTCATAGCTCATCATTTAGACCAGCCTGACTATTTGGCTAGACACAATTCAAATGCCATCTACACATTACCAATGACACCACGGTTGTCAGCAGAATCACAGGCATACAAAAGGGAGATAGATCAGCTAAATGAGTGGTGCCGCAACAATAACCTTGCACTTAACATTAGCAAAACTAAGGAGCTGATCGTAGACTTCAGGAAGAAAATGATCCCTAAGAAGCCAAGACAGCCTTGGGACTGCCTAAACCCGGCAGTGGGGAGAGGCGGGGTGATGGTGGGAGCTTGTTGGCATGAGACCTGAATATAATCCTGGATAAGATGGAGACTTTATGCACTCGTTTCACAGGCATCGACACCGCAATGAGAGGTACGTCAGAGAAGATGAATGAATTTAAAGAGGCCATTGATGATTTAATGCAATGAAAGGGCCAAGTGGAAGTCGACTTGGATAAAATGCAAGAAAAGCTGAAAGCTTTAGAAGAGGACACGAAGAAGTTGGACTTGGATGACAAGCTATGCTGGATTAGATCGACCACACGGAGAATTTTAGCGGATGCGATAATGTTCAGATTATTGAAGGAAGGGACCAAAGGGAGAGCCTGGTGAGCTTCTATGAAACTTGGATCCCACATGTGTTGGAAGAAAGTAATTCAAAGGAAAACTAGAAATAGAAAGGGTTCAATTGGACCCAGGAGATCTGACAAGCAGTGAGCACAGCCGGTCCTGGTAAGACTTTTGAGTTACTGGGAAGAGGTTTTGGCAGCAGCATTACATTATTCCAAGCAACACAATGAGATCAAAGGCAGAAAGGTGTTATTCTTTCAAGACTTTAGCCCAACGTTAATTAAACAAAGAAAGGAGTTCGATGATGTAAAAGGGCAATTACAGTCAAAGGATATAAAATACTCGATGATATAGCCTGTGACTCTGAGTCAATGTAATGGATGGCAATCGACGTTTTATCAAGACTAAGGAAGAAATGGAAGAATTTCTACAAATATTATGAAAAAATTAAATATATTAAACAAGATTAAGGAGGTTTACAATGGGAAGAAGTAAAAAGTGTATTTTATGAACCATCTTGTATTTATTGTTAAACATTATTGAAATTTGCACAAGAAGCTCAAGAAAGAGCAAGAACTTGGTAAAAAGTAGTATCAGGGTGGAGTCATCGGTCGAAGGGGGATAATGGCACCGGGAGAGGGGCAGTTCTGCAAGATGGCGCTAAGAGGAATAACGATTTTAATTAATAAAAATGTACCAGTAATAGTAGAAGATATATCGATTGACCAAGCCGGAAGGTTTGTAATGGCACATTGTAAAATTTATATAGAATCCTGGATATTTATGAATATTACACTCCAAGCTATGATGATGTAGGATATCTTTTTAAAGGCAGAAGAGGGCAGACAAAATATATTCATCAGGGGATTTCAATTTCTGCTTGGATTGGATAAATCAGTAAGATCGGTAACAAGAGCAAAAACCAAACAAGTGATGCTATCATTATGAAGGATTTCAATCTGATTGATATTTGGAGGCAGCTCAATCCCAGAGAGTCTACATGTGCTACTCAAGGGTCCATGACTCGCATACAAGGGTTGATTTATTTTTAATGTCTGCACAGTTAAAAAGCAGAGTTATAAAAAATCGGAATAACTTGACGAGGTTATTATCAGGCCATTCACCATTAAGCTTAACTTTCGCGATAGTGGAAAAACAAGAAAATATGTAGAGATGCCATCTTAATGCCACGTTGTTGAAAAGGACAGACTTCTGCAAGTTTATTAGGAGGTAGACTGAATTATTTTGTGATACAAATCTCCCTTCTACTGTTAACAGCTTTCTGATATGGGATATGCTTAAAGTTTATCTGAGAGGGCAAATTATTTCTTATACAATTGGACAGTTTGGAGAAAGAGATAAGAGAACTGGAGAAAGAATATCAGAGAATGGGTTTATAAGTACAGACTATTAGAGTATAAAAAAATTAAGATATAACACATTACAAATGTATAAAACAAAAAAAAATTAAAGCTAAGCAAAAATATTATGAATTACAACAAGAAGCACACAAGGTTTTGTCTTGGCAAGTGAAGTCAGAGGAGTTGTCGAGGCTGGTAAGTGCAATGAAAACACTAACATACAGTCAGAAAGAGATTGATGATATTTTAGACAATATACAAAGCCACACAAATTAGAATTATTAGGTGATGATAATGAGATTGAAGAGTTTCTAGCGACCGTCGAACTTCCAAAATTAGAGGTGAGAGAAAAGACGGAGTTAAGACGCCCCTTTCACAAGAGAAAAAATTGAGAAGGCTCTGAACCCTCTGCAGGCAAATACGTCTCCGGGGAATGATGGGTTTCCCCACCGAGTTCTCGAGACAATTTTAAGGTTTTAAGGCAGTGGGGACTCAGACTTTCCCGGACTCTTTCAACAGCTATTATTAGCATTGTTGAAAGAAAAGGGAGTCATTAAAAACCTCATCTCATAGACCTATCTCACTTTTGAATGTTGATTACAAGGTATTGGCAAAGGCATAGACTGGGACAATATTTATCTAAATTGATACATACAGATCAGGTGGGATTTTTTAAAGGAAGATACTCTTCAAATAGTCTGGGCAGGCTAGTTAATATAACACATTTGGCTAAATCAAAATTGAATACAAGTATAACAGTCTCCCTCCTCATGGGAAAGGCATTCGATTGCTTAAATTTTTTTTTTAATTTAAAATGTTGGAGAAATTTGGAAAAAGTAGAACATTCATAAATTGGATAAAAACTCTACATCATAAACCACAAGCCAAAATTATAACTAATAGTTAAATGTCAGCAGTTTTCCCTCTGAGTAGATCGAGCAGACAGGGGTGTCCCCTATCCCCAGCACTTTTTATCCTTGTGATTGAACCTCTGACAGAGATTAAAAGGAGAAATCTAGATAATAAAAGCTTCAAAGTTGGACAAGAAGAACATAAAATCAACCTATTTGTTGATGATGCGCTACTATATTGATCTGACCCGGCTGAGTCTTTGGGGAAATTACAAACAACACAAGAAAAATATAGAGGAGTTTCAGGTTATAAAATTAATATGGATAAAAGTGAGATAATGCCATTGAAGAACTTTGTTCATGAAAGATATCAAAAAGGAAGTTGATTTAAATAGAAGGTAGATGGAATTAAATACTTAGGAATAATGACTGACAATAACCTGCAGAATTTGTACAAAGTAAATTATACTCCCCTGCGAGGGAAGGTAGAGAAGGATTTGCAGAAATGGAAAGACTTGCCGATTACTTTGGTGGGAAGGGTTAACTGTGTCAAAATGAAATTGATGTCAAGATTACAATATCTTTTCCAATTGCTGCCTATTTCTTTAATTGTATACGGCAATTCCTATGGAACAGCAAGATGCCAAGAATTTCAATGGAAAAATTAACATGGAATTATAAAATAGGAGGACTTAGGCTATCAAATTTTAGAAAGTACTATTTGGCTGCACAAGCCAGATTTCTTTCATCTTTCTTTGAGGAAGGCAGCCCCCCGCACCCCCCCCCCCCTTCCTTGGATTTGAATGGGATTATACTCAATAAAAGAGGGGAAAACAAAGGATTTTATTTGTAAGTGGAGTGTTAAGTCAATAATAAAAAAAGACAGATAATCCTATATTAATATACATGATTAGAGTAGGGCAAGAAATCAATGAGTGTATTGGGAGGAAAAAAAAGCAGGGATATCATTAAGAGCTCCATTATGTAAAAATTTGTTGCTGTCTATGAATCTAGGTAATAGAAAACTAAACTCCTAGTGTAACAAGGGAATAAGATACACTGAAGACTGCAATGCAGAGGATATTCTTAGATCTTTTAATCAAGCAAAACAGAAATATGGAGTAGCGAATGGGACTTTCTTCTGTTTTCTCCAGGTAAGATCATTCCTGAGAGAAAGATGGGGGCCACCGCTGGTCCCTCCCTGAAATTAGTGAAATGGAACAAGTGATCTGGCTGGGGAATACACTGAAATTCATAACAAAAATGTACTATGCTATCCAGAGTGAAAGTGCAAAACCAGGTTCACAAAGGTCAAGAGAGAGATGGAGTCGGACTTGGGTGTTGTAATACCTGAAAGTTGATAGTCTGATTGGGGTTTGGCTAGTACGACATCAATTATCAATGCAAGATATGGACTGGTTCAGCATAATTTCCTACACCAACTATAACTTACACCACAGAAGATACATAGATCAAAATCTGAAATATCAGGGATATGGCTTAGATGTGGGATTGCAAAAGGAATGTTTTTACCTGTTATGTGCTTGTGTGTAAACCTGAGGCCTTTTTGATATGATATTGCTGAAATATTAACAAGGATAACAGGAGTTGCCTTCGCAGGTGACTTGGAGTTTTATCTCTTGGGTAATTTTATTGAAGTATAAATTAATTAAATTCCAAATTTCTTTTGTCAAAATAGTCTTTGCAGTAGCAAAAAAAATGTACTGCTATTACTTGGAAGTCTGACTCTCCCTTACTCATAGCACATTGGACTGCGGAGATTGTATACCTATGAAAAAAGTTAAATACAACTTAAAGAACAAGTATGATATATTTGTCAAGATATGACAGCTGTATTTGGACTATCCTAGGGCCCAATTACAATTTTAAAAAGGGTAATAACAGTTGTGGCTCTAGTACAGTACAACTCCGATTATCCAAAATCAGATTCCCTGAAATTCTCAAATAGCCAAAGTTTTTTTAATATTTCGGATAAATGAGGATATCCTAAACAAATCAGAAATCCTCATTTATCCAAAAATTTTTTTGGAGCTGAATTGACCAGGGACCTCGAGTTCCCGGAGGCAGCAGCAGACGTCAGGCTCCTGGGCAGGAGCAGGAATCTCGGGATCCCGGCACAAATGAGGCCTCGGTGGGGAGGTGTCGGTGATGGCCAGCATTTTTTGGTGAGAGTTAAACATTATTTTAATGTTTAAAAAGCCTTCCCTTGTGGTTTGTTATTGTTTAAATATTGTTGCAAGTGATTTGCAGATGTTACTGGGCTGATTTTAAGAAATGACCAGTTCTCCAAGCAAAAAAGGTTTTTCTGAAATAGGCCCAGTCCTGACTATTTCGGATAATCGGAGTTGTATTGTATAAACAAATGTGACTTCCCCATATAGATTTTTTTTCAATTGTTAATATTAGTGTGAGCTCTGATAGTGTGTGGATTTATATTTGCGGAGGGAGGATTTTTCTGTTTCTATTTTTTTGTATGAAATGTTTAATATATATTGTGATTTTGAAGATTTTGTATGTATATTTATGAAAAATCAAAAAACTCTTATACTGAAGCGAAAGTTTTTAAAAAATGGAAACACAAGCACTAGACAAACAAAACAAACTGTGCATAGTCTCCAATTTCAACAAAGCCTGAAACAACTCCAAGATTTTAGTGCTCATACTGGTTGTTAAACATGAGGCCTTTTCATGAAAGCAAAACTTTAGCAAAATGGAAGAGAAACTATATTGTACAAATCAACATCATCTAGAGAAGAAACCACAGATTGTCTTTTCCAGAATTCTCATCAAGAACAGCCACATTGGGAAAAAAAAACTCAACTAAAGGTGAATGTTCAGGTTCTGTCACGAATGCTGTAAAATGAAGCACAATTAAACAATTGTTTCATAATAGCTGTTAAAATTTGTGTAAACATTATGAGTGGGACACACCCTGAGACTGCTTTTGTTAAATTACCATATATTTCGGAGTATAAGTTGAGTCGTGAAACAAAAAAAATCTCTAAAAATTGGGGATCGACTTAAACGCTGGATATACTTTTGAGACCTTGAATTCAGCTCAAGATCCAATCCACACTGATCGGTGCATAAGTTGACCCTTGAAAAACCAATTCGGGATGCAAGTCATACTCTTTGAAAAACCAAAAAAAACCCGACTGTAACAGATTTTCATTGAGATTTTTATTGAAAACAACACAATTAGCACCCTTCAAAATTGCTTTTGTTGTCCGAAAACAACATTTAAAACCTGTCAAAAATCACACTCACTATCATCGTCTGAAGCAAAGATGGCAGAAAATACATCCATACTCTCACTGTTTAACCAGTCATCATGAGTCCCATTCTGTATCTGAGACAGCTTCAGCTTCATCAGTCTTCTCAGTTAAGTGGCTATGAAACAGATCCCAGACCAGCAAACTCCGTTCTTTGCATAAACCGCCTGTTCCACACATTGTCTATCCATAGTTTTACACCATTTTTATCCATCTATCCTTTTTCATGAACATACAAAAATACCTGCAGGGAATTTCATTTTTGGTTTAATTTTGTGTTTGAAAATAACCATGGGTCTTAATTTTGTCCCACTGGCCATGGATGATAACACACGGTAAACCTGGTCCGTTCATGGCCTGTACTTCTGATTTGCAGTTTTAAAATCTTTCCATTCTACCGTTCTATTGCCTATTCATGTCAAAATTCATGGGGGTTTTGTTGATTTTTCCGATATTGCGAGTGCAAACTGGTGTTTCTGCCGGTTCTGTATAATAAACTGGTGAAAACTTACAACTTTTTGATCAAGATCTTTTGATAGTTTCTGTGCAATTTTTGTTTTTTTGGCATAATATCAGATTTTTCCTGGTCATGAAATGATTGCACCAGACGACTGTAGCCTCAAAATCATCACTGAGTTCTGGGTGCAACTTGGCCCATTGGAGTGCAATTGTTCTCATTTTATTTCCAGTGACTATATAAGCAATCTTTTCACGTACCCATTCTGCAACGTGATTTTCCAACTCTGGCCAACGAGGGATTCCTTTTCTCAATGAACATTGCCTTTTTGGTATCTTTCTTTAAGTCTCTTCTTTCTTCCTTCAATCTCTTACCAACTTCTCATGAACAACAAATTTTCTTGCAGCAGCGCAGTTGTTGGTTTTCTTGGCCATTTCTATCATTTTCAACTTAAAAATCACTTACACATAACGCTAGTCAACAGCCCAGCTCCAGCATCGTGAACTTTGTGGGTTGACTTATATGCTGGTCAACATGGCACCTCAGACAGCCAGTAAATGGGGGTTGGCTTAGATGCCGCTAATACCATAAAACCCTTAAAATGAGGCTATTAAAGGGGAGTAGACTTGCACGCCAAAATATACGGTACTCAGTATACTGAAGAATTGAGAACGAACTTGAATGGAGTTACCAGCAGCCTCCAAGTTCAGCTTCCTATGTGTCACCTTAAAAGAAACAAGATTTAAAATGTAAGCTTTTCTGGAAAACACCATGTTCACTAATGGATAATGTGTGACCTCCCAGGTGCTCAGGTCTAGAATATCTCTGAGCAGGTCCAGAATATTCTAATGGGGAAGGTGGGGGTGGGGAGATGAGCAGCCAGAGGCCGTGGCACATATTGGCATAAATGGCAATGGCAGGTGTGGAGTAGATGTTCTGCAAAGTAAATGTAGGGTATTAAGAAAGAGGCTGAAGAGCAGAACCTCTAAGATGGTAATCTCTAGATTACTCCCATTGCCAGGAGCTAAGGAAGGTCAGAACAGGAAGATAGTGTAGACAAATGTGTGGCTGAAGAGAAGGTGCAGGGGCCAGGGTTTCAAGTTCTTGGATCGTTGGAACCTTTTCTGGGGAAGCAGTGATTCGTACAAATGGGATGGGTTGCACCTGAACTTGAAGAGAACCAATAACCTGGCACAGAGGTTTGCTAATGCTGTTTGTTGCCAAGGGAACAGCCAGGCCTCACAGCAGCATTAGTGTGAGGTCAAATTGGAAGTGGGACAGGCTAAAGGTTTTGTATTTAAATGCACACAACAGGAGAAATAATGTGGATGACCTAGTGGCCATCATCTAGTCATGGCTAAAGGATGGATTTTATTGGGAGCCAAGGATACACTGTATATTGAAATGACATAGGATCAGAAGATATAGAATCATTGTGGGTTGAGTTAAACAATAACAAGGATAAAAAAGACACTGAGCAGTTATATGCAGACCTCCAAACAGTAGCCAGGATGTGGACAACAAGTTACAATAACAAAGATAAAAGGCATGTCAGAAGGACAATGTTATGATTGTCATGAGGAATTGTCACATGCAAGTAGATTGGGAAAAAAAGGTTGGGGCTGGATCTCAAGAGAGGAAAACTTGTAGTAAGCCTGTGAGATGGCTTTTTAGAGCAGCTTGTTGATGAGCCCAAACAAACTTCAAGACAATAAATTTTGATTCTGAATGGTTTTGTGGCCAAGTTGCCGATGACACAAAAGTAGGTGGAGGAGCAGGTCATGTTGAGGAAACAGGGAGGCTGCAGAAGGGCAGACAGATTACAAAAATGAGCAGAGAAGTGGCAAAATAAATAAAATGCCAGAAAGTGCACAGTCATGCACTTTGGTAGAAAAAATAAACGGTAAACTATTTTTTTTTAAAAATGGGAAGAAAATTGAAAATACCCAGATGCAAAGGGAACTGGGAATCCTCATGCAAGATAGCCTGAAGGTAAACTTGCATGTTGAGTCGGTGGGGAAAAAAACAAATCGAAAGCTGGCATTCATTTCAAGAGAAAAAGAATACAAGAGGAGGGATGTGATGTTGAGCCTTTACAAGACACTAGTGAGACCTCACTTGAGAGTATTGTGAGCAGTTTCACACATCATTTAAGAAAGGATATGCTGATGTTGGAGAGGGTTCAGAGAGGTTCACTAGGATGATACAGGGAATGAAAGGGTTATCATATGAAGAGTGTTTGACAGCTCTTGGGCTGTATTTATTGGAATTGAGGAGAATGGGGGGGGGGGGGAAGAAATCTCATTTAAATATTTTGAATGTTGTAAGGCATGGACAGAGTAGATGTAAAACAGTTGTTTCCCAGGGTGGGAAAGAGAGCACAATTTCAGGATTGAAGGGCATCCGCTAAGAACAGAGATGTGGAGGGATTCCTTTAGCTAGAGAATGGTAAATCTGTGGAATTTGTGGTGGAAGCCATGTCATTTGGTATATTTAATGCAAAGATTGATAGATTCTTGATGAGCTTGGGCATCAAACGTTATGGGGAGAAGGCCAGGCAGTGGAGCTGAGTTGGAAAATGGATCAGCTCATGATTAAATGGTGGGGCAAACTCAATGGCTATTTCTGGTCCAATGACTTATGCTCTGATATCTTGGAGATAGAGAAATAGAAGCACCAAAGCTATAGCCCATTATGGGAATGCCTTGAAAAGAATAATCCAATCTAATTCCACAAATCTCCACATGATGCAGTCAGATTTAAATGGCCAGCACAACAATGGATTTACTAAATGACCCATGTCAGTACTCTCCCAGTGAAGAACTCTGTTCTCAATAGGACAGAGGCACTGGAAAAAAAAAATCTCCAGTTGAACAAGCTACAGATGTTGGGATCTAGCGCAATACAGGTGGTCCCCAATGGGACCAATATGGGGACTGACAAATTGGTCGCAACTCGGATTGGTCACAAGACTCACCACACACGATTAAACAAGACCATAAAGAATTTTATTTTATTTTTTTTTTAAGATTTTTTACAAAGGAATCTTTTATGAAGAATGTAAAAATATGTACACGACAGTATCTTCAATAAAGATACTCCCCAATCCCCACATGAACTTCTATAAAGTCATTGGACTAGAGTGTCAGTCTGCTGACAGTAGCAGGAATTTAGGGCTGCTGTGGGGAGCAGGGACCACTGTATACAGCACTTTTAATACAAAATGTAGTTTTACAGTAGTTTTAATAATTTTTTTAAAAATTTGGTTGTATGTGCAGGTGGACATAGCTCTCATAGGTCAGAAGTCGAGGACTACCCGTACACAAAAATACTGGGGAAACTTAGCAGGTCAAACAGTATCCAGACAAAGTAAAAAGGTGCCAACGTTTCAGGCCCAACTTGCCCTCTTTCAAGCCCACTTCCAATTGCCTTTCTTGGACAGAATCTGCATTAACCAATGTTTTAGAATTCAAGAGAAACAGGAAAATGCATTTTTATTTTGAATAATTATTTTGTAACCATGACAACTGTGTACAGAAGATAAGGATTCTGCCACTTTCGGTTGATCAAATCCTCTCCCAAGGCACTTTATATTGGATCTCTCTTTAATCCTCTCCGCCATGATCAAGCAATCCACCTTCTCTGATCTCCGTGCAAAAAAACTGACCATAATGCTTCACAGTCCTAATTACCCTATTGGGGTGGGGTGGGGCGGGGGGGGGTGGGGGGGAGAAATCATAGATGCTGGATATCCAAATTTTTTAAATGGCATTAGCTGGAAATATACAGCAAGTATTTATTTGGAGCATTTTCTGGAGAGAGCAACAGAAAGTGTTCAGGTCAATGAAAATGTATGATGGAGAATCACTGATCAAAAACAGGAGTGGTCAACCTTTTTTTAAACTCACATTCTGCCTTAAGTAATCTCTATGGCATAGGTACTCCGTGATTAGTAAGCGACAACTTAAAGTGGTCTGTGAGTGGGAAGGGAAGGTTGAAAGCCACTGCTCTAGACCCAATTGTTACCGAAATATTTTGCTTGAGAATAATAGTGTTGGCCCATTTCTTTTGGAGTTATGAAATTGTGCAGATACAAGTCAGTTTTGAAAAAGGTTGCCCATCCCACCCCTGATCTAAAATATAAAATGCATTTCTCTCACTTGCTCAGCAGTTACAGCACAATTTTTATCCAAGCTTCCTCTCCAAGATTCTTGACATCATAATTACATGAAGAATTAGAGTAGAAAGTTAATTCAATTTTTCAGTCAGATGATCATGACCTTGATGCCCCCAACACTTAGTCATTTCCTGCTTTCTCCACCATCGTCTAAAGTACCCCTACTAATATTGGAGTGCCCCTTCTGACGCATTCACAGTTATTGCCAACATTCTCATTCTTCTCCAGAAAAATCCCCCCAGCTTCTTCCAATTTTCATTCCACTTCACACGCTGTCATTCACCATCATTCATCTTTCTTTCTAGCTCCTTTTCATTTCTTTTCCCCTTTAAACCATGCCACCTGCTTCCTATTCATTCTCTTTTCCATTCACTCTAACCCAAGCACTGCTGCCAAGTAGTTCCAGCTGGTGCACGATTGGCAAAAGCTCTTAATGCCAGGAAGAGTTCCGCAGACAATGCGCAGCAGCCTGAAACACTTCATCAGCAGGACATAAGGAGAATGAGCTCCAATCCAAATCCATTTAGAAGCTAATACAAACAAATTGTATGAACAGGGCTTCTGAAGCACTGACCTCCATGTCAAATACTGACTTCTGGAAAATTTTCGGCCTTGGCACTGCTTACACATAGTTCCGGGCCAAAGGGATTTACCAGCAACACCAACTGATGTTTTTCATTTTCACAAATATCTTCTTTTCTCATCTAAAACCCCCTATCTGTTCCTCCACATGTTTCCCACCTATTCAGGCATTTGGACTCTGTTTAATATTTTATGGGTTTTCAAAGAAGATAGGATTTTGCCAGACTGCTTGAATGCAATTAACTCTGCAGGACATGAATATTTGTAAGAGTTATTCACTTCCAATAGCATTGCTGGGACTAAACAAACTTTAAATGTGCAAAATTTAAACAAAAACAAACTACAGAATAATAATTTCAAATCACTCAAATCTGCAGATCATCAACACAAGCACGGGTGGGGGGGGGGGGGCTTCAAGTCAATCAACCACATATTGACCCTTTCATTTTCTTCTTCTCGCACTGAATCACATTCCTCAATTTCTCTGGTTTTATTTATCCATCACAAATAAGCTATTTTTCCCACCATTACATTCAAGAAAATAGTCCATCTTAGCCAGTAAGATAAATTATGTGGGATAACTTCTTAATGTTTTGCAGAATTAATGTAGGATTCATAGCTTTAAAAGACACAAAAAGGGCAAATTCGTGAGAGCATTTCTTCTCACATTTACAAGCTGAACAGAATAATACAAAATTAAATGAGGCGTCAGACCTGCTATTTGTTATTCATCATGATGAAGCCTCCTCTCCCTGAACCAGAAATTTCCTTTAATAAGCTTTAGTATCTCTTGAAAACAGCACCGCCAGAGAAGTTTTTAAAAAAAAAAAATCACTTTTGCTGAACACCATTTCAGATTATCTGGCCATTATCACGCCTCGATTTGTGGGATCTTGCAGTGAACAATTTGGGACCTATGTCTCCTACATTGCAATTCCGCCTGCACTTTTTTGGTACAAAATGTTTTGGATTGTCCTGAGGCAATATTGATGCAAGTTAAATATTTCCCTTTTAAAAAATTCAATTTTGTGTGATATACCATTGGATCACTTTTGCTAGATTCTCTCAGCAAAATGATCACATCCAACCCAGTTGCGCTATTGCCCCATTGACGCTGAAAAACTAGATACTGGTAAAGAAATTAGTTTCCATCTAAAATATATCTACATTACATCAGCTCTGATAGTGCAAGTGCGTACAATTAAAAATAATAATGCGTCAAATAAACGTCAAATGTTGGGCACCACTTGCCAGAAAGAATTACAGAGCTCCCAGATCTTCAATTTCTCACACAATAGTAACCTATGGCTTGAAGATTTTTAATTTAGTGATACAGCACGATAACAGGGCCTTGAGCCCACACCGCCCAATTATACCCTTGTGACTAAGTAAACGACATATCTGTGTGTCTTTGGAATGTGTGAGGAAACCGGAGCACCTGGAGGAAATCTTTGCAGTCACGGGAAGAAGGTACAACTCATTACAGACTGCACCAGATTCACTGGGCACTGTAATAATATCACACTAACCACTTTGCTAAATTTATGTCTGTTTTGCTTATAGATTCAAACATATAGCCATCAAATCAATTATCCATGTATTGACCAAATCATTTTCTTTTTCCCACTATTTCATGATTTAAGTGTCTGATGTCTTAAATCCTTTTACTTATCTGATATAAAACACATTCCCCACTGAAAAAGTCTTTCTGAGCCAGCATATGGATGTTTTGTTTGACAATTCCTTTAGGCATAAAAAGGAAAATCTGATGATAATTGTACATACCCATCAGCTTATCTATAAAATTACCACACTCAAAGCCCACGGCCCCATCCTGCAGAAGAAACTATCATGCGGCATTTGGCAAGGAACAGTGGAGCAGGGTTCATGTACACAATAGATGCCAGCTGGATGGTTCTGTTATCCAGACAAGATTGCATATTCTTCTGATTGGATGACAGATTATTCAGACCATTATTCATCCCCTTCTTCACCCCCTAAGGTTCTGTTCTTGCCTCACTCAATCCCCTAGAAAGTAATCCAGTGATGTTTGGCATTAAGTCAGTCTGTAAATTAAGCTGACCCATTTATTGCAGGCAGTCATTGGATGAACATTATGTAGCTGGGCAAACAAGAAACCAATTTAAAATAAAACACCACGCAACCACAGACTCCAGCTAAGCACATGCATAACTGCAACATTAAGTGTGCATGCATCATTCAGGTGGCAGGGGATGGCCAGGACAATGTTGCGGCTCCCAAAATGTGTACGTATGTGCCAGATTCATTCATACTCTTCAGATGGTCTATCATTCCAAACACAGACAGCTCACCAGCAGATCAGCGTTGAAGCTCAGTCATTTCATGAACTGGGGATATCATTTAGCCAGCTACACAATAGTTCAGGCAGTAAGTGCCAATACTGAAACTGGGACATTGGCCCAACCTACTTGTCAGCTTTTCTTTCCAAATATCACACCAAAATGCCAAACATCAACAATGCTCAGTGCTTTTTAAGAAAAACAATGCAATTCAGAATCAGGCACACAACAGGTGACTAAGAGGCTACAGAAGGCAATGGAACCATACAGCAGGTCCAAATGCCATTGGTAAATAAGAAAATAATTAAATTTAAAACTTTTTTTAAATGTAGAGATGCAGTACAGTTACAGGGCTTTCTAGCCCACAAGCCTATGCTATCGAAAAAAAAACCAATTAACCTACAAACTCTAAGTCTTCAGAGGGTGGAAATAAATCGGAGGACCTGAAGGAACGGCATGCAGACGTCATTCAGTGTGTATGCCCTGCCCCAGTTTAACTTCCCAAAATGCATCACCACATGATTTGGTTGCCAGTAACAAATTCCATCTTTTTGTTCAGGCTTAAGATGAATTATTGTTTCAAGTTTACTCATAGTTTGTCATCTGACATAGGGCATTGCTCTATTGGTGTAATTCGCCACACCAGCAATATAGATGAACAGAGATTGGGTGTGCCTGTACATTGAAAAGGGGAAGGGCTAAGGATTCAATCCTTGAAGAGGGAGGACCAAAGAGACAGAAAGATGCTCCTTCATCTTTGAACAGTGGGAATAGACTGCTGCAAAAAAAAGTGTGCTTTTCTGTTGATGTTATCCATCCTACATTATGTGAACCCAACCCAGAAGGGCCAGATTGGAGCCAGTGTGAGCATTAACGCAATAAGTTTCACTGATTTTGCCAAGGATATTGTGAGAGAAGAAGGCCAGATTGAAGGAAAGATACATTTTATTAAGAGGATGATATTTAAAAATTAGAATCTGCATTAACTAGTCGTTATTCATTTCAATCATCTCATAACTGGCAGCACTGGATATGGGCTGTTCCTCAGTTTTATAAACATGAGGATTTCGTTTGAAAGTTATAATTTAAATCACTTACTGAAAAACAGTGTTCACTGTGCCGAAATTTTGAATACATTTCCATTTTATTAGCCGAAATCGTTACTTCTCAAGCATGTCCTTGTTTACAAATTGCATCAACATCAGTCCTGCTCTGGTGCTCCTTTCAATTCTTAATCTTAAACCAGCAAGCAGAGTTAAGGGATTGGGAACAGTCAAGGTTCGAAAGGAGCTTGACAGAGTGGAGGAGGATCTGGATGAATGAAAATGGGGCTGGAGAAAAGCCCATTTTCCAGTTGGAAATAAATACAATTATTTGAAATATGAACTGTCACAGAGGACATTCTCATTTTTAAACATACTCCAGTGGAAGTACTTAGTTTTTACTCGAGTTTAACCTTTACAGGAAATGATGGCTTAATATTAACACTTTGAACTACATTAGCTGCAAGAGAGATTGCGGAGTACATGATAAAATATTGCAATTAAAATATTTTAGTGTTATTTCTTAATGGCATAAATAAGCACACTTCAGAAATTCTATTCTAAAATCTTGCTACCATTTAGAAAAATCAACCAGTTATGTGCTAACCACAGAAGGAAAGCAAATTACTTAGAAAAGAAACAGTCAGATTTTTTTTTGGCATGTCAATAATTATTTATTAACCAGCAATATTTAAATTGAGGTATATTGTTCTTTTCTTTTTCAATCTTTTTATTATTATTATAATTTATAAACACATACAGTTCAAAGAGATAAAAAATACATAGTAAGTAATGAATTAATACAGAGATATTAAACAATAATATTACCGAATAAAAATATATCATAAAAAAAATTTTTAGATCAGTTTAGGACAGTCAGATTTAAATGGCCAGCACAATGATGGATTTACTAAATGACCTATAATCAGTGCTCTCTCAGTGAACAACTCTGTTCTCCGTAATGCAAAAGGACAAAGGGACTAACAAAAATTTTCCAGCTACACAAGAAAACCTGCAGATGCTGGGGTCTAGTGCAATACCTAAAGAAGAAACACAGCATCCAGAGGAAGTACAAAATCAGTCAACTTTTCAGGCCCAACCCCTTCATCCAAAGTTCTCTAAAGATTTACAAGCTAACATCAGAACTAACAGCTCTGAATCTAACAGACAGGCACTTTTATATCCTTTGCACAAGATGATAGGAATGAAGTGACAAGGGACTTCATGATCAGGAAGCTCTTGACAGGGCAAGTTCATGATAAGCTATTTTTGTCTATAAAAACAACAAGAACTAGAGAGTTGGATTCACAGGACCTTCACTATTGAATGTGAAGGGAAATAAATTCATGGGAAACAGAGAGGGAATCGGTACTGTTAGTGTAGCAGTTAGGTCAATGCTGTTACAGTGCCAACATCCCAAGTTCAAATCTGGTGCTGCCTGTGAGAAGTTTGTACGTTCACCCCTTGTCTGCATGGGTTTCCTCCAGCTGTTCCGGTTTCCTCCCACCCTTCAAAACATAGGGGGTTATAGGTCCATTAAGTGGCATGGGCTCATGGGCCAGGGGGCCTGTTACCGAGCTGTATGTTTAAATTAATTTGTTTTAAATTTAAAGCGAGGGAATCTCCATAAATACAAGGATTAGTTGAGAGTACTTGTATTGTTGGATACAAGAATAATCCAGGTAAATCCATGGTAAAGAAACAATGCTGGAACCTTGAGCAAAGAATTGATGGAGGAACTCAGCAGATCAGACAGCATCCATGGGTAGAAATAGACCATAAAACCAAAGAACGTTACAGCATAGAAACTGGCCTCTTTGGCCCTTCTAGTCTATGTCTTACTTTTTTTTGCCTCGTCCCACTGATCTGCACTCAGTCCATAGGCCTTCATATCTCTCCCATCCATGTACCTGTCCAAATTCCTGTGAAATGTTAAAATTGATTCTGCATTCACCACTTCCGCTGGAAGCTCATTCCATACCCCCACCACTCTCTGTGTGAAGAAGTTCCCCCTCATGTTCCCTGTAAATTTTTCCCCTTTACTTCTTAACCCATACCCTCTGGTTTGTATCTCACCTACCCTCAGTGGAAAAAAGCCTATCTACATTTACTCTGTCTATCCCCCTCCTAATTTTTAATACCTCAATCAAATCTCCCCTCTTCTACGGTTCAGGGAATAAAATCCTAACCTGTATAACCTTTCCCTGTAACTCAGTTCCTGAAATCCAAGCAACAGCCGAGAAAATCTTCTCTGCACTCTTTCTATCTTATTGATATCTTTTCTGTAATTAGATGACCAAAACTACACACAATACTCCAAATTTGGCCTCACCAATGTCTTATACAACTTTACCATAACATCCCAACTCCCGTACTCAATTTTGATTTATGAAAGCCAATATTCCAAAAGCTCCCTTTCAAACCCTATCCACCTGTGAGGCCACATTCAGAGAATTATGCATCTTTATTCCCAGATCCCTCTGTACTACCTCACTCCTCAGTGCCCTACCATTTACCATGTATGTCCTTTCTTGGTTTGTTCTTCCAAAATGCAAAACCTCACACTTGTCTGCATTAAATTCCATCTACCATTTTTCAGCCCATTTTTCCAGCTGGTCCAGATCCCTCTGCAAGCTTTGAAAACCTTCTTCGCTGTCCACAATGCTGCCAATCTTAGTGACATAAAAACATAGAAAACTTGCAGCTCAATACAGGCCCTTCAGCCCACAAAGTTGTGCTGAACATGTCCCTACCTTAGGGACATGCCTAAACTTGCTAATCCAATTTACCACATTATTATGACAAACAACAATGGTTCCTGCACTGAATCCTGAAGCACACCGCTAGTCATAGGTCTCCAGTTTGAGAAGCAATCATCCACCATTACGCTCTGGCTTCTCTCATCTAGCCATTGTCGAATCCAGTTCACTACTTCCTCATGAATACCTAGTGTCTACACCTTCCTGACAAACCTCCTATGCAGGACTTTGCAAAGACCTTACTAAAGTCCACATAGACAACATCCAGAGCATTTCCTTCATCAACTTTCCTGGTAACCTCCTCGAAAAAAAAACTATAAGATTGCTTAAACACGACCTACCACGCACAAAGCCATGTTGACTACTCCTAATCAAATCCATGACTATCCAAATAATTGTACGGGTATACCCCGACTTAGGATGGGGTTTGGTTCCAGGACTCGCGTCGTAAGTTGAAAATACCGCAAGTTGAAAAATTACAGCACTCTACCATTTTCTGTAATTAAATATTGAAAATCTTTAATTCAATCAGGTTAAGAAAGTTCTTTTCAATTTGTCCTACACCACCTTGCGACTTTGAAGATTTTTGTACATGGAGATCAAAATTGATTCTTTTCCAATTTTGCTCAAGCAGAAGATTTTGCCTGGGATCTTCCTAAAGAGCAGCTCCAAAAAGATACTCTTTCTCTGATGGGATGAACAATTTCTCCCCCCGCCCCCCCTCCCCTGTTTCATTAATATTGGGGGAGTTTGTAAAATGAAATAAATTAAAATAAGGATTATTCTTTTTTCTCTTCTTTCTTCCTTTCTGATTTCCAGGAAGTTATTTGAGTTGTGGATAATTAAACAATTAAAATTTTTTGTATTAAATGTGCCGGGGAGTTGGGAAGTCCAAGGCACTGATTGCTGCAGGATTATGTGTGTTTTTGTGACTTCGCTCACAACACGCAAATCGGAGGAGGCAGCGTTGTAAACTTAAACAACACTTACAGGGTGGGCTTTCTTTTATATGAATTTACTCAAATAAATTCTGAATTGTGGACTTAAAAAAAAAATTGTATGCACCAAATATTGATGATGAGAAATTTATTCCAGAAAGATTTCTTGGATTTCCCACGGGGACAGGTCGTGTGGTGGGTGGGACGGACAGAGAGAGAGAGAGAGAGGGAGGGAGAGCAGAGAGCACGATGGTGCGGTTTGTGTCCCGCTTGTACCACGGCAGCCACAAGTGCCTCTGCTGCCATGTCCGCACTGGCACCATCGTCCTGGCCGCTTCTTACGTGGTCATTTGAATAGTAATGGCTGGATTTGAACTGGTGAGATTATTTTGGCCAGATTCATAAGTAGATGTTTCTTTGATTGGTCTTCATTTTGAAGGCTCTTTTCACAGAGTGGAGAGTTTTACATCTCTAATTTTTGACATTTTCGTGACTGCCATCTGTGGCTTAGTAGTTTATGCAGTTATTAAGTACTACCCTCATTTTCTGATTCCATTTATAATTTACCTGGTGGTGGACTTCATAATCTATTTCATAGAGGTACTTGGTGTCTACGTTGAACTAGCAGAGTACGTGCATGCGAAGCATTATGTTAAAAACGTGGTTATTTTCCCAGAAAGAGATGCTATTTTTGGCCCAGGGTCCAGCAAAACAATGATTATGCATTCATTTATGTTCATAACTGTTATGGTTTTGAAGTGCTTCGTCATCAATGCTTTGTGGAATTGTTACAAGTTTATAAAGGAATTGGAAAAGGAGAACAGTCTGGTCAACACTCTCCTTGATCTTCATTCCCAGGTGGCATCTTTGCAGGAAATTAAACCGAAAAATCAATAATCTGGCCACCAGCATTTATTGAAACTACGAAGTTGCCCTTAAATGAGGAAGCTATAAAGAAAGCACCAAAAGATTTGCCATTCATGGAGCCTCCACCTTCCTGCACACCAATGTAATTTACAGTACCCTGACATGAACATTTGCATGTTCAGTACCTACAGAAAATGTCAGCATGTAGTATTGTACTAGATAAGATCCTGAACCTTAAAAGCAATATTCTACATACAATTGAATGTGTTTTATAATTGTTACAGTGTGATTTTTTTTGAGGATTTTGTATTGTGTAAATTGAAATAGTAATCCCAAAACCTAAAAAAAGGAAACATTTCTTAACTTGGCAGAGGCAAGTTTTGGTAATATGGTAATAGGAGGGGATGTTAATTTTTGTTTAGATCCATTGTTAAGATAGACCTACTCAAGTAGCAAAGAGAATGAAAGGAGCAAAAGATACATTGATCTTAATGAGAGATTTGAATTTTAATAGATGTACGGAGGAGGATTCATCCAAGAGAGAAAGATTATTCTTTTTATTCAAGTAGGTATGATTCTTATTCTAGAATAGATTTATTTTTAATCTCAGCACAAATGCAAACTAGGATTTTTGAAGCCAATTATAAAGCAATAATTCTTTCTGATCACTTGCCCTTATTAATAGTGATGGAAATGCCCAATAAGGAGAAAACGATTTATAGATGGAGATTGAGTATTATTGAAAAGATTTTTGTGAGTTTGTTAGAACACAAATCTGGAGACTGTGAATCAAATTTGAACTTAGTAAATGATGTTTATTATATGGAATGTTTTGAAAGCTTATTTAAGAGATCAAATTATAATATTTACTTCTAAAATTAAAAACGAGTATATGAAGAAATTGTTCAATTTGAAAGAGGAAAAGGACATTAAAAAACAGGGTTATGGAGATAAGAGTAGGCAATTAATTAATAAAAAACAATATAACACATTGCAAACTTACAGAACAGAGAAAGCCACTACAAGAACAAAAGATATTATGAATTAGATGAGAGATCACACAAAGTACTTGCTTGGCAATTAAAAGCGGAACAGGTCTCGAGAACAATTAATGCAATTAAAAAGAATACTAATGTTGTTACTTATAAACCTCAAGAAATAAATGGATCATTTAGAATTTTTATTCAAAACTATATAGCTCCAAATCTTTAAAAGACAAAAATAAAATAGATAGATACTTATCACAGTTAATTTTACCTAGATTAAGTTTGGAAGAGTGAATTGAATTGAATTCTCCTTTTATTCAGGCAGAGGTGAGGGATGCTATGAGCTCATTAGAGAGCTTATTACAGAGTAATAAGCCTCCAGGAGAGGATGGATTTCCTTTGGAGTTATGAAACCGTGCATATAACAAGTCAATTAGGTACAATTAAAACAGTGGTTTTCAAACTTTTTCTCTCCACCCACATACCACCTTAAACAATCCCTTACTAATCACAGAGCATTTATGGCATGGGGAATATTTAAAGTGGTATGTGAGTGGAAAGAAAATGGTTGGGAACCATAGTCTTAAAGCTAAAGTAGTGACTAATGGACAAATATCTGCACCATCTCAGTTGGTGAGGTCAAGTTGACAAGGATATCTTTTATCTCCAGCTTTATTTTAGCTATAGAACCATTTGCTGATGCAATCGGAGTGATTTGGAAATTAAGGGATTTAGGGTATATCAAGAATATCATAAAATTAGTTTATTGCTGATGATGCTTTAATATATTTGACTGAGCCTAAGACATCTTTACAAAAATTATATGTTAAATTGGAAGAATACAGAATAGTTTCTGGTTATAAAATAAATTCTGATAAAAGTGAAATTATGCCATTAATCAGCAGTTCTCATCCTTTTTCCACTCACATACCACTTTAAGTAATCCCTATGCCATAAGTGCTCTGTGATTAGTAAGGGATTGCTTAAGGTGGTATGTGAATGGGAAGGGAGGGTTGAGAATCACTGCTCTAGACCCAATTGTTACAGAGATATTTTGCTTGAGAAAAATTGCCATTAGCCCATTTCCTTTGGAGTTATGAAACCGTGCACATAACGAGTCAATTAGGTATGATTAAAACAATGGTTTTCAAACTTTTTCTTTCCATCCACATACCACCTTAAGCAAGAGCAGGTGCAGGGAAAGCTCGAAACTCGCAATCAAAACTACGGATTCTGACCACCGAAACTTTGAAATATCATAAGTCAGAACATTGTAAGTCAGGGTCTATCTGTATTGTATATCTGATCTCTTAAAACACCCTCCAATAATCTACTTACTACTAACATCAAGCTCACCAGCCTATAATTTCCAGGGTTAATTTTGGAGCCCATTTTAAATGTGACCTACACTCCAAACCTCTTGTACCACACCTGTGGCAAAAACATTTTAAATATAGGGGGCGTGGCAAGATGGCGTAGGGAGCGGACGTGCATTCCCGGTCTCCCCCAGGCAGTTATATAAATACCCGTTTTAAGAATATTTCTTTTCTGTTAAAAGTCTTTGTTTTGTTTATCAATTGTTTTTAGTTTAAAATGGCAACAAAGATTAAGGAAAATAGAGTTCAAATATAGAACAAAACTACACTCTCCGACTTTGGAAGAAACTCGGCCTACTTGCCCAGACAGAACCACGGAGTCAAGGCTGGAATTTTCTTAAGAATGGAGCTCATTAATTGGATTGTCGGATAAGCTGGCCTTGGACACCCCTCTGAAAGATGTTTAAAATGGCAACAAAGATTAAGGAAAATAGAGTTCAAATACAGAACAAAACTACACTCTCCGACTTTGGAAGAAACTCGGCCTACTTGCCCAGACAGAACCACGGAGTCAAGGCTGGAATTTTCTTAAGAACGGAGCTCATTAATTGGACTGTCGGATAAGCTGGCCTTGGACACCCCTCTGAAAGATGGTGATGAATATTGATTTGAAATGTTTTATGAAGATAAATTGCAGTAATTGGCATTGGTTGCCCGTGAGTTTTAAAAATTCAGATAACATTAAAGTTTATTAGTGATTTTTTTTGGATGGAATATCGGAAGGATGAATTTATTATCTATAAATACAGAACAAAATTACATTCTTTGACTTTGGAAGAAATTTGACCTATTTGCCCAGACAGAGTCGGAGTTGGTGCTGGAATTTTCTCAAGAGCAGAACTTATTAAAGTTGATTTCGGACTCCTTTTTGAAAGATGGCGACAAATGTTGATTTGAAATATTTGAAATATTTTCTGAAGATAAACATATATATGGAAATCCTTGACCTGCAATAAGGTTTATCAGTGATTTTTTTTTGGATGGAATATTGAAAGAGTGAATTTATTATCTGTGAGTATGCATACATTGCAAACAGATTTTAATAGTTTTGAAAAGGTTTTTTTTAAACTAAACAACAAGATCAGTTTAATATTGAGAAAATTGGAAAAAACGGAAACTTTATTATTAAATTTGGAAATTCAGTAGAAAGAAACTATGAACAAGATTGATGATTTATAAAATTAAAGTCGAAGGAGTAATGTCCAAGAAGAGTTAAAAATTTTGAATAAGTTTTTCTTGAAAATAAACAATAATTTCAACTTAACATTGAGAAGATTGACAAAGTGGAAAATTTGGTATTAAATTGGGAAACACAGAAGAAAGAACTTATGAATAACATTGATGCTTTAGAAGATCAAGACCGAAGGAATTATGTTCAAGAAAATTTTAAAAGATTTGAAAAAAACTTTTTTTGAAAGTAAGCTACAAATTCAACTTGAGACTGAGAAGAATGGAAGATTCGGTGTTGAACTGGGATGTTCAGAGGTGTTTTAATTTAGTGGATGAAATTCAGGAAGACTTGAAAAAAAATTTTTTTTTAAACTTATTGATTGTAAACAATGTTTAACTCAGTGTTGGGAGGGTAGAAAGGGTGCAAAATTTAATATCAAGTTTGGATTTTCAAAAAAAAAGAGTTTATGAATAAGATTGGTTAAATTGATGGACCGGGGTTTTATGGATATAAGAAATGATGATTTTTCGGTTTATACGTGTATTTTGTCTGCCTGGGGGGGGGAGGGAGTGGTACTTCTGCTCCCGAAAGTCATATGCCACTTGTGGTTTATACCACACCCATTTGGGTTTTTGGGAATTAACCACCACAAGGTGGTTTCCTAAGGGGTTAGGGGAGGTGGGGGGGGGGGGTGAAAATTTGAAAATTATTTAGTATCTATTATGTAATATTATACTAAGTCAATTTGAAATGAATGTATGGAGATACTATAAATTTCGAAAAAAGACATTTTAAATATTTCTGCCAGAGCCATTGCAATTTCTACACTAACCTCCTTCAAGGTGTGAGGGAATATCTTGTCAGGCCCTGGGGATTTATTCACCCTTATTTGCTTTAAGACAGCAAGCACTTCCTCCTCTTTAATCTGTATAGGTTCCATGACCTCACTGGTTGTTTTCCTTACTTCCCACAACTCTATGCCCTTTTCCTGAGTGAATATTAATGAAAAACATTTAAGATCTCTCCCATCTCTTTTGGCTCCGTACAAAGCCAAACAGTCTGATCTTCAAGGGGTCAAATTTTGTCCCTTACTATCCTTCTGCTCTTAACATATCTGTAAAAACCCTTAGGATTTTCCTTCACATTGTCTGCCAAAACAACCTCATCTTCTTTTAGCCTTCCTGGTTTCTTTCTTGTTTTTTCTTGCATTTTTTATACTCCTCAAGTACCTTATTTGCTCCTGTTGTTGATACTGTAATACACCTTCTGAACCAGATCCCCAATATCCCTCAAAAACCATGGTTCCCTATACCTTCTAACTTTGCCTTTGATCCTGACAGGAATATACAACTTGTACTTTCAAAATTTCACCTTTGAAGGTCCTTGCACATCCTGGCCCAAAAACAATTTATTCCAACCGACGCATTCTAGATCCTTTCTCATTTACTCAAAATTGGCCATTCTCCAATTTAGAATCTCAATCCAAGGCCCAGACCAATTCTTCTCCATAATTAACTTGAAACTACTGGAATTATGACCACGGGACCCAAAATGTTCATCCACACATACTACAGCTGACTGTTGACTGACCATCTCTACCCATGATGCTCCCTGACCTGCTGAGTACCTCCAGCAATTATTTTTGTCTGTTCGATGCTTCCTTTAACCCTGCTTCTAAGATATAGAAATAAGATTACTTTTCTATGTTTCATTACATCTTGTTAGGGAAAAAAACAGCACTATGCCTCAAGGGCAGAAAACTGAGTTTCTAGAAGAGGAATTAAATAAAATCCAAACATTCTCCACTAATTTGACATCCAGGTCGCTGATTTCAGAAAGTAATTGTAGCCTTTCCAGGTAGAAAGAGTACAGAGAGAATAGTGAGTGGCTAAAATACATTGCCAGAGGTGGTGGTGGTGGAGGCTGGAATAATAAGGACATTTAAAAGACACTTTTAGTCACATGGAGGCAAGAAAAATAGAGTGTATCAGTGTGAGGTGGAGAAAGTTTAGTTGACTAGGGCCTGTACTGTGCTGTAATGTTCTATGCTCGATGTTCCCATACCAGACCATGAAACAGATGGTCAACACACTTTCTATCACACATCTGTAGAAATTTGCCAGGGTTTCTGATGTCATACCAAACCTCCACAAACTCCTGAGGAAGTAGAGGCACTGATGTGCTTTCTTCACAATGCCATTTTGTGTGTTTAAATCCAGGAAAGATCCTCCTAGATAGTGACTCCCAAGAACTTAAATTTGTTCACCCTTTCCTCCTCTGATACCCCAATAATCACTGGATTGACTACCTCCGGCTTTCCCTTCCTGAAGTCAACAATTAGCTTCTTAGTTTTGGTGACATTGAGTCCAAGGTTGTTATTGGGGCACCATTCAGCCAAGTTTTCTATCCCCCTCCTTTATACAACCCACTTCTGTAATGCCGTCAACAAATTTGTAGATGGTGTTATTGTCATACCAAGCTACACAATTGTAGGTGTGAAGTGAGCAGGGCAGGGGGCTAAGAACACAGCCCTGTGGTGCTCTGGTACTGATGGAGATTGTGGAGAAAAGTTCTTACCAATCTTCATGGATTGTGGTCTGGAGGTGAGGAAATCCATGATCCAATTACGCAGTGGGGTGTCAATTCCCAGGTCTTGGAGTTTGCGAATCAGTTTTGAGGGGGACAATGGTGTTAGTTGATAAATACATCCTGATATATGCGTCTTTGCTGTCCAGCTGTTCCAGGGCTTTGTGTAGGGCCAGTGAGATGGCATTTGCCATAAACCTGTTACCACGATAGGCAAACCAGAATGGATCCATGTCACTGCTTAGGCAGGAGCCGATATGTTTCATTACCAGCCTTTCAAAACAGATAGGGTCATTGAAAATCTACCAAGTGTCAGATTAGGGAGAGGTCAAGTGGGGAAAGGAGGCCTGCAGTTGAGGACCATAATAACATAAAATTCTCAACAACCTTTACATAAAAAAATACAGCAATGTTTGAAAAAAGCTGATTCTTCAATAAACACTAGTTCCTCTCCACACTGTGGCAATATCAGAAGCAGAAATAGAAGTGGGTTAACAATAAAACAAGTACTTGAAAAATAACAAACTGTGGGAACTCCCTGATTGCAGCAACGTTCGTAGTGGCAGGTGTGGCTCCTTCGGCCATGATGGTATGGCCCAGGAACTGCATGGACTCTTTCCCGAACTGGGACTTGGCCGGATTGATTGTTAGGGAGAAGAGGATGCACAGGTGCGAATTGTGTTATGCCCAGTCTCTGCTGGCGACAAAGATGTCATCCAGGTAAATGAATGCGAAATTCAAATCCCTGCCCACTGTGTCCATAAGGCGCTGGAAGGTCTGGGCGGCGTTCTTGAGCCTGAACGGCATGCATAGGAACTCGAACAAGCTGAAGGGGGTGATGATGGACGTTTTGGGTATGTCTTCAGAGTGCACAGGGATTTGGTGATACCCACACACCAGGTCGACCTTGGAGAAAGTCCTGGATGTGAGGGATCAGGTAACAGTCAGGTACTGTCGCGTCGTTAAGCTGTTGATAATTTCCGCAGGGGCGCCAGCCGCTGGAGACTTTTGGGACCAGGTGGAGTGGTGAGGCCCAAGGACTATCGGAGCCTCGAATGATCCCCAGCTCCTGCAGATGAACTCTTCCTTCGCTATCTGGTGGGAGCCGGCGTGCCTTGACATGGACCAGCAGGCCTTGGGTGGGGACATGGCTTGGCGAAGTGGCATAGAACTGTGGCTTGAGGAGAGACGGGAATTCATCCAGGATTCACTGAAACTCATCCTTGGACGTGCTGACCGTGGCCATCCATGGCTACTCTGTGTGGGAGGCGTTGAGGCGAACGGATTGGAAGGTACGGGCATCTACCAGTCGCCTACCTCAAAAGTTGACCAGGAGTCTGTGGGTGAGGAGGAAGTCGACACCCAGGATGGCGGTTGGAAGGGATGAAACGGTGAACCTCCACGAGAACTTCCACTAGCCTATCTGGAAGTGGATGGTCTTGTCTCCATACGTTCGGATCTCTGTCGAATTGGCAGCATAGAGGGGAGGTCCCCGAGGATGGTTCTGGTCTCAATGGCTGTGGCCGGGATGACGCTGATCTGAGCCCCAGTGTCGACGAGGAAGCGTTAACCGCTGACTGAATCCCACAGGTAGAGAAGGCAGTGTTCTTGGACAGCCGCCATAGCCATTAACAGCAGCTGGCCTGCTCGTTTCCCTGGAACGAGCAGGGCTGACAACACTTCTGAGCCTTGGCTCCCCAGGGCTGGTAGAAGAAGCAGAGACCTGAACTGAATGACTTGCTTCTGTCTATGCGAGGCCCCTGCAGGGGCCGGGTGTTCCACCACAGCACTAGAGGAAGACTTGACGTGGTCATGCCCGTGACTCGTCACCTGCTAGACTGTTGAGCCCTCCAGGAATCGTTCGAGCCATAGCTCCTGATCCTTTTGAGCAACCCTCTTAGGGTCAACGAAGCTCTCCTGGGACAGTAACGGCCAGATGTCTTCAGGCAGATGGTCGAGGAAGATGCGGTCAAAGAATGGGAGTTGGTGTGATCGCCCATGAGCGCGAGCATCTCGTCCATTAACTCAATTGGAGTTTTGTCCCCAAAGGCGTCAAGGCTCAGCATCCGAGCGACACGCTGGCACCTGGAGGGGCCGAGGGAGCCGGTGAGCACCCACTTGATAGTCCCGTACTTATCTTCCGCGGGTGGGTGCTGAACAAGGTGCAGCACTCATTTGGCGGTGGCCTGGTCCAGGGCGGCGACCACATGGTAAAACTTTGTCGAATCCGATGAAATCTGGCAGAGGTGAAACTGAGCCTCTGCGTGGCTGAACCGGGTCTCCGGCTCCTGAACCTAGAAGTCAGGAAGCTTGATGGCCATAGCGTTGATCGAAGGGTCGTTCATGTTGGGTTCAAAGACATTTGAACCTGTTGGGGTCACCAATTGTAGCGGCAGCTGCACTGCTAACTGAAGGATTGCACAACCAGATGGGTTGAGTTCAGTGAGCAAAAACTGATTTATTGCAGGCTGCCTGGCTGGTCTTATACTCCCAGCCCGGACCTGGCTGAGAACCGCACTGGAGGGCCCTGACATCACCGGGACGTCACGTGGGTCCTTCTGAGCCCGGTGCCGAGGTTGGGAGGAAACCCCCGAAGGTGCCATTTTGGCCGGCTGACCCGCCGCATGCGTGACAAGCAGGGCTGGTCCGCCTGCCTAATGGCGTACCGCCGCAAAACTAAGATTGCACTTGTGACGCTCAAAGGTTAATGACCAATACAATATTATCAGATTAATTTTCATGAACACTTTCTACTTTTGCATTTTTGGAAAATTCAACAAAAGAAAATGTGATCTAAAATGAAGCACATACATTTATTCTGTCAGCATACTGCCTGAAAGCCAAGCTACAAATAAGCAATGAGGGAGTAATTATTATGGAAATTAAATTATGCATTTGCTAAAATTCAGAAACAACATTGCTCTCAATGCTTAACAGGTCACTATTAGATGCCGAGATCAATGATAGAAATAATAACATTTCTACAACAATTCTTTTGAGAATAAACACACCAGGATACTGGAATTGCTCACTCTTTAAAAAAAAACAATGATTTAAAGCATAATTCCTGAGAAAATAAAAAAAATGAAGTAAAATCACAGTAAACAGTTGATATGCACAGCAATCAAACTATTTTACGATTGGCATCTTTGCCTTCTACTAAACAACAGGTCGGCCAAATGTGTATATGTGTGTACACACATAAAAGTGCCCCTTTAACAGAAAGTGATGACTAATTTTCTAATTGTGCCTGACTATTTAAGAAGCTAGTTCAAGCTCTCGTGCTATGAAGAGAAAAATAATGAGTCGACTGCAAAGCCTCTTCCAGCCAGGTTTCAACTAAATCCAAGGCGAGAAATTCCTCCAAATTTATTATCTTAATACTGGCATGCAAAAGTGAGTTGCTTTAGCCACAAATATAGCTCAATCATCCTGCATTATTTTCAAGCAAATGGAAAGCAAATCTTTCTTCTCCCCCACCATAATTTTTATTACCAAAAGTCAAATATTTATTAATTATGGAATTCTTACCAAATTGATTAAGCATCTCAGTTATTTTTCCAACAAGGAAATATATTGAACATCCCTTTCCTTTAATTAAAGCTTACAGATCCTTATTTAGGCTTTAGTCTGATCTATTTTCATAGAAGGGTCATGAGAGAAGAATGCTTGAACAACAACTTGCATTTGTGCAAAGCATTTGATGCTTAAAAATGTTCCAAAAGGCAGAGGTCAATGGCTGAATGAAAAGGAACAGTAATCCAAAGAAGCTATCAGGACAGAACAAAAGCTTGGGCAAAGAGCATCATTTATGGGAGAAAATAAAGAAGGATTAAACTATTAATGGAAGGACCTCAGAGAGATGAAACAACAATGATTGAGCTATGCACCAGGGCTTGCAAAACAAAACCAAAGTGAAGCAACATGAACAACAAGGATCCTCTACAAACTGGATCCTTGACTTCCTCATCGTAAGATCTCAGTGAGTAGGAATTGGAAAGAGCACCTCCTCCTCACTGATAATCAACATAGGTGCACTTCAATGATGTGTGCTTATCCCACTGCTCTATTCACTCTACACCCATGACTGTGTGGCTAGGCACCATTCAAATGCTATCTACAAATTTTCCAATGACACCATTGTCATTGTCAGGAGAATCGCAGACAGCAATGAGCAAGTGTACAGGAGATGGATAGATCAGTCCTCAAAAATGCCCACCGCCCATGCCAAGCCCTCTTTGCTCCGCTACCATAGGAAAAAAGATACAGGAGCCTGAAGATGAGCACTCAGTGGCACAAGGAGAGCTTTTTCCCCTCTGCAATCAGATTCCTGAATGAACAATGGACCACAGACATTACCTAATTTTGACTTTTTCTTGCACTAGATTTATTTATTTTGTAAGGTGGTTGTTTGCACGGTGATGCTGCCACAAAGCAAATTTCATGACATGTTCGTGACAATAAATTCTGATACTGTTTCTGAAGTTAGACAAAGAGAAACTAATAAATAAATAAATCTTAAAGATCAGAAAAAGGGGATGGTGTTGTACAGGAAACAATTACAGAAATCAGGATGTTTACTAGAATTTTGGCATGACTTGAGGAACTGAGTTACAAGGTTAAACAAGTTAGGATTTTATTCCCTGGAGCATGGAAGAATGAGAGGAGATTGACAGAGACACACAAGATTATGAGGGGTATTGATAGAGTATATGAAAGTAAGCTTTTTTTCCCCCTCTGAAGTTAGCTGAGATACAAACCAGAGCAAATGGGTTAAGGGTGAAATGGGAAAATTTTAAGGGGATGTGATAGTACAGATTCTATCACCAATGTGTATATGTACATATGTACAGATGGTAATGTAGGATGACTGTGATTGGCTGAGAGTGTAGCCACACCTACTGGCAGGTCTGAAAGGATTGCTCCTAGCCAGACCAGGTCATTCTGGACTGGTCGACCTACTTGTGATATGCTCCAGTCTTTTAGTTAATAAAAGCCTTGGTTTGGATCAACAAGTCTTTGGTTCTTTCGACACGCACTACAGGGGAATATTAGAGCAAACTTCTTCACACAGAGATTTAATGGGAGTGTGGAATGAGATGCCAGATTAAGTGGTGAATTTGGACTTGATTTTAACATTTAAGAGAAGATTGCATAAGTACATGAACAGGAAGGGTAGGGAGACCTGTGGTCCAAGTCTGGTCAATTGGACAAGGCAGGATAATTGTTTGGCACAGATGAGAAAATCTGAAGGGCCTGTTCTGTGGGAGGCAACTACAACAAGAGCTGGTTAGTTTTTAACCAAGTACTGATGCATTAGTCAACCTCTCATAGAACATAGATTATGGCATAGTACTGGCCCTCTATGTAAACCTACTCCACAACAATCTAATCATTCTCAAACTTACATACTGTGATGATGTAATGGGGGGGGGGGCACGTATTATTCTGTCCACTTGCTATTGGCTATGGCTGTAGAGATACTCCACCCTATTGGTATAACAGATGGAGATGCTTTCCCACTGCCCAGTTTCGAGGTGGCTCTTGTCTGTTAATAAAAGCCTTGTATTGTAACACTTGACTGGTCCATGTCTATGGCATATCACATACATAACACTCCATTTTTCTTATATCCAAGTGCCTATCTAAGAGTCTTATATATGTCCCTATTATACAAGCCTCCCCCATGAACTCCAGTAATGCCTTCCAGGCATCTACTACTCTTTATGCAAAAAAAAATCTCTGGCATCTCCCCTAAACTTTCCTCTACTCATCTTAAATGGGCATCTGTTATTTGCTATTGTTGCCCCACAATTAAAAGTGTTGGTTGTCCACTCTATCTATGCCTCTCATAATCTTGTATACCTCCATTAATTCACCTTTCATTCTTCATCGCTCCAAAGAGAAAGGCCCAAGCTTGAATAACCTTGCTTCATGACATTTTCACCAATCTAGGAAACAGCCTTATAAATCTCCTCTCTAAAATATCTACTTCCAACCAGTAATAATGTGACCAAAACTGAACACAAAACTCCAAATGTGGTCTAACCAGAATTTTATAGAGCTGCAACATTTCCTCATGGATCCTGAACTCAATCCCTCTACTAATAAAAACTAGCACACCATGCCCTTCTTAACCACCAAATCCCTTCTTAACCACCAAATCCCTTCTTAAAATCAACGTGCACCAACCTTGAGAGATCTATGGATTTGGACCCCAAGCCCCCCTTGTTCCTTCACACTGAGAAGAATCCAAATGCTTCCCTTCACATCACTCATCCGATTGAACTCCATGTTATAACCCAAAACAACCTTCTACACTATCCAGAATACCTCAAACCTTTGTGTTATCTGAAACTTACTGATCCACTCCTCCATTACTTCATCTAAGGCATTTATTAAAAAATCATGAAGATCAGGGGTTCTAGAACAAAACTCTACTTGTCACCAACCTACAGACAGAATACGGTCCATCTACTGCTACCCTCTATCTTCTCTAAGCAAGCCAATTCTGAATCCACAGTTTCAATGTATCCCATTCCCCATGACTCTCAGAATAAGCCGACCATGGGTCTTTACTAAAATCCATATCCACCTCCCTACCTTCATAATTTTGTCAACTCACATATATACATACACACACATATATATATATATATATATATATATACACCCATATCTTTGGCTTGGCTTCGCGGACGAAGATTTATGGAGGGGGTAAAAAGTCCACGTCAGCTGCAGGCTCGTTTGTGGCTGACCAGTCCGATGCGGGACAGGCAGACACGATTGCAGCGGTTGCAAGGGAAAATTGGTTGGTTGGGGTTGGGTGTTGGGTTTTTCCTCCTTTGCCTTTTGTCAGTGAGGTGGGCTCTGCGGTCTTCTTCAAAGGAGGCTGCTGCCCGCCAAACTGTGAGGCGCCAAGATGCACGGTTTGAGGCGTTATCAGCCCACTGGCGGTGGTCAATGTGGCAGGCACCAAGAGATTTCTTTAGGCAGTCCTTGTACCTTTTCTTTGGTGCACCTCTGTCACGGTGGCCAGTGGAGAGCTCGCCATATAATACGATCTTGGGAAGGCGATGGTCCTCCATTCTGGAGATGTGACCCATCCAGCGCAGCTGGATCTTCAGCAGCGTGGACTCGATGCTGTCGACCTCTGCCATCTCGAGTACCTCGACGTTAGGGGTGTGAGCGCTCCAATGGATGTTGAGGATGGAGCGGAGACAACGCTGGTGGAAGCGTTCTAGGAGCCGTAGGTGGTGCCGGTAGAGGACCCATGATTCGGAGCCGAACAGGAGTGTGGGTATGACAACGGCTCTGTATACGCTTATCTTTGTGAGGTTTTTCAGTTGGTTGTTTTTCCAGACTCTTTTGTGTAGTCTTCCAAAGGCGCTATTTGCCTTGGCGAGTCTGTTGTCTATCTCATTGTCGATCCTTGCATCTGATGAAATGGTGCAGCCGAGATAGGTAAACTGGTTGACCGTTTTGAGTTTTGTGTGCCCGATGGAGATGTGGGGGGGCTGGTAGTCATGGTGGGGAGCTGGCTGATGGAGGACCTCAGTTTTCTTCAGGCTGACTTCCAGGCCAAACATTTTGGCAGTTTCCGCAAAGCAGGACGTCAAGCGCTGAAGAGCTGGCTCTGAATGGGCAACTAAAGCGGCATCATCTGCAAAGAGTAGTTCACGGACAAGTTTCTCTTGTGTCTTGGTGTGAGCTTGCAGGCGCCTCAGATTGAAGAGACTGCCATCCGTGCGGTACCGGATGTAAACAAAGGACTCTACATCACCTTTGTTGACCTCACCAAAGCCTTCGACACCGTGAGCAGGAAAGGGCTTTGGCAAATACTAGAGCGCATCGGATGTCCCCCAAAGTTCCTCAACATGATTATCCAACTGCACGAAAACCAACAAGGTCGGGTCAGATACAGCAATGAGCTCTCTGAACCCTTCTCCATTAACAATGGCGTGAAGCAAGGCTGTGTTCTCGCACCAACCCTCTTTTCATACACCCATATACACACATACATATAGTTCGTGGTCAATTTTGCTCTCGTTACATGTCTTCATCTCTCTGTCTGTCTTGTAGTTGTTCTGCAAATTTTCGTGCTTCCTCCGGATCCGAGAATAGTCTGTTTTGCTGCCCTGGAATAACTATTTTAAGTACCGCTGGGTACTTTAGCATAAATTTATATCCTTTTTTCCATAGGATCACTTTTGCATATTAAACTCCTTTCTCTTCATCAGGAGTTCTAAACTTATGTCTGGATAGAAAAAATTTTTTTGACCTTTGTATTCCAGTGGCTTTTTGTCTTCTCTTATTTTCTTCATTGCTTTCTCCAATATATTTTCTCTCGTTGTATATCTTAGGAATTTTACTAAAATGGATCTTGGTTTTTGTTGTGGCTGTGGTTTCGGGGATCATGTTCTATCTGCCCTTTCTATTTCCATTTCTTCC
This sequence comes from Narcine bancroftii, assembly GCF_036971445.1. Lineage (NCBI taxonomy): Eukaryota > Metazoa > Chordata > Chondrichthyes > Torpediniformes > Narcinidae > Narcine > Narcine bancroftii. The sequence continues at coordinate 441,548,956 of NC_091469.1, forward strand.
TGTAATTCTGGTCTTCCTAGGACCCTGGGGATCCAATCTTTTATAAATTCTCTCATATTCTTGCCTTCTTCATCTTCCTTAAGGCCCACTATCTTTATATTATTTCTTCTATTATAATTTTCCATTATATCTATCTTCTGAGCTAACAGCTCTTGTGTCTCTTTAACTTTTTTTATTAGATTCTTCTAATTTCTCTTTTAAGTCCTCTACTTCCATTTCTATGGCTATTTCTCGTTCTTCCACCTTGTCCACTCTTTTTCCTATATCTGACATGACCATCTCTAATCTATTCATTTTTTCTTCTGTACTTTTAATTCTTCTTTTTATTTCACTAAATTCTTGTGATTGCCATTCTTTTACTGATTCCATATATTCTTTAAAAAAAAAATATCCATTGTCTTGCTTTTCCCTTCTTCTTCCATTTCTCTGTATTCTTCTTCTTCCTCTGGGTCGGTCATCTGTTGTTATCTTGATTTCTTTTTACTCTCTTCTTTCTTGTTCTCGTTGTTTTCTATGTTCTCTTCTTGCTCCTGTGCTGTGGCTGTCATTCTCAGCTGTGGAGATCGACTCCTCAGCTGGTCCCCCCTCCCGTCAGTGTTTTTTTTTGACTTGCGCATGTGCGGTTGCGCACTTTTGCTTGGCTCCGCAAGCCATTTTTGTAGTCCCGAGCTCGGGACTTCGACTGACCTGAGGGACCGGGCTTCTCTCTCCACAGTGGGCCTCCTCGGACAGGTAAGGCCTTCACCTTCTTCTTCCGATGTCTTTTCTTCTTTCCGTTGCTTTCGACTTTTCTTTCTTCACTGCCATTTTCTTCCCACCTTTACTTTCACTTTATTTTAATTTTTTTGTTTGTGTCTTTGTGTTTTCTGTGTTTTTTTAAAACTTTTCCGGAGAGGGCTGAATTCCTCGACCGACCACTACTCCATCACGTGACTCCTATAATTTTGTCAACTCCATGAAAAACTCATTTAAGATCATGAGGCATGGCCCATCCCTCACAACATGCTGATTATCCTTGAGAAGACTATGCTTCTTGAAATGCTCAAAACTCTTTTCCTATTACTCCTCTCCAATAGTTTACTGACAAGAATCACTGGTCTATAATTCCTTAGATTCTTAAACAAGGAGACTACATCTTCAATTCATCAATCCTCCAGTAGCTCTCCTTCGATAGACAGATGCAAAGATCATTGCCAAAGCCCTAGCAATCTCTTCCTGGAGTAACCAAAGATGTCATGCATCTGGTCCCAGGGACATTTTTGATCCAAATGGTTTTTTTTAAAAAAGATCTAGCACTTTCTATTCTTAACCTTGAAATGCTCTAAGTGGTTCTCAACCTTTTCCTTTCCACTCACAATCCACTTTAAGTAATCCCTATGCCATAAGTGCTCTGTGATTAGTAAGGGATTGCTTAAAGTAGCATGAGGGGAGAAAGAAAAAGTTTGAAAACTACTGTTTTAATCGTACCTGACTGACTTGTTACGTGGCATAGTTTCATAACTCCAAAGGAAATGAGCCAATGACAATTTTTCTCAAGCAAGATATCTCAGTAACAATTGGGTCTAGAGCAGTGATTCTCAACCTTCCCTTCCCACCAATATACCACCTTAAGCAATCCTTTACGAATCACAGAGCACCAATGGCATAGGGATTACTTAAAATGGTATGCGAGTGGAAAGAAAAAGGTTGAGAGCCACTGCTCTAGCACATAAGCCTGTTGTACACTGAACTCACATTCATCAAAGCCCCACTCCATGGTGAACACTAAAACAAAGTATTCATTTATGACCTCCCCTACCTCCAGGCACAAATTCCCTGATTGGTCCTACCCCCATTCTAGATATCCTTCTGTTTCAAACAGATATGCAGAGTGCTGGGGTTTTTTACTTAATCCTACTTGCCGAGGCTTTCTTGTGCCTCCTTCTAACTCTACCAAGACCTTTCTTAAGTTCCTAACCAGCTATCAATTCTCAAGAGCCCTTACTGACATAAATGTCTCCACACATTTCAACATATCTAGCTTTTATGCTCCATCCACTGCCTGCCCTTGCTCACATTCTCACTATGCTTTGCATCTACCTTTCTACCAAATGCTCCATCATCTGACCCAACACTCTGGCTCCCATCCCCCATCTAATGAGTTTAAACCCTCCCAAATCACTCCAGAAAACCTGCCCGCAAAGATATTAGTCTCTCTCAAGTTCAGGTGTAACCTGTCCCATTTTGTAAAGGTTATACCCTTCTCAGAATAGATCCCAGGGATCCACATATCAGAACTCCTGCCCCCTGTACTAACTCTTCAGCCACACAGTCATTTGCCATAATTCCTACTCTTGCCCTCACTGGCACATGGCACAGAGATTACTACCCTTGAGGTCCTGCATTTTAGTTTCCTTCCTAACTCCCTATATTCACACTCAAGGATCATCTCCTTTTTCATTCATCATTGGTACGATCATGGACCACAACATCTAGCTGCTCACCTTCCCTCTCAAAACCGCAATCAGGCGTCAACATACCATCCAAGGGTATTGATCTTTTCCAAAGAATTTCCTGTCTGTTCCCCTCGCCAATGAGTCCCCTATCACTGTTGCTCTCCTCCTCTCTAACCCCTCCCATATGAGCCGCAGAACTAGACTCCTGGCTAGTAGGTCATCCTTCCCAATGGTATATAAAACAGTATACTTATTGAGGGGAATAGAAACAGGGGTACCCTACACTGACTGCCTTTTCCCTTTCCCTCTCCTAACAGTCACCCCACTGTGTACCTCCTCGACATGACTACCTCCCTGTAACTCCTGTCTATCACCCCCTCAACCTCTCCTCCATTGCCACATCTTTTGACCTCTCACATTATCTCAAACTTTTATCCTTATCTACCCTATTATCTCTTTTTCTTGTCTTGGTTTATTGTGGCAATTTAATTTACAATGTTGCAGTTGATGTATCCAGCATACCTGTGTGGCTGCAGCACGCAAGAATTTTGATGCATCAGTACATTTACCAAGCCACATGACAACAAACTCTTCATCTTGTGTCAAATTATCCAAGCTTTGGAAATGCTGCCATACACAGCTTCATCTCAATTATTGAAAATACAACGGTGAACATTTTACACTTGAGCCATCGACAGCAAGCAAAGATAGAGATGACAGGAGATCAGAATGTTCCAGGACAGATTGGACAGCAGTTTAGGATGAACATCATCACAGATGTTAAAGTAGAAGAGGGCAACATTGAAAGAAAGGTCTTAGTCAGCATGAAATAGAGTCACTCTTTCGTGTTCAACAATTAAATCCCTGCCTTTGCTCGAGGATGGGAAAACTAAACAAAATGAACCATTCATTATAATACAATCAGCAACAAATCAAACCACTATTTTCATTTTTAATCTTTTTTTCTATTTCAGTTCTGCATGGGAATTTTACCATGGTAACAATCTCACACCACAGTCTAACTTCATGTCCAAGAAAGAAATTTAAAAACAATAAAATTAAGGATATTTTCCCTCTTAAATTACATTTATTCAAAGATGTTACCTTTAAAAACTTATCAAAACTTCTCCTTCTTGTGACATGCAACAGATGACGGATTCCCTTCCATTAACTTCAGTCCAAAGCAGTTCAGAAAATTGCCATATCAAGTCATAGACATCGGTCTGCCAGTGAAGTTCTGAACTTCAACCATTCCACAATAAAGCATACCTCACTAAGCGTCTCACGTTATCACCTGTTTCATGCTAATTCTTCAGCTCGTCAGTGTCAATCTCATCTGCAAGTGACCCTGATAATAATATACTGTGATAAGCAGGCCTGGATTAAGCACTAAGTAAAATAAGCATATTCTTAGGGCACCAAGGAAAGGGGACATCAGAGTTTTTTTCCCCCCAGTGCCGGATTTACTAGCTGAGCTAGGGCCCCACAGAAAGGGGGCCTCCCTACAATAAGTGAAAAATACAACATATTTACAGGTTATATTATATTTAATACAGTTGTGGGGTTTGGACTGGAAAAATACTGAATTTTTAATCTATTATTTCACATTCAGCACTTATTGATTCTTAATATTTTGTCAGTTAGACAATGGAAGGGTCAAGGTGGAACTATTGATGGGCTGTGCCTTGGGCATCAGTCAGCCCTAGAGATAGGACACCTTAAATATGTAAACAATTTATCAAGAAACCCCATTCATTTATCAGAATTTGACACAAGGTCACAAAAGGAAATAGTGGGAAATGGTTGAAGAAAAAAGTTTTAAAAATTCAAGGTAATGTTTCAGGGAAAGAGAAGAGGTTTAAGGGAGGGAACATGTTGGAGGGCTTCTGCAAGAGGTAACCTCAGAATGGGGATTGAGATAAATAAATAGGACAGAGGTGCTATGGTCAACCTAAGCTAACCCAACAATGCATCCACCACTGGAAAGCAAGTAGCCAATAGTCCCTGTTTTCTCCATAAGCTCTCTACTTCTGCCATTTAACCCATATCCTTTCTTGTAATTGTTGACTACATTGGCTTATGGCCCAATTGCTTGTTCATAAACTTCTTAGTTTCCAAATCCCTCCCTCTGATCCTTTTAAATTGCCAATCAACCTTGAATTTATATAGCATTTGAAAATTTAAAAATAAACACTCCAGTGGGGTTCACCACACCACTACACAAAATTTGATTTCAGGCCACTTAATACGATTTTAGGGCAAGTGACCAAAAGCAGGTTGACAATTCAGTGTGTTGAAATGATGGTTTGTGACAGAGGGAAGAAAGGATTTATATCTGATGTGTATAAATTATTGCAACAGAAAAAGTCCAAAATTGATTTGCATAAATCAAGACTAAAATTGGAGAAAGATTTGGGAGTTGATTTGGATAGAGATCATTGGAAAGCTATTTGGAATGATAGTGTGACAAAAATTACAAATGTCCAGTATAGACTAGTAAATTATAATTTTATACATCAATTATATTCAACTCCTGAGCATTTAAAAAGATACAACTTGAGTTTTTCTGATTTGCTTTTTCGATGTAATGGCCAGAAAGGAACGTTTTTACATTCAGTATGGTCTTGTGATAAGGTTAAACCTTTTTGGTCTTGTGTTAAGGATTGTTGATAGAATATTTTGAAAATAAAACTTTCTTTAGATTCAATTTTTTTTTTAATTGGTGATGTAAGTGGAATTTGTTTGGTATATAAATTGGATAAATTTCAAAAGGCTTTTCTGAGACTGGCATTAGCAGTAGCGAGGAAATGTATAGCAAGCACGTGGACAGATCAGATAGAACTTCGTTTACAGAGATGGCATTCAGAATTAAGGACTTGTATTCCGCTGGAAAAAATAATGTATAATTTGAGAGATAAATACTATATTGGAAAATTTGAAGACTTTGATCTGGGTGTAGTGGGGTTCCTTTATTCCACGATGCATTAATTCTTGTTTTAGTTTTCTCCTTTTTTTTCTTTTTCTTTTCTTTCTTTTTTATTAGGGGTTAATTGGGGTAAGAAGGGGTAGAGATGGGTGAGGGAGTGTATTATTGTAGGGGTTAGGAGTGGATAGAGGGTTTTTTCCGATATATAAACCATGTTAAATTTAAGGATATATTTGTATTATATTATTGGTGTAATCATGGTTGATTATATTTTAAATAAAATATTTAAAAAAGGCAATTCAGTGTGTTTCACGAGGGAAAAATCGAGAGAAGCAGAAAGCAACATTTAGAGCTCAGGGCCCAGATGCTGTTGCAGCTGACGGCGTAACAGCTAAAATCCATGAGGTGCATGGAGCTAGAATTGGAGGAGATCCAGGAGAAAGAAATAGGCCTGGACGAGGGATTTGAAAAGAAGAACAAAAATGTTAAAACTGACACAATCAGGCCAGAAGCTAACTCAGCTGACTCCAGGGACAAAAATCAGTTAGGCAAGAATGGAATTGTGCAAGGCTTCAGAGATAATATTGGAAGAAAAGGAGAAGCCATGACAAATGAGTGCATTAAAAAAAATAGAATTGCCAGCGAGTTGGAGAGCATTACCAAAGGACTGTGTGGCCAATTCTACTTGGTGCAGACAGATCAAGTTCATTGGGGGAAGAGTTACTTGAGATAGAACCTGTGAAGTTGATTGGACAATTTCACACTATTTAGCTGACCAGAATGGTTACAAGTATTCAGATGCAAAATTGAAATCAGAAACTTGAGAATACTGTACACCACACAATGGAGAACACAGCCAAAGAAATAAAATTGGAGAGGAGACAGTTTTCGGAGACAGACAAGAGGTCTCCAGTTGTCTAGGAATGTTCACCCCCTTCACTTTATTCATCTTTGAACAATGACGAGTGACCATGGCAAGCACATTTTAACATCAAATACCATGGGAAAGTATTTACATGATAAATAAACTGTATTTGGGAGATCAAAATAACAAAACGAACATGTTTACCTAACAATTCCATGAACAGAAGACTGCAGGTAATATTTGAAAATGCTAAATTCACCTTGATTCCAAAAAGAATAGTACCTTTTACTTCATTTATAGCCAGATGAACAATTTTGATGAAATGGAAAGATTGCTTAGCACCAACTCGTATGCAATGGGTACAGGATATCATGTCCTGCTTGAGTTTGGAGAAAATTAGATATAACATCAAAGAGATCAAGATTGAATTTGACAAGATATGGGCCCCACTTATGGACTATTAACACGATTTGATGACATAGGCAGGGGTGCGGTGGGGGTTTCCTGTCCGATGTCTGGAAGCCAAGACTCTATTCTTTACATATTAATTGTTGGTGACCATGTTTAATGGGAGGGGTAGGATTAAAATGGTGGGGTCTTTTTTTCTAATTTCCTTTTTAAGTAGAAGAGATTAGTCCAATTAGATAACCAACAATGAATATGCTGCAATGTTAGAACATGAGGTGAAGTTTTCATAAGGGAGTTTCCATTGCACCATTCTACTGCACCAAGTAGAATTGGCCACACAGTCCTTTGGTAATGCTCTCCAACTGGCTGGCAATTCTATTTTTTTTTAATGCACTCATTTGTCATGGCTTCTCCTTTTCTTCCAATATTATCTCTGAAGCCTTGTACAAGACCATGTATAAATCACTTATGATTCATATTCTATATTGTGTTATATAAAAGTTATGTAACAACATGTAGACAATATATAATGTAATATTTCTCTCTACCAAATCGATAAAAAATATTTTAAAAAGAAAATGCTAAATTCTACTGAAAAAAAAATGTTTTGTCACCATCCTATCCTTTACTGAAGAGCCAATCCAGATTGTGTGCTCAAAGAGGAAATTTAACATGGCATCTTTAAGGCACCAAAACATGCCACAAGATTTCTGGGTGCTAATGAGCAAAATATGGCAACCAGTAACAGATTGATGCAGTTGGCAAGCAGTTTAATTAAAAAATTTAGGTCTCAATGAAAAATGGCTGAAGAAATTAAATTGTTTGACAAACACCACAGCTCCGATACTTGAAGATGTGGAGCCAAGGCAGAAAACCCTTGAACTCCAAGATCACAACTGGAGGAGTTTGGCTATCATATGGAGTCATGGGTTTTATATATATATATAGGGAGCTTTGTAAAACAAAAATAAGCAGGAGAACGAGAACAATTAAGGCACTATTGGTCACAGGACTTGGTGTTAATCCCAACTCGGTGGATGTGTTTTGGTTCGTCTTAAACTGTTGAGGCAAAATGAGGAAGACAGAATCACACCAGGGTGGTTAAGTACAGAGATGAACAGGGACAGGTGATATGTGAAATGGAAGCAGGCAGTCTTGGTGAAAATCTGAAGGGATGGTCTGAAGCTCACACTGGGTCAAACATACCACTGTTGACAACTTTCTGATATGGACAAAAGTCATTCAATAGGCTCAAGAAGCCCAGTCCCTAATGTATTTTTTTCTCACTGATGTCCACTTTATTTTTCCCCCAAAACTATGTAATCCCTTACAGACATGAAGGTAGTGTGTTTAAATCCAGACTGATGTGAACTCCTCCGCTAGTTTCTACAACAGAAGCGAGCGTGATCATTAAAACCAAGGGAAACAGTACTTCAATCCACTTCAGAGATTAACAAGGTTGGGTCAGCCAACATTCCAAAAGTGCCATCGCAATGGCAGGATGTTCACTGGGCCTATTTGTTTTTTGTTAAGATTCTACACTTGCAGCCTTAACACAATCCGAAACCAGATTCACCCAGAAAGCTGGAACGGTGGCCACAGCAGCTATTGACCAACAAACTCCGTTCCCCGGCCAGGAGCTGGGTTCCCCAGCCACTCCAAGGGCAGCCTCGCAATTCTCTCACCAGATGCACAAGTGACACGGAGCCACGTGGGGAATTCCTCCCATTCATCGCCGGGCAAAATTCCCGCAGTCTCCACAACTCGATACATTCAGGGAGTGCCCACGGGGCTGGGGAAGCAGCCGGCCTGCTGAAGGCACGCGTGTTCTGCTTCGTTGCTGCCCGTTTCAAGCAGGTGACATTTGACCAGCTTCCCCACTTTAGGCTCACTCCAAACAGCACAAGACCAGGGTCCAGCTCAACCACGACAGAACTCCCACCTTTTACCAAAAAAAGGCTATTAAACATCCATGGGCATGTTGGAGCTCCCAGAGAGGGAGGTACTGGAGAAAGCAACTGCCGAAAAGCATGGACTTTCCCGCAGCCCCGGGGCCGCAGACATGATCCACTCAGACCGGTGTAAGACTTGAAAGGAAATGAGGCCCGTGCCGGAGGAGGGGAGGGAAGGGAAACGTACCGTCCACCGCCTCCCGGTCGCTGATGTGCTGCAGGTTACAGCCCGTGTCCTCTCGGCTGATGTCGGTGTCGGCGCGGTAGGTCTCCAGGCGAGCGTGGTTCCTCCGCAGTTTGGGGCTGGCCGAGACGCAGCATGAAGTGGTGTTGCCCATCTTCCTCTCTCTCCCTCTCGGAGGAGCTTGTAATCCTCTCCCTGGACTGAAGGAAGGTTTCGGACCGAGCCAAAGGGTGGGTGGGGGTGTGTGAGTGGGGGGGTGAGAATAGGATTGCCTCTCACCACACACAAAAAAACCCCCAAAAATTATACTAATGGATAGAGAGAGAGGGGAGGGGTGGGGGGAGAGAGAAATCAGTGTCCGATCAGAGATGCACCCTCATCCGGCCGCAGCCAGCACTGCACAGCCATCCGAAAGAAGCCGGCGAGGTTTCTCCCTTCTCCTCAGGCTGACTGAACTCGAAAGAGCCGCTCAGCTCCTCTCCCCTCCCTCTCCTTCATCGTTTGCACAACTAAGTCATTTCTCTCTCTTAAAAAAAAATACACTTATTCAAAGTTATCTCCAATTAAACATCCTTCGATGAAAGGCCAGAATTATTTTTTAAAACCCAGCAATTTTCAAGTGGCGCTTCACATCCTTGGTGACTTGATCTCCCCAACCAGGGACACGGGCAACCGTGCAGTGTAACCAATCGGCTCGAGGAGTTCCGGTTCAAGGGTAGCGACGACAAATTGTTACAAAGTAGCGCGGAGGAGATCGGAGCCAGTGTTCGTAGTGAGAGAGAACCGGCACGTTCTCCAGGCAAGACATGTAGCCCTTTCTTTCCATTTGGAAAATGGCTTCTCCCGACTGGTTCAGTTGGAAGTTTTCCATTTTACCCACAAGTCGCCCCCCTTTCTCCACTATTCGACTCCTGAGCGGTTTACTCCCACTCCAGAGAACGTAACCACACAGAAACAGGCCCTTCTATTATTCTGCCTCGTCCCCCTGGCCAGCCCTCAGACCCATGCACCTGCCCAACTGGTTCATGTATGTTAAAATCAAGCCCATATTCAACTTCAACTGGTAGTTCCTTCCGAGCTCCCACTACTCTCTGTATGGAAAAAGTTCCCCCTTACAACTTTTTTTTCCCCTTTCACCCTTCCCACGTCCTCGAGTTTGTATCCCAGCTCACTCAGCAGAAACAGCCTCCTGGAATAAGCGCACATTTCCCACAGGTGTATCCTGTTGCTGTCACCCAAATGCAAAAACCCTTAGATTGCACTCTGGAGATCGTCTACTTTCTTTGCTCCTCGACACATTTCATTTCTAATCTCCCAGGCTTGGTGAATGGACCATGTATTCCAAACGTCAACTCAGAGATTTATTATTCGTGGTGTAAACAAAAGCACAAAAAGATGGTGAAAGCAAAACACCGAAGTCTGCAGACATTTGTGATATAGAGAATTTAGGTTAAAAAGACTTAAGTTAAAATGTGATGATTAATCATAAACAGGGAAGCCAGAATGGACAGAGAGTTTACTAGCAGTCAAGGACAGAAGGAGCTGCTGAATATGTTTTTTTAAACCTATCTTTTCATGGTCATAGTGAGAGACATGCAGGAGACAAAGGATTGATAAGAAGTGTGAGAAACAGAATTCAGTGAATGTAGAGTTCACAGCGTACGTAACGAACGTGATAATTAATAATGCAGTTATACTTAGAATGTTTTTGTAATACTAACCAATTAAAACAGTATTAATAAGAAGGGGAAGGGCAAATAATAAAGGTATAAAAATCAATGCACTGTATGTATCGGGGCTTAACTGGTGAGAAACCAGTTGAGTCCAACTCTGCAGACTTGTAAATAAAGCTTGTCGTGTCATCAGTTTTAAAGAGACTCATGTGTGAGAAGTTTTATTTCTGACAAATGGGGGCTCGTCCGGGATCTACACTCCGGCCGTGAGGGGAGGCGAGAAGAGGGACATCGGAGGCGGTGCACCCCGCTGAGTTCAGCGGCTCCTAGTCCCTTGCTCGTCGCTTCGGGCGGCTTGAGCGAGTGGTATCCGGACAGGGTGACACGACAAGACGGAGAGGAGAAGGGTGACGGTTCAATCCCCGGGAAGACACCGGTAAGTGACGACTTACGATTGTGGTGTGGGGATTGGGTAACAGGTGTAACGGGATACACCTGTTTGGATAAAAACCTAACGGAATAGATTAAGTATAGATCTTTTGTCGTTGTGTGAGAACCCTGTCGCGGGACTCTAGGATAGACCCCAGGGAAACCTCGGCGGTAACCGAAGGAGGGACAGCACCTCCGACGAAGTGCCGAGAAGAGAGGGGTCAACCCCAGGAAAACCTCAGCGGTAACCGAAGGAGGGACAGCACCTCCGACGAGGCGTCTGAGAGGAAGGGAGTAGGGTCCAGAGCGAGAGGGTCCTCAGCAACGATAAACAGATCTAGGTGGGAAAATGGGAGGATCAAAATCTAAGGGCTCGTCTGAAAATTCAGGACAATTCCTGGGAGTACCCCTTGACAGCCCTTTGGGGAGAATGTTTGAAAATTGGGATAGTAAAAGATATCGGGACAAAAACAAGAAAAAGATGGTCCAATATTGTCTCCTTTGGTCAAAACAACCTATTAAAGGTTCCTCGGTCTGGTGGCCGAAATTTGGATCTGATGAGGATTGGGTTAGACAAGCATTAAACATATATGTAAATTCGAGACCAAAGGTGAATCAAGAAGAGTCAGCATATGCATTTTGTTGGGTTCCCTGGCCAGGATCCTTAACAGAATGTTTTAAATTGAGAGTGGCAGGAGAAAAGAAATGGGAACCTCTGGACAACCTTCCCCCTCCTTATATTCCCCCGGTGCCTACTGCGCCCGAGGAAAGCTTATTACCGGAGGGGAAAGGTGATGAATCTGATTGCCCCAAAGGGGGCCGGGATAAAAAGGATGAATTAAGGGAGTCGGACCCTAAACTTCCACCGGTAAACCGACCCTGGACAAGATCCCAGACTGGTCCAGGACCATCAAAGTTTTCAATAAACCTAAATCCCCTGAGAGAAGTTCCTATGGGAGGACCGGGAGGGGGAACGGGATATGTGAATGTTCCCCTAACTAGTACAGAGGTGCGGGGATTTAAGAAAGAAATGAAAAAGTTATTGGAAGATCCTATAGGACTGGCTGAACAGCTTGACCAATTCTTGGGACCAAACACATATACGTGGGAAGAGATGCAGGCAATAATGGGAACATTATTTTCACCCCAGGAGAGGCAGATGATTCGACGGGCTGCCCTCCTCATGTGGGAATATGAACAACCTGGGGACCCTAGACCCCATGAACAAAAATATCCCTTAAATGAACCCAGGTGGGACAAACGAACACCCGAGGGATTGGCAAGTATGAGACAATATAGAGAGTGGACAATTAAAGGGATACGGGAGGCTGTGCCAAAGGGTCACAATTTTACCAAGGCATTTGGGAACCACCAGGGGAAAGACGAGTCCCCTACTGATTTTTTGGAGAGGGTGAGAAAGAATGTCCAACAGTATGCTGGTGTGGACCCTAGTACACCAATGGGTGAACAGCTTATTCGAATTGAATTTGTTTCCAAATCATGGCAAGACATTAGAAAGAAACTAGAAAAGGAGGAGGACTGGAGTGAAAAACCCCTAAGTGAACTGTTAAAAAAGGCACAAAAAGTATATGTGCAGAGAGAAGAAGAAGATCAAAAGAAGGCGACAAAGGTTATGGTACAGACTATCCGACAGATGAATGCTGAATCCAGAGGGGAAAGAAAACAAAACCTTCCTCTAAACAATCCAAAATATCCAAGAGAGGGAAGACCCCGGAGATTTGTTAAATGCTATTACTGCAATGAGGAAGGACACTTTAAGAGGGAATGCCCCCGATACAAGAGGGAATTGCGTGCCCTCGAACTTATGGAAGAAGATTAGGGGTGTCAGGGGTTCCAAATGTTAGGGACCAAATATAAGAGGGAACCCCCGGTAAAGCTAAAAATTGGTCCCAAGGGAGAAGAGGTGGTGTTTATGGTGGACACAGGAGCAGAACGAAGTAGTGTAATAACTGTGCCAATCGGAACTGAGCCTATAAAAAGTAATTTGACAATTTCTGGGATAGAAGGAGCTCCCAGAATGGTATCAATAATTCCCCAAGTAACAGTGAAACTGGAAGAAAGAGAAGGGGTACAAGACCTCTTGTTATTACCTTCGGCTGGATTTAACCTCCTAGGAAGGGACTTACAGGCTCTCCTAGGTTTGGGTGCTCTCCCTGTGGACGGAGAAGTGCGAGTCCACCTCTGCGCTTTAAAGGAAGAGGATGAACGGCAGATTGACGAGAGAGTCTGGTATAAGGAGGGAAATCGAGGAGGTCTGGACATCCCACCTTTACATGTCACATTAATACCAGGTCATCAGCCGGTAAGGAAACGTCAGTATCCTATTTCTTTGGAAGGGAGAAAAGGGCTACAGCCGGTAATTGAGACTTTAATACGAGACGGACTATTAGAAGAATGCATGTCACCTTATAACACCCCTATACTCCCAGTAAAAAAGTCAGATGGATCCTATCGCCTAGTTCAGGATCTAAGAAGTTTGAATGCTATTGTTCAGACCCGCCACCCAGTGGTGCCTAATCCCTATACTATTATGAGTCGGATTCCCCCAGACCATGAGTGGTTTAGTGTTATCGACTTGAAGGATGCCTTCTGGACTTGTCCGTTAGAAGAGGAAAGTAGAGATATGTTTGCGTTTGAATGGGAAAATCCATGGACAGGTAGACGGAGACAGTTTCGGTGGACTGTATTGCCCCAAGGGTTCACTGAATCTCCAAACCTGTTTGGACAAATGCTAGAACAAATCCTGATGGACTATCCACAATCTGATGATTCCCAACTAATGCAGTATGTGGATGATTTACTATTATCAGGACCCAAGGAACAAGAAATGAGGAGAGAGACCATTAGACTCTTGAATTATCTGGGGAAAAAGGGTCTACGAGTGTCCAGAAACAAGTTACAGTTTGTTGAGAAAACTGTGATATATCTGGGACACCAGATAAGTAAAGGACAGAAACGAATTACCCCTGAACGAATTGCGGGAATCACTAGAATGCCTTTACCCCGTAATAAGAAGGAAATAAGACAATTCCTGGGACTCTTAGGATACTGTAGGTTATGGATAGAGGACTACTCAGCTTTGGTGAAGTTTATGTATGATAAACTGACAAATGAAAATGACTATCCATTGAAATGGACCCAGGAGGAGGAGGGATGGTTCGAGGACTTGAAACATCGCCTAACACGAGCCCCAGTGCTCACTCTGCCCTCTTTAAAACAGCCCTTCCAGCTATTTGTCACTCATAACCAAGGAACAGCTGTGGGAGTTTTAACACAGGAAAAAGGTGGTCAGCGACACCCAGTGGCTTTCCTTTCCAAAATGATGGACCCAGTGTCTCGCGGATGGCCGACGTGTATCCAGGGAGTAGCGGCTGCTGCTCTGTTGGTAGAGGAAGCACGTAAACTTACTTTTGGAGGAAAGATGACTGTGTACACCTCCCATTCTGTGAGTGTTTTATTAACACAAACTGCCCATCGATGGCTGACTGATTCTCGTATATTAAAGTATGAAACCATTTTAATGGTTGGAGAAGATTTACAGTTTGCAAAAATTAATAGCTGCAACCCAGCTCAGTTTTTATACGGCAGTGAAACAGAGAAAGAGGTGGAGCATGACTGTGTCGAGTTGACAGATCTTCAGACCAAGACCCGAGAAGACCTTTGCGATACTCCGCTGGGAGAAGGATATGAATTCTACATTGACGGCTCCGCCAGATGTGTTGACGGAATGAGAAGAAATGGGTATGCTATAATAGAAGGAAATACTTGGAAAGTAGTAGAATCCACGAGACTACCCGGAAGCTGGTCAGCACAATCCTGTGAACTATATGCCTTGCAGAGAGCCCTCAGAATACTGGCAAAGAAAATTGGAACGATTTACACAGATTCCAAATACGCATACGGGGTAGTGCATACCTTTGGTAAGATCTGGAAGGAGCGTGGTCTAATTACATCAAGAGGAAAGGAATTGGCACACGAACAGATGATTACTCTGACTTTAGAAGCCTTAACATTACCCCAAGAAATAGCAGTGGTCTACATACCAAGCCATCAAAGGGGAGATAACCCGACAGCAATTGGAAACAGACTGGCTGATGAAGAAGCCAAAAGAGCAGCCATGCAACAAGAAGTCCGTTTGCTGACTTTAATCCCAATAAGGCAAGGCATAAAGACAGCTCCCATTTTCACTGCTAAGGAAGAAAAGAACATGGATCAGCTGGGCGCAAGCCAATTACCTGATGGAACATGGAAAACACCAGATGGAAGAACTGTTCTAAATAAAGAAATAACTCGCAACATTTTAAAACACCTGCATCAACAGAGCCACTGGGGCACTCAAGCCTTATGTGACACAGTGCTTCGAGAATATGTGTGTAAGGGAATCTACACCTTGGCCCAACAAGAGGTGCAAAATTGTTACCTATGCACAAAAATTAATAAGAAGATAATGAGGACAGGGACCATGGGAGGTCAACCATTAGCCATACGCCCTTTTCAACGTATCCAGATCGACTTCACAGAGTTACCTCAAGTTCAAAGATGGAAATATCTGTTGGTGATAATAGATCACTTTACCCGATGGGTAGAAGCCTTCCCAACAATAAATACTACAGCCTCTACAGTAGCTCGCCTCCTCCTAGAGCAGATAATCCCCAGATATGGTATAATGGATTCTATAGACTCAGACAGGGGTCCACATTTTTCTTCAAAAATCCAGCAATTGATTTGTGATGCATTACAGGTCTCTTGGAAATTACATACCCCTTGGCATCCACAAAGCTCAGGGAAGGTCGAACGTATGAATGGAACACTAAAAATCCAATTGACAAAGTTAATGGTGGAAATTAAAATGCCTTGGATAAAGTGTCTGCCCCTAGCCTTATTGAGAATTCGTACTGCCCCACGAAAAGATGTAGGGCTGTCCCCTTATGAAATGATGTTTGGGCTTCCCTTCTGGAGTACAGTTGAGGGGTGTCCCACCTTGGGGGAAGGGGATATATTTGTTAGGAACTATTTACAGGCACTGTCACGCTCTCTTACAGATTTACGAAAGAGAGGACTATTGGCACAAACACCGCCTCTAGACTTTTCTTTACACAAAGTGGAACCAGGAGACTGGATTCTTATCAAGACCTGGAAGACTGAAAAACTCCAGCCCCAGTGGGAAGGTCCATACCAAGTTCTCTTAACTACAGAAGCTGCAGCACGAACAAGAGAGAAGGGGTGGACACACGCATCCAGATTTAAGGGACCTGTAGAGGCGCCACAGGACCCTGATACGAACTCAGATTGGACTTGTATTCCTGGAGAAAAACCTCTTACCTTACGATTTCGCAAAAAGACTTAATTCACAATGTTATTGTTATGTTCTTTGATTTTTCTTAGTTTGCCTATGTCTTTATCAGGTGTGAAATGTAAGAAATGCAGAGATACAGTGGTCCTGTTTCAGGACCACATTTGGGGAAGAAAGGAAGGTAATTTCATTTCCCATACCTCAGTTCCTGAGAAATGTTGGGCAGAAAATACCACCCAACATCCATATACCCCTTGTGTGGAAAAAGAAGGAAATAATATGGGTCATTATATACAGATTCCTAATACCACTCCTTTCCCTCTTAACGGTTGGAAAGGTGACTCAAGCCCACCATGCCCTGATGGACTCTGGTTTTGCATACACCAACGTACTGTTCCAATGAAAAGTTACACTCCACACTTGAAATTGCCTGTCCCTTTAAGACAGCCGGACTTAGTTCGAGTCCATCCAAATAACCATGTAAGTTTCGGTAATGCAATTGGGGGAGATAACCTTTTTGTAGATCTGGCAACTAAAATTGCAGGAACTTTTAATGTAACTAATTGTTAGGTCTGCGGGGGTCCACGGATGTCAGAACAATGGCCTTGGTGGGGAGAACCTCTCAATTCATTGACCATGATTTCCCGCATTTGGACAACTAACCGAACGAGATCAAGAGAAACCTGGTCTCTCTCTAACGTCCCCTCTGGTTTTTATTGTCTCTCACGAGCCGGCAAATACCCAGTAGGAGAAAGTCCCTGCAAGGCTGTATGGATTCGCATTTCACCTGGTGTTTTCACTTGGTTTCCTAAACCTCAGACTTGGTTCTTATCCACTGTTTTTAAAACTAATTGCCTACCCCTATCTAATAGCAGTATTCAGTTTTGGAATTGTACCACTTCCACCATCACAGGACCATACCAATCAAATCCTGTTCTTAAAAGAGTTTGGGAAAGGGGGTATGGAGTATCCCCAAATGGATTATTCTGGGTATGTGGTAATAAAGCTTATACTCGTCTTCCCTCACAGTGGAGTGGAACTTGTTTCCTAGGAATAATCCGCCCAGAATTTTTCCTTCTACCCCACGATCACGGTCATAAATTAGGCGTGAAGGTCTTTGATACATTACATCGTGAACCCCGCTCTACCACGGTACATTTGGGAGAATGGAGAGATGATTGGCCTCCAGAGCGCATAATTCAATATTATGGTCCCGCTACATGGGCTCAAGATGGATCTTGGGGTTATCGTACTCCTATATATATGTTAAATCGCATAATTCGCTTACAAGCAGTGCTTGAAATTGTTACAAATCAAACAGCTATAGCCCTGCAATTACTTGCATCCCAGCAAGGTCAAATGCGCTCTGCTATATATCAGAACCGTCTCTTCTTTGGCTTGGCTTCGCGGACGAAGATTTATGGAGGGGGTAAAAAAGTCCACGTCAGCGGCAGGCTCGTTTGTGGCTGACCAGTCCGATGCGGGACAGGCAGACACGATTGCAGAGGTTGCAAGGGAAAATTGGTTGGTTGGGGTTGGGTGTTGGGTTTTTCCTCCTTTGCCTTTTGTCAGTGAGGTGGGCTCTGCGGTCTTCTTCAAAGGAGGCTGCTGCCCGCCAAACTGTGAGGCGCCAAGATGCACGGTTTGAGGCGTTATCAGCCCACTGGCGGTGGTCAATGTGGCAGGCACCAAGAGATTTCTTTAGGCAGTCCTTGTACCTTTTCTTTGGTGCACCTCTGTCACGGTGGCCAGTGGAGAGCTCGCCATATAATACGATCTTGGGAAGGCGATGGTCCTCCATTCTGGAGTCGTGACCCATCCAGCGCAGCTGGATCTTCAGCAGCGTGGACTCGATGCTGTCGACCTCTGCCATCTCGAGTACCTCGACATTAGGGGTGTGAGCGCTCCAATGGATGTTGAGGATGGAGCGGAGACAACGCTGGTGGAAGCGTTCTAGGAGCCGTAGGTGGTGCCGGTAGAGGACCCATGATTCGGAGCCGAACAGGAGTGTGGGTATGACAACGGCTCTGTATACGCTTATCTTTGTGAGGTTTTTCAGTTGGTTGTTTTTCCAGACTCTTTTGTGTAGTCTTCCAAAGGCGCTATTTGCCTTGGCGAGTCTGTTGTCTATCTCATTGTCGATCCTTGCATCTGATGAAATGGTGCAGCCGAGATAGGTAAACTGGTTGACCGTTTTGAGTTTTGTGTGCCCGATGGAGATGTGGGGGGGCTGGTAGTCATGGTGGGGAGCTGGCTGATGGAGGACCTCAGTTTTCTTCAGGCTGACTTCCAGGCCAAACATTTTGGCAGTTTCCGCAAAGCAGGACGTCAAGCGCTGAAGAGCTGGCTCTGAATGGGCAACTAAAGCGGCATCATCTGCAAAGAGTAGTTCACGGACAAGTTTCTCTTGTGTCTTGGTGTGAGCTTGCAGGCGCCTCAGATTGAAGAGACTGCCATCCGTGCGGTACCGGATGTAAACAGCGTCTTCATTGTTGGGGTCTTTCATGGCTTGGTTCAGCATCATGCTGAAGAAGATTGAAAAGAGGGTTGGTGCGAGAACACAGCCTTGCTTCACGCCATTGTTAATGGAGAAGGGTTCAGAGAGCTCATTGCTGTATCTGACCCGACCTTGTTGGTTTTCGTGCAGTTGGATAATCATGTTGAGGAACTTTGGGGGACATCCGATGCGCTCTAGTATTTGCCAAAGCCCTTTCCTGCTCACGGTGTCGAAGGCTTTGGTGAGGTCAACAAAGGTGATGTAGAGTCCTTTGTTTTGTTCTCTGCACTTTTCTTGGAGCTGTCTGAGGGCAAAGACCATGTCAGTGGTTCCTCTGTTTGCGCGAAAGCCGCACTGTGATTCTGGGAGAATATTCTCAGCGACACTAGGTATTATTCTATTTAGTAGAATCCTAGCGAAGATTTTGCCTGCAATGGAGAGCAACGTGATTCCCCTGTAGTTTGAGCAGTCTGATTTCTCGCCTTTGTTTTTGTACAGGGTGATGATGGTGGCATCACGAAGATCCTGAGGCAGTTTACCTTGGTCCCAACAAAGCTATCTCCTAGCCACGGAAGGAGGTGTATGTGGCAAACTTAATTTGACTAACTGCTGCTTACAAATTGATGATAATGGAAAAGCCATTCGTAAAATCGCTGATAATATTCGTACATTGTCCCATGTACCGGTTCAAACCTGGCATCCTTTCCCACAATTTAATTGGATGGACAAATGGTTTGGAGGAACCTGGTGGCGTACCTTCTTGTGGGTCATCGGAGGTATTTTATTCCTCCTACTTATTTTGCCCTGTATTATTCCCTGTCTACGCAGCCTGGTGATTTCCATGGTCGAACAAGCTATGCAACCAGGGGGGATGGGAGACCCTGTAAGACTTTTATTTCAGCGTGAGATTAATGTATCATAAAACATTTCTCTTCCCTAGCTTAGAATCCCCATTCATATCTATACATATATTCAACACATTTTAAAGAGAGAAAGGGGTGGATTGTGATATAGAGAATTTAGGTTAAAAAGACTTAAGTTAAAATGTGATGATTAATCATAAACAGGGAAGCCAGAATGGACAGAGAGTTTACTAGCAGTCAAGGACAGAAGGAGCTGCTGAATATGTTTTTTTAAACCTATCTTTTCATGGTCATAGTGAGAGACATGCAGGAGACAAAGGATTGATAAGAAGTGTGAGAAACAGAATTCAGTGAATGTAGAGTTCACAGCGTACGTAACGAACGTGATAATTAATAATGCAGTTATACTTAGAATGTTTTTGTAATACTAACCAATTAAAACAGTATTAATAAGAAGGGGAAGGGCAAATAATAAAGGTATAAAAATCAATGCACTGTATGTATCGGGGCTTAACTGGTGAGAAACCAGTTGAGTCCAACTCTGCAGACTTGTAAATAAAGCTTGTCGTGTCATCAGTTTTAAAGAGACTCATGTGTGAGAAGTTTTATTTCTGACAACATTGTGGTTGAAGTAAACACAATATTGGAGAAACTCAGTAGGTAAAACAGCGAACTTTATATAGCAAAGATGTTTATTTTTCTAAAAATATACATTATTCACAATAAATTCATAATAAATTATTTGCAATACCAGAAAACTTCAAGACTTTTTACATTCATAGTGTCAATCATATTTATACATACTCATCATTGTACATTTTACATTCTTCCTTAATACTCTGTTACCACCATTATGGCACCTTGTTGTTTCTTCCTTTCCCCTCCCCCCCCCCCCCATCACCTTTGTTGGTTGAGGGGCTTCCCTCAGTGTCCAGTAATGGGAGGTCTTTAGACAGTGGTCCTTCCCCAGAGCACCCTTGTGTTGGCTGCACCAAGCCTCAGCGTGTCCCTCAGAAAGTACTCATGCAGCCTGGAATGTGCCAAGGCAGCAGCATTCCCAGACCAACATTTCAGCATGCTGAAAGTTCAAAATGTGTCTTCCAGCAGTTCTGGTCATTGGACTTAGTGTGTGTCCTGGGAACAGTCCGTAGATCAGATTCCTATGTCACACTACTGCTGGGGATGAACTGCAACAAAGCCCTCTGTTTCCTTCTCCACAAACTTTGCAAATCTGCATTCAGCAAAGAGGTGGGAGACAGTCTCCATTCCACTGCAGCCATCCGGAGGACAATTTGTGTGGAGGATGATGTTCCAGTTGTACAAGAAGGATCTCACTGGGAGGGCTCCTCTGACCACCAGCCAGGCCAAATCCTGGGGCTTGTTTATGAGCCCTGTGATGCACCATCAATTACTCAAAGACTGAAGTTGAGAAACCAATAGGATTTTATTCACTAAAGAACAAAGGCACATCCATACTGCTCAACTGTCCTGCACTGCGGAGGGAGCTGTGGAACAGTCCCTTTATACAGAAGCCTGTGTGAGGAGTCACATGTACAGCAGGCCAATGGGTGTGCCTAACCACACAAATAGAACAGTGGTTTACCACACCCTGACAATGATGCATTTCACCAGATGACCTGGACGGTTTGCTCAGAGAACCATCCCACCGGATCCATCGACTCATCATCTCTCAGTTTTTGCAGGACGTTTCATGTTGACCACTGCCTAATGGCCCTGTGCTCAAAGATATTGTCCTGAAAAAAAATTCCACAAAGGATAGATAGTGCAGTAAAGTCTAGCTAACTATGAAATTGTGTGGCAACAAGGCCAGGCCTATCCTTAACAACACCTGGGACAGGTAGAACCTCAGCACAGAGCAGCACTTGATGCCCTTGTAATTTAGTTCCACGCACAGCTTGATGTAGCCACACATGGAGGTGGTCATCAGGATGTGCCACATTGGGTATGACCTTGTCCCCATTTTTCAGCAACTTGTACATGGCGCTCCTTCAGACCCGATCCATTTTGGACCTGAAAATGAATCGGAAAACTGCTCTGGTAACTGCCAGGGCAGAGGTGTTGGGAATGGGGCACACCTGCTCCACATACACAGCACTGAGAGCATTTCACAGTTGATGACCAAGTTCTTCCCCATTATTGAAAGGGAGCACCATGCCCAGAGTCCCAATTTTTGGTGGACCTTTGTGATCTGCTCTGACTAATTCTTGTTGTACACCTCAGCCCTTCCAAACCATATTCCCCTGCACCTTCAGGTAGTTAGATCTGACTGTGAAGGGAATGGTGGACGGTCAGGCCAGCTATTGAAGAGCATTGTCTTGCTCTTCTTCGGTTTAATCCTGGCACCTGATGCAGACTCAAATTGTCAGTCTCCAGACCAATTGTGTATCCAAACAAAATACAGTGACGTCATCCATATACAGGGAAGCCTTGATCTGACTGTCTCCACTGCCTGGCAAAGTCACTTCCTGATGCATCCAGCAAAGGGCACTATGCAGCACATAAATAAGACTGGAGACAGTAGGCAGCCTTGCCTAACTCCAGATGATGGGTAAGCTACCTGTTTCCCACCTACTGATTTGGACTGCACTACAAATGTCTGTGTAGAGCAGTTGGATCCAATTCTGGATTCCCTCCCCAAAGCCTATTTTGCAGAGTACATCCATCATGTACATGTGTAATATCTGGTCAAATGTCTTCTGGTCTAACCTGATGTCCATCCCCTGTCCTGCATGTAGGCAATGGCATCCCTGAGCAGCACAAGGCTGTTAGAGATCTTTTTGTCATGAACCATGCAAGTCTTGTCTGAGTGGATCACTTGCTCCAGGGCAGATTTGACTCAATTAGCAATGGTCTTGGACAGGATTTTGTAGTCCATATTTACCAATGAAATGGGTCTCCAATTCCTGATATCCTCCTCTCCCTTCTATTTTAAGATGAGGGCAATGATGTCCTTCCTCATGGAGTCTGACATGCTTCCAGCAGGTAAAGGTAAAGGTTCCATTATTGTCTCGTAATGTAACATACATGGAATTCTTTAACTTTGTCTACCATAAGGAAGACAGAGAGTTGCCACTTTGTCCAACACTCCTTATAAAAATTAGGCTTCAGTGAGGAACGAGAACTCTCGAGCCTTTATTTACAAGACCAGTGCTCTAACCACTGAGCTATCGGAGCCAAGCCCACCCAGTCCTG
Source organism: Narcine bancroftii (assembly GCF_036971445.1). Lineage (NCBI taxonomy): Eukaryota > Metazoa > Chordata > Chondrichthyes > Torpediniformes > Narcinidae > Narcine > Narcine bancroftii. Next base: position 441,571,715 of record NC_091469.1, read on the forward strand.
CAGAACCATGCACAACTCAGCTGGTAGGCTATCGCTTCCTAGAGTCTTATTTGACCCAAACAAACAGATGAAGTCTATCAGCTCCCCCAGAGAAATTGGCAGATCCAGACATTCCCTCCTGCTGTCGTCCAAGACCTCCATGATAGAGGACAGAACATTTTGAGAAGCCATTCTGTCTGTAGCCTTCGTGTCATACAGACTGGCATAAAAGGACCTGCCAATCCTCTGAATGCCCGTCTGTGAGGATGTGACTGAGCCATCCTCTTCCTTAAGGCTGCGAATCACAGAGCTCCCCCTGTGAACCTTTTGGAAAAAGAGACGCGAGCACATCTCATCCTGCTCCACTGTGCGGACTCTGGATCTGAAGATGATCTTGAAGGACTCTGAGGTGAATAGCAAGGTTTGCTGGAACTTCACCCTTTCAGGAGTTCCTCCCTCACATCCACCCCTCTGCAGAAGGAGGAGTTATTGCGGGTCAGTCTAGAGTTGGCTCAGTTCCTGCTGTCTCTGTCTTGCCCTCTGAACACCTTTGACGATAAAGAACCTCTTGATGTTCTACTTGGTCACTTCCCACCAAGTCACTGGGGAGTCAAAGAAGGGGTTCACAATCAGATACATACCTTAGTCAGGAGAGGTGTCGGCCGCCACTGATGACATAATAGGATAAATGCGCAGGTGTGTTAAGTGTTAGTATTCGAGTGATGAATCTTAGATGCAGGAGGAAGAGCTGCAAAACACCAAACTTCATGACCTGTTCACAACAATAAATTCTGATTCTGATTCTGAGAGTGAGTGTCAGGATCACCCTTGTGGCAGTGAACCAATAAGAAGGTCAGAGGAGTTTAGCTGGGTGGTGTTTGGGAAGTTGAAGAATACAATGTTGTGTCTAGCAAATTTTTTTTTAAAGTAAGTTGACTTCACGGTGTGCTGAGAGAAATGAGTGAGTATATTCTTTATTTATTTGTAAGCTGAGATGATCCTGTGAGTTCACCTTCCAATTTAAAATGGCTTTTTTAAATTTTTTTTATTTTTCACACCATAAACCACATTGACCAAGATACATACATTTTCCTTTTCAAATATATAGTGTCATTTTCTCCCTCCTCCCATCCCACCCTCCCTACCTCCCCCCCTCATTCATTTAAAGTACAAAATCTAAGATACATTAAACCAGTCAAACAATGTTGTCATTCAATAAAAATAAACAAGAAATTCCACTGAGTCAATTCTTTTCATTTCCTTCTCCTTTCGTTAATTTAGGTGGTAAATGTCCCCAGTAGGTTTTCTCTATTGTGTTTCATGTATGGCTCCCATATTTGTTCAAATATTTCAATATTATTTCTTAGACTATATGTTATTTTTTCTAATGGAATACATTTATTCATTTCTATATACCATTGTTGTATTTTCAAATTATCTTCCGATTTCCAGGTTGACATAATACATTTTTTTGCTACGGCTAGAGCTATCTTAACAAATCTTTTTTGTGCACCATCCAAATCAAGTCCAAATTCTTTGTTTTTTATGTTACTTAGGAGGAAGATCTCTGGGTTTTTTGGTATATTGTTTTCTGTAATTTTATTTAATATCTGGTTTAGATCTTCCCAAAATTTTTCTACTTTCTCACATGTCCAGATTGCATGAATTGTTGTTCCCATTTCTTTTTTACAACGAAAACATCTGTCAGATACTGTTGGGTCCCATTTATTTAACTTTTGAGGTGTAATGTGTAGCCTGTGTATCCAGTTATATTGTATCATACGTAACCTCGTATTTATTGTTTTTCTCATCGTTCCAGAGCATAACTTCTCCCATGTTTCCTTTTTTATCTTTATATTTAAATCTTGTTCCCATTTTTGTTTAGATTTACTATTTGTTTCCTCATTCTCCTTTTCTTGCAGTTTAATATACATATTTGTTATAAATCTTTTGATTATCATTGTATCTGTAATCACATATTCAAAGTTACTTCCCTCTGGTAACCTCAGACTGCTTCCTAATTTGTCCTTCAAGTAGGATCTCAATTGGTAATATGCCAACACTGTATCTTGAGTTATATTATATTTATCTTTCATTTGTTCAAAGGATAATAATCTATTTCCTGAAAAACAATTTTCTATTCTTTTGATCCCTTTTTTCTCCCATTCTCTACTGTAAAAGGGAGTAACTGATTTTGCGTCATTATTAGTTTTGGTAATTGGTAATTTGTTTTATTCCTTTCTACATGAATCTTCTTCCAAATATTGAGCAGATGATGTAATACTGGAGAACTCCTATGTTGTACCAATTTTTCATCCCATTTATATAATATGTGTTCAGGTATCTTTTCCCTTATTTTATCTAGTTCTAATCTAGTCCAATCTGACTTTTCCCTTGTTTGGTAAAAATCTGATAGGTATCTTAATTGTGCGGCTCTATAATAATTTTTAAAGTTTAGCAGTTGTAAGCCTCCTTGTTTATACCATTCTGTTAATTTATCTAGTGCTATCCTCGGTTTCCCCCCTTTCCATAAAAATTTCCTTATTATTTTCTTTAACTCCTTGAAGAATTTCTCTGTTAAGTGTATTGGCAATGCCTGAAATAGGTATAATATCCTTAGGAAAATGTTCATTTTAATACAGTTTATCCTTCCTATTAGTGTTAATGGTAAATCTTTCCAATGCTCTAAATCGCCCTGTAATTTTTTCATTAGTGGATAATAATTGAGTTTATATAGATGGCCGAGATTTTTAGTTATTTGTATACCTAGGTATTTTATTGCTTGCATTTGCCATCTGAATGGTGATTCCTTCTTAAATTTTGAGAAATCCGCATTATTCATTGGCATTGCTTCACTTTTATTTACGTTAATCTTGTAACCCGACACTTCCCCATATTCCTTCAATTTCTTATATAATTCTTTTATTGATAGTTCTGGTTCTGTAAGGTATACTATAACTTCATCCGCAAATAAACTGATTTTATATTCCTTGTCTTTTATTTTTATCCCTTTTATATTATTTTCTGTTCTTATCAATTCTGCTAGTGGTTCTATAGCTAACACGAACAATAAATGTGATAGTGGGCATCCCTGCCTTGTTGATGTGGTTAAGTTAAATTGCTTTGATATATATCCATTTACTGTCACTTTCGCCAATGGCCCCTTATATAATGCTTTAATCCAATTAATATACTTCTCTGGTAGACTGAATTTTTGCAATACTTTGAATAAATAATTCCATTCTACTCTGTCAAAGGCCTTCTCTGCATCTAAAGCAACTGCTACTGTTGGCACTTTACTCCCTTCTACTGCATGAATTAAGTTAATAAATTTACAAATATTGTCTGTTGTGAGTCTTTTTTTAATAAATCCAGTTTGGTCTAGATTTACCATTTTAGGTACATAATCTGCCAATCTGTTTGCTAATAGTTTAGCTATTATCTTATAATCTGTGTTAAGTAATGATATTGGTCTATATGACGCTGGTGCGAGTGGATCTTTCCCTTGCTTTGGTATTACTGTAATTATTGCTGTTTTACATGAATCTGGTAAGCATTGTGTTTTGTCAATCTGGTTGATTACTTCCAGGAGGGGAGGAATTAATAAATCTTTAAACGTTTTATAGAATTATATTGGGAATCCATCCTCTCCTGGTGTTTTATTATTTGGTAGTTTTTTTATTATCTCTTGTATTTCTACTATTTCAAATGGTTCTGTTAATTTATTTTGTTCCTCTATATGTAATTTTGGTAGTTCAATTTTAGTTAAAAATTCATCTATTTTGCCTTCTTTCCCTTCGTTTTCAGTTTGGTATAATTGTTCATAGAATTCTCTAAAGTTTTCATTAATCTCCGTTGGATTATATGTGATTTGTTTGTCTTTTTTCCTTGATGCCAATACCATTTTCTTAGCTTGTTCTGTCTTAAGCTGCCATGCTAGAATTTTGTGCGTTTTTTCCCCTAGTTCATAATATTTCTGTTTTGTCTTCATTATGTTCTTCTCCACCTTATATGTTTGTAGTATTTCATATTTTATTTTTTTATCTGCCAATTCTCTTCTTTTAGTTGTATCTTCCTTCATTGCTAATTCTTTTTCTATATTTACTATTTCCCTTTCCAACTGCTCTGTTTCCTGATTATAGTCCTTCTTCATCTTGGTTACATAACTTATTATTTGCCCTCTAATGAATGCTTTCATTGCATCCCATAGTATAAACTTATCTTTCACTGATTCCGTATTTATTTCAAAGTACATTTTAATTTGTCTTTCAATGAATTCTCTAAAATCCTGCCTTTTAAGTAGCATGGAGTTCAATCTCCATCTATACATTCTTGGAGGGATGTCCTCTAACTCTATTGTCAATATCAAGGGTGAATGGTCCGATAATATTCTAGCTTTATATTCTGTTTTTCTTACTCTATCTTGCATACGAGCTGACAACAGGAATAAGTCTATTCTTGAGTATGTTTTATGTCTACCTGAATAATATGAATATTCCTTTTCCTTTGGGTGTTGTTTCCTCCATATATCCAAAAGTTGCATTTCTTGCATCGATTTAATTATAAATTTGGTTACTTTGTTCTTTCTGTTAATTTTTTTCCCAGTTTTATCCATATTTGAACCCAAATTAAGGTTGAAATCCCCTCCTATTAATATGTTCCCTTGCATATCTGCTATCTTCAAAAAAATATCTTGCATAAACTTGATCTTCTTCGTTAGGTGAATATACATTGAGCAGATTCCAAAACTCTGAATATATCTGACATTTTATCATTACATATCTCCCTGCTGGATCTATTATTTCCTCTTCTATTTTAATTGGTACATTTTTACTGATTAATATAGCTACTCCTCTGGCTTTTGAATTATATGACGCTGCTGTTACATGTCCTACCCAATCTCTCTTTAATTTCTTGTGCTCCAATTCAGTTAAATGTGTTTCTTGCACAAATGCTATATCAATTTTTTCTTTTTTCAGTAAATTTAGCAGCTTCTTCCTTTTGATTTGGTTATGTATTCCGTTAATATTTAAAGTCATATTGTTCAACATAGCCATTTCATACTTTGTTTATCTTCCCTTTCCGTTTCTCCATCATCACCTTTCCTTCTTATCCATTTCTGCTTTCTTGTTTTGAACACTTTATAAGACAACATTTCTAAAACATCAAACATTTTCCTTATTCTCCTATTTAAAACTTCTTTAACCCCATTCTCCCCTCCCCCTCCTGAGTTGCCCTTTATCTCTTGTCGGGCAACCACACCTCCCCTCTCCATTTGGATTTGCGAATTCACTCGCAAACGTCAACTGATTTTGCAGTGACCGTAACTCCTCCCCACCCAGCCCCCCCCCCCCCGGAAAAGATTTCAATTTTCATATATAACAAAGGTCACTCTTTTAATTCCCTCCTTATTCCCTCTATTCCCTTTCATTCCCTTATTAATTCTTATCTATACTCTATATATTTTCCTCTAAATACAGATACATTCATGTATACACATATATACATACACATCTATATATATATATATATATATGTATATACCCATATACACACATACATATAGTTCGTGGTCATTTTTACTCTCATTACATGTCTTCATCTCTCTGCTTGTTTTGTAGTTGTTCTGCAAATTTTCGTGCTTCCTCTGGATCCGAGAATAGTCTGTTTAGTTGCCCTGGAATAACTATTTTAAGTACCGCTGGGTACTTTAACATAAATTTATATCCTTTTTTCCATAAGATCGTTTTTGCTGTATTGAACTCCTTCCTCCTCTTCAGGAGTTCAAAACTTATGTCTGGATAGAAAAAAAAATTTTGACCTTTGTATTCCAGTGGCTTTTTGTCTTCTCTTATTTTCTTCATTGCTTTCTCCAATATATTTTCTCTTGTTTTATATCTTAAGAATTTTACTAAAATGGATCTTGGTTTTTGCTGCGGTTATGGTTTTGGGGCTAATGTTCTATGTGCCCTCTCTATTTCCATTTCTTCCTGTAATTCTGGTCTTTCTAGGACCCTGGGGATCCAATCTTTTATAAATTCTCTCATATTCTTGCCTTCTTCATCTTCCTTAAGGCCCACTATCTTTATATTATTTCTTCTATTATAGTTTTCCATTATATCTATCTTCTGAGCTAACAGTTCATGTGCCTCTTTAACTTTTTTATTAGATTCTTCTAATTTCTCTTTTAAGTACTCTACTTCCATTTCTACGATTATTTCTCGTTCTTCCACATTATCCACTCTTTTTCCTATCTCTGATATGACCATTTCTATTTTATTCATTTTTTCTTCTGCACTCTTAATTCTTCTTTTTATCTCATTAAATTCTTGTAATTGCCATTCTTTCACTGATTCCATATATTATTTAAAAAAAGATATATCCATTGTCTTGCCTTTCTCTTCTTCTTCCATTTCTTTCTGTTCTTCTTCTTCCTCTGGGTTGACCATCTGTTGTTTCCGTGTTTTCTTTTTAACCTCTTCTTTCTTGTTGTCGTTATTTTCTCTGTTCTGCACCTGTTGCTGTGTTGCAGGTGTCTCTCTCAGCTGTGGAGATCGACTCCGCAGCTGTTCCCCCCTCCCGTCAGTGTGGTTTTTTTCATGCGCGACTCCTCGCGCATGCGCGGTTGCGCACTTTCACTCGGCTTCTCGAGCCATTTTTGTAGTCCCGAGCTTGGGACTTCCACTGACCTGAGGGAGCGGGCTTCTCTCTCTGCAACGGGCCTTCTCGGACAGGTAAGGCCTTCACCTTCTTCTTCCAACGTTCTTTCTTCTTCTCTTCTTCCCGTTGTTTTCGACTTTTCTCTCTTCACTGCCATTTTCTTCTCACCTTTATTTTTACTTTGTTTTAATTTTTACTCTTGTACCTTTGTGTTTTGTGCGTTTTTTTTTAAACTTTTCCGGAGAGGGCTGGAATTCCCTGACCGGCCATTACTCCATCACGTGACTCCTCCCAATTTAAAATGGCTTGTAATGAGGATAAACCCCTTACAGGAGCAGTTGGGGAGGTCAAACTAAAGATTCCCCCCTCCCTTTTTATTAATAATGCTCTAGCATAGTTCATGATCTGTGAAGCGCATTTCTCTGCCCTCGGTGTGACAAGTCAGAAGATGAAGTATCGTTTACTTGTGGAACGTCTTCCAGAGCAGATTGCCCATGAAGTGGAAGATGTCTTAGTGGATCCAGATGATAGTCTCCCATATGACATGCTTAAGGCAGAAATTCTGCAATGTACCCAGCCATCTAAGGAGACTCGTATTGCCCAATTACTCGCTGATGACAGACTAAGCGATAGGCAACCGTCACAGAGTTGAGGAGGTGGCGCAGCCTCGCTGGAACAAATCCTGTCAAAGGCAATTTTTAGAAACAGAGGTTCCTTTGATGTTTATTTCATCATGTTCAAGAGCATTTGGTGAGTGTCAGAGGTTTCTCCTCGATCAGTTGGTGGATCATGCCAAACTCATTATGTCAATGACCTCTGCATTAAAGATAGAAGGACTGACTTCTTCCCCTAGTCAACAGGGGCAAATGGAAATGGAACAACTACTTACTGGCCTTGTGAAGGATAAAGACTTGATGAGTTTGGCATTGTGATCCATCTCAGAAAATGTGTTTTTGGTGTTGCTGATCTTAAATTTTTGGGACATAGAGTTAGTCAACATGGTATTTTGCCCAATGAATCAAAAGTGTGAGAGGTCCGAGAATTTCCTACACCCCTCATGTTTGGCCAGTTGCAACACTTTTTAGGCATGATGAATTTTTATCGCTAATTCTTGCCAAATGCTGCAGCATCTCAATTACCCCATACTGAAAAACTGAAAGGATCCAATAAGTCCATGTCCTAAAACCATTAACTTTGATGCTTTCAACCATGTGAAGACTGCACTTGCCAATGTCACGATGCTTGTACATCAAAAGCCAACGTCTTGTTCTCTCTTGCCACAGATGCATCTGTCAGTGGTGTGGGAGCAGTGTTAGAACAAGTCTGTGGGGTATTGGAACCTCTGGTGTTTTTTTCAGCCAAGGTGACACTGGCTCAGGCAAAAAAAAATATGTATGTTTGGTCAAGAACTTTGGCCATCTGGGGGCGTGCCACGAGATGATGTGGGGTTAGACTGAAAATCCCTGCTCTCCTTAAAAAAGTTGAGAAAAAGCGATAAAAAAAGGACTATAAAAGTTACAGAAAGTATAAGGAAGACACACAGAAGACATCAACAATGCCTCCAAAGAAGGATAGAGGCCTTACTGTTGTACAAGAAACTGAGTAAGAAAAGGAAGAAGAAAAGGAAGAGAGGCCAACCTTGAGAAAGGATCCTGGTGTTGTCCATAAGGTAACATCCAAAGGGGAGAGGCCAGAAGCCGGGGAGACCTTGGACAGTGCTGCACAAGGTATCCTGCGACAATGGCCACCGACATCGACTGAAGAAGCGACTCTGCACATGCGTGAGGAGTCGCACATGCGCAGAGCACAAAAAAAGGGAATTTTTAAAAAAGATTCAAGACACCCATAGCTCCAGCGATCAAAAAGAGGACCTGGAAAAACAAAGAAAAGATCAAGAATTACCTACAATCAAGAAAAAAGCAGAAAAAGGTGCAGAAGCTTTTTTTATCTTCTGGAGAAATAGCAATTTTTAGACTTTTTTCGACAATCTATGGAAGTATTAACTGATGAAGTGAGGAAGAATAGTGATAAGATGGAAAGATTAATGCAACAAGTTGACTCGAGATTTGAAATAGTGGATGGTAAAATTAAAGGGAATGAATTTGAGATTCAGAGTATCAAAGATCAAATGAAGAAAGCACAAGCAGAAGCAGCTGCTAAGCATGATCAGTTAATGCAAAAAATAGACATTTTGGAAAATTTTAGTAGATGGAATAATATTAAGATTGTTGGACTTAAAGAAGGGGATGAAAATCAAGATATGAAAAAGTTTTTGCAATGGTGGATACCAGAATCTTTGTGTCGGGCTGAATTTCAAGGAGATTTGGAGATAGAGTGACCCCATAGAGCATTGAGACCTAAACTTAAGCCTGACTAAAGGTCCCATCCAATATTTGTCAGATTCCTTCAATATGAAGTAAGAGAGAAGATATTGGAGTTGGCAGCAAAGCAAACTAAAGGAAGACAATCACCTTTGATTTATAATGGAAATAAGATTTTCTTTTATCCAGACCTATATTTTGAATTGTTGAAAAAGAGAAAAGAGTTTAATCTGGTTAAAGATGTAATTTGGAAAAAAGGGTATGCCTTTGTTTTGAGTCCATCAGCTCCCCCAGAGAAATTGGCACATCCAGACATTGAAAATATTTGTCCCGGGAGGGAGGGATAGATTTTTTTACTGAGCCAAATGAAGCAAAGGTATATGCCGATTCATTGCCTGCTAAAGACCAACAGATGGTTGTTGATATCTGAATTAATTACATAACTGAAAGATTTTTGCTGTAACTGAAAGTATATTGTGTTTCAAGAGAACTTAAAGGGGAGGAAGGTTTAACCTATAATGTGCGTGATCTATTATATTTGCTAAGATTATTGGATTATGAAGTCTATTGTAAGGGATGGTATGATATTTTGAGTGAGTTAGTGGGGAATATGATGCTGACCACTGCAGAGTCATGGGCCCTAATGTGATATTCTTTGCATCCCGCATAGATCAGGGGAGTAGAGACGCTTTAACATCATGTCCCTCTGGGGTTTTTCTTTACTTTTTCTTATCTTTTCCTTTATCTTTTTCTTTTTGTTTTAAGCCTGGACTGTTTATATATGGAATGTGGCGCAGCTGGCAAGGCTTTTAGGGGTAACACTGCACCACATCATGGCCTACCACCCACAGTCTAACGGATTGGTAAAGAGGTTCCACTGACACCTAAAGTTCGCTCTGATGGCAAGAATTTCTGGCCCCAACTGGGTGGACAAATTGCCCTGGGTTCTCCTTGGATTAGGACGGCGCCCAAGGAGGACTTGCAAGCCTCATCAGCAGAAATGGTTTACGGCGTGCCACTCTCACTGCTGAATTCTTCAGCCCGGAGGCCGAGATGATGCACAATGAAGGTGAGCAGCTTGTGGACCTCTGTAAATGACTGGGCAACCTAACCCCGCTGCCCCCATTGCACCATGACACCTGACCATCCCATCGACCGAAAGATCTGAATGTGGCGCAATTTGTGGTCATCCAGAGAGGTCCACAGAGGGTCCTGCTGCAGCATCCATATGAAGGGCCATGCAAGGTTATCTGGCGGTTGGGTGGGACTTTTACTTTAGATGTGGGGGGCAGGGAAGAACTGTTTACTGTGGACCGCTTAAAAGCTGCTCATTTAGACTTATCACTGCCGGTGCAGACGGCCACGCCCAAGTGCCAAGACCGGCCGCCAAAGTGACAGGACGTTTAACCGGTTCGGGGGTTGTGTGGTGGCACACATCCTCATGGTGAACCAGCCCTGCTTGTATCGCCATGTGGCGGGGCAGCCATGGGGAAATGGCGTCGTCAGAGGTTTCTCCATGACTCCAGCATCCCTTCCAGCACGTGCCCTGGGAAGCGATTATGATGTCATAATGCACCAGGTGACTGAGCTCATGCTGCCCTTAAAGAGACACAATGAATTTGAATAAAAACAGTTGTTAACGACCATCGGTATGGTAGCAGTGATTTCCTTCAGCTCCTGCAATCGCCACAGGAGTATATTATATAAGGAGGATTGGAAGTGGGAGGGGGATACTGTATGGATATATTCTTTAATTTTGGTGTCTAATGGTGGGGAAATTTTCTTTTATTTGTATTAATATTAATGGAATTCAGAATCCAATGAAGAGAAAAGGTTATTAAGTTATATGAAAAAAACTAAAGTAGATGTGGCTTTTTTTTTACAAGAAACTCATTTAATGGAAATAGAACATGCAACATTAAAGAGAGAGTGGGTAGGAAGGGTATTGTCTTCTTCATTTAATTTTAAAGCTAGAGGAGTAGCTAGATTAAGAAATAAAAGCTAGCAATTAAAATATTGGATGTAATTATTGATTAAGTAGAGATATATATGTGATGGTAAAATGTAAAATTTATTCTTAATATTGGACTTTGATGAATATATATGCACCGAATATAGATGATGTAAAATTTATACTAGATGTTTTTATGCAATTAGCTGATGCAAAGGGGAAAATAATTATTGGAGGATATTTTAATTTTACTTTTGATTTGAAGTTGGACAGATCAGGTGAAATTATGGTTAAAAACAAAGTAGTTAAAGCTGCAAAGAATTTTATGAATGAAATGAAACTTGTTGACAGTTAGAGGAGAATGCAGTCTGATATTAGAGATTATTCATTTTATTCATTTAAACATAAGACATATTCATGTATAGATATGTTCTTAATTTCCTCTCAACTGCAAGCAAGAGTTCAAATATTGAATATCAAGCAAGGACATTGCCTGATCATTCACCTTTGGTTATGTCAGTTTTATTGGAGGAAGAGAAAAATATAATTTATAGATGGAGGTTTTATACTGCATTGTGAATTTATAAGACAACAGATAAAAATTTTTTTAGACATGAATGAACATTCTGTAACCAATAAGTTTGTGGTTTGGGACTCTTTGAAGGCTTATTTAAGAGGACAAATAATAAGGTTAAAAAAAGAATATATGTCTAAAGTTGATCATTTGGAAAATGAAATAATAAAGATGGAAAAAGAATTGCAAAATCAAATAAATGATGAGAAATGAAGAGCATTGTATTTTTAAAAATTGTAATTTAATACAATACAAACATATAGAGTGGAGAGGTGACACGGGCAAACCCAACAAATTGGATTGGGATTCTAGAATTCATGCAATGGCAATAGCATGGGAATTGAAGACTGAACAATTATCAAGAACAATAGTAGCTATAAAAGAAGATTCAGGTCATCTTACTTATAAAAGACAGGGCATTAATGATGTTTTTATGTAATTTTATAAGAAATTATATCAATCGGAATCTTTGAAGGATGGAGAAAAAACAGATGTATATTTGCCACAAATTATTTTGACACAATTAAATATATAACAGAAGACTGAATTAACAAATCCTTTTACAGTTACAGAAATATATGATATATTGATACCTTTACCAAACAATAAGGTTCCAGGGGAAGATGGCTTCTCTTCAAAGTTTTATAAAGAATTTAAAGAGTTATTGATTCCTATATTTATGGGATTGTTAGATCAAATAGAAGATCTTTGCAATTTACCTGAGTCATTGAAAACTGCATAAATAACAGTTATTCCAAAAAAAGGGGAAGGATCCTTTACTTCTATCTTCATATAGACCAATTTCATTATTGAATACAAATTACAAAATTTTGTCTAAATTAATAGCTAACAGATTAGCTAAATGTTTACCTAAATTGATTAATATGGACCAAACAGGTTTTTATCAAAAATAGATCAGCTGACAATATTGTTAGATTTTTAAATATGGCACAGAAAAGAAAAATACCATCAGTATCTTTGGCTTTAGATGCAGAAAAAGTGTTTGATAGATTAGAATGGGACTATTTATATGAACTGAATAAGAGCATTATATAATTGCCCAAAGTAATTACAAATAGACAAATATCAAAATCCTTTTTATTGGAAAGATCATCGAGACAAGGTTGTCCACTATCTCCTTTTTCATTTATGTTGGCCATAGAACCTTTAGCAGAGGTGATTAGAAGAGATAATGAGATTGAGGTTTTAAGATAAATGATAAAGTACATAAAATTAGCCTTTTTGCAAATGATGTAATTCTATATCTCACAAGCACTGCAAGTTCATTTTAAAAAGTAAATATTCAGTTGGCGGAGTACAGGTTAATAGCAGGTTATAAAGTAAATATTGATAAAAGTGAAGTGATGCCAATGACTGAGACAGATTACATTCAAGTTAATAAGATTGAACACAACAGAATGGAGGTTCATTCCTGCTGGTCAACTGTCCTGCACAGTTGCCTTTACTCAGGGCTCAGTGGGAGGAGCTTCAGGCACAGTCAGCAAGGAGCATGTCCTAGTACATCCAAACATATATACAGTGGTTTACAACAGTCTCTTAACAATCTATAGAATCCTGATAGAAGAGCATCAATCAAATTAGTTACGGAACATTTTACCTGGCCTTATGTTAAATGGGATGTTGGATTATGGACCTGCTTGTCGTGTCAGCACTTTAAAGCAGTGGTTTTCAAACTTTTTCTTTCCAATCACATCTCTTCTTTGGCTTGGCTTCGCAGATGAAGATTTATGGAGGGGGTAAATGTCCACGTCAGCTGCAGGCTCGTTTGTGGCTGACAAGTCCGATGTGGGACAGGCAGACACAGTTGCAGCGGTTGCAGGGGAAAATTGGTTGGTTGGGGTTGGGTGTTGGGTTTTTCCTCCTTTGCTTTTTGTCAGTGAGGTGGGCTCTGCGGTCTTCTTCAAAGGAGAAGACTGTGAGGCACCAAGATGCACGGTTTGAGGCGATATCAGCCCACTGGCAGTGGTCAATGTGGCAGGTACCAAGAGATTTCTTTAGGCAGTCCTTGTACCTGTTCTTTGGTGCACCTCTGTCACGGTGGCCAGTGGAGAGCTCGCCATATAACACGAGCTGTCCTCTTAAATAAGCTTTTAATGAATCCCATAACACAAAATGACTTTTTACTGAATTAACATTTTCAGACAAAAAAGTGTAATCTGTTCTTTAACAAAAATAACAAACTCTGTTTTTTTCAACAACATTGTGATAAATTTCCATCTATAAGATGAACATACCACTTCTGAACTTACATAAGAAAAAAATAATGAAGAATGATCTGATATAACCCTGCTTTTATATTCTGCCTGTAATACCCTTCCTTGTAAATGGAAAATCTATTCTAGAAAATGAATCATGTTGAGACGAATAAAAAGAAAAATCCTTCTCTATAGGATTAACCCTTCTCCAAATTTCCACCAAATTTAAATCCTTCATCAAGGCCCCAATTGGTATCACCATCTTTGATTTCTTTATACTTTTTGGTGATCTATCTAACAAAGGATCCAAGACACAATTAAAATCTCCCCCAACTAAAATATTTTCATTAGCTTGATTTAATAACAAAAAAGCCTCCGAAATCAAACACTCATCGTCCACGTTAGGTGCATAAACATTAATCAAAGTCCAAGATTCAGTAAAAACTTTACAATTCCCTTTTAAAACCCTTCAAGCATTCCCTTCCATAGTTTGCAATTCAAAAGACAAATTCTTATGAATTAAAATTTCTACACCCCTTGCCTCAGAATTAAATGAAGAAAAAGACACATGCCCAACCCAATCTCTCTTCAATTTCAAATGTTCTTTTTCAGTCAAATGTGTTTCTTATAAAAGGCAATATCAATTTTCATTTTCTTGATATAAGCCAAAACTCGCTTTCGCTTAATCGGATTATTCAACCCCTGAACATTAAAAGTTGCAAATTTCAAACTAGACATCCTTACAAATTAACAATATAATCATTTACTACAAAATATCGCTCCCCTTCAATGACTTCTGGAAGACCCACAATTTTCACATTGTTTCTCTGACTTTGATTTTCCAATGAATCAATTTTTTTCAGTAAGTCTTTCTTCTGGATTCCCCAATCCACAAACAAATCTTCCACTTTCTCTATATTTACATTCAGAAAAAGCTGTTTTAATTTTTTTTAATTTTCTTGCACTGTATCCACTGATTTAATACATTTACTGACATCCCTCTTAACTGTAGATATATGTTCAGACATATTAAATATATCTTCAGATATATTAGATATTTTAGTTGTCACATCCAAAAATCCTTGAGTCATTTGTTTAGACATATTGTCCATATGATAGGCAATCCCTTCCAAGACTGTACAAACATACTTCATTCCAGCTTCCAGTTCCACATCTTGAGGCCTACCTTCTCCAGACTCCACCTCCTGTGAACTGCTCATTAAAGGTAAGTCTTCCTCTTCTTCCAACATGTCGGGCCCTTCCCAGTGTGGCTGCAGGTCTGCACACCTAATGGCGGTATCCCGACCACGTCAGGATGCCGCCGCTCGGGCCCCCCCCCCACAGCCCACACACGGTCCAGTAATTCACGGACCCTTGAGGCACCGCGCATGCCTGGCAAGGTCAGGGACCGCACAGAGGCAGCTTCCAACACCAATCTGCGCGTCTCCCGCTCACCTGACAGCAACCCGGGCTCAAGAGCTCTTCACTCAGCCGGGTCGCCTGCGCGTCTGATATCGCGAATGCACGAATCAACTCTGGCCGAGCTCGTCAATATGCCGGCGCCATCTTGTGGCGACAAGGTCAGCGCCGGTATAATACTTAGCCTGGCAGGAGTTCTCTGTGCCTTGGCTGTTCCAAATGACAAATCTGTGGCTAAAGCTGAACAGGTAGGCCTCAGTTCTTCAGCACTTTTAAAAGGTAATTTCTTCTGTAATTGAGCTTTCATTTTTTTAGCATTAGTCGCCATTGTGACCCACTAATGTTCCCAAAAATAAGGATACAACTTTTATTCACTTAGATAAACTTTAAAGATGGGTACTTAAAAAACTGGCTGAGGATGGGTGGGATTGCACATCTGCCCTCTATGCCATCTTGCCACGCCCCCCCATCATTTGCCACGCCCCCCCCCACCCCCCATCATTTGCCACTCTTAATGACATTTGTTTTTGGAAAAGGAACAAATGGCTTATAGATGGTGATTAAATTCTACATTGCTAAAAAGGACAGATTTCTGTGATTTTATAAGGAAACATATTCAGGAGATTTTAGAATAAAGCTCTAATTCAGTTATTAACAAATTTATTGTGTGGAATGCATTAAAGGCATATTTGAGAGGACATATAAGTTTTACATCAAAAATTTTAAAAGACTATATGAAAGAGGTTGATCAGTTAGAATTCTCTAACCAGGGAAGTGGTCGAGGCTGCCTCATTAAACATATTTAAAATTCGGTTAGATAAATTTTTACATGGTAGAGGAATTAGGGGATATGGGGAGAAGGCAGGTAGGTGGAGTTAGGTCATAAATTAGATCAGCCATGATCGTATTGAATGGCGGAGCAGGCTCGATGGGCCATTTTTGGCCTACTCCTGTTCCTACTTCCTATGTTCCTATGTTCCTAAAGGGAAATATAGGATCTGGAAAAGGAACGACAGAAGAAGGCTACAGATGAGAAAAGATAGAAATCAATAAAGAAAAAGTTTCATTTTAATACAATTCAGACTCATAGAAATGAAAAATTAATTGATAGAACTAAGCAAAGATATTATGAATTTGGAGAAAGAGCCCATAGCTTTGCAGTTAAAAACTGAGTAAACATCTAGAATAATTAATGCTGTTAGGAAAAGTTCTACAGTGATTACTTATAATTCTAGAAAAATTTATGATTTATTGAAAGTTTTTTATTCTGATTTGTATAAATCAGAATTTATTGGAGATGAAGTTAAGATTGATAAATTTTTATCTCATATAAATCTGTATAGCTTGACATATCAAGATCTGAGAAATTTAGATGCTCCTTTCATGGAGGTGTTAAAGCAAACAACGGAATCCCATTCTTTACTGGAATCTTTTTAAACAGCGATAATTACAGTTATACCAAAGAAAGATAAAGACTTGTTAAAACCTACATATTATTGTCTGATATCTTTATTAAATGATGTCAGAAGTGGAGCTTTGAGCCAAAGAGAGAAGGACAAGCTGTGAAAGAATAAAAGTGAAAGAGGTCAGCTAAGATGGAGGATGGGCCTGAACATGTAGAGGCACCCTGATTGGGAGCGGCGGCTCCTCCAACATCGACTTTCATGATAAAAAACTCCAGAACCCTTCGACTTCTCAAAGCCATAGGAATAGAAGAAGTGGATAAGATTTGAACGCTTCAGCCTGGCAAGTAATTTAAATAATTCCTCTGAAGCTAACCAGGCGAATACGCTGGTATACTGCTTGGGGTCAAGACTGACGACGTGCTACAAGGCCTAGACTTAACAGGCGTGCAGCAGCCGCAGTACAATGCAGTACAGAGAGGGTTCGATTATTGTTTTGTGCCTAAGAAGACCGGAATTTATGAACGGGTGAAATTTAGCAAGAGAATGCAGTAGCCCGCAGAAACAGTAGACGCATTCATCACAGTCTTGTATGCGAATATGGGGATCTGCACGATGAACTTGTACATGACAGGCTAGTAGTGGGTCAAAAGAATTCGTCACTGTCAGAGAGGATGCAACTTGACAAAGTCCTCACCCGCATGAAAGCAGTCACAATGGCGAGACAGTCAGAGGTGATAAAGCAGCAGCTAACCGACTTGCGAGAAATGTAGACAGAGTGCAACTTAAGAGAGGAAGACAGCAGAAGTTTAAAGGCAAAGGGCAGAAAAAAGTTAAAACAATGATGCAGAGCAAAGTAGAGCACAAGACATGCCCCAAGTGTGGAAAACTACCGTTCCACCCAGCATTTCAATGGCCAGCCAGAAGTGTAGAATGCTACAACTGTGGCAAACGAGGACACTATGGAAAAGTCTGTAGGTCAACCCGCATGGTGAATGAGATAGCGGAGGACGTGGACGTATTGTTCATTGGAGAAATAGCATCAGGTGAGGAGCCCTGGATGGCTGACATTAACGTAGGAGGCAGCAAAGTGACCTTCAAAATCGACATGAGGACGATGTTACAGCCATTCCCGAGCAGATGTTCAAAAGAATTATGTCTGGAGACGGCAAGCGAGGAAAAACACAGAGGCCACTCAACGGTCCGGGGGGGGGGGGTGGGGGGTATAAAATTGATAGTCCTGGGATTGGCAAAAGAAATGTTCTCATAAGGAGGGAGGAGCACCATAGAAGAAGTGTCCATGGTGAGTGACTTGCAGGCAGCACTGTTGAGCAGACCAGTTTTGGTGAGACTCCAGCTAGTGGCCAGATTGGACGCCCTAGACCAGGAGATGGTCAGGAAGGTATACCCCAAACTTTGCAATGGACTCGGGCTAGTACAGAAGCTGAACATCATTAAACTCAAGCCTGATGTGAAAATATTTTCACTAAAAGTACCTCTAAGGTTCTGATTACCGTTCATGGGCAAAATGAAGAGAGAGCTTGAAAGAATGGAGAAGCTTGGAGTTATCAGTTGCATAGAGGAGCCTACAGAATGGTGTTGCAGCATGGTGATAGCACTAAAAAAGAATAAAGAAGAAGTTCGTATTTGTGTGGTCTTGACCCCCTTGAATGGATCAGTGTGCAGAAAAAGTTTATATTTCCTTTGGTGGCATGCTCACTGGTGCACAATATTTTACCAAAATGGACATGAACATGGGATTTTGGAAAATTCTTTTGTCCAAATAATCAACTCTCTACACAAGATTTATCATACCATTTGGGCGTTACTACTTCAACCGCCTACCCTTTGGTATCTCCTCTGCCCCTGAACATTTCCAGAACAGAATGGTGACCGAGGTTACTGCAGGCCTGGAAGGAGTTGTCTGCCACATATCCTCATTTGGGGGACCATGAAGGACGAACAAGATGCAAGGGTCCATGCAGTCCTTGAATGAACAGAAAGGGCAGGGGCCACTCTCAATATGGCGGAGTGTGAGTTTGGAAGGAGGCAGGTGAAATTTCTGGGGTACATCATCTCAACAGAAGGCATGATATCAGACCCAGACAAGACAAGAACTGTGCAGAACATGAAGGAACCGACAATCATTAGTGAGCTCAGAAGCTTCCTCGGTATGGTGAACCCACTAGGGAAGTTCATACCAAACCTGGCTGAAAAGGACAAACCACTGAGAAATCTGTTGTCCAAGAAAAACCAGTGGAGCTGGGTCATGAGCAACAGAGGACATTTAGTAACCACAAGCGTGAGCTATCATCCACACCAGTACTTCAGTTGTATGATCCAAATATGCAACTGAAAATATCAGCTAACACTTCATCATGTGGACTGGGAGCAGTATTACTACCGAAAGATGGAGACAATTGGTCACCAGTCGCTTATGGTTCCAGATCGCTAACAGAAACAGAGCAACAGTAGGTGCAGCTGGGAAAAGAGGCGTTGGGACTGACTTGGGCTTGTGAGAGATTCAACAATTTTATTTTTAGACTGCAATTCGAGTTGGAGACGGACCACAAACCACGTGAGTCTGCTAGGTGGGCAAGTGCTGGATTCACTGCTGCCACGGATACAGAGGTTAAGAATGAGGCTGATGAGATACTCGTACATGATCTCACACACACCTGAGAAGAACCTCACAACTGCGGATACACTCTCTCGCTCCCCACTACAAGATGGAACCACAAGTCCTGTCAAAGACCTCATGGAGGACACCGATATTTACGTAGAGATGGTGATGGAAAACCTCCCAACAAGCGACAGATACCTGAGAGAGCTCAAAAGTAAATGTGCACCGACAGTGTGTGCGCAGGTCATGAAATACTGCATTGGAGGCTGGCCAGACAGAAACAAGTTACAAAGACCAGTCAAACACAACTGGCAAGAGAGGGCCATTCTGAGTGTACACAATGGACTGCTCCTGCATGGTACGAGATTAGTTATTCCAGCTAACATGTAGTACGAAGTACTCAAGAAAATACACGAGGACCACCAGGGAGTTGAAAAGTGCTGGGAATGTGCCAATCAAACAGTGTGGTGGCCAGGTCTGAATAATCAAATAAGCAAGATTGTCTTGAGGTGCAGAGAGTGCATCCAGTATAGAACAAACATAAGAGAATCGCTGATGCAGAGTAAATTCCCTGACAGGCCATGGCAAAAACTTGGCGCAGACTTATTCACTCTTGGAGAGAACACGTACTTATTAGTGGTGGACTATTTCTCTAGATTCATAGAAATAACATAACTCAGCCTGACACGAAGTACCTATGTAATTGTTCATTTAAAATTGATGTTTGCACAGTATGACATTCCAGAGACATTAGTAAGTGATAACAGTCCACAATTCTCTGGACAAAACATGAAAGCCTTCGCAGCAGATTACTGGTTCGAGCATGTGACCAGTAGCCCTAAGTATCCACAAAACAATGGCAAAGCAGAATGAGCAGTACAAACAGGGAAGAATTTGCTCAAGAAAGCAAAAGACCCTTACCTTGGTGTACAGAGCCACACCGCTGAGCAATGGCTACAATCCAGCCCAATTGCTAATGGGACGTCACCTTCACACGACTCTACCAACCCTTCCAGAGAGGTTGCAGCCAGAACTCTCAGACCTGCTACAACTCCAGAACGAGGAGAGGGAGAAGAGGTGTAAGAATGCGAAGTGGTATAACGAGAGATACAGAATGAGTGACCTGGAAAAGCTGGCACCAGGAGATGAGGTGTTGCTCTCTGATGCAAGACAGCAAGGTACAGTAACTTCTGTGCACCACAGCCCATGGTCAAAAGTGTTTAGCGGACCACAAGGGACACACAGAGATGGAATCGCTAACATCTCATATCCATACCAGAGTCTGCAGGTGAAAAACAACAAGAGCACAGGTCGCAAATGGACACTCCTGCAAAGGCAGGTCCAGAGACTCTGCTGACTGAAACACAGAGTTCGCCTGGCATAATAAGAACAAGGTCAGGACGAGAAGTAAAAATTCTGCAGAGACTGAATCTGTAGAGACCGTAAAACACCCAGAGTTAAAAAAGACTTGTGTATTCTAAAAGTTTTTTGTGTATTTGTATCGGAATGCTTAAAGGTAACTATAGCGGGCGAAGCCACAGAAAAGGTGGCTTCGAATGCAAATTAAGGGAGATATGGTGTAACACGATTGGTAGGACATCGAGCAGGCCAATGACATCACAGGGTGGGACTTCCGCATCTTAGAGAGAGGCTCAGGACTAGCAGGAAAAGCCTGCGCATGTAGATATTCACTAAGGGTATGGTATTCACTAAGGGTATGGCCAAACTGCATGAGTTTTTCAAGCTTTGTTGGGACCAAGGTAAACTGCCTCAGGATCTTCGTGATGCCACCATCATCACCCTGTACAAAAACAAAGGCGAGAAATCAGACTGCTCAAACTACAGGGGAATCACGTTGCTCTCCATTGCAGGCAAAATCTTCGCTAGGATTCTACTAAATAGAATAATACCTAGTGTCGCCGAGAATATTCTCCCAGAATCACAGTGCGGCTTTCGCGCAAACAGAGAAACCACTGACATGGTCTTTGCCCTCAGACAGCTCCAAGAAAAGTGCAGAGAACAAAACAAAGGACTCTACATCACCTTTGTTGACCTCACCAAAGCCTTCGACACCGTGAGCAGGAAAGGGCTTTGGCAAATACTAGAGCGCATCGGATGTCCCCCAAAGTTCCTCAACATGATTATCCAACTGCACGAAAACCAACAAGGTCGGGTCAGATACAGCAATGAGCTCTCTGAACCCTTCTCCATTAACAATGGCGTGAAGCAAGGCTGTGTTCTCGCACCAACCCTCTTTTCAATCTTCTTCAGCATGATGCTGAACCAAGCCATGAAAGACCCCAACAATGAAGACGCTGTTTACATCCGGTACCGCACGGATGGCAGTCTCTTCAATCTGAGGCACCTGCAAGCTCACACCAAGACACAAGAGAAACTTGTCCGTGAACTACTCTTTGCAGACGATGCTGCTTTAGTTGCCCATTCAGAGCCAGCTCTTCAGCGCTTGACGTCCTGCTTTGCGGAAACTGCCAAAATGTTTGGCCTGGAAGTCAGCCTGAAGAAAACTGAGGTCCTCCATCAGTCAGCTCCCCACCATGACTACCAGCCCCCCCACATCTCCATTGGGCACACAAAACTCAAAACGGTCAACCAGCTTACCTATCTCGGCTGCACCATTTCATCAGATGCAAGGATCGACAATGAGATAGACAACAGACTCGCCAAGGCAAATAGCGCCTTTGGAAGACTACACAAAAGAGTCTGGAAAAACAACCAACTGAAAAACCTCACAAAGATAAGCGTATACAGAGCCGTTGTCATACCCACACTCCTGTTCGGCTCCGAATCATGGGTCCTCTACCGGCACCACCTACGGCTCCTAGAACGCTTCCACCAGCGTTGTCTCCGCTCCATCCTCAACATCCATTGGAGCGCTTACATCCCTAACGTCGAAGTACTCGAGATGGCAGAGGTCGACAGCATTGAGTCCACGCTGCTGAAGATCCAGCTGCGCTGGATGGGTCACGTCTCCAGAATGGAGGACCATCGCCTTCCCAAGATCGTGTTATATGGCGAGCTCTCCACTGGCCACCGTGACAGAGGTGCACCAAAGAAAAGGTACAAGGACTGCCTAAAGAAATCTCTTGGTGCCTGCCACATTGACCACTGCCAGTGGGCTGATAACGCCTCAAACCGTGCATCTTGGCGCCTCACAGTTTGGCGGGCAGCAACCTCCTTTGAAGAAGACCGCAGAGCCCACCTCACTGACAAAAGGCAAAGGAGGAAAAACCCAACACCCAACCCCAACCAACCAATTTTCCCCTGCAACCGCTGCAATCGTGTCTGCCTGTCCCGCATCGGACTTGTCAGCCACAAACGAGCCTGCAGCTGACGTGGACTTTTTACCCCCTCCATAAATCTTCGTCCGCGAAGCCAAGCCAAAGAAAATGGTAAAATAAAGCAAGCTAAAAACACGACTCCAGGCTCAAGGACATTTTTATAACGAGCGTGTCTGAACCCAACATGATAAACATGTTGCCCAAGTTAAAGTAAAACTGCTGCTTTCACATGATACATATTCCTCTATTCCCTGCATATTCCCCTGAGCAAAGGATGCTGAGAGGTGATCTTATATAGAAGTTTACAAAATCATGAGGGACATGAATAAAGAGAATGCTTGCAGTCTTCTTCCCGGGGTTGCTGGTTCTCGAACTAGAAGGCATGGGTTTAAGGTGGGAGGGGAAAGGTTTTGGATAGATCTGAGAGGCAATTTTTTTCACTCAGAGGGTAGTCCATACCACAATTGAACTTCCAGTCGTAACTGCAAAAGCAGGCATGATAATGATATTCAAAAGTTAAATGGGATTACCCTGGATATTCAACTTGGTTGACTTGAATTTGTTGGGCCTGTTAAATGTTCCATGGTATCTGTTTCCATCACTACTCCTGGCAGCTTGTTGCATGCACTTATAAATATCTAAAAATATTTGCCGTACGCATTACCTTTAAACTAGCCCCCCCCCCCCCACACACACACACTTTAATTAGGTCCTCTTGTATGTGGTATATTTTAACCTGGGAGAAGGATTTTGACTGTCTACCCTTTCAATGCCTCTCATAATTTTATACTTATCTTTCAGGTCCAGCAAGTATGCTTTTGATGGTGTACCTGTAGAAGTTGTTGAAGGACAAAGGAGACATGCTGAATGTTTGTAGTCTTCTGAGGAAGTAGAATAATTGGTGTGCTTTCTTGACCATCTTGGACCAGGTCAGGCTTTAGGAAATGCCTACTCCTAAGATCATAAAGCTACGTATGCTTTCTACTTTAACACCATTGATGCAGTTGTGGTCTCTTCTTTGCCTTATTGATGTTGAGAGGTTGTTATCTTGGTATCTTTCAATCTCCTTTTAGAGGAGATATTGAATTAGACATAGTCATAGAGATGTACAGCACAGAAGAAGGTCTTTTCACCCAATTGGTCCACGCGAGTAAATGGTATATCTATACTGATCCCATTTGCAATCGGGTCCATGCAAATCTCTCTAAATCTTTCCTATCCACATACTATCTAATGAGGGGGCATAGTGCAAGATAAAAGGACAGTAATTTAAGACTGAGATGGGTGGGAATTTCCTCTTGCAAGGAATGGTGAATATGTGGAGGCTACGTTACTACAGGTATTTCGGGAGGAGATAAATATTTTTTGTAAGATTGGGGAATAGAGAGATTTGTGAAACTGGCACAGAAGAGGAGGTGAGGCGTGGGGCAGATCAATCATGAACATATTGAAAGGTGGGGAAAGTTTGAGGTTCCAGATGGTCCACTGCTACTCCCATCTTCATGTGCGTTATTAGTATTGTGTTCATTTCTGTTCACCTCATTTTAGGAAGGTTTTGCAGGTCAAAAAAAAGAATAAAGAATTACTGTATCAAGGAGACTCCAGAAACTGAAAATGCTAGTTGGTGTCTAGAGCAAAAAACAAATTGCTGGAAGAATTTGGCAGCCCAAACAGCATCTATGGAGGGAAATGGACAGTTAAAGTTTCAGGTTAAAATGTCCAAGCCTGAAGCAAGGTTTTGATCCATAAACATCTACTGCTTATTGCTCCAATGATCTGTTGATTACTGTTAAACAATAATGAGAAAGGCTTGGACTGTTTTCCTTTGAGAAGGCCAAGGGAAGATCTGTTTGAAATGCTTTAAACAATTAGGGTTCTGGTTAGAGTGGATGATGGGAGAATTTTCCTGTTGGTGGAAGAGTTGAGGACAAGAGACCTCAGATGTAAAATAAGAGGGGGAATTATAACACGAGGAAAAGTTTATATGCAGTGTGTGGTTGGAATCTAGAATGCTCTGTCTGCAGTTGAGGTGGAGGCAGATTCTATTGTCTCCCTTGAGGGACCATTGGATAAATATACTGTACTGAATGCAAAATATTGCAAGTCTGCCAGAGGAACAGGAAAATTTCTGAACTCTATAAAGGAAGAGTGAGTGTTGACAGGGACAGGGCAAGTAAAATATGAGGCCACTTTAGTTTGAAATATAAAAATATTATCACAGCTTCATTAGATAAGTGATCATGGGAAAAAGGTTTAAAAAAATAATTTAAATTTAGACATACAGCATGCTAACAGGCCATTTTGGCCTGAGAGTCCATGCCACTGAATTTACACCCAATTAACCTACATCCCCAATAGGTTTTGAACAGTGGGAAGAAACTGGAACCCCCAGGGAAAACCTACGCAGACACAGGGAGAACATATAAACTCCTTTCAGACAGCATGGGATTCGAACCCTTTCCCAATCACTGGCACTGTAAAGGTGTTGCGCTAATCACCAAAATGTGGTTGAGACATAAGAAATTGTGTTATGGAATAAGGAAGCAGCAGAGAAGCTAACCATGCAGATGAAGAAGACAGAGAAAACCTTCCAGAAAGAGTGGAGGTCTGCAGGTCTAGAGTAATGGAGGATTTCAATAGAAATTAGGATTAGTATAAATGTTAGTATTAGAGAAGGTAGAGGGATCGAAAGGCAATAAAAAAAAATCCTAGTATTCCAAATACCTCAAAGGATAACTGAAGAGATGGTGGATGCTCAACCTGTCATTTCCCAAAATTCTGTAAATTTTAGAATAGTTCTCACAGACTGAAAGCTGGCAAATGCAACCCCAGTGTTTGAGGACGGTGGGAGAGAGAAAAATCGACAACTGTGGATCAGTTAGGTTCGGATCAATACTATGTAATAGTGTATTCTAGAGGGACAATTAAAATACTCTTAATTAGACACATGGGTGTAATAAAAATGAGTGGGGAATGGACTGTGAGGGAGGGAAAGGATCAGATTGATCATGAAATTGGTTTATATAGGTCGACACAACACAGTGGGCCAAAGGGCGTGTACTGCACTGTTCGCTGATCTAATCAGAGGGAAATTGCAATTTAATATTAAGAAGCAGAACAAGGCATTTGGAAAATTGTATTTGGATTGAACAAGGCCAACATTGATATATGAAATGGAGATTGTGTCTGACAAATATGTTAGAATTTTTTGAGGATGTAATAAAAAGGATAGACATGAACAAACCATTTGACTGAGTGCATTTGGAGCCTTAGAAGGCCATCAATAAGGTCACACATCAGAGATTATTAAAAAAAACTAGAGTGCACAGTATTGTGCATAATATACTGGCACGGACTGAACAGGTAGAAAAGAGAGTCAGAATAGAGAAACAAAAGCTGTAGATGCTGGAATCTTGAGTGGACAAATAATCCCTGGAGGAACTCAACAGGTCAGAGAGCATCCATGGGTAGAAATCGTCAGTCAGCATTTTGAATCTGGGCCCTTTATCAAGATGGAGATAGGTTCAATTAGGTTCAACAGGTTCAATTATACATAACAGTTTACTCAAATTGGTTCATTTTTGGCATTAAAATAAACTTCATCAAAGGAAGGTGGTGCAAGCTTTACTTCCATTTGTGAGTCCTGACCCAAGATGCAATGCCCCACCTGACCATAGGCTGCTGCTTTTTACCTGTCCACCTCTCGGTAAGGGTGCACCATCTCTCTCTCTCTCTCACACACACACACACACACACACACACACACAACCACACACACACACACAACCACACACACACACACAACCACACACACACACACAACCACACACACACACACACACAACCACACACAACCACACAACCACACACACACACACAACCACACACACACACACACACACACACACACACACACACACACACACACACACACACACACACACACACACACACACACACACACACACACACACGTGATGGTTACAGGGAAAGGCTAAATTGGTTTGTATTGTGCAAAAACATTGCGACTTAACAGATCCAGTCAAAATTCCTTGAACCCTGCTCACAGTGCCAAATATTGTGTTCAAGAATAGGTTTAATGGGTTCAAAGAGAATCAAGACTAGACACGTTTTCAACAAACAGTGGACTTTATTTATGCACAGCAAAATTCACAAAAAGGCTCACACTCGCACAGACTAACTCAAAATAATACACAAATAACTACGCATTGGGTGCAAATAAATCACTGCTAAACATTCTCAACTCTTGATTGGGAACGCAAGGATTAAACACACAACTATCTCTAGCACCCACATCACACTAATAAACAGTAAATTATTCACAACTAACAAATTTATCAAATGAACTTGGTGTCCAGGATTAACTACAGCCTGAGACCCTAGATAGGCCCATCGCAGTTGGCCCTCCAGAGCTGCCTGTAGCTTGCAGCCTAGACTTCATTGATGGTCTCCATGTAGCAGCAAAAACAAAGAGAGAGAGAAGGTCAACATGCTGCTTTTTTAATGCAGGGCCTGACCCTGTAAGTACCAATCACATGTCAACCTCACCTGTGATCTAACCATTGATTGGCAATTGAGGTGACGTCCGGCTAGGTTTCAGCTGGAGAGGTCACATGTCCCCCACCCTCCACAATCTACATTCCAACATGGATCCAGCCAGAGCAGTCACATGACTCTCACAATCCACATTCCGACCAGCTTCCAGACCAAGAGGTCACATGATCCTCCACAATCCACACTCTCATTCTCTGTTCCCATTCTCAAACAGGAAAAACTGCTTGTAGAAGTCAGAAATTCCCTGATGTACTGAACAATTCTCCCGCAACTGATATTAGGATGATGATAATGATGTTTATTGTCATACACATAATTACAACGTACAAATGCACTGAAATTCTTTGCACTTGCTGCTCCTACACATGTATATAAAAACAATAATGAAATTACCATGAGAAAAAAGTTAATAATAATAGAAGGATAGATAAATATTTAGTTTCATTTGGCACAGATACTTTGTCCTGGAGTAGTGTTATGGTTTGAATGGAAAGGTTTGATACCCTGTTAGCTGATGGAAAAAAAATCTGTTCTTGAACATGGAGGTACCAGACTTCAGGCTTCTGTACCTTCTGCCTGAAGGTAAGAGTGAGAAGAGATGATGAAGACTTGGATGATGGGGATCCTTTATGATGTTGGCTGGTTTCTTGCCCATGATGGTCTTGGCTATAGGGTTGCCACTTTCTGCAGCTTTCTCGATTCATGGGCACTCATGCTTCCAAAGGTTCAAAAAGTCATAGGATCAAAGGTTCCTTTTATTGTCACTTAATAATACTGTACTACCAATCAACCACAATCAGACCGAGAATTGTAATTAATAGGCTTTAATCACCATAAAGTGTCAGAACAGCTGGCATGTTGCTGGCCCGATACTGAGGGAGGGGTTTGGGTGTAACAGCCTTTATAGGGATATCTGGGAGGGAGAAGTCACAGGTTAGGGGGTGGGCTAGCCCATATATACTATATACATAGTGATAGCACCACATTCACCCCTTCTTTTTAAACAAAGTCCAGCAGGGTGGTGTGGTTCAGTGTTTGTTGCAGTTCCAAAGTCTCTTACAAATTCAGCCTGTCCAATGGTCATGCCTGACACTGCGACCATTGCAGGGTCTGCTGCAGCACAGCTGCTGGTTCCCAGGAGGTGTCTTGTGCAACAGGCAGTGCCTCCAGTGGCTGAGGGGTTCGTACTGTGGTACTGCTTGGGTCGGTTGGAGTTTGGGGGATGAATTTGGGCACCGATAGTGGGGCCGGTCGGTTGGGGTTACTGGGGGAGGGTCTCCTGCATGTGCCAGGTCCTGTCAACCATCCTGATAATCCATGTAGGCGTGGAGAAGGTGGACCTTCTCAACCAGAGGGTCAGTATTGTGGTGACTGATGTGCCTTTGGAGCAGCACTGGCCCAGAGTTCATCAGCCAGGATGGTAGTGTGGTGTTGCATTCATGGCCATACAGAGAAGGTACCTGGTAGCATAGAGTGCATCGGGACGGCGCCTTTTCACTGGGAGGTGCGCAGTCCTTTTGATTTAAGGGTAAGAGAACTGCCCTCCAAATGGTGGAGTTTTCCCTCTCTACCTGCCCATTCCCCCGGGAGTTATAGCCTGTGGTCCTGCTCGTGGCTACGTCCTTGGCCAACAGATACTAGTGCAGCTCCTTGCTCATAAAGGAGGACTCCCAGTTGCTATGGAAATAGCAGGGGTACCTGAACAGAGCGAAGATGCAGCACAGTGCCTTTATGACTATAGCCATGCTCATGTCCGGGCAGGGGACGGCAAAGGGGAAGCGGGAGTATTCATCCATGATGTTTAGAAAGTATACATTCCAGTTGGTGGATGGGAAAGGTCCCTTAAAGTCCATGCTCAGCCACTCAAAGGGACAGGTGGCCTTGACAAAGTGGGTTTTGTCCAGCCGGTAGAATTGGTGTTTCCAGCTGCACATTGACACATGTCCCTGGGACAGAGCATCAGTAGGATCACTGGGCTTCCCGGGCTGGTACATGATCTTGTCGTTGTTGGTGGATATCTCAATTTTCCACCGCAGGATCTTGTCATTCTTAATTTTTCCCTGCTGTTTGTGTTAAACGTAAAAACGACTACACATTAGTCAGTCAGCAGGGTGAATGGTTTTCCAGCTAGGTAATGCCTCCAATGGCACACAGCTTCTGCTATGGCTTGGGCCTCTTTCTTGACAGCTGAGTGCCAGAGCTCATGGCCATGGAGGGTTCTGGAAATGAATGGCACGGTACTGCTCACCTGGTTGAGCATAGCAGCTAGAGCGATGTCGGACGCATCACGGTCCACCTGCAAGAGGATGGTGATGTCATCCATTCGTAGGGTGGCTGTTTTCCTCGATGCTCATCGTGGCTTTGGCCAGTTGGTGCAGGCTGTCTTAGTCGAGGATAATGGAGGCAAGCTTGCGGCCACTTTCCAAGTCACTACTGTGTTGGTTTGGGGGTTCTTTCCAAGATGGCCACCCCCATGTCACGCACGTGGCGCTGTCCCTTGCTGCCGGAAGTGGTGCCACCCCAGCTTGTTGGTCCCATCGATCTGTCTCTGGTCACTGGAAGTGACATCTGACACGAATCCAGAAATAGGGTGGTCCAAGATGGCGATAGCTGTTGGCCACACACAATGCCGCTTGGAGAAAATTGGGACCTACACACATTCGTGTAGTGCCCTTTCTTCCCACAAGCGGAGCCTGTGGCAATTTAGTCGAGGCCTCTGGATTCTTGGTGTTGGTGTCTAATTTATCCACCTGTATTACCTTGTCCATGGTCTAAAATTAAGGTGATTATACTGTACAACCAATCAACCACCATCAGACAGAGAATCATGGTTAATAGGCTTTAATCACCTTAAAATGTCAGTTGCTGGCCCAGTTCCAAGGCAGGTATTGAGAGAGGTGTTTGGCCGTAACAGCCTTTATAGAAATATCTAGGAGGGAGGAGTCACAGGTTCAGGAGCTGGGCCAGCACATAAAATACAGACATAATCTATATAGATAGTGGTAGCACCACAAATACATTAAAATGTAATATACATGATATACTTCAACTTTTGTCTCCTGTAAGGGAAACAAAGAATGGCCACAAGAATTGCCTGGTGCCCAAACAGAAGGAGAAAAAGAATTAAAGGACACTCCCTTCAGAGACAGTGGGTGCCCATGGATTTGCCTCCAGAGCCTCCGCAACCTGCAGAGCAGCGCTGTGTCCCTAACCCCACCCTCCTGGGTTCACACCAGCAGCAGCTCCACTGTTACAGCAGCTCTGGCAGTGCCACAATTTTTTTTTGCCATCAATCAGTATCCTTTCTGCAATGGTATGCTGCAGTACATCATTCAGTCAACAGGTGGCCTAGAGACATGACACCCGGCCTAATGACATCCGACCACCAGGTGGGCCCAGAGGGCCTATGGTATAAAGCCGAGGTCCAGACCATATGCTCTCTCTCTCTCTCTCTCTTTCTCTCTTGTTCTCTCTCTCTCTCTCTCTCTCTCTCGTTCTCTCTCTCTCTCTCTCTCTCTCTCTCTCTCTCGTTCTCTCTCTCTCTCTCTCTCCCTCTCTCTCTCTCTCTCTCTCTCTCTCTCTCTCTCTCTCTCTCTCTCTCTCCCTTTCTCTCTCCGGGATCACTGTAAGCACAGCTAGCAGCCAACTAGATATTTATATGAGTGGAATAAAGCTGTTGCCCCAAACAGTATTGTGTCTGTGTTTTCCTTTGGTGAAGCCTGCCATAATTTATTCCACTCACATAAAATGTGGGCAATTCTACCCAAGCACGAGGAGGAGATCTAGGAGGGGGACAAACCCTTCAGTTAAGACATGTGTGAGCCCGCCCCCACCCCCAAACCTGGTGGAGACTGGCTCAGACAAGGGGATGAGAGCAAGGATGCTGGACTCTTAGCGGCCACCTACCAGGTAATGCTGGTCCCTGGGGAGACCCACGTCCATCAGTGGAGGTGACAGTCTCCAGCCACAGCTCGATCGGGGAACCTAGAAACAAATCAACAGCTGCACCTCTTAACGATGTTACAGCCAAAATGCCTGGAACTAGATCCCCAGGCCCCCTGCGCACGCATGCACTTCAGCCGCTGGAGACATTGTTTCCTGAACTACACTCGCATGATGATGCCGACTGCACAGCCGGAAGACCTTTTGAGGCTGCTGGTGGCCCAGCTGGGAGACCTCCTGTACACGTTAGTCCAGGACTGCGCCTCCTACAGGGGGAAGCGAAGTACATGCGAAACACAATCCCCTGACCAGAAGACATGGATTTCATGCTCTCAGTAAGAGCCCTGGCACAGGCATACAACTTCCGTGCTAGAACCCCACAGCAAATAGCGCAGGACCTGATGAGGGAAATGCTGGTGGCAGGGGTCTGGTCAAATGAAATTGCCAGCGGCTGTTAGAACAAAGCACAGTGTCCCTGGAAAAGGCTGTGAAGGTGGCAGAGGCGAAGGAGATGGTTAGAAACAATCTTGGGGAATACCTCTCCGACCACAGTACCAAACACCCGACTCCAAACCTGCAAGACTCGCTGACACCCTGCCAAGATCGGGACAACAATGGCTGCAGCAACGGCGGCTCAGCTGGATGCAACCCGTAGATGCCAGTTCTGCAGCCAAAACCCTCACCCCTGGGCATGCTGGCCAGCAAGAGATGTGGACTGTTTGAAATGTAGAAAATGAGGCTATTATGCTCAAGTCTGCAGGAGCTCAGGGGTGACAGCCAAGACCCATTGTCATGTAAATGAGTGGCAGGATAACTCTGCTTCTTCCCCAGGTCAGCCAGGAAGGAATGCCATGTGTGCCATTTTGGACCCGGGATCCAAAGGAGGAGTGCCACTACTACGGAGACCATAAGGAGACCGAGGAGTGCATGCTGGCTTCCATCAGATCAATCAAGTGAGTCCACACAATTTGTCAGAGGCTATGGTCTCCGTGCGGTTGAATGGGTTGAAATTTAAATGTCTGTTGGATAGTGGTAGCACGGAGAGTTTCATAGAGCTGAAATTAGCCAAAGACCACGGGTTCACCAAATACCCCAGCAACAGGCAGATTCTCCTAGCGACCAACAACCTCTCAGTGGAAGTAAAGGGGTACTGTGTGGTGACACTAGAAATAAAAGTGAGAGAGTATAGGGACTTGCGTCTGCTGGTCCTGGAACAGCTCTACGTCCTTGGGATTAGATTTCCTGTGCTAGCTAGAAAGCCTCACAGTAGTCCACAACGGACCACAGCCCCTGCTAGTGCTTATGAGCCAAAAGCGCTGTGCGCTATCGATCCTTAATATCGAGCACCCCCCCCCCCCCCCTTAGTTACCCACCAGACCCCAGACTGTAAACTCATAGCCACAAAGAGCAGGAGGTATGACCCCAGAGACAGAGCTTTTATTAAAATGGAGACACGCCAATTGCTGCAGGAAGGCATTACTGAACCCAGGAACAGCCCATGGCGTGCCCAGGTAGTCGTAGCAAAGACGGTGGAGAAACTATGCTTAGTGGTCGACTACAGCCAGGCCATTAATAAATTCACACAGCTGGACACATACCTTCTCCCCTGGATTAGCGAGATGGTGAATACGATAGCCCAGTATAAGGTCTTCTCCACCATCGACCTCAAGGCTGCGTACCACCAGGTGCCCATCAGGAGGAGTGACAGGCCCTATATGGTGTTTGAAGCTGATGGCCGACCCTATCAGTTCCTCTGACTCCCGTTCAGTGTCACTAACGGGGTATCACTGTTCCAGAGGGAAGTGGACCGACTGGTGGACGACTACCTCCTGGAGGCTGTTTTCTCATACCTGGACAATGTTACTAGGTGTACGACCACAACGCAAACCTAAAGAGATTCCTAGAGGCAGCCAAAGAACACAACCTGACATAGAACAAAGACAAATGTGTGTTCAGGGCTAGGAAGCTGGCTTTGATGGTTTACCTAGTATAGATCCAGCTCGCATTGCAGGCCCTGATGGACCTCACTACGCACAAATCACTCAAAAGATGCCTGGGCTTATTTGCACCATTACGCAGACAGGGCCTGTCCACTGATGAGAGCAAAATAATTCCTTTTGCCCAGTGAGGCGGTCCAGGCATTTAATAGCCTGCATGATCACTTGGCACACATCACTATGAGGGCTGTAGACGAAACACTCCCCTTCCAGGTGGAGACCAACACCTCAGATGTAGTCATAGCAGCCACCCTGAACCAGGAGGCTTGAATGCTGCACGGCTTAGAAACCATGCACTCAGCAGTGAAGAAAAAGGCCCAGGCCATAGTGGAGGCAGTAAGAGACTGGAGGCACTACTGGGCGGGCAGCTGCTTTACACTGGTCACAGACCAACAGTCGGTAGCTTTCATGTTTGATAACCAGAACAGGGGGATAATTAAGAATGATAAAATCTTACGTTAGAGGGTCAAACTGTTTACTTACTCGCATGACATCCGATACCACCCCAGTAAGTTCAATGAACCCCTAGACGCGCTGTCCAGGGGTGCTTGCGCGGCCTCTCAACACATGCCCCAGCTGCAGAACATCCACAGGGAGCTGGGGCTCACCAGAGTGAGCAGGATGTTCCATTTAATTAAAAAACACCAACCTGCCGTGCTCAGCAGAAGAGATAAGGACTACTATAAGGGGTTGTTGTATATGTGCGGAGTGCAAACCACAGTTCTACTGCCCACCTGAAGCAGCCCTATCAAATCCACCTGACCATTAGAGCGCTTCAGCATTGATTTTCGAGGCCCCCTCCCGTCCACCAATAACAACTGTTATTTTCTCACCATGATAGATGAGTTCTCCCGGTTCCCCTTCACTATCCCCTGTGCCGATATGTCCACGGCAGCATTAATTAAGTGCCTGAAACCCATCTTCAGCATGTGTGGGTACCCTAACTACATCCACACAGACAGGGGGCAGCCTTCATGAGTGCCGAGCTGCAGCAATACTTCTGAGAGAGGGGGATGGCTACCAGCCGCACCACAAGCTACAACCCCCAAGGGAATGGGCAAGTAGAGGGAGAATGGTACCATTTGGAAGATGGTCCTTCTGATACTAAAATCAAAGGACCTCCCGGTATCCAGGTGGCAGGAAGTGTTACCCGAGGCGTTACACGCGATACGCTCGTTATTGTGTTCTGCCACGAACATGACCCCAAATGAGAGATTTTTCTCTTTCACAAGGAAATCGACCCTGAGCTCGGAGGTGACACATTGGATGATCTCACCAGGCCCGGTGCTGATCAAGAAACATGGCCGAACACATAAGACGGACCCGCTGGTTGAGAGGGGAGAGCTGATCCACACAAATCAGGACCTCGCATTTGTGATGTTCCCCGATGGGAGGAAGGACTACATCTCCATGAGGGACCTGGCGCCAGCCGAAGAAGAACTGGCTGAAGAAGAAGAGGAAGAACCAGAACTGTCCCAGCCTGACCCAATCGACTTACCATTGGCACCCATCAGCCACACCATGGAGGATAAATGCCACCCCCCGGGATCCCAAACCCACCCAGTATACCCACAACACCTGGCCAAATGACCGCTCCCCCCCCCCCCCAGCTCAAACCACACACCCTCTCTAGGAGGTCCCAGAGGGTACAGAAACCAATGGTATGCCTGGACTTATGAGCAATACCAGGAGTTTTTTAAAGGGGTGAATGTGATGATACATTGCGGTACATAATTCAGCCAACAGGTGGCCTAGAGACACGGAACCCGGCCTAATGACATCTGACCACCATGTGCTCTCTCTCTCTCTCTCTCTCTCTCTCTCTCTCTCTCTCTCTCTCCACTGTAAGCACAGCTAGCAGCCAACTAGATATTTATGTAAGTGGAATAAAGCTGTGTTGTGCATGTGTTTTCCTTTGGTGCAGCCTGCCACACTTTCCAGAGTATATCTGTGGAAGTTTGATACGCCAAGGGCATTTTAAAGGCCAGTGACCCGAAAATGGCAATGGCCATTTGTGCCATCTCCATTGGTTGCTGAAGGCTTTTCAAAGTCTGACATGTATGAAAGCATTGAGAGTTTTTTTTAAATTTAAATTTTAAATTTAGACATACAGCATGGTAACAGGCTATTTCAGCCCATGAGCCCATGCCACCCAATTTATACCCAATTAACCTACAATCCCCAGTGATGGGAGGAAACAGGAGCCCCCAGGAAAAAACCCACGCAGACATGGGGCGAACATACAAACTTCTTACAGACAGCGTGGGATTCGTACTCAAGTCCTGATTGCTGGTTCTGTAAAGGCATGGCGGTAACCGCTACGCCAACCAGGCCAGATTTTTAACAGAATCAGCTGCTTGCACATGATGCCTATCAGCATCTGAAAAGAAAGAAAAATAAATAGCCTGCTCTTTGAAATGGCATCCCCAAACATGTTAGCCTATTTATCATCTGAATGTACTTCATTGAACAGACCTATAAAAATCACATGACTTTATTTCTGCTCTGATACAACAGTGTTATATCATTTGCAGTTTGTAATATTTGGGCATGAGGTAAATTACCACACCACAACACTACCTTCATCATGAAAATCCTAATTCACAGTTTTTGAAGATAATTATAATTTTCTGTCCGGATATTCACCAATAAGTCAGTTTTACTGACAATTTCCATGGAGAGAGTACATGAAACCTGTCCAGGCTAATCTAAGCTCGGACTACAAGTCATCATCAGTTCTTTGCAAGTTTCTTTATGCTCCAACACAAATCATATGTGTGAATATTGCAAATAAAATCTACAAGAGTGGAGCAGATGGTTTTCTATTTCTGTTGTACTGGGTGATAATTTGATCCAGTTCTAGCAAATATGTTGCATACCATTTGATCAGTACGAGTACATTTCCTTCCCTCACTGCAGTAGTCCAAAGCCAGCCCTATTCCCAAATCACCAAGGAACAATGTTACTTGTGAATGTTCATCATTTAGCAAATAATTGCACGTTGTGTCAATTTTCACCATGGTCATTTGTTCCTGTTTATTTTGTTTATATTTGAAAACACAGTCTGGGTGTAAAATTCAGTCATTATCTTCTGTAATGTTCTCACGATTCATGGGATTTTTTTTGCAAAACTCAGCTTCATTGAATTCTCTTTTTTCATTGTTCACACACCTAGGTATTTGAAGTGAATCTGCAGTAAGCCATTGTTCAGCTTAACTGCCAATTAATCCTTGGGTTTTCAAGTTGTTGGCATCTCACTTAAGGCAAGTTCTAGGTGTGCTTCAGTTAAATTAATATAAGAGAAACTGGGATTCTTGTAATAAAAGAGATTGTGAGAGACTCAATAGAGACATTTGGATACATGAAGGGATAGATGGAGTAGATAGAGAGAAGCTGTTCCTGTTAGCAGTGGGGTCAAGAACCAAGATGAAGGTACTGTATTTGACAAAAGAATCAAATATGATATAAAGAAAAGGTTATTCACAATGAGTCCTTCAGGCCTGGAATGCTTTCTGAATGGTGGTAGATGAGACAAGTTCATGTAAAGGGAGAAGATGAGTATTTAAAAGGAAAGACTGTTCATGGTTATGCAGGATGTTTGGGGGGAGGGGGTGGGAGGAATAGAGCCAATATACATTTGACAGGTAATTTGACCATCTTCTGAAACAGCCTTTATGTTATTTAGAACCATAGAACAATGCAGCACAGAAACAGGCTCTTTGGCCCTTCTAG
Organism: Narcine bancroftii; assembly: GCF_036971445.1. NCBI lineage: Eukaryota > Metazoa > Chordata > Chondrichthyes > Torpediniformes > Narcinidae > Narcine > Narcine bancroftii. The sequence goes on from NC_091469.1 coordinate 441,608,406, forward strand.
TCCTTCTAGTCCATGATGAATTCTACCTAGTCCATGCACCTGTCCAAATTCTCCTGAAAAAAAAAAATTACCTTCGTTTTTCTTTTAATATCAATTGTAGGGGCCAAAAATTTCTGAGGAGTAATATATAATTGATGTAAAAAATTATAATGAAGTAATCTATATCGTACATTAATAGTATTTGTCAAAACTTCTTTACATAAATTCTGCCAAACTTGTTGATCTATTATTGTGTCTAAATCTTGTTCCCATCTTTCTTTTGAATTAAACAAAACTATTTTAGGTGTCTATTCTTGTAATAATATGTATCCAATTGAAATAAACTTTTTAGCCATTCCATCAACCATAATTTGTTCCAAATTTGAAAGATGTTTTAAAATAATTTCCAGTCCCAATTTCTCTCTCAGATAGGCTCTCAATTGAAAATAACAAAATAAAGTGTTAAAACGTATATGGTATTTAATCATTAATTGATCAAAGACATCAATCTATTATTATAACAATCCCCCAGATTAGAAATTCCCTTATGATATCATATATTTAAAAAGGGATATCTTTTGAAAAAAAAGGATTAATTATTGGTTTTTTTAATGAAACAACTTGTCCGTGAACTACTCTTTGCAGACGATGCCGTTTTAGTTGCCCATTCAGCGTCAGCTCTTCAGCGCTTGACGTCCTGTTTAGCGGAAACTGCCAAAATGTTTGACCTGGAAGTCAGCCTGAAGAAAACTGAGGTCCTCCATCAGCCAGCTCCCCACCATGACTACCAGCCCCCCACATCTCCATCGGGCACACAAAACTCAAAACGGTCAACCAGTTTACCTATTTTGGCTGCACCATTTCATCAGATGCAAGGATCGACAACGAGATAGACAACAGGCTCGTCAAGGCAAATAGTGCCTTTGGAAGACTGCACAAAAGAGTCTGGAAAAACAACCAACTGAAAAACCTCACAAAGATTAGTGTATACAGAGCCGTTGTCATACCCACACTCCTGTTCGGCTCCGAATCATGGGTCCTCTACAGGCATCACCTACGGCTCCTAGAACGCTTCCACCAGCGTTGTCTCCGCTCCATCCTCAACATTCATTGGAGTGACTTCATCTCCAACATCGAAGTACTTGAGATGGCAGAGGCTGACAGCATCGAATCCACGCTGCTGAAGATCCAACTGCGCTGGGTAGGTCACGTCTCCAGAATGGAGGACCATCGCCTTCCCAAGATTGTGTTATATGGTGAGCTCTCCACTGGCCACCGAGACAGAGGTGCACCAAAGAAGAGGTACAAGGACTGCCTAAAGAAATCTCTTGGTGCCTGCCACATTGACCACCGCCAGTGGGCTGATATCGCCTCAAACCGTGCATCTTGGCGCCTCAGAGTTCGGCGGGCAGCAACCTTCTTTGAAGAAGACCCCAGAGCCCACCTCACTGACAAAAGACAAAGGAGGAAAAACCCAACATCCAACCCCAACCAACCAATTTTCCCTTGCAACCACTGCAACTGTGTCTGCCTGTCCCGCATCGGACTTGTCAGCCACAAACGAGCCTGCAGCTGACGTGGACATTACCTCTCCATAAATCTTCGTCCACGAAGCCAAGCCAAAGAAAATATCCATCAATTTCTAATTTAACTTTATTCCAAATATTCAACAAAAGTTTTAGTATCTGAGCTTCCTTGTCTATCACATTAGATTTAAAATCCCATTTATAAATAAACTCATCTAGTTTAACTTCTCTTATTTAGTTCAATATCCACCCACAGTGGTTTAATTTTATCAAACATAAAAACTAAAAATCTTAATTGTGCTGCTCTATAATAATTTTTTTAATTGGGAAGTTGTAATCCTCCCTGTTCATATTTCCTTGTTAATTTTTCTAATGACTTTCTTACCATTTTCCTTTCCAAAGAAATTTCCTAATTTGTTTATTTAAATCCTGAAAAAAAATTGAGATATAGATATAGGTAAAGTTTGAAATAAATGTTGAAGTCATGGGAAAACATTCATTTTGATACAATTAACTCTCCCAATTAATGTAATCAGTGTACTAACCCATTTATTTAAATCTTCCTCTATCTTTTTAAGAAATTGAACATAATTTAATTTACATACATTTTTTCAAATTAGTATCAACATGTATACCTAAACATTTAATCTTATCGGACCATTTAAAATGAACCTCTTGTCTACATTGTGAATAATTTCCTTGTTCAAGTTCCATTAATTTTATCCCAATTTATCTTCTATCCTGAATTTTTCCCATAGTCTAACAAATGTCTATAAAGTCTCGGTAATGATATTTGTTCTTGTGCAAATGTGCGAGTTCAAAGAACACGAGTGGTGCATTAGTATATTGGAGTGCCGGTTGGAGCATGCGCGGTGCATTCGTGTATTGGAGTGCCGGCTGGAGCATGCACAGTGCTTTAGTGTATTGGAGTGCTGGCTGGAGCATATGCAGTGCGTTAGTATATTGGAGTGCTGGCTGGAGCATGTGCGGTGTGTTAGTGTATTGGATTGCTGGCTGGAGCATGTGCGTTGTATTAGTGTATTGGATTGCTGGCTGGAGCATATGCAGTGTGTTAGTGTATTGGAGTGCTGGTTGGAGCATGTGCGTTGTATTAGTGTATTGGATTGCTGGCTGGAGCATATGCAGTGTGTTAGTATATTGGAGTGATTCTGGGAGAATATTCTCGGCGACACTAGGTATTATTCTATTTAATAGAATCCTAGCGAAGATTTTTCCTGCAATGGAGAGCAACGTGATTCCCCTGTAGTTTGAGCAGTCTGATTTCTCGCCTTTGTTTTTGTACAGGGTGATGATGGTGGCATCACGAAGATCCTGAGGCAGTTTTCCTTGGTCCCAACAAAGCTTGAAAAACTCATGCAGTTTGGCATGCAGAGTTTTGCCGCCAGCCTTCCAGACCTCTGGGGGGATTCCATCCATACCTGCTGCTTTGCCACTTTTCAGTTGTTCGATTGCCTTATATGTCTCATCCAGGGTGAGGACCTCATCCAGCTCTAGCCTTAGGGGCTGTTGAGGGAGCTGGAGCAGGGCGGAATCTTGGACTGAGCGGTTGGCACTGAAAAGAGATTGGAAGTGTTCTGACCATCGGATTCTCCCAGAATCACAGTGCGGCTTTCGCGCAAACAGAGGAACTACTGACATGGTCTTTGCCCTCAGACAGCTCCAAGAAAAGTGCAGAGAACAAAACAAAGGACTCTACATCACCTTTGTTGACCTCACCAAAGCCTTCGACACCGTGAGCAGGAAAGGGCTTTGGCAAATACTAGAGCGCATCGGATGTCCCCCAAAGTTCCTCAACATGATTATCCAACTGCACGAAAACCAACAAGGTCGGGTCAGATACAGCAATGAGCTCTCTGAACCCTTCTCCATTAACAATGGCGTGAAGCAAGGCTGTGTTCTCGCACCAACCCTCTTTTCAATCTTCTTCAGCATGATGCTGAACCAAGCCATGAAAGACCCCAACAATGAAGACGCTGTTTACATCCGGTACCGCACGGATGGCAGTCTCTTCAATCTGAGGCGCCTGCAAGCTCACACCAAGACACAAGAGAAACTTGTCCGTGAACTACTCTTTGCAGACGATGCCGCTTTAGTTGCCCATTCAGAGCCAGCTCTTCAGCGCTTGACGTCCTGCTTTGCGGAAACTGCCAAAATGTTTGGCCTGGAAGTCAGCCTGAAGAAAACTGAGGTCCTCCATCAGCCAGCTCCCCACCATGACTACCAGCCCCCCCACATCTCCATCGGGCACACAAAACTCAAAACGGTCAACCAGTTTACCTATCTCGGCTGCACCATTTCATCAGATGCAAGGATCGACAATGAGATAGACAACAGACTCGCCAAGGCAAATAGTGCCTTTGGAAGACTACACAAAAGAGTCTGGAAAAACAACCAACTGAAAAACCTCACAAAGATAAGCGTATACAGAGCCGTTGTCATACCCACACTCCTGTTCGGCTCCGAATCATGGGTCCTCTACCGGCATCACCTACGGCTCCTAGAATGCTTCCACCAGCGTTGTCTCCGCTCCATCCTCAACATCCATTGGAGCTCTTTCATCCCTAACGTCGAAGTACTCGAGATGGCAGAGGTCGACAGCATCGAGTCCACGCTGCTGAAGATCCAGCTGCGCTGGATGGGTCACGTCTCCAGAATGGAGGACCATCGCCTTCCCAAGATCGTGTTATATGGCGAGCTCTCCACTGGCCACCGTGACAGAGGTGCACCAAAGAAAAGGTACAAGGACTGCCTAAAGAAATCTCTTGGTGCCTGCCACATTGACCACCACCAGTGGGCTGATATCGCCTCAAACCGTGCATCTTGGTGCCTCACAGTTTGGCGGGCAGCAACCTCCTTTGAAGAAGACTGCAGAGCGCACCTCACTGACAAAAGGCAAAGGAGGAAAAACCCAACACCCAACCCCAACCAACCAATTTTCCCCTGCAGCCGCTGCAACCGTGTCTGCCTGTCCCGCATCGGACTTGTCAGCCACAAACGAGCCTGCAGCTGACGTGGACTTTTACCCCCTCCATAAATCTTCGTCCACGAAGCCAAGCCAAAGAAAAAGTATATTGGAGTGCTGGCTGGAGCATGTGCGGTGTGTTAGTGTATTGGAGAGCTGGTTGGAGCATGCACAGTGCGTTAGTATATTGGAGTTCTGGCTAGAGCATGTGCGGTGTGTTAGTGTATTGGAGTGCTGGCCGGAGCATGCGCGGTGTGTTAGTGTATTGGAGTGCCAGTTGGAGTATACACAGTGTGTTAGTGTATTGGAGTGGCGGCTGGAGCATGCATGGTACATTGTGTATTGGAGTGCTGGCTCGAGCATACATAGTGCGTTAATGTATTGGAGTGCCGGTTGGAGCATGTGCGGTGCGTTAGTGTATTGGAATGCCGGTTGGAGGATGTGCAGTGTGTTAGTATATTGGTGTGTTGGCTGGAGCATGCGCGGTGTGTTAGTGTGTTGGAGTGCCGGTTGGAGCATGCGTGGTGTGTTAGTGTATTGGAGTGCTGGTTGGAGCATGTGCAGTGCATTAGTGTATTGGAGTGCTGGCTGGTGCATGTGTGATGTGTTGGTGTCTTGGTGTGCCAGTTGGAGCATGAGCGGTGCGTTAGTATATTGGACTGCTGGCTGGAGCATGTATTGTAGTAGTGTATGATACGCATTGGGAGCATCAGATGGTATCATAATAACATGGCGACATAGAGAAGAGTGAGTGAAACCCTCATAGCTTTCATTGACCACTCTCATGGTATTCATTGAATTTAATACAGATATTCTTGGAAGTTTGTACGGATGTTATTTATGAACATTTCAATGTTTAAGAAGATGGTTTCAAGTTAATGTGTTAAAATAAAGGAATTAAATGTATTGTATCAGAAATAATTGAAGTGCGTCACAAATAAAGTGTCTTACTTAGCTTTCAAATGATTATTGGATTGAATTCGCTATATTTAGTCTACGAAAGCTTATTGTTTGGAACATAAAATTGAAGGTTGGAAGATCTTGAAAATCAGTGATATTATTGACAGATGCTACAGTGGAAACTCATTTTTAAATAGCAGCACATTACAGCCATTAGAAGCAGTAAGCTTAAGTTTGAGGGTTCCTGTGTATTTGTGGAAAGATTGAACACAGTTTGGATTTCACTGTCACTACTCCATTGTGCTCAAAGGTCAGTGGAACAAGACGAGTAAAAATGGCTGAAGCAGCAACATATTAAAAACATGAAGGTTGTGGATCTTAGAGAAGAACTGAGCCAACGGAAACAAGATACAAGTGGAAATTAAAGTGTTCTCATGGCAAGACTGAATCTGGCAAGGGAAGAAGCTAAGGCTTTGGTTGATGGGAATGAAATCATTGCAAAATCATGGCAGAAGACAATGACTGAATATAAAAGCAGCAACGTGGAAATGGCTCAATATCTGTCACCAAATGATGAATAACAAAAGGCTGAAGATGCAACGACTGAACTAAAGAGAATAATAAGGAAGTACTTATGGAAAGGGGGGGGGGGGGGGAAACCGAGGATAGCGCTAGATAAATTAACAGAATGGTACAAACAAGGTGGTTTGCAGCTACCAGACTTTAAAAATTATTATAGAGCAGCACAATTAAGGTATCTATCAGATTTTTATCAAACAAGGGAAAAACCAGATTGGACAAATATAGAGCTAGATAAAATAGGGGAGAAGGTACCGGAACATATAATTTATTGCACCAGTTTTTCCATCCCATTTATATAGAAGTTCACCAATACTGCACCATTTACTCAACATATGGAAGAAGATTCACGTAGAAAGGAAAAAAAAAACAAATTACCAACTACCAAAATCCCTTTCACAATAGATAATCTTTCCTTTAGACTAGAGAATGGGAGAGAAAAAGAATTAAAAGAATAGAAAATTGTTTTTTGGGAAATAATTTATTATCATTTGAACAAATGAAGTACAAATATGGAATAACTCATGGTACAATGTTTACATACCACCAGCTGAAAACCTACTTAAAGGACAAATTGGGAAGCACACTGAGATTACCAGAAGGAAGCAGCTTTGAATATGTGATTACAGACACAATGATAATTAAAAGATTTATAACAAACATATACATCAAGCTGCAAGAGAAGGAAAATGATGAAATAAGCTATAAACCCAAACAAAAGTGGGAAAAAGACTTAAACATAAAGATAAAAAATTAGATATGGGAAAAGTTATGCTCTGGAACTATGAAAAATATAATAAACACGAGGTTATGCATGATACAATATAATTGGTTACACAGGCTATATATCGTGCCCCAAAAGTTAAATAAATGGGACCCAAAAGTATCAGATAAATGTTTTCGCTGTAAGAGGGAAACGGGAACAACAGTACATGCAATTTGGACATGTGAGAAAGTGGAAAAGTTTTGGGAAGATCTAAATCAGGTATTAAATAAAATCACAAAAAGCAACATACCAAAAAATCCAGAGATCTTTCTTCTAATTAATATAAGAAGTAAAGAATTAGGCCTCCAACTGGATGAAGTGCAAAAAAGATTTATTATGATAGCCTTAGCTGTAGCAAAAAAATGTATAAAGTCAACTTGGAAATCAGAAGAGAGCCTGAGAGTACAGCAATGGTACATAGAAATGAATAAATGTATTCCATTGGAAAAAATAACATATAATTTAAAAAATAAAGTCACATTATTTGAACAAATTTGGGAACCGTACATGGAACACCACAGAGAGGGGCGACCGTGGACCTCCACCCCCTTAAATTATAGAATGAGAAGAAGACAAAATGACTTGATCCAGTGTGTAAAAAGTAGATGACACAATTTTCTTCTTTATTTTCATTGTGTGATGACATTGTTTAATGGGTTTATTGTATTGTATATGTTGAACGTTTAATGGGTTTGGAAGGGGGGGGGTAGGAAGGAGAGAGGGCAGGGAGGGGAGAAAAAAGGGAGAAAATGCCACTGTGTATATTCTAGAGGGAAATGTTTGTGTGTATTTTGATTAATATGGTTCATAGTGTGAAAAATTAAAAAAATTAGAAAAGATGCAATGACTGTACATTTTGAATTGGAGGAAGAGGTAAGTAAGAAGGCAACATATAACCTGTAGGACAAAATAAAATCAAGTGATAGTGCATCAAATATTGAAAACAAGAGAAGCAAATGAAGTTCTTCTGGTTCAAGCTCCAGAGTTTTTAGTACAACATCAAGGAGGTACATTCAATATTTGAGGAATAAAGCATGATGAAAAGGGTGGTACGGTTGGTGAAAGCACCATGGTTGTCATAGTGGCTAGCGTAACGTCTTTACAGCGCCAATGATCAATCGGGACTGGAACAAGGTTTGAATTCCATGATATCTGTAACGAGTTTGTACGTTCTCCCCATCTGTGGGGGTTTACTCTGGGGTCTCCGGTTTCCTCCCTCTGGTCAACAATGTACAGGGGATGTAGGTTAATGGGGTGTAAATTGGGCAGCACAGACTCATGGGCCGAAATGGCCTGTTACCATCCTGTATGTCTAAATTTTTTTAAATAGAATGAATCTAAAAAAGATCAGTTTGTGCACATCTGGGCTAAATATTCAGCTTCTCAAACCTTCTCTGATATTCAATGAGAGCATGCTGATTGATGTTATAAATCCATTCTCCAATCAGGGTCCTTTTCCTTCTGTCCCATTGGCTGGTCTTCTAGTTTAGCTTATTTAATAGAGTTGGCAGCAACTTTATGTATTGAAAATTCCACATTTCAGACTCTCTTTGCCTGAAATTTAAATTCTTTCAAGTGTTAAAGTTATTTAAATAATCTCCCTCCAAACCCACTATTTTACAGGAAATAAACCTCAGTTTAAGTAACTTCTCATAATGTTATTTTTGTTTCCCACAAAACATGTTGTCACCCTGCTGTCTACTCCTTCCAAGGCAAACATATAATTTTTGTTGCCCCACCCCACATCTTGATAAGAGGACGCGCCTTGTCGGCGTAGTGTGGAACCCATTGGGCGTAATATGAGAAAAGGCCCAGGCAGCGTTTGAGCGCTTTCTGGGTGTGGACGGGGGTGGGGGGGGGGGGGGGGGTAAATCCATTAGGGGATGCATGCGGTCAGGATCTGGCATGACTATCCCGTTCTCCACCACGCAACCTAGAATCGCGAGTCGTGTGGTCCGGAAGACACACTTGTCCAAATTGTAAGTCAGGTTCAGCCGACGGGCAGTTTAAAGAAATTTGTCTAGGTTGGCGTCGTGCTCCTGCGTGTCGTGGCTGCAGATGGTGATATTGTCCAGATACAGGAAGGTAGCGGTTAGCCCGTTCTGGTCCACCATCCGGTCCATTTCCCGCTGGAAGACCGCGACACCATTCGTGACCCCGAATGGTACCCTGAGAAATTGATACAGCCGCCCAATTTGCTTCGAAGGCATTGAATGGTCAGTCCTCACAGCGGATCAGGAGCTGGTGGTAGGCCGAACGTAGGTCAATGGTGGAGAATATGCGGTATTGGGCGATCTGGTTCACCACATCCGTGATGCGTTGCAGGGGGTACGCATCCAGAAGCGTGAAGCGGTTAATGGTCTGGCTATAGTCGACCACCATCCGTAGCTTTTCCCCGTTCTTGACAACCACCACCTGGGCTCTCCAGGGACTTGAACTGGGTTTGATGAAGCCCTCATCCAGCAATCTACGCACCTCACTCCTAATGAATTGCCTGTTTTCGTAACCATATTGCCGACTTTTGGTGGCCACAGGCTTCCAGCCAGGGATGAGGTTTGCGAAGAGTGCTGGCGGGGCAATCCAGAGTGTGGAAAGGCCGCAGGATTGGCCCCGGGGCACGGGGGCGGGTTGCTCGGGTGCTTCGGGGGTGAGGCGATGGCAGATCGAGAGGGGGTCATGCGGTCCCCCAAAGTGTAGGGACACCGTTCGGAACTGACACTGAAAGTCTAATCCCAGCAACACTGGGGCGCACAATTGAGGAAGGACGAATAATTTGAAGTGGGTGACCGTTATGCCCTGTATTTCCAGCCCGGCGAGTCCAGCAGGGCATATTTACAAGTAGTAAAGGTGTTGGGCAAGGACTGTAAATGAGTGGACAAAACTGCTGCCGAGATCACAAACGATCTCGTCCGGGATGCCTATGTGACTGGGCTCCGATCGAACGAAGTGAGGCTGCGCTTGCTCGAACAAGGGGTAGAAAAACTAGAGGACGTGGCCCGGATTGCGATCACAATGGAGGCTGCAGCCTTAAAGTCCAACGAGTTCTCTAGGTACTGGACCCCTCGTTCTGATGTGAGTAGTGTGCCCTTCTACCCTACCACCCCCCGAGATACTGACGGCCTGTCGGCTGCTGCTACCACCACAGCCACCCCCGGGGCCGACGCTACTGCTGCTGCTGCCCGCTCCCCGTCTGCTGCTGCCTACGCCGCCGCCGATGAGGCCACCACGACCGACTGGGGACCCGCCGCGGCCAATGCTTCCGCTGCTGCTGCCCGCTCCCCCTATTACAGATCTATCACCAATGTATATAGTGTATATAGTTACAGTATCTAGACTGTGCTTACAGCGATTGGCTGAGAGCTAAGCCACGCCTACTGTCTGGGCCTTAAAGGGTTGTGTCCCAAGCCAGGTCGGATTATTCCGAACTGGTCGGCCACCTGTGAAGAGCTCCTCTCTTTTGCTAATAAAAGCCTTGGTTTGGATCAACAAGTCTTTGGTTCTTTCGACGAGCTCTACAATTTTATTAGCAAAAAGAATTTTTTTTGAAAGGGATGGAGCATTTGACTCAGCCAGAAAATCTTGATATCGACCCACAGTCAAAACTCAAAACGGTCAACCAGTTTACCTATCTCGGCTGCACCATTTCATCAGATGCAAGGATCGACAACGAGATAGACAACAGACTCGCCAAGGCAAATAGCGCCTTTGGAAGACTACACAAAAGAGTCTGGAAAAACAACCAACTGAAAAACCTCACAAAGATTAGCGTATACAGAGCCGTTGTCATACCCACATTCCTGTTCGGCTCTGAATCTACCGGCATCACCTACTGCTCCTAGAACGCTTCCACCAGCGTTGTCTCCGCTCCATCCTCAACATTCATTGGAGCGACTTCATCTCCAACATCGAAGTACTCGAGATGGCAGAGGCCGACACCATCGAATCCACGCTGCTGAAGATCCAACTGCGCTGGGTAGGTCACGTCTCCAGAATGGAGGACCATTGCCTTCCCAAGATCGTGTTATATGGCGAGCTCTCCACTGGCCACCAAGACAGAGGTGCACCAAAGAAGAGGTATAAGGACTGCCTAAAGAAATCTCTTGGTGCCTGCCACATTGACCACCGCCAGTGGGCTGATATCGCCTCAAACCGTGCATCTTGGCGCCTCAAAGTTCGGCGGGCAGCAACCTCCTTTGAAGAAGACCGCAGAGCCCACCTCACGACAAAAGACAAAGGAGGAAAAACCCAACACCCAACCCCAACCAACCAATTTTCTCTTGCAACCACTGCAACTGTGTCTGCCTGTCCCGCATCGGACTTGTCAGCCACAAACGAGCCTGCAGCTGACGTGGACATCACCCCTCCATAAATCTTCATCCACGAAGCCAAGCCAAAGAAAAGAGATAGTAGTTCATATGTGGTCAGTTGAGGGCTTTGTCTAGTTGAAGCAAAACATTTGAAAATCCTTTTTTATTCTGATCCTCCAATTTTTTGCTTCTCATTTCAAGATTTTCATGAACCAGAAATATAAAAGGATCATTATGCTGTGGAGAACTGAGCCAAATATAAAAAATACAGAGTTCAACACAAAGTCAAAATATGAGAGTAAATTAGTGGCTGCTATAAAAGGGAACTCAAAAGTTTATAAACCCAAGGAGCACAAAACATTTCTCAAAATAAGTAAGGCAAACTAGAGGCCAAAAGGAGACCCTTTTATGGAAGCAGAGAACAAGAATGAGGTATCAAATGACTATTTTCCATTTGTCATCTCTTATAAGGATGTGACTGCGATACCAACTGTAGATAAATCCCCATTATTCGGAATTCAAGCCACCGGCAGCCTCAAGGAATCAGCAAAAAAATCACAGAAAATAAATAGGTGAAATGTATGAAAATTTAACATTGTCATCCCCTCGCCCCCACCATGAGTCAGTTTGCCAATCTACACAACACACAATCTCAAGCAACCAGAAAATTCACTTATCTGGCATCGACAAATCCCCATTGGTGCTGGATACTGGGGATTTTACTGTATATTGATAACTATTGGGATAAGATTTACTCACATTTGTAAAACTCTGGATATTTGAAGGATAGTTACATGGGCATTCTGATGGTTGTCATGCATTATGAATTGAAACAAGAAATGATTGTAGTAAATACACAAAATTACTGGAGAATCTCAGCAGACCTCATAGTGTCCCCAGGAGGCAAAGATATATAACCAACATTTCAGACACGAGCCTTTCATCTACCTTGATTATTATTTGAATGGCAATAGATTAAGGGATGGGGAAGTGCAGAGAGACCTAGGGGTACTTGTACACCAGTCTCTAAAGGCGAGCATCCAGGTACAGCAGGCGGTTAAAAAGGCAAATGGTATGTTGGCCTTCATATCAAGAGGGTTTGAGTATAGGAACAAGGATACCTTAGTGCAGCTCTTCAGGGCCTTGGTGAGACCACACCTGGAGTATTGTGTGCAGTTTTGGTCACCTTATCCAAGGAAGGATGTTCTTGCAATGGAGGGAGTGCAGAGGTGATTCACCAGGCTGATACCTGGAATGGCAGGAATGACTTATGAGGAAAGATTGCACAAATTGGGATTGTACTCCCTGGAGTTTAGAAGATTGAGAGGGAATCTCATAGAGACATACAAAATTCTGGTAGGACTGGACAGAATGGATGCAGATGGGATGTTTCCAATGATGGGAAAATCCAGAACCCGGGGCCATGGTTGAGGATAATAGGCAAACCATTTAGGACCGAGATGAGGAGGAATTTCTATACCCAGAGGGTGGTGAATCTGTGGAATTCATTGCCACATAGGGCAGTAGAGGCAGGTTCATTAAATCTATTTAAGAGGGAATTAGATCTATTTCTTCAGTATAAGGGTATTAAAGGTTACGGAGAGAAGGCGGGGACGGGGTACTGAACTTTAAGATCAGCCATGATCTCGTTGAATGGCGGAGCAGGCTCAAAGAGTCGAATGACCTACTCCTGCTCCTATCTTCTATGTTTCTATGATGGGCCCAGGCCTGAAATGTTCCTTATATACCATATATACTCGTGTAATTGTCAATACCATGTAATAGTTGATTCGCTCCCTTGGCCTAAAAATCATGTGTTTTCATATGACCCATGTAAAAGGTGAGCCCCTCCCCCCACTTTGGCCAATCTGAGCTCCACGCCCCAACCCGGAAACTTCACTTCAGCCACCTGCCCATCCAAGCCTCTGATGCCCCAACCACCTGACCACCGGAACTCCCAACACCCTGACTGCAGATCCTCACCCTGGCAGCCAGTCCATCCGAGTTCGCAACGCCATGACCACAGATCCTCGCACTGGCTGCCAGCCCGTCCAAGCTCTCAACACCCCAACAGCGGATCCTTGACGGCCACCCGCCCACCAGAGGTTAAGACGCCCCGATTGCAAATTTTCACCTCAGCTAGCCCATCCAAGTTCCCGACCCCCTGACCGCCAACCATCCAAGCTCCCGATGTCCCAAACATGGACTCACCAAAAGCCTTGAATGATGCAAGTACTTACTACAGTCAAAGGTATGACCAAATTTGACCCAAAAAATTGGTCCAATAATTTGACAATTACACGAGTATATACAATATATCTTATCTTCGCTGCAAGACCTGCTGAGTTTCTCCAGCAATTTTTTGTATGTACTCATGGTTTATGAATTTGACTAAAAGCTTTTTGAGGAAATAACAAAGATGATTGACGAGGGTAGGGCCATGAATCTTGTCCACATGGACTTGTGGAAAGCACACCACCGTGTCCCTCTGGAAGATTAAGGCATAAGGGGTGCAAGACGGACTGGTAGAATGGATTCAAAATTGGTTTGGCCTCATGAGAAGGATGGTAGTAGTGGAACTGGGGTGTTCTGCAGGGATCAGTGCTGGAACCTCTGTTGTTTGTAATATATACAAATGATTTGGATGAAAATAAAAAAGGATATGAATCATCTGGAGATTCAAGTGGTAGATAAAAGTTAATCCATGCAAATGTTCAGTGCTGCAATTTGGGAGAACAAATCTAAAAGGAAAGTTTACAGAAAATGACAGGATCTTGAGAGTATTGATCTTACCATGCAAGTCAATTGCTCTCAAAAATGACATATCAAGAGGTGCATTGAGCATAAACGTCAAGAAGTCAACTGAATAAACCTTAAGTTAGTCCACACTTTGAAAACTATGCATTTCTGATCTCTGCATTACAGACTGGATGTGGAGGCTTTGGAATGGGAACAGAAGAGATTCACCAGGATTTATTTTCAAAATACAGCATGGTTACAGACCATTTCAGCCCATGAGTTCATGCTGTCCAATTTACATCCAATTAACCTATACTCCCAGTGCACTTTTTATGGTGGAAGAAAACCAGAGCTCCTGGGGAAAACTCACACAAACACGGGGAGAAGGTACAAACTCTTTACAGATGCAATATAATGTGGATAAATGTGAGGTTATTCACTTTGAAGGCAAGAACAGGAGAAAAGATTATTACCTAAATGGTGTCCGATTAGGAAAAGGAGAGATGCAATGAGACCTGGTTGTCACTGTGTATCAGTCATTGAAGGTGGGCATGCAGGAACAGCTGGCAGTGAGGAAAGCAAATGGTATGTTGGCATTCAGGGCAAGAGGATCTGAGTACAGCAGAGAGGTTCTACTGCAACTGTACAGGGCCTTGGTGAGACCACACCTAGAGTATTGTGTACAGTTTTGGTTTCTTTATCTGAGGAAAGACATCCTTGCCATAGAAAGGTTCACTAGATTGATATCAGGGATGGCAGAACTTACATATGAAGAAAGGCTGGATCGACTAGGCTTATAGTCGCTGGAATTTAGAAGATTGAGGGAGGATCTTATAGAAATGTATAAAATTCTTAAGGGATTCAACAGGCTAGATGCAGGAAGGTTGTTCCCAATATTGTGGAAAACCAGAACTAGGGGGGGTCACAGTTTAAGGATAAGGGGAAGTCTTTTAGGACTGAGGTGAGAAAAAGAAATACCCTCAGGGAGTGGTGAATCTGTGGAATTCTTTGGCACAGAAATAGTTGAAGCCGGTTCTTTATCTATATTTAAGAGGGAGTTAGATTTGGCCCTTGTGGCTTAGGGTATCAGGGGGTATGGAGAGAAGGCAGGTACTGAGTACTGATCAAAATGAATGATGGTGTAGGCTTCAAGGACCAAATGGTCAAATGGCTACTCCTACACCTATTTTCTATGTTTCTATAAAGTCCCTCAGGCACTGAGCATTAGTGGGCTGGACAGCATCCTTCCTTCAAAGCATCATCACACATCTGGCCATAAGAGAGGCAAAAGACAGATTGGAGTTACCTCTTCCTCTTCATTTGTACCAAAAAGACCAGCCAAAAGATTATGCTCTAAATTTACATTAAGGATTAAAGATAAAGTTTGAAACACATCCCTCCAATATTCTTCAAGGCTAGGACACGTCCAGAACATATGAATTAAAGAAGCCTCTCTTCTCTTACAAGAATTTACCTCTGAATAGATACAAGATATGTACCACTTTAAATTCTAACAAACAATGATGGACACATAAGGATGTAGCATTAATTATCTTAAAAATTAAATCCCCAAACTCGTCTGATAATGAAAGATTTAAATCCTGTTCACAGGCATTTTTAATTTTAGCTAAAGGAGCATGTCTCAAACCTACCAACTTATCATAGATAATGGATATTAAACCTTTGTGAGAATGCTGTAATCTAAAAAATACATCAAAAATGTTTGTATCAGGTGCCCCAGGAGAATCAGGTATCTGTGATTGAAGAAAATGCCTGATTTGCAGATATCTGAAAAAAAAAGAGTATTTGGTAAATTGAACTGTTCAGAAAGCCATTCAAATGACGCAAAACTGTTACCAATAAAAATACTTTTGCAACGTTCAATACCCAATCTACACCATTCATGAAAAACAAGGTCATTCAAAGAAAGTTGAAAAAGATGATTGGATAAAATAGGGCGTGAAAGAGAAAACCATGAAGTCCAAAGTGTTTTCTGACCTGCATCCTAACTCTCACAGTATGCCTGACAACAGGATAATCAATTGATTTATTTAAAGGGAAGGGAAGTGAGGATCCAAGAAGTGCTGAAATGGAAAAGGTTTTAGCAGAATTCAGCTCTACTGCTACCCATACTGGAAGGTCCACTCAGCTATGAAAATGTAACCACAACATAAGGTTGCGTATATACACTACCCAATAATAAAATCTGAAATTAGGTAGAGCTATGCCTCTGTCCCTTCTAGACTTTTGAAGATAAACTTTGTTTAGATGATGGCACCAACCTTTCCATATATAAGATGATATAATTGAATCAAGTGAATTGAAGAAGAAAATTGGTATAAATTGAAAAATATATAAAGATTTAGGTAAGATATTCATTTTAATAGAATTAATATGACTGACCAGAGATATAGAAAGGGGTGACCATTGTGTTAAAGACTATCTCACATATTTTAATAATGTAAGATATTTTTCTTTACAAAGATACTTAATTTTTTTTGTAATTCTTATACTGAGACAATTAATTTTCCACCATCTTAAAAGGAAGATTAGAGTGCATTCAAAGGGGAACATTCACTTTTATACAGATTTAATCTATATCCTGAAACTTAATAAATTGAGAGAGTATTGACAGCATGGACGGTAAGGAAGTGTCAAGGATTGATAAGAAAAGCAGAAGATCATCCTCATAACGGGAAACTTTATGTTCAATTCCCTTCCTACAAATCCCTGAAATATCCTCGCACTCTCAAAATGAAATTGCTAATGGCTCTATGGCCAAATCAAAAAGTAATGGACTTAGAGGACACCCTTGATAGGTTCCCCATTGAAGATTGAAAGGTTGGGGGCTTGGCAAGATGGCGTAGAAGGAAGACGTGTGTTCCACCTCTCCCCAGCTGGATCATTAAATACCCAGTTTTTCAATAGTATAAAAGTGATTAAAAATAAGATTTATAGTTATTTAAATACCAGTGCTTTATGATGCCATCCAATGTGAAAAACTTTAAACCTCAGCTTCAGAAAAATCTACCATATAAAAGTGCGGAAGAATTGAGGCCTACCTGCATCGCTGAATCCACAGAGTCATTGCTGGGAGTCTCCAAGCCTCAGAAGACTCCAGCCCATTTGAGTTTGACTCTGGTGCCGATCCTGCATCTGCAAGATGGCGCCAACACATTGATGAGTTTGGCCGCTGCCGACCTGTGTTCACGTGAAGCCGTGCACGTGGGCAGCACGGCCAATAAGGGGACCCATGAACCTGTGACCTCATTGGGCGACCCGATGGCGCGCAGGGTAGTGTCGGAGGATGCCTCTGCGCATCCGACGGCCTTGCCTAGCCTGTGTGTGGCATCGCAAGTCTGAGAGCTGCTGGAGAAAGTCAGTGCTGTGGGGGAGCCTGAACGCTGGCGTCCCGAAGAGGTCAGGGTGCCGACCTCGGGTGTCCAGACCCGCAGCTGTTCAGTCAAAGGACCTAAGATGACTGAGGAAGAAGAGGAACTTACTTTACTGGAATTCATCCAGGAGGAGGAGCTTGCAGTTAAAGAAAGTGAATCTCAAAAAGTGGAAGTGGAATCTGGACTGGATTCACTGTTCACTGTTTTGGAAGGAATTGCTTGTCAAATGCAGCAAATCCATAATATGTCAAAACAAATATCAACTCAAATGAATCAAGGATTTATGGAGATGAAAATAAAAATGAATACTTTGTGTGATGAAATGTCAACTGTGAAACAGGAAATGACTGTAGTTAAAAGTGATATTAATAAATGTATAAAATCAGTTGATGCTGTGCAAGATAATTTTAAGAAAATTGAAACAGCTTTCTCTGAGTGTCAAACTCAGGTAGAACGTAATAGAGAAAAAATGGAGAAAGTGGAAGGTTCTTTTGTAGATTGGGGGATTCAGAAAAGAGATTTAATGAAGAAGATTGATTCGTTGGAAAATCAAAGTCAGAGGAATAATGTGAAAATATTGGTCTTCCAGAGGATGTGGAAGGTGCTGACCCTATAAAAACTTTAAGCACTAGATGCCAGAGGTGCTGGGTAAAGAGCTTTTCCCTGAAGGTTTGGAATTGGATAGGGCTCATAGAGCTCTGAGAAGAAGACCACTTCCAGGACAAGCACCGACAGCAGTCTTGATTTGTTGTTTAAAATATCAAGATTGAGAAATGATTTTACGTATGGCAGTGCAGAACGCACGGCAAAATCGGTCTCCATTAATGGTTCAACATAATAGGGTGCTTTTTTATGCTGATTTGAGTCAAGAAGACTACGAGAATTTAATACGGCTACAAGATGTTTTGTGGCGAAAAGGCTACAAGTTTGCTTTTGAAGGTTTTCTATGGAAATTTTCAATCTCAATTTTTTGAGAATGATCATGATGCTTTGGTTTTTGCTAATTATTTGCCGGAATTGTGAAGAAATGGGTGTTCTCCTCCATTATCTCCTAAGAAGAGAGTAAATGGAAATGGAAATGGACATGGGGATGGAAAGAATGGAAAGTATGGAAAGAATGGAAAGAAAGAAGAGATGACACAAAGTCTTCTTAATGTTGAAGATCCGGAGTAGTCATTGGGCTTGGAATCATTGGGTTGAATGGATTATATTTGATTACATAATTAATATGTATCTGGTTGGGGGGGAGGGTGGATGACACTGAAAACTTTGATAGTCATCTGCCGCTAGTGGGTTCACCATACCCAGTTTTTTAGGGTATTACTAACCTTTGGGTGGTTTTTTATTTTGATTTATTTTTAATTTTTGAGGATGTTTTTCTTTTTTTTGGAAGAATTATAGAGGGGAGCATTATTTTATAATGTGTAAATATATTAGTAGTTAAAAAAGAATTGAATTTTGCAGAAAGAGAATATTGGCTTATATTAAAAAAATGAAAATTTATATTGCTTCTTCACAAGAAACACATTTAACTGAGAAAGAACATTTGAAATTGAAAAGGGATTGGGTTGGTCATGTTTTTTCTTCTTCTTTTAATTCTAAGGCAAGAGGAGTATCAATTTGGATTCATAAAAATTTATCATTTGAATTGGAATCTTCAGAGGGGTATGCTGGTAGAGTATTAAGAGTGAATTGTAAAATTTTTGCTGAATCGTGGACTTTGTTGAATCTTTATGCCCCTAATATAGATGATGAGCGGTTTATTTCAGAAGCTTTTTTATTGTTAACTCAAGCTAATGAAAATGCTTTAGTTGGTGCTGATTTTAATTGAGTTCTCGACCCTTTATTGGACAGAAATCCAAAAAGTATAAGGAAATCAAAGATGGCAACACAAATTAATATGTTAATGAAAGATTTAAATTTGGTGATATTTGGAGAAAAGTTAATCCTACAGAGAAAGATTTCTCTTTTTATTCTTCGAGACATGATACATTTTCTAGAATTGATTTATTTTTGGTATCAGCTCATTTGCAAGGTAGAGTATTACGAGCTGAATATAAAAGTAGAGATATATCAGATCAATCACTATTATTTTTTTTCTTGTGAAAGTTTGGATGTAGTATGTCCGTCGTTTAGATGGAGGTTTAATGTAATGTTATTGAAGAAACCAGAGTTTGTTGCTTTTGTTAAAGAGCAGATTTCTTTATTTTTCATTGAAAATGTTAATTCTGTGGATAGTCATTTTGTAATATGGGATGCTTTGAAAGTTTATTTGAGAGGGCAGATCATTGGTTATTCTACAAAAGTTAAGAAGCAATATATGGCAGAAAGTTTAGAGTTAGAAAATAAGATTGCTGAGTTAGAGAAGGATTTTCAGAAAGGTGTAACAGAAGATTTAAAAAAACGTTGCATTAGAGAGAATGAAATTGAGTTATAATACTTTACAAACTTATCAGTTTGAGTGCTTAATTAATCGATCTAAACAACATTATTATGAGTTGGGGGAAAGAGCTCATAAGGTACTTGCCTGGCAATAGAAAGCTGAACAGATGTCTCGGACTATTAATGCTGTTAAGAAGAATTCAATAATGACTTAGAAGCCTCAGGAAATTAATGACCAGTTTTATTAATTTTATCAAATATTATATACTTCTGAGGGGAAACTGGATAATGGCTCTATTGATTCTTACTTATCTAAATTAAAGTTACCAGTATTAGATGGAAATGATGATCAGGAATTGGAATCTCCATGTACGGATTTTGAAATTAAGGAAGCTATTCAGGAAATGCCTATGGAAAGTTTCCAGGGGACGATGGATTCCCTGTGGAATTTTATAAACTTTTTTAATGATGATTTTTCTAATGAATTTGGAGAAGTGTTGAATCAAGTTACTGAAGATCAGAAGTTACCAGAATCATGTTCCAGTGCTTTAATAACTCTCATTCCAAAAAAAGATAGACATACATTAAAAGTGTCTTTGTATAGACCTCTCTCTCTTTGGCTTGGCTTCGCGGACGAAGATTTATGGAGGGGGTAAAAAGTCCACGTCAGCTGCAGGCTCGTTTGTGGCTGACAAGTCCGATGCGGGACAGGCAGACACGGTTGCAGCGGTTGCAGGGGAAAATTGGTTGGTTGGGGTTGGGTGTTGGGTTTTTCCTCCTTTGCCTTTTGTCAGTGAGGTGGGCTCTGCGGTCTTCTTCAAAGGAGGTTGCTGCCTGCCAAACTGTGAGGCGCCAAGATGCACGGTTTGAGGCGTTATCAGCCCACTGGCGGTGGTCAATGTGGCAGGCACCAAGAGATTTCTTTAGGCAGTCCTTGTACCTTTTCTTTGGTGCACCTCTGTCACGGTGGCCAGTGGAGAGCTCGCCATATAACACGATCTTGGGAAGGCGATGGTCCTCCATTCTGGAGACGTGACCCATCCAGCGCAGCTGGATCTTCAGCAGCGTGGACTCGATGCTGTCGACCTCTGCCATCTCGAGTACTTCGACGTTAGGGATGAAAGCGCTCCAATGGATGTTATTTCTTTATTAAATGATGATTATAAAATTATAGCAAAAGTATTAGCTAATAGACTTACTAAATATTTGCCTAAATTGGTACATATTAATCAAACAGGTTTTATTAAGAATAGAAATGCATCAGACAATATATTTTGATTAATTACTTTGGTCAACACATATCAAAAGCAACCTAACCATCCCATGCTGGTTGCATTAGATGCAGAAAAAGCTTTTGATAGGGTTGAGTGGGATTTTTAATTTAAATTGTAAGAGAAATTTAAATTCGGCCCTTTTTTATTGGTTGGGTTAAGGCTTTATATATGAACCCAATTGCTAGGGTGGTGACAAATGGACAGATTTATTTACCATTTAAATTGACTCGCTCAACTCGACAGGGCTGCCCATTGTCACCAGCCTTATTTGCATTGGTTATTGAACCATTGGTTCAGGTTATTAGACAAAATGATGAAATTAGAGGGATGAGGGTTAAGAATGAAGAATATAAAATTAATTTGTTTGCGGACGATGTGTTGGTATATTTGACAGAACTGGAACGGTCATTGAAGCAATTGCAAGAGTGTTTGTTGAAATTTGGAGAATTATCGGGATATAAAGTTAATTGAGATAAAAGTGAAATTTTACCAGTTGGAGTGGGAGATTATTCTGAATTTAAAATGATTACAAAATTATGGTGGACAAGTAAAATTAAATATTTAGGTGTGTTTATGGATACGAATTATCAATCATTATATCAATTAAATTATGTACCTATATTAAGACAGATTAAAGCAGATTTGATTAAGTGGAAAGATCTTCAATTAACTTTGATTGGTCAAGTTAATTGTATTAAAATGAATATTTTCCCTTGAATTCAATATTTATTCCAGTCACTACCTTGTTTACTTTCTAAGGGCTTTTTTCAAGATTTGAATAAAGCAGTGTGAGAGTTTTTATGGAAAGGTAGATTAGCTCGAATGGCATTGCATAGACTTACATGGAAGTATACATTGGGCGGACTACAATTACCACATTTTCAAAATTATTATGAAGTGGCCCAGTTGAAGTTTGTTAGTAGATTGATGGATTTAGATCAGCCTCCTAGCTTGGCTAAAGTGGAGATGGTGTGTATTCCTAGGGTTGAAATGCATGAATTTATATTTTGTTGGAATTTGATTTTGTTACAGCAATATGATATGCCGATATTGAAGCATTTATTAAAGATTTGGTTAAAAAAAAATAGGATGTTAGGATCAAAAGATAAATTATCTATTTTAACTCCATTGTATAATAATCAACTTAATCCTTTTTCAATGTTTAATAATCATTTAAAGATTTGGGATTCTAAAGGTATAAAGACAATACAAGATTGTTTTGTAGAGGGGCAATTTCTTTCTTTTAACCAATTGAGAGAAAGATTTGATATACCTGTAAAATCTTTGTTTGTGTATTATCAACTTAAAGCCCTAAGTTAAAAGATAATTATGGTAGAGAGATGATTTTACCTACTTTGTCGAGATTTGAATCTTTGATTTCCTCTATACCGAAAAAGGGTTATATTTCAGTTACATATAATTTGTTACAAGATAGTATGGATAAACCAGATTGGGAGAAATCTAAACTTAAATGGGAGAGTGATTTAGTATTTATTTTCCCTGAAGAAGATTGGGTGAATATGTTTCAAGACAATGTAATTAAATTGATTAACGTGCAATATGGAATGGTTAATTATAATTTTTTACATCAATTATATTTGACCCCGGAAAAGTTTTTAAAAAATATGGGTTTAGTAATTTGGATTCTTGTTTTACATGTGGTTCGTGTATTAGAACTTTTTTACATGCTGTATGGAATTGTGTTAAAGTTCAATCATTTTGGCAGGGAATTAAAGTAGTTTTGGAGAAATTAAATAATTTTATACTACCGTTATATCCAACGATTTTCTTGTTGGGAAATTTATATTCCTTAAGGGGAATGGAATTGGATAAAATTCAAATTGCTTTGGTACATTTGGTGTTATCAATAGCGCGTAAATGTGTTGCTAGTACTTGGAAAGTTGATACTGAGATTAATATAGGATGTTGGCATAATGAATTGAAAGTATGTGTTGTTATGGAAAAATTACTTATATGTTACATGATAATTTTTCTTCTTTGTTAGTAAGTGGTCTCTGTATTTGAATTATATGCATTTAGATATACTTTGAAATGTTGTTAACATTTATAATTTTATACATATATATATATATAATCAATATTTTTTTGCTCCCTTTAAGGGAGCTAGCTGTAGGGGTGGGAGGGTGGATGGGTATTAATGAAAAAATTTCTTTGACTATTTCTATATTGTATGTTATGTTTTTGTTATCTTTTAAATAAAGTTTGAAAGGAAATTGAAAGGTTGTGACTGTTGAAAATGAATGAGAATTGAAGCCATAGGGCATGAATACAATAATTTAACCCATGCAATAAAACATGGTCCAAGATCATAAATAAATATATCCATTCAACTCGATCAAATGTTTTCTCTGCATCAAGGAAAGAACACATTCAGGAGCAGCTCTGAAAGGTAAGTAAAAAATATCCAATAAGCATCATATATTAAAATAAGAGTTATAGTTTTTAATAAAATCATTCTGATCTTCATAAATGATAGATGGTAAAATATTCTCAAATCTAAGGGTCAAAACTTTACATCAACATTTAATGAAGAAATTGGCCTGTTGGAGGAGCACTCAGTTGGATTTTTACCTTTCTTTACAAAGATAGATATACACACTTCATTAAATGTTGCAGGGAGATTACCCTGCCTAGATTAATCAGGTAATAAAGAACTTAATTGAGGAGAAAACAATTGAAAAATTGATTTGAAAAACTCCACAGAAAATCCATCAGGTCCTGGAGCTCTTCCAGAATGCAATGAAGAAATAGCAGCAACTATTTCCTCTTGGGATATAGCCTCATCTGGTCATCTGAAGAAAGCATGGAAATAGTTAAATGATCCAGGAAACTCTTAATTGATCTGCTATCATTTGTGAATTCAGAAGTGTAAAATCAGGAATAAAATTTATTGAATGTATCATTTATCTCAGAATGATCCATAGTAAAGTTACCATCCTCCTTTTGAATTTTTGTAATTTGCCACTAGGCTTCAGAACCTCTCATCTGATTAGCTGAAAGGTTACCAGATTTATCAGCATGAATGTAAAACTGACTCTTATTTTTCAAAAGTTGGCATTCAAATGGATATGTTGAAAGGAGATCAAATTTAGTCACTTTTGATATAACTCAGGAATTTTAATTTGAGATTTTTGTTGAACTATTTGTTTAATTTGATTAACTAATTCTAATCTTTCTTTATATGCCTTCCTTTTTTATTCACGGTATAAGAAATAAATTCCCCCTCAGAAAAGCTTTCAAAACATCCCAATCAGACTAGAAATTTGTATCAAAGAAAAAAGTTACCTGCTCCTCCATATATTTCACAGTCATTATCTGATAGTAAAGTTGAATTGAAACACCAGTGTCTTTTTATTTGAGGGAGGCTAGGAAGAATCATAGATAATAAAACAGAGAAATGATCTGATATTATTATACTCTGATAATTACAAAAATGAGTCAGTGGGATCAGTTGATTATCAATAAGAAAATAATCAATTCAAGAATAAATGTGATGAATGTGTGAAAGAAAGAATACTCTCTCCTATTTGGATAAAGAAAATGCCATACATCAGAAATAACATAATTTGATTTAAAAATGAATTAATGAGGCAGATTTATTCATTGTGGTAGGGTTAAGAGACAACTGATCCGAAGTTGGGTCTAACCAACAATTAAAATCTCCACCAAGTACCAGAGAGTATAAACTCAAGCCTTAAGTATAAACTTAAGGAAGTAAAAGCCATTCAAAAAACCCCACACCATCTACATTAGGGGGATATATATGAGCAAAAACTACCATTTTATTATGCAATTTCCATGAAACAAAGACATAATGACCATTTGTATCTGATATGACATTGTGACAAACAAAAGAAATATTTTTATTAATAAGAATCAAGACCGCCTCCCCCACACCAGCTTTAGCCTGAAAGGAGGAATGAAAATGCTGCCCCTTCCATCTTATCATGAGGCAGGAGTTATCATATCCCGCATCGGACTTGTCAGCCACAAACGAACCTGCAGCTGATGTGGACATTACCCCTCCATAAATCTTCATCCGTGAAGCCAAGCCAAAGAGAGAGAGAATATGCATTTCTTGTAAAAACACAATAGTAGCTTTAGGATGTTTAATATGTGAAAACACATTTCTTCTTTTAACTGAATGATTCAAACCTCTTAAATTCCAACTAAGGAAATTAATAAAATTATCCATACATTTTCATAAATAATATAAGTTGTTAGCACAAATAATATCCAGACTCCAGGTGTCAGCCTTGAAGCAAAAATTTGAAACTTGTGATAAATTGTAAATAACCCTTACAAGGGTTGTACAGATTCTTAAAGCCATAACAACCTTGAGAAAACAACCCCAACCCCTCCAACTCCAAAGCCAGACAGTTGCTAAAGATGTAATGAGCAAGCTCTTCAATACAATCAATTTTGCACCAAAACAAATCTTCCTGCTGGACATGTTATCTCTAGCTCCATTCCAGTTACTGTAAATATGATCAACTTTTCCAAACAATACTTAATTCTAACCAAAAAAATTACTCATGCAATTTTAAAAAGTATGTGATAATGTAAAAATTTGAACCATTATTGCTAAGAATAAAAATTAATATATAATTCTCAATATTCTTCTCATAATAATTTAATAGCTCAATGAATTTAATACAAAGAAAAATACTTAAGTAAAATTTTGAGCATTATTATTGAGAGGAAAATTAATGTATATTTCTTAGTATTCTTCTCATAAAAATTTAATTGCTCAATGAATTTAATACAAAGAAAAATGCTTACGTGAGTACAACCCTGGTGGGTTTATTACCCCATAAAAAATTTTGCCAAGGCAAAGAAATCCAACCAGTGTTCAACTAACAAATATTATGCAACAAGTAATAATAGTCAATCATCTTCAGCCATCAGGTAGAAATTCACACTGGACACGATGTAGTAGAGAGATAATCTAGGTATATCTGAGCTTCTTTATCCAAGTGCAGCCACTTCTTATGTCCATTAGAAAGTGTAATGCGGAGATGCACAGAATATAGTTGGTAAGGTTACGAATCACGCTTGTACAACTCTGAAATTACATTCTCCACATTGCTTCAGAACTTCAGGACAATAATCCTCTACAATCCTGATCTGCTGGCCGCGATATTTGAGTTTCCTTCTTTGATAAGCTTCACAAATTAGAGAATCTTTTATTTGATAATGATGAAGCTGAAAAATAACTGAGTGCTGTCTCTGCTCCGGAATTAAAGAGTGGTGAGATCTAGCAATCTCTGGCAGAGATGGAAGCAATTTCTTCTCAAAAACCACACAAACCAACTCTGAAAAACATGTTGTAAGTTTCCCACTTTCTGTAGATTCAGCCAAGCCCAGAATATGTAGATTTTGTCATCTGCTCCTGCCTTCTAGGCCATTCGCTCCAAATTGCTGCTACTTAATTTGGAGCATACATTTTCCACAGTCACACAAGTTGCTCAACATTCACCATGTTCCTTGGTTAATCTCTGGACTTGGTCAACATTAGTATTAATCTAACCCAACATATCTTTAATATCATCTGTGCTGATTCAATAGCTTAGTCAGAGTCAAACTAGTTGGTTATTCTTCTTTCTTCCTTAATTTGCCACTTCTTTCAGCCATTTTAATGCAAGTATAAGTAAAAGAAAGAAAAGTTGAATAATATGAAACACTTTGGTTGTTAAATAAAGAACCAAATCGATGGAAGAAATGTAAAGAAACCAGGAGCTCAGGAGCATCTGAGTGCTGCTGTTACACCATGCTGCAGCTAGATGTAAGTCAGTGCTGGTCAACAAACTCCAAACCCTGGGTCTTTGAACACCCCACTCCCACTCCCGCTCTGCAACTGGATCTTTGACTTTTTCATCAGAAGACCACAGTCAGTAGGAATTGGAAACATCTCCTCCTCAGTGACTATCAACAGAAGCGCACCTCAAGGATGCATGCTTAGCCCACTGCTCTACTCACGATACATCCATGACTGTGTGGCCAGGCAAAATTCCAATGCTATCTACAAATTTTCTGATGACATCATAGTTGTTGGCAGAATCACAAATGGCAATGTGGAAGCATATAGGAGGGAGATAGATCATCTCGTTCAGTGGTATTACACCAACGACCTTGTATTCAACATTAGCAAATTCAAGGAAATGTTTGTGGACTTCAGGAGGAAGTCAGGGGAACATGAACCAGTCCTCATCGAGAGCTCAGTAGTGGAGAGGGTCAAAAACTTCAAATTCTTGAGTGTCAACATCTCCGAGGATCTGTCCTGAAGCCTCCATGTTGATGCAATCATGAAGAAGGCTCACCAGCAGCTATACTTTGTGATGTACTTGAGGAGATTTGGCATGTCCCTGAGAATTCTCAAAAACTTCAACAGGTGTACCTGGCATCACTGTCCAATACTGAGGTGCCAATGCTCAAGATAAGAAATAACTCCAGACTTCACTCCATTGAGGACATCTACAAGCGGCGATGTCTTAATAAATCAGACTCTATCCTCAAGGACCTTCATCACCCAGGCCATGCACTCTTCACTCTGCTACCATCGGGAAAAAGGTACAGGAGTCTGACGATGTGCTCTCAGCAGCACAAGGACAGCTTCTTCCCCACTGCCATCAAATTCCTAAATGATCAATGAACCAAAGGCACTGCCTTAATTTGATTTTTCGCGCACTATTTTTATTTATTTTTGTAAGGTGGATTATATAAATGTTTACACTGTGATGCTGGTGTAAAATAACGAATTTCATGAAGTAAAACATGAAATTCTGCAGATACTGTGGTTGAAGTAAAAACACAATGCTGGAGAAACTCAGCAGGTCAAACAGTGATCTTTACATAGCAAATATAAAAATGCATAACTAACGTTTAAGGTTTGAGCCTTAAGGTATAGAAAAATGTCAGCAGGTTTCCTAGTCAATGCAATAAATTCTGCTTCTGATTCTTCTGGATAACTCAGCAGTAGAGAAAATAGAGGGGGAAGAGGCAGCCTGGGACAGAAAAGAGATTTTGGCTAATGGGCTTCCCTGGTCTGTGGGTCTACGGAATAAATGCGATAAAGTTCCAATTCTGCGAACTGGATTGCTGCACAATGGTTGGTTGCTCCACAGGTCATGCCCTCGGGTACACAGGGTCTGGAATCTTTGTCTGTGCAGCTACAAGTAAATCTGGGAGAGTTTGGCATTACAGAACGAATGTCCATCAAGGCCTCTTTATTTCAATTTTTGTGTGATATAATTCTTGTTTTACAATGTGTGAGTAACAAAGTTCATTGATTGGGACATTTTGATTGAATTTCTGCCAGTAAGTCTGAAACAAGTTCCAAGCATGTTGATGACATAATCTCGCGCATGAAGTAAGAGAGGGAAAAGTGACTGGAAGCTGTGTAGATTAGAACTGGAAGATCACAGTATAATTTTCCAATGGCAGGACTTCCACAGGAAACTAATGCAAACTCATGCTGATTTTACTTCGATGTGCAATTGGTGCTAAAAGTACATCAAATTGAGGTTTTCATCTGAAATGATTTGCAGTTCTCAAACAAGAAAAAAATCACCTAGTCCAAATATTTGCATGTTAAATTACCAAGGAAACAGTAGATGTTGTGGCTCCAATTTTCCAGTCATCTTGTGGTGATGATTAAATGACGGAGCATCACAGTTGTCCCACCTTGATTTGAAAAAGGGTAGCAGTAACAGAGACCAGCTTGCAGATTGGCAAAATTGCGAAAACTTTGAAAAAAACAATAAATTGGGTCAAATTAATCGGCATCTTGATGAGTACAGGCTTACAGAGATCAGCACAGAATTGTCAAAGGGAAACAGTTTAATTAACTTCATATGTGTATAGGTGGATCCCTGCCTTGTGCCCATATTTAAAATAACAATACTTGTTTCAATGTACTGCAACATTTCTCTGTCTACTAAGTAGTATACCAGTGCAAATTTGGAGTCTGATCTCAGTCCATCAAATTTCTCCAAAGAATAAAGCTACTGTTAGTTACCAAACATGTGGATGATTTTGCTGAATGTATAGAACCCAATGCTATTTCACCAGTAAGTCATCCTCCGCAAATAATTGAGAATTAAGGCAATTAAAAGATCTGTCTGCACTACTGACTATTTTGCACTAACTCTAACTGTAAACATTTATTTATCCTTTTATATTTCTCATCTTTTATTCTGTCTTATGGCATATTGTGGTAATTTAAATTTATATCATTAATATTGGTGTATCTTTAATACCTGTATGGCTGCAGCAAGTAAGAATTTTGCTGCGTCTGTACATTATTTTTATGGACCTGACAATAAACTCTCACACAAATCAACCCACACAACAGAAAAATAATTCTTTAGGACTGTTAAAAAGTCATACTCACAGGATAGCTTAGCGACTCATTCAAATTGGCTTAAAACGTACATCATGCATTTCACGAAGTAGACAATGACAGTGACCCTTTCGATCCTCAGACTAACACAGACTTGGAGACCTTTATGATAAGTATCATTAAAAAAGAAACTAACATAATGAACATTCCAGCTGGATATTGTAACATAAATTAAACATGTGAGAACCAATATGGATACTTCTCTTACTAAAACCCAAGAAATCACCCTAACCCCTCTTATGTTGCCCATCAGAGTTAGTGTTGCACCTCCAAACATTAGGGTGTATCTGCAACAGAGCTGAACCATTCATGCTGTTGGCTAATTCCAAGATACCATTCGGGGTATTTACCAGATCCAAAGTGCTCATATATAGGGAAAGGTAAGATATAGAAAATGGAGCATGCCATCTGTTGCCTTGTTCCTGCTCAAGAAGATTGTAGCTAATCTTTACACTCAACCCCTCATTTCTACACCAACTCATAGCCCTTCACATTTAACTCTCTATCTAAAAATCAATCACATCTCCATCTTAATAAGATTCACTGGCTGAGTATCCACAGCCATCTTGATTCACACTTAGAGATAAATAAATTTTGCATTTCCTCAATTCTAATCTCACATTTTGACCCTGTGAACTTTGACAGCTCAGCCAGATTTAACAGCTCTGCAACCTGCCAAGCTCCTTAAAAATGTGGTACACATGAATGAAAACATCTCTTCTTCTTCTTCTACTCAAGAAACCACAGGAGTCTGTTTAATGTCTCCTCTCACAGCAAACACGATATCCCACAAACCAAGCTGGCAAACCTTTGATGTATTCCTTCAATTGCATTCATTCTCTTCCTCAGCTAGCAGATTGGACCTGTGTGAAGTATTGAAGATTCATTCTCATCAGGATCCTGCTTGATTGAAACAAACCACCTCAACAAATGTGTTTTATATTAATCATGTATAATCACATGATTTTTATATTTTTAGTTACATATATGAAGAGAGAAATGCTTGACTGTATGACGGGTTCAGCCATCCACCAAGCAATAGCAAAGCAATAACAGTTCTTCTATTTAAAAGGCAGGAAATTATATCTTTTTGCACTTGACAACATAGATGCATTAAATCATTTTAAAAACCTTTATTGTTCCTGGAAACACAAAAAGTGTTCATTTTCAGTCCAGCCAGCATTTTAGTATTTGCTATTTATAAATAATTTATTTGCAGCATATTTATATTTATGATTTGTGATTTATGCATATTTTCCATCATAAATTGGAAAATAAATTCCTGTTCAATAGTGCCTGCAAAACTTTAAAACTGTCAATAACATTATTTCTGTATTTTACCTCATCTTCAAATCCTGTTTATGAGTTATTTGTACTTCACCAACCTGCATTTAACAAACTATTCCTACCTTTACATCCAACTATCAAATGTAAAACAGATATTTTATCCACATTGTTTCCTCAAGTAAAGTTGTTTCTCACAAGAAGAGTTTATTTACCCTTCCCCAAAAGCTTATTCCCCACAGCTTCCATTTATATTTGAGTATATTGTCTATATCCCAGGTAATCACAAACATTCATTGAACAATACAAAATTGTTCATTGAGCCCCTTGATGAAGGGCTCAAGCCCAAAATGTTGCTACATAAAGGCACTGTTTGACCTACTGTTTCTCTAGCATTTGTGTGTTTTTTTTTTTCATTTAACCACGGTGTCAACAGAATCCTGTGTTTTACTCCCAATATAAAACTGTTGATGAGTCATGGAAAAAATGCCTAATTCCAGCAAGACCTGCAAATCACCATTTTCTGTAGCAGATAGCACAAATGGAAACAAGAGCCATTGTTCGCAAAAAACAAATACATGGTAATGAAGAGGTAGAATGCTGGGGACAAGAAGCAGGTCAGTTCTGTCAAAAGGTCCTGGCGCACTAACAGCTTCTCTTTCAGCAGATGCTGCCTTGACCTGTTGAGTGTTACCAGCTTTCCCTGTTTTAATTCAGAGTTCCAGCATTTGCGTCTTTTTTTATTTCTATTTTTCCTCAGTTCTTTGAACATTTTGACTTGTGTGACATCTCATTGAGAAAATGTCCTTTGGGGAGTAGATGGTCATCAAAGTGGTCATTGAAAAGGCAAAATAATGCTTATTTGAGCCATCAAATTCCATTCGCTGCCCTGTTCTGTCCTTTGTAGTTCGGAGTGCAAATTGGCATCATTATTACAGCTGCATGCCTGTGGTGGAACACAGTACTTGCGGGCATGTCCTCACTGGGCTGAGCAGGCTGGCCTGCCTTCTGTACCTGTAGCCCCTCCTCATAAAATCCCCTAATAAAGGCTGATAGCCCTAGTCTCCTCTCTCATACCTGTCTTGGACATGAGCCAGCAGCATCGAGAGGCATGCCTGGGTTTTCTGATTAATAAAGCTGCTTGCTTCATATCTGTGGGTGGTCATTGATCACACTACAGTGCCAATATCCTGTATTATGTCAGATGAAGGGAAATGAATGTTGCCAGAAGTACCCATCCCTAATTACCGTTGATCTAAGGAGGCAGTTAAGAATCAATCACACTTAGGATGGCAGATTTCCTTCCATAAAGGACAAAAGTGAACCCAATTAATTTATATTTTCATCTAATAATTTCATAATTATCAAAACTAATAAATTTAGCATAGCAGTTTAAACAACTTTATTACAGCACCAACAACCCAGATTCGAATCTGGCACTGTCTGAATCTTCCCATGACTTCTTTGGTTTTCTCCCACTCTCCAAAACATATGGGCTTTGTTAGATTAATTGGTGTATTTAAATGGCATGGGCTTATGAGATAGCATGCTGTATCTCTAAATTAATAAAAAGTTAGTAATTAATATACTTAATTATTTAAATTCCCTGGCTGCCATTGTAGAATTTGTAATAATTTCTTTGGATCAATGTTCCAGAATGCTGGTTTGCTCCTGTTATTTTACCCTTAGCCTCCAAATGAACTTATTTTAAACATGCCAATGAATCTTCAAAAACTAAATTTTCTTTTTGAGAAACATGGCTCACAGCAGATTTCCTTTCCATAACTAGAAACAATTTGGGTTGGTACTCAGAGAGTCTTGAAAAAATATATGGCAATCACCAGAAGCTGACAGATGTTGCCCACATGCAGATTTTCATCCCACACATTTATGTGATTTGTACACAGTGAATCTTCAGAAGGTTATTACAAATATCAATTTTAAGTAACTTCTTGATGTGGCCCACAAGGCTGAATCTTTTTTAAGTCAAAAAGCCCCATGAATGTCGAATTTGCAAAACATCTGTTGGCTATTTCTCAGTGAAATCATAAGGAGGAGCAGTTATGTCACATAACAGGTGATGGATTATATACACTATTTTGAATGACTCCCAGGGTGGGACGTACAGAATCAGTTTTGCAGCTTTCTTGAAGGATTCCACAAGAAATATGAAGAGTAACCTCACCTTCACTTTTCTCCTAAAAGCAACTCTTTCCAGCGCATTTGCAGCCAGGCAGGATTGCTCAGATTGACTTACACTGACTTGGGTGGTGACCTCACACTTGGCAGACTCCACCCATCTTTTTTCCCTGCAAAATATTCCCAGACCAGTTGGCCCGAATGTCCTCTGTATTACTCGATGACTATTGCCATTTGGTGGGCCTTTTAAAAGTAATACTTGAATTCTGCTCTATCAAAGTATTAAAAGTGCTGGAGAAACTCAGTAGATCAAACACTGCACTTTTATCTAGGTCTTCTTTCTCTTCTTTGACTTGGCTTCACGGACGAAGATTTATGGAGGGGTAATGTCCACGTCAGCTGCAGGCTCGTTTGTGGCTGACAAGTCCGATGCGGGACAGGCAGACACGGTTGCAGCGGTTGCAATGGAAAATTGGTTGGTTGGGGTTGGGTGTACAAAGATAAAGATACACAACCAATGTTTTGAGCTTGATCTCTTCCCAAATCTTTGGTTATTTATCATTATCTTTGGTATATAAAGTAAACCACTGTCTGTATGTTTAACTGTTTGGACGCACCCCTTTGGCTGACTGCACCTGTAGCTCCTCCCACAGACTCCTGAATAAAGGTGACTGTCCCACAGCCGCCTCCCCAGTCCAGGACAATTGACCAGCATGGACGTTCCTCCATTCTATTGCAAATAAAAGCTCATCAATTTTACATAACTTCTAATCTTTCAGATGGTGCATCAATTTTAATAGCAATAGGTTTTAATAATGGAGCAGATCCTAAAACCAGAGAAGTTGGAAATCGACCCACAATCACCTGAAGCCTCCAACAACTTTTATCTCTGGCTGCGTTGTTTTGAAGTGTTTCCTGCAGGCATCAT
Organism: Narcine bancroftii; assembly: GCF_036971445.1. Lineage (NCBI taxonomy): Eukaryota > Metazoa > Chordata > Chondrichthyes > Torpediniformes > Narcinidae > Narcine > Narcine bancroftii. The sequence continues at coordinate 441,642,009 of NC_091469.1, forward strand.
CCGCCATCATTCGATCAGAGGATGACATGATCCTTTATCCAGAACCCTTGGGGGACAGTGCTTTCCGAATTTTGGATTTTTCCATATTTCGGAAAGCCAGATTTAAGCCCACCCAGTCGTTGCTGTCTCCCCCCCCCCCACTGCCTGCCCGACTCATGCTCCCAGTCTCCCCCCCCCCTCGCCCACCTGACTCGTGTTGCTGGTCTCTCCCCCTCGCCTGCCCGACTCGCATTGCTGTCTCTCTCCCCACTTGTTGGATTTTGGAGCTTTCCAGATTTTAGCTGTCCGGATAAAGGATTGTGTACCTGTACTACATTCCCAGGTCAAGCCCCTGGTATATTCAATGATCAGAGATGCCGAGTCGTACCCAGAGGTGATGGACATCCTGAAAGACCAGTACCTGAGGAAGGTAAACAAGGACTACATGAGACACCTCCTGGCTACTCGAAAAGAGCAACCTGGGGAATTAAGCACTGAATACCTCTGGGCCCTGCAAGCTCTCAGATGGGCCTGCAACTGCAAGGCCACAATGGCCATGGTGAACACAGGACCTGATCACAGACACTTATGTCACAGTCATCAGGTCCAACTACATCCGGCAGAGACTGTTGGAGCAAGTTGAGCTCAACTTGTGGAAGGCAGTCGAACTGGCAGGCCCTCCAGGATATGGAAGCCTACTCGGCTGACAACGTTGCTCCAGGTGCCACTCTCTTGGGATGTGGGAGGGCTGCAACCCTGTGGAAAACTGCCACCACCACATCCCGCCAGTAACCTGACCATGGCCGCTGTACTCCGTGAGCACCTAACACCTCTACTGCCACATCCTGCCAATGACCTGACCATGGCCACTGTATTCTGCGTCCACCTGAAGTGCTATTTCTGCAGCCTGAACAAGCATTCAAGGAAATGCTGTCTGGCAAAAGACACAGTTTGCTCTAACTGTGGGAAGAAAGGACACTAAGCGAAAGTGTGTAAGTCCAAGTCACTCCAACCCAGCAGCGCCATTTGCATGCCGTGGGGGCCACCATCTTGGATGCTGCCACCTTGGGACCAAGCACTCCATCTCATCTACAGAGAACTATCCATTGCTGGCATCCATCATGATGGATCAAGGTAGTCCTCATGGATATCCAGGTAAACGGCCATGAGATGAGCTGCCTGTTCAATAGTGGGAGCACTATCCACTCATCCACTCCAACTCGTTGTGGAGTTACTCCCTTGTGGTAAGGCCATTAAGCCACAAAGTCCCTTTGGCCTCGAAGTCCCATATGGCTGATGTTCGCAGCTACTGTGTAGTGACTCTGACTATGTGGGACACAGACTACAAAGACTTTAAACTCCTGGTGATGTCACAGCTCTGTGCTGTTGTGCTACTGGGGCTGGACTTTCAATGCCAACTTAAAAGTATGACAATTAAGTACAATGGGCCCCATCCCCCCCATCACTGACTGTAACCAGCAGTTTTCAAACTGCCCACCAGCAAAACACCCCCCCACCCCCGCCACTCAAGATCACACGTCCACCATTTTTCACTAACCTCACTCCCGAATGTAAACCTGTTGTTACCAAAAGTAGGTGATACAGTGCTGAGGACAGGGCCTTTATTAGGTTGGAGGTGCAGCAGCTACTCAATGAGGAGATCATTTAAGACAGAACCAGCCCCTGGAGAGCCCAAGTGGTGGTGGTGTTTTTTTTTTGTAACTCTTTCTTTATCGCACTATGAACCATATCAACCAATATATTTACAGATGCATCTCTTTAAATATTCACAGTAACATTTTCTCTTTTCTTCCCCATCCCTCCCTTCCCCTTCCCATCCCTCCCTTCCCCTTCCCACCCCCTTCCAAAAACAGTAAATATTGAACATAAAAAATACAATAAAATAATATCTTTATACAAAAGGAATACAAACAAAAAAGACGTATCATCTACTTATGATATTTACGTATCATACCACATTAAATCTGATCGTGTTTATCTTCTTATCATTTTAGGTGGTGGTGGCCCAAGGCCTGCTCTTTCTGTTATGTTCCATATATGGTTCCCAGGTTTTTCCAAACATTGTAACTTTATCTTTTAAATTATATGTGATTTTTTTTTCCAATGGGATACACTTAAACTTGGTTATATATTCCATTAATGTTTATAGTCAAATAGTCCCATGTGGCCATCTTATATCTTTATTTTCACTTCTTTTCCATCTCTTCACCACCTCCATCCCTTTTTTCCATCACTGTTTTTTAAATTTTCCTTTTTAATCTCAATATATGACAATGCATTTAAGACATGAAATACCCCAACAATCCCCACAAGCAATAACCCTTTAACCCCAAATGAGCCTCCCCCCCTTGGATTGCCCCTTGTCCCTTAACGGCAACCACAACTCCCCTTTCCATTCAGTTTGCGAACTTACTCGCAAGCGTCAACCGATTTCGCAGTGACCATTATTCTCCCCTCCCATCCCCCCCAGAGAACACTATTTTCCTATACTTATAACAAAGCTCTCTTTTTTTACCCCCTTCTTCCCTTTCTCTTATCCATCTTTAAATCTTTATACATACATTATCTTAACTTTATATTTTTACATATTTTTGTATATTTTCTTGCTGGTCATCCTTCTTGTCACTTCTCCTCCTCTCTTCTCTAGTTCTGCAATTGTTCAGCAAATTCTTGGGCTTTCTTTGGGTTTGAGAACAGTCTATTCCATTCCCCAGGAATAAATACTTTGAGTACTGCTGGATGTCTTAATATAAAGTTATACCCTTTCTTCCATAAGATTGTTTTCGCCATGTTGAATCCCTTCCACTTATTTAAAAGTTCAAAGCTTATGTCGGGAGGACACCGCTCCTCTGGGGACTCACCAACAGTGGAGATCGGCTGCTCCTCTCCATGGTGGCTCTCTGCTCCGACGTGCAGATAAGGCCTTCTTCTTTCTTCTCCAGTGATTTTTCTTCTTCCTTTTTCACTGTTATTCTTACTTTTTCTCTTTTGGGTGCAAAAAGTCTCTTCTCTGTAACTTTATCTTTCTCTTCCTGTATTTTCTGTTTATTGAGCTCTGTTTTTTTCACACTTTTTTTTCTTTTCTCTGGAGAGGCTGGTTCAACCCGACCAGCCACTACTCCATCACATGACTCCCCTCTTCCCCAAGTGGTGGTGTTGAAGAATGGGGAGAAAAACAGAATGGTCATTAACTACAGTCAGACCATTAACAAATATATGCAACTGGACGCATACCCTCTTCCCCGCATATCTGATATGGTTAACCAAATCGCTCAATATCAGGTATTCTCCAGCAGCTCCTCATCTGTCCAGAGGACTGCCAATATACTGGTTTTGAGGAAAATGGCCACCTCTACTACTTCCTGAGGGTTTCCTTTGGTGTCATCAATGGGGTCTAGGTCTTCCAAACGGATATGGACTGAATGGTAGACCACTATGAGCTGCAGGTCTCATTCACATATCTGGACGACATCACCACCTGCATCCATGACCTGCAAGATCATGATGCCTCCAGACCACCAAATTCCTTAACCTTACTTACAATAAGGCTATTGTGCACAACTGCCTTGCTATCCTTGGCTGTGTCATGGAGAATGGAGTTATTGACCCTGACCCTGATCACATGCGCCCACTTTTGGAACTCTCCCTTCCCCACAGCCTCAAAGCCCTGAAAAGGTGCCTGGGCTTCTTCTCCTACTATGCCCAGAGGGCCCCCAATTATTCAGACAAGGCCCGCCCACTCATTAAATCCACCTCCTTTCTCCTGACGTCAGAGGCGCATACGGTCTTCAGTTGCACCAAGGCAGACATTGCCAAGGCCACAATGCATGCTGTGGATGAATCCATCCCATTCCAGGCTTTGCTCTGGCTGCCACCCTTAACCAGGCAGGCAGACCTGTAGCCTTCTTTTCCCACACCCTCCAGGGCGCCGAAATACGACACTCCTCTGTCAAGAAGGAGGCCCAAGTCATTGTCAAGGTGGTACTGTACACAAATAGACCAAATATAAGGCTTCCACAATGAACTCTGCCACCGGGGTCACCAGGTTCTTCCATTTTATCAAAGCCCGCAATCTGCCTTCCTCCATTGAGGAGATCAGGACTATGACCAGAAACTGCCAGGTCTATGCGGAGTGCAAACCGCACTTCTATCAACCAGACCAGACAGAGCGTATCTGATAAAAGCAACCTGACCCTTTGAACTCCTGAACATTGATTTCAAAGGTCCTTTCCCCTCCGATGACCACGATGTATACTTCCTCAACATCCTCGGTGAGTATTCATGTTTCTCTTTCACCATCCCCTGCTTGGACATGACAAATGCCACAGTTATCAAGGCTCTGCCCAATCTCTTTGCCCTGTTTGGGTACCACTGCTATATCAATAGCAAACAGGGGTCCTCTTTTATGAATAATGAGCTGCATCAGTACCTGCTAGCCAGAGGCATCTCCATGAGCAGGTCAACCAATTAAAACTCCCAAAAGAATGGGCAGGTGGAAAGGAAGAATGCTACCATCTGGAAGGCCACCCTCATAGCCTTGCGGTCTAGAGGCCTTTCAGTCTCCCACTGGCAAGATGTCCTCCCAGAAGTGCTCTACTCAATCAGATCACTCCTATGTAGAGCCACCAATGCCATTCCGCATGAAAGGATGTTTTCCTTCCAAAGGAAGTCCACCTCAAGGACCATGCTGCTGGCATGGCTGACATCCACAAGGCCAATCCTGCTCCAGAAGCACATGAGGAGCCATAAATCTGACCCACTGGTCAAAAGGGTCCATCTCCTCCAGGCTAACCCCCTATACGCCTATGTGGTGTACCCTGATAGCTCAAGGACACGGTCTCTGTTAGGGACCTGGCGCCCTCAGGAGTTCCTCAGACCCTTACCGATCACCCCGCACCCCCTTCACCTATCATTACCCATGACACACCAGATGTGTTACCCCATGCCAGACTCATCGCCATGCATCCACCAAGCCCACACTGATGCCTGCATACAGGTAATCCAGATTGCCCAGGACTCAATGGCAGATTAGACCACTTGAAAGACTTAATTTGTAATAGCACCTAATTCACTTCACTCCGCCGGACTCTTTCTAAAACAAGGGGTGAATGTGGAATGTTTAGCTGTCTGGACACACCCCTTGGCTGACTGTACCTGTGGCTCCTCCTACAGACTGCTGAATAAAGGTGATTGTCCAACAGCCCCTTCTCCAGTTCAGGACAATCAACCAGCATGGACGTTCCTCCATTCTATTGTAAATAAAAGCCTGTCAGTTTTACATAACTTCTAGTCTTTTGGTCATTGATGATGCATCAGCTGTTTGACCTGCTGAGTTTCTCCAGCATTGTGTTTTTACTTCAGTCATTGCATCAGTAGACTTTCGTATTTCACTCCATCTTTAAAACAACTACTTGTCACTTTGCCAAGGTGAACATTTGATCCATTTTTACATCTCCAGCATAACATTTTGCTTGTTCACAGTTGAGAGTTATGGGGCCTACTGGCAAAACTGTTGCTTAGTGCTGTGGGGGAGAACGTTCCACAAGTTCGGAAAAGTGTCGATGAAGGAACACCAACCAGTTTACAAATGTGAATGAAGGGGACTTTTCAGGTGGTTATGGTGTTCCAGTGCACCTGTCACACTTGTCCTTGGTGGCAGTGGTCACAATAAACTTGAATTAAAATTGTCTTTGTTTATTTTTAATGGTTGCTCCTCAGTTTTAACATTTTCTGAGAAATATCCTACCTACCAGACTCTCTGATCAAGCTTTTCAAGTAGTAGTAGATTTTTAAATTAGGAAGAGGAGGTTTGATGACAAAATGTGGTGCACCTTCCTTTTGAAATGTTGATGAACAAATGACATTGATTTGGCTTATTCGTTATCCTCTCTGCAAATTCAAACCTCAGCAACTAGCTTGAAGCAAAAACCTTAAGTACTAGAGCAATAGTTAGGCATCTACTGAAGGAAAAGCAGATAAGTTTGGTAACAATTTGTTGCTTTGTTAGAGAAACAAATTGAGTTGTGAGATCTGCTAATTCACCCATTCAAAACAGTGAAACAACAATGGTTCCCATTTTAAGTGGGAGTAATACAGTGTGTTGTACTGCAACATGATCTGCATCTGAAGCATGCATGAACTTGCTTAATAAGGGCTTAGCATCAAACAAAAGGCACACGTATTTATGTAGTGTTTGAACACAGAAAAACATCCAGAGACTCAACCCAGAAATAATTCCAAACAAAATTTGACACTGAACTGCATAAAAATAATTTAGGGTAGGTTTCTAAATGTTTGGGCAGTGTTGGATTTCTAGGCCAGCCATTCTCAATGGAGGCCACCCTCCCCCATAGAGTCACAGCATATTTAAAAAGGGTCATAAAATATTTTAGATTTTTTAGTCTGTTGGAGAGAAGTTCGAAGAAACCAATAAACTGGACTGCTTCACAAGGAAGGGGACCCATAAACTTTGAATTGAGCCCTAAGGGGGCCAATGCCAAACACAGCCATTCTCAACAGCTTTCAGCCTTCCTGCCCCCATCCCCCCCCATCCCCCACCAAAACCAGGAGCCACAGTGCTATTGTTTCTTTTTACCTCACAGTACATCAATATTTAAAAAGTTTTTATGTAGTCAGTAGGAGAGAAATATGGAAGAAAACAAACCTTTTGACTACTTCACGGTGATGGGGCCTATAAACTTTGAGCAGAATCCTAGAGGAGCAAGCCATTGCCGAAAAAAAGGTTGAGAATGGCTGAACTTGACTCTCTTGAAGAGAGATGAATTATGAAAAAGGATTCATCGTTGTTTCATTGGCTTTTAGTAAGTTTTCCACCGCACTTTGCCAGTAGAGAAGTAGATCATCAGTCTTATAATTAGAAGCATTTGGGAGAAGTAACAATATCTTCTTTGGTCACAACGTCAGTAAGTGCATGCAAGGAATTCTAACAGTGTGTGAGGGAGACATCCCACAACAGTGGAATTTCTATGAAAATGTTGAGAATTTTATTGAAGTGGTGTGATTTGAAGAAAAATAGTCATCTTTGGTTTTGAATTCCATTGATACAGTCATGGGAATTACATGTGGACTGAAGGTAATTACAGAAAGGATTCATACTCACGTTTCTGAATCAATTCATCAATAACTGACTGCTGATCCAGTAACTTAATCTCTTCACTGGTTATCCCTTGGTACCTGAAATTGCAGAATACAATCATTGTTTGCACATTGCCAACATGACCAGTGGGCAAGCCTCCCACAAGAAGTGGAAACTTGGAAAATTGCCCTCGTATTTATTCTGTCTACCTCCTACTACCAAGCATCTGGTGCATTTCTCCAAAGGAAAACATATGCCTGAGAATTTTACAAAGGACTTTTACTTGCAGCACCTCCACCAGGGAAAACAAAACACCAAAGTCCTGGCTCGCAAGCTAAATCATTTTTTTTAATCTACTCGGCAAATTTGAGACATCATCAAGCAACTGCAGAGAATACCATGTGCATGCTGTTTCTCATGTGGAGAGGTGCTGCTGGCAGGCGTAGTCCAAGCCTCGTGCACACAGCACACAGTCAGGGTGACATTGTGAATTCCCCTGGCTTGATGTGAAGTTGGCTAGTGATTTCCCTACATAGCTTAGCATGAGGATCAGTTCACATCAGATGAATAAAATAAAGGATCAGGGGATTTACAGGATAATTGTGTATAATGGCTTATCATTGGTAACTTTCAGATTATATTTAAGACCATCACTGAGACATGGTTGAAAGACAGGTAGGACAATCAATATCCCTGGGTATGGAATTTTTAGGTGAGAAAGAGTAAACAGCAGTGGTGGTAGGTGGTGGGGGAGGGGGAGTTAAAAGTGGCATTACACTATTGGACAAGAAATGGATTGCTTTAGTACTGAGGAAGGATCTCCTGGAAGGTCCTTCAAAGGAGACCACAGGAGTAAACACAAAAAAAGGTCATCAGTTTGATTATTGTCACTTTGCTGGAGGTAATTTACAGACCATCTAACAGTCAACAGGCGACAGAGAAACAGATCATTACCATATCAAAATGTGCAGCCATTTTCAGGGAACTATGTATTTGTACCCCTTGGTCTCTCTATTCTATCACACTTCCAAAGGCCTGACCCTTTACTGTACAAGTTCTGGTCTGGTTTGACTTACCAATATGCAACACTTCACACTTAACTGGATTAAAATCCTTCTGCCATTCCTCAGCTCATAGGTTTATTTGATCTACATCCCAGGCCTTCAATCTGAAAAACAACCCTCCACCACCACCTGACTCCTTCCACCTAGCCAATTTTACATCTAATTGGCTGGGTCACCCTGTCAATCTTCTGGATCAGCCTAACATGTGGTACCTTGCTCAATTTCCTTGGTCACATCTTTTAAAAAAACTGCGTCAAATTCTTAGGCTAGATGTGATAGTGAAATGGACTATGAAATAGCAGATGGAGTGTAATCCTGATAAATGTAAGGTGACACATTTTGGCAACACGAATGACACCGGGGTATGTAACATGAATAGTCAAGTCTCTGGGAGTAGTGAGGAAATGAGAACTTGGAGCAAACATCCTCCAAGATGGCAGTGCAGGTAGATAACATGGTTATGAAGGCATATGGGATGCTAGCATTCTTTCTTTTTTAATTTTAATGATACAGCCCGGAAACCCATGCCACCCAATTAACTTACCAACCCTATATGTTTTGGAGGGTGGGAGGAAACCTGTAGAAATCCTAAGCAAGTCACATGGAGAACACACAAACAGACAGCACTTGATTCAAACCTGGGACATTGTGCTAACTGCTACACTAACTGTGCCACCCTTTGTCAGGACAATGAATATGAGCAAGAAGTTAATGCTCCAACTTAAGAAAAAATTTAGCTGCAGGAATTTCTAGTCACCACACTACAAGAAAGATGTGATAATGGTAGAGAGGGTGCAGAGCAGATTCACCATGATGTTATGTGAGATGGAGCATTTCATTTATGAGGAGAGATTTGAGAGGTTAGAAAAGAATAAAACTAATGGACATTGATTTAGGGGAAGAGGTGAAAGTGGTGGAAATGTTGCTGACAACATTTAAGATGCGTCGTGCTTCAATTACCTAGGCATCTTTGGCTTTAGTCCAAGTGTTGGAAGGCTGGATTTTTTTGTATGGGTGCCCTCTGCTTGACATGGACATGGAGGGCCAAATGGCCTGTTTCAGTACCATATTATTTTATAACTGCAAACTCTACAGCATTGCCACCTGGTTTGAAACATACGCTGAGAACATTGGAATATTTAGGAATAGGCCCCACAGCTCAGAAATCTTTACCCCTTTTTTTCCATGAAAAAAATTTCAGATATAAGCAATTTTAATCTGGATTTTGAAAATGGTGCATTTTCCCTGCTGAAATGTCTAGCAAGGGGTTAAGCAGCAGTCAAACACTGAGCAATTTATCACCCACATTTATTATTAAGTACATGTCTCACTTTCCTTATCTTAGGGATTGAAGAGTCTGTGCAGGTACCCTTTGGGAGCAGAGACCATCTGTCGGTAAGCTTCAAGGTAGTCATGGCTAAAAATAAAGTTGATCCTTGAGTTTGAGGCCAAAAGTGTGGAAAGGCACATTTTGATCACACAAAAGAACTGAGAGAGGTAGATTCAGAGCAGCTGCTGGAGAAGAAAACAACATTTAATGAGGTGGCGGTGGGGGGGGGGGTTTAAGTTCAAGTTCACATTTATTAGCACTTTATTGCCACAAGCTTGTCAACAGTTAAAAAATCATAGTACCACAGTTAAAAACACAGAATGGAATGTAGAGTTACAACATTACAGAAATAATCAGCTAAAAAAAAGCAAATGCAACAAGCGCGCAGTTTCATTCAAGTGTTTAGTAACAGCGGGAAAGAAACTGCGTGGGTGATCGCAATCCTCTGAATCTTCTTCCTGTCAGGTGAGAGTTGACGGGTGAGGTGTTTCTTAAAATAATGGCTGCTTTTCTGAGCCAGTGGTAAGTGTTGATGGAGTTGGTGGAGGGGAAGGGGAGGTGTGTGATGGTCACAATTCTGTAGTAAAACAATACAAGTTTTTTTCCCTATATACTTCCCTCCCCCCTCCCATTCCCTCCCTCCCATCCTCCCCCCTCCCATCCTCCCCTCCCTCCCATCCTCCCCTCCCCCAATATCTACCCTAATAAAAGTATATTAAAAAAAGGAGCTAATATATATATATATATATATATATATATATATATTTATATATATAATTTATTTAATGCCACAGAAAATGCCAATCCCATCTAAAAAAAAATTATATTTCCAAACCCACACATTTCAAGTACGGATTCCACATTTTGATAAAGAAAGAATAATTATTATGCAAACTATAAGTTATCTTTTCCAAAGGAATAGAATATCTCAACTCTGTATGCCATCTAGAAATATTCAATTCAATTTCATTCTTCCACGTAATCGCTATACATTTCCTAGCTACTGCTAAAGCTAAATGAATAAATGCCATTTGAAGTTTGTCTAATTTTAAACTCAAGGTCCCAATAAAAATAATAATGGATCAAGTGCTAGTTTAAATTTGAAAAAACCTTCCAAAACTCCATAATCCTATACCAAAAAAGCTTCACCTTTTCCCAAAGTCAGACTGAATGTAAAAAAGTAGCAATCTCTTTTCCACATTGAAAACACACATCTGAAGAAATAAAACCATATCTTTTTAACCTCTCAGGAGTTAAATAGAACTGATGTAAAAAATTAGAGTGAACTAAACTATATCTCACATTAATTAATTTAGTCATACTATCCTCACAAATAGTCATCCACTCTTTCTGAGATATTGGAATAGATAAATCATTCTCCCATTTATTTTTCATTTTATACAGGTACACAATCCTTTATCCAGAACCCTTGGGGGACAGTGTGTTCTGAATTTTGGATTTTTCCAGATTTCGGAAAGCCAGATTTAAGCCCACCCAAATTGTGCTGCCATATCCACCCCCACTCTCTACCAGTCACACTGCTGTCTCCCCCCCCCACTTCACTCGCCAGACTCGCAATGCCAGTCTCTCCCCCTTCCCTGCCCGACTCGTGCTGCCATCTCTCTCCCCACTTGCTGGTTTTTGGAGCCTTCCAGATTTTAGATGACGGATAAATGATTGTGTACCTGTACAAATCAGATTTAGACATCTTCTGTTACAACAAAACATACATTTCTGAAATAAAACCTTTTCTAACACTATCAGTTAGTAAAAGTTGAAACTTATTTCATTTAGATAATTTCAAGTCACCCCCTAAATTATCAAGCACATGCTTGATAATATGAAAACAGTGTATTCGGCATAATTCCAAACTTTTTCTTAATTCTATTAAATGACAAAAATGATCCTTCTCCCACCTATCTAACACCACTGTGTTCCCAAGATCTCAAATAATGAATATTCACCAAAAAAGGGAATCATTTATTCTGGTATAATGGAATTTTAAAAGCGATGGAGTTTATCTTTAGACATATGAGCTCTATGAACAACTTTAAACTGTATTAGTGAATGTTTTGCACATAGAGAAGAAGAGTTTACCAGTCGCAAAATTTTATTCCAATTTTCATTGGAAATATGAATCCTATATATCGATCCTATATGTGATAAATGTCAATTGGAAATAGCTTCCCTTACACATATGTTTTGGTCCTGTCCCTCTTTACAGAATTATTGGAAGGAAATTTTTTCCATTATATCTACTGTTTTGAATATTGATTTACAACCACATCCCATTACTGCAATTTTTGGATTACCTATGATAGATTTGACTTATTTATCTCTTCCTGCGGATCGTATGATTGCTTTTCTTACACTAATGGCTAGAAGATCTATACTATTGAACTGGAAAGAGGTTAATCCTCCCACTGTTTTCCAATGGTTTACCCAAACTATACTATGTTTAAATTTAGAGAAAATTAGAAACTCTGTCTATGAATCCCCTTCTAAGTTTGAGTTAACCTGGCGACCATTTATTCAATATTTTCATTTGTGGTGAGTTGATCTGGCTCTGTTTTCTTTCTATGATTATGTATGATAATTGGGCTGTAAGATGAGATCGGAGTGATCGGCGTGGTTTAGCTATATCTGTAGGTTTTTTTTTAAGTTTTTTAAAAAGTTTTTTTTAATTCAGATTTGTTTTTTCTTCTTTTTTGGGGTTTTTTTTCTCTTTTTTCATATATTGTTATTAATTATATCTTTTTTTTAGAGATAGTTCACACCCTAAACTGATCTAAAAAATTTTTTTATGATATATTTTTATTCTGTAATATTATTGTTTAATATCTCTGTATTCTTCTTTGGCTTGGCTTCGTGGACGAAGATTTAAAGGACGTGGAGGGGGAGGACGTGGAGGGGGAGGACGTGGAGGGGGAGGACGTGGAGGGGGAGGACGTGGAGGGGGAGGACGTGGAGGGGGAGGACGTGGAGGGGGAGGACGTGGAGGGGGAGGACGTGGAGGGGGAGGACGTGGAGGGGGAGGACGTGGAGGGGGAGGACGTGGAGGGGGAGGACGTGGAGGGGGAGGACGTGGAGGGGGAGGACGTGGAGGGGGAGGACGTGGACCTGTCCTCGGGCCTGCGCAAAGGAGCTTTTAGGTGGAGTGCAGTGCGCGCAGTACTGGCCCCACCCTTTACACCCATGGTTCGTGTGCCGTGGCCAAGCAAGCTGGGACGTGGCAGCGAGGTCCTTGGGTCGTAGGTTTTATATTGGAGTGACCTTCTCCTATGCAGGTTTCTTACCCGGGCTGGAGTGGTCTGCCTCCCCTCTTAGGTCGGTCCATACTGCCCGGACCGGGGCCGAGGCCGCCGCCGCTCTCCCTGTGCCCGGACCGGGGCCGCCACCCACAACTCTCCGCCCGGATCGGGGCCTCCGCCTGCCCCACCCGACCGAGGCCGGGGCCGCCGCCTCCCCCCCGCCCCTGCCCGGATTTGGGCCGCCGCCGCTGCTCCCCCTGTGCCCGGACTGGGGCAAGGGCAATATCTCTGTATTAATTCATTACTTACTATGTATTTTTTATATCTCTTTGAACTGTATGTGTTTATAAATTATAATAATAATAAAAAGATTGAAAAAGGAATTTTAGCTGTAATTTTATCTTTAGCTCCAATAATTTGATCCCTACTATACCATATCTCCATCAAATGTTTCAACACAGGTAGATTATAATTTTGTAAAAGACAAGGATTCCATTTATATATAAATTGATCGATATTTCATTCAAAAATTTGGGCCAATTCAACCTTAGCCCAAATAGGAGGTTGATCCGTATCAAACATCCTATTAATAAATTTTAACTGAGTCGCCACATAATAATTCTGAAAATGTGGCAATTGAAGTCTCCCTAAAACGTATTTCCATGTCAACTTTTGTAACGATACTCTTGATAAATTACCTTTCCATAAAAATAATCATATTGAAGCATTTAGTTCTTAAAAAATTTCCTTTGGAAGCTTATAAGGAGTAGATTTTAAAAATACTGTATACGGGGAAAAATATTCATTTTAATACAATTCACATGTCCCAATAAAGTTAGTGGTAAACCTTTCCACTTATTTAAATCAAATTTTATTTTATTTAATAAAGGTATATCATTTAGCTTGTATTAATGTTGATAATCAACATCAATAACTATTCCTAAATATTTAATATTATTTTACCATTGAAATTGGGTCATCTCTTTACAATCTGAATATTCCTCACTTGCTACCGGCAGTATTTCACTTATCTCCCAATTAACTTTATAACCTGAAATTTCACCATACTGCTCCAATTGCTTTTGAAGGTAACCCGAAGATTCCTTCGGATGTGTTAAATATATTAAAACATCATCCACAAATAAGTGAATTTATATTCATCTAAGCCTACTTTAATACCTTGAATATTAATGTCTTGTCTAATCACTTGAGCCAATGGTTCTATTACCAACACAAATAAGGCTGGTGACAAAGGGCATCCTTGTTTAGTCAATCTAGTTAACGTAAATGAGGATGATATTTGTCCATTTGTCTCCATCCTGGCTAATGAATTCTTATATAGTTTCTTGTGGTCTGGGTGTGGGAGGATAAACCAGGGTAGGGCTTGCAGAGCAAACGGTAGGGCACTTCAGAGTGTGGTAGAGCCGAGAAATTTGGAAATAAAGATACATAATTTTTTGTAAGTGGTGTTACAGATAGGGTCATTAAAAATAAACTTTTTCACACATTGGACTTCATAAATCAAAGTATAGCGTACATGATTTTGGTGTTATTTGGAATTTGTCCTGCCTGTCTGTGAATTTCTTTGAAACATGATGAATGAACTTGAGTTGAAAACACTACATTTAAACATAATTTAATTAAAATATTCTTCAAAGAAGTAAAAAACCTGCAATGTTAAAATGAAGCTCAGAGCAAAATAAATATTTGGAACTAGCCCAAATAAGCATTGGCTGAGAATTCATGCCAAGGTAAAATCAACAATATGTACTGTAAGCAGGCTAATTTTGCCAAGTCAGCTTCAAGGGGAAAGTAGACCTAGTAAGTCATGGTGGTGAAATAAGAGGGCAGAGTACTAATTCATGGTCAATATAGGACCCGTTGCAGGGTGAAGAAAAATATGTCATCCTGAAACCCACTACAGGATATTTCAGTTCTGAATGAAAATTTTAACTGACTTTTCACTATCAGTGCATCAAGTATTTAGTCATTCAAGGTTTTACACAGAATGCTGCTGGTAACATTGATGTAAGGAAGATGATATCTGGGACCTGAGTTGACTGCCTTTTGCTTTCCATGGACACTGCATGACCTGCTGAGTTTCTCCAGCATTCATAAATAAGAATTACTGTTATTTGACAGTCAAGTAAAGGCCATTGTGAACCGACCAGAAGACAAATCTCGAAGTAATTGTACTATATTAATTCCATGTAATTGTCATGTTTTTTTTCCAACAGCTATCAGACTCTTAAACTTCCCCATACTACCATAAACTAGATTTCAGGTTTATTGTCAGAGTACATACGTGACTTCACATACAACCCTGAAATTATTTTTTTCCTGCGGGTGCAGCAGAATTACCACTAACTGGTAGTGCAAAAAATAAACTGTACATAGTGTGAACATGTAAACAAATAAAAGAACAGTTAACAGATGTAAACAAACTGACTGTGCAATACAGAGAGAACAAAAGAAAACCAATTAAGTGCACAAGTAAAAGTCCTGAAATGAGTCTCTGATTGAGTGTGTTATTGAGGAGTCTAATGGTGGAGGAGTAGTAGCTGTTCTTGAACCTGGTGGTGCGAGTCTTGTAGCCCCTATATTTCCTTCCTGATGGCAGCAGTAAGAACAGAGCGTGTGCTGGGTGGTGTGGATCCTTGATGATTGCTGCTGCTCTCTGATGGCAGCGTTCCCTGTAAATGTACTCAATAGTGGGGAGGGTTTTGCCTGTGATGTCCTGGGCTGTGTCCATTACCTTTTGGAGGGCTTTATGGTCAGGAGTATTGGTGTTCTCATACCAGACTGAGATGCAGCCAGTCAGCACATTTCCACCACACCTCTGTAGAAATTTGCCAGGGTTTCTGGTGTCATACCAAATTTCTGCAAACTCCTGAGGAAATAGATACACTGACGTGCTTTTTTCACGATGCCATTGGTGTGTTGGATCCAGGAATGATCCTCCAATAAACTAATCTGGGACACCAATAATCTGCCTGCACTAATGAAACATTACTTTTTTTTCCTGCACTAACTGCAACTATGAATGTTTGTCTCTGCATTTATGTTTATTACCTGTATCTCTTCTTCTGACTTAGCATATTGTAGGTATTTCTATTGTTGTAGTTGGTGTATCTTATGTTTAGCTGCAGCAAGACAGAATCTTTGTGCAGCTGTACATACCTTTACTTATGTAATGGCAATGAACTCTCATGTAATGAGAGTAATGAGATGTATTGAGAATTACTTATGTAATGGCAATGAACTCTCATGTAATGAGAGTAATGAGAATGAGTAATGAGATGTAAGGAGAATTACTTATGTAATGGCAATGAACTCTCATCATCATCATATTGTAAGAAATACATTTCTCCAAGTTCTCCATCAAAATTTATTTTTATCTTCAATAAATCATTTTACCTGCTCTAATGTAGAATTAAGTTATTTTGTCACAAAGTATAACGTAAGTTCATTATATTCTTAAAATGCACTAACGAGTATTTTTACCATACAGTAGATTCACTTTATTTTCAGTGTTACATCACATCTCTCTCGATCTGTAGTTAAACAGGAAGGTCTGCAAAAGCTGTGATGTAGACCAATACCTAAAAGTGCTGGAGAAACTCAGTAGGTCATAGCAATAGATTCTCAAGGTGGGGGATAGGAATATTTTGGGAAATAATTAGAGTAAAATCACTTTGTTCTTTTTATTTTCATAATGTGTTTTTGCTTTTCCAATGTTTCTCCATCTTTTATCTTATTTTACCTGTTGTTATCCTTGGTTAACATTGTAATCATATTTTTTCTGACCAGTCTTATTAACATCCATTCCAAATTGTCTCATCGGCAATGAGGATTCCAAATTATCTCAACAATCATGTCTCCATGTATTAGCATATTGATGGGGGAGGGGGTGGGGGTGCACGTTTGCCAAGGTGCCAGCCTGAGGGGAGCGCCAAAGTCAGAAAAAAATAGGGACCCCAGAAAGAAGAGCAAGAAGCGAGCGCAGTTTTGATGCACTCTCCGTGACAAAAATGTCAGAAACCAAGCTAGTGGTTTTTTTTTTCATTTTTTTTTAGGGTCAATATTCTTCCTTTGAATTAATCATTACTTCTATTACATTTTTGAATTCTAAGGCATAATAAAATACTGATTAATGTGTTTCAGGGAGCTCGTGCTGTTGTATATTCAAAAATACACTTACAATAAATGATTTAATTAAAACTTCTTTTGAATATACAACTTTTTTCCACAAACATTTCTTTAAACAATTAAAATGGGGCCTAGGGCAAAAAAAAGTTGACAACTTTTCCATAGGAACCAAAGGGCTCACACCTAAAACATTGGTTACCCTTTGCTTCCAATAGATGATGCGTGACAGCCGAGTTTCTCCAGTACATTTGGGCATTGCACTACATCACTTTGTTCTTTTTATTTTCATAATGTGTTTTTGCTTTTCCAATGTTTCTCCATCTTTTATCTTATTTTATTTTATCTTATTTTACCTGTTGTTATCCTTGTCCAGCCATTTTCAACTTTTTATCTGCTCAAAGTATATGGGCCCCCTTCCCTGTAAAGCAGTCAAGTTTTGATTTCTTCCATACTTTTCTCCTACTGATTACATAAAAAATATTTATGTTATGCGAGGTGAAAAGAAAATAAGACTTTTATTTAAATATGCTGTGGCCACCAGGCCCCCATTGGCTGGAATAGGCTTCTGGACATTTGTCTCATGCCATGATTAAACTTAAATTAAAGGTTTTTTTAAGGATCATGGGACACACAGTATTCAAGTGTATTTTCTATTGCAAAAGAAATTTTAGGTTTTCTCACACTCTCTAAATATGTAAATACTGAAATGCTGGAAGAATGGGCAGCATCTAGCAGAGTGGTTCCCAAGGTTTTTTGGTCTACTAGTCCCTTGGCCTCCAGGCCACATCCCAAGTCCCCCCCCCCCACCATATAACGGTGCTGGGGATGTGTGGGGGAGCATTAATGGCGGCACTGAGCAAGGTGGGGGGGGGTTGTGAATGCATTGAGTGGGTTGGGGGTTAGTGGAGGCACTGAGCAAGGTGGGAAGATAGTGGTGCACTGAACGGGATGAGGGGTCAGTGATGGTGCTGAGCGGGGTGGGGGAGTTAGTGACGGCACTTAGAGGAAGTTAGTGGTGGCGCTATGGGGGGATGGTTGTGGCACTGACAGTGGGGGTGATGGCAGTGCTGAGAGGGGGTGGTGGTGGTGCTGAAAGGGGATGGTTATTGGACTGGAGGAGAGAGAAGTGACGCCAGTACAAAATGGCAGCCAACGAGACCAACTTTCATGAGAACGCCTTGTCGTCATTTATTTTGCCCATTACTGCCACTCCAAGTCTGGCCAGAAAATTACTGCATTTGTTTCATCATTAAACTTTGCAGCAGACTGAATAATAATAAGACTGAAGGTTCAGAACACCTCCTATTTCCTCACTGCCCCCTTGGATCTTTCCACCACGCACACGGGGCACCAGTGCCCTCTTTGGGAATCACTAATCTAGTAGAAGCAGAAAGTCGATATTTCAGGTCAGGACCCTTCATCAAAACTGGTGAAAGAAAGTAACTTTCAGAGATTTGAAAAAAGGGGGTGGGGGAGGGGAGACTAGTGATTGGCTGAAGGGAGAGAGTGGGGGTGGGGGGAATCCGTGATAGGCTGAAGGCAGAGAAGTACAATAGGAAAGAATGCACGGAGTGCCAATGAGGAATGGAGGGGGAGGGGAGGTTAGGAGATAATATAAAGAATAGATGAGGAGAAATTGTGAAGGGCAAAGAAGGAGAGAGGGAGGTTGAGGTGAGATGGGGGAAAAAGAAAAGGGAGTGAAGGGTTAACAGAAGTTGGAGAAATCAATCTTCATGCCATTAGATTGTAGGCTACCAGGACAGAATATAAGGTGTTGTTCCTCTAATCTGAGTGTGGCCTCATCTCGACAGAGATGGTTCATCAAATTTGCCTCCAGCTTTTACCTTGCCCTCAAATTTACCTGGTCCATTTACGAAACCTCCCTCCCCTTCCTTGATCTCTCAGTCTCTATCTCTGGAGTTGGCTTAACTACCAATGTCTACCATAAGCCCACAGACTCTCACAATTATCTGGACTATTCTTCTTCCCACCCCGTCACTTGCAAAAATATAACCATATAACAATTACAGCATGGAAACAGGCCAATTTGTTCCTTCTAGTATGCACTGATCGAAATATCCTCCTCTAATCCCACTTAACAGCACTCTGTACATATCCCTCCATCCCCCTCCCATCCATATACTTATCCGACTCTTTCTTAAATTACAAAATTGACCCTGCCTCCACCACCTTTCCCGGAAGCCAATTCCACACAGTAACCACTCTCTGAGTAAAAGAGTTCCCCCTCATGTTACTCCTAAACCTTTGCCCGTCAACTCTCAACCCATGACCTCTTGTGTCCATCTCTCCTACTCTCAATGGGAAATGCCTTTCCACATCAACTCTATCTATCCCTCTCATTATCTTAAACACCTCTATCAAATCCCCTCTCAACCTTCTACGTTCCAAGGAATAAAGATCTAATTTGCTCAATCTTTCCTTGTATTCCAGATGCTGAAACCCAGGCAACATTTTTGTAAATTTTCTCTGTACTCTCTCTATCTTGTTAATATCCTTCCTATAAATCGGTGACCAGAACTGCACACAGTACTCTAAATTTGGCCTCATCAATGCCTTGTACAGTTTCATCATTACTTCCCAACTCCTATATTCTATGGACTGATTTATATAGGCAAGCATACTAAAGGCCTTCTTCACCACCCTATCCATATGTGGTCCTACCTTCATGGAACAATGCCATTCCTTTCTCTCTAGTTCCTCCATCTCCACCACATCTGCTCTCAGAGTTAGGTTTTTCATTCCAAGATGAAGGAGATGTCTTCCTTTTTCAAAAAAAGGGAGTTCCCTTCCTCCACAATCAACTCTGCCCTCACACACATCTCCCATATTTCACACACATCTGCTCTCACCCCATCCTCCTGCCACCCTACTATGGATAGAGTTCCCCTTGTCCTCATATACCATCCCATCAGCCTTCATGACTAACATAGAATTCTCTGCAACTTCTGCCATCTCCAATGAGATCCCATTACCAAGCACATCTTTCCCTCTCCACCACTTTCTACTTTCCACAGATACCATGTCCATCCCCCCCACATCGCTTCCCACCGATCTCTCTTCTAGCACTTATTCTTGTTAGCGGAGCAAGCACAACACCTGCCCTTACACTTCCTCCCTTTCCACCATCATGGCCCCAGACAGTCCTTCCAGATGAGACTTCACCTGTGAAGTCTGCTGGATTGGTCTACTGTTTTTGATGCTCCCGATGTGGCCTTCTGTAAATTGCCGAGGCCTGATATAGACTGGGAGACTGTTTCACTGAGAACTTGCGCTCTGTCTGCCTGAGGAAGCAGGATCTCCCAGTGGCCACATACTTCAATTATACATCCCATTCCCAGTCTGATATATCCATCCATGGCCTCCTCTTCTGTCGCAATGAGGCCACACTCATGTTGGAGGAACAACACCTTATATTCCGTCTTGATAGCCTTCAACCTGATGGCATGAACATTGATTTATCCAACTTCCGTTAACCCCAACCCCCTTTCTTTCCCCCCCCCCCCCATTTCACCCCATCCTCCCTTTCTCCTTCTTTGCCCTTCACAATTTCTCCATCTATTCTCCATAAACCTCCTAACCTCCCTTCACCCTCCATTCCTCCTCGGCACTCCATGCATTCCTTCCTATTGTACTTCCCTGCCTTCAGCGTATCACAGATTCCTCCCCCCATTCTCTCCCTCTAGCCAATCACTAGTCTCCCCCTCCCCAACCCCTTTTTTCAAATCTTTGAACACTCCTTTCTTTCACCAGTCTTGACGGTCTCCTGACCCGAACTGTTGACTTAATGCTTCTACTAAATGTTGCCTGGCCTGCTGTGTTCTTCCAGTATTTGTGTATTTTCATTTTATTTATTCCAGTGTCTGCAGATTTTTTCATCCTCTAAAAACGTAAGTGGTTTGTAGGTTAATTGATATATTTGGGAGCATGAACTCATGGGCCAGAAGAGCCTGTTACTGTGCTCTATCCCTCATTTTTTCAATATTAAAAATTAAATTAAGATAGATAACTAAAACTCATGGAATATTTATGATGCCTTCAGACTTTTATTCTATTTAAAACCTAAAAGAAAATGGAATGGTTGTACTTCCAGAATATCTGTAAGCTACTTTCATTATTATATAATATCTGGTACAGTGAGAAGGGTTCTTTTGTGAGTTGTCTAGCAAGTCATCTCTCACATTAAAACAGCTGTATAAAGTAGCAGGATAGAAGAACAAGTGCTAATTTACAGAGCGCAGGGTTACAATAGGAAATATCAATTAGTACATAGCTAAAGAGTGGGATCAATCATTCAGTACTTTGGGTGTGTTATGAACTAACAACCTTTTCAATTATTTTGGGGATTAAAGGGACTTTGTTACCACTAACACAATGGAAAATTCACCAGACAATGGCAAATTCAAAATAATAGTTTTTTTTTAATTAAACTATTAATAACATAAATGGCAAGCTCTCCACTGGCCACCGTGACAGAGGTGCACCAAAGAAAAGGTACAAGGACTGCCTAAAGAAATCTCTTGGTGCCTGCCACATTGACCACCGCCAGTGGGCTGATAACGCCTCAAACCGTGCATCTTGGCGCCTCACAGTTTGGCGGGCAGCAACCTCCTTTGAAGAAGACCGCAGAGCCCACCTCACTGACAAAAGGCAAAGGAGGAAAAACCCAACACCCAACCCCAACCAACCAATTTTCCCTTGCAACCGCTGCAATCGTGTCTGCCTGTCCCGCATCGGACTTGTCAGCCACAAACGAGCCTGCAGCTGACGTGGACTTTTTACCCCCTCCATAAATCTTCGTCCGCGAAGCCAAGCCAAAGAAGAACATAAACATAACATTTCTTACTTATCTCTAAATTTACTTAACTCTAAATTTAACCCCACTATGTGCCGATGTAAATGTGTGTATGTGTGTGTGTGTGTGTGTGTGTGTGTGTGTGTGTGTGTGTGTGTGTGTGTGTGTGTGTGTGTGTGTGTGTGTGTGTGTATGTGTGTGGTGTGTGTGTGTGTAATTAAAGTCCCACTGTGTAAAGTCAATCTTTAAAAGTTCAGCATCATTTTAGTCTTGCTTGAAGGTCTTAAATTCTCGGTTCATAAATAATTATAAAGCACTTTTAAACATTATATCTTCAGGCTTTTTTTTACTCACAATGTGGCTATTTTCTTCCACAATGAATTCACAAACCCAGACAAGGGTTAAACAAATGTGGTTATCTTCTGTCACAATTAGGTCACAAGCTAGACAAGGGTTGAATGAAGTGGCCATACACAAAAATAGACCCAGAAAAATCTGTCCTCTTTTTCAAAGAGACAGAAAAATGGTCTTCCTTATTTAAAAAGTCACTGATTATGTGCTCCCCTTTTTTCCCAGAAGTAACACACAACAACTGCACCAGTTCTGGTTACTATTATGCAACTCTGTCTTTCACAAAGTTTCAACCCATGTATGACACAGGGTTTTGACTTCTGTACAATCCAAAATGAACTCTTCAAAAATGTCTGAATTCGGTAATATATTGCTCCAAATCATGTGACTGTTACATCATCACTGAGGTGAGTCTCAATTCTTGGAAACCACATGACCATCAGTTTTATTTCTACCAAAATTCTGTTCCTTTTTCAAAACCATTCTATATCCATAACAACCTCTAACCTCATCTCTGTTCAAAAGGCTTAAGTGGCTTTTATTAAAAACAGATGGCTTCCTTCAGCAGTTCTTGAATAATTAAAACCCCTTGAAATCCATTTGCTCTGTCTGTCCAAGACAAGTTGACTCCAAGAATGAACTACCTTCTCAGAAAACAATGGTTCTCTATAAATGTGCTGTGACCTGTGTGTGACCCTGTACCAAAACATTGTTAAACTTACTAAGAATACAGATACAATATTTTAACTCTATAATTTACTAAGACATTTTTATATATGAGAAATATAGTTTAACATTAAATTAAAGATGAACATAAATCTATTACAGCTGCCTTATCTAAGCAGCAGAAAGTGTGAATAAAGTCAATGGAAGGGAGGCAGATTCTCGTGATGTTCTGAGCTGTACTCAGAACATCTGCAGCTTTATTTCCAGAAATGTAATGCATTTGAAAGTAATGACATTAGCTTGGAATCTTTGAAATTTCAAGGCAGGGAGAATATAGTGGATTAAGATTTCATTTACAGTGTTTCTTTCTCAAGATATAACTGAAACATCTTCAGAAAACTGATGTCATTATTGTAATTTTGTGAAGCAAAGTCAACCTTTTTCTTTCCACTCATGCACCACTTTAAGTATTCCCTTTGCCATAGGTGCTCTGTGATTAGTAAGGGATTGCTTAAGGTGGTAGGAGAGTGGAAAGAAAAAGTTTGAAAACCATTGTTTTAATTGTACCTAATTGACTCATTATGTGCACGGTTTCATAACTCTGAAGGAAATGGGCCAATGACAATTTTTCTCAAGCAAAATATTTCAGTTACAATTGGGTCTGGAGCAGTGATTCTCAACCTTCCCTTCCCACTCACATATCACCTTAGGCAATGCCTTATTAATCAGAGAGCACTTGTGACATAGGGATTACCTAAAGTGGTATGTGAGTGGAAAGAAAAAGGTTGAGAACCACTGCATTAGGATATTAACAATAACAATTAAGAAAGAAAAACACCTTCAAGTCTTTCATCACCACCATCACATAACAAATCAGTGATCTCAAATAAATCAATTCCATTTTCCACTCTCGTACAGTAAGAATAACAAGTTTTACATGCTTCAGTGGAAACTGTAAACATGGTCCACCAATGATGTCATAACTCAATTTTAGGGAGTCATACTGCATGGAACAGGCACTTTGACCCAACTCATCCATGTCACCAAGTTGGCATTCAGGACTTGTCTCCTTTCCCTAAAATTGGACTATATCCTTCTGAACCCCCTTATATATTTATTTGTCCAAATATCTTTTGAATGTAATCAATATACCTGCATCTAGTTTTTCTCTGGCAGTTCATTCAAGATACAGACCACCCTCTGAGTGAAAAGGTTTCCCCTTAGATCCCTCTTCATTCTCTGCCCTCTCACAAACCAGTCAACACGGTTGATGTAGTGATTAACACACCTTTACAGCACCAATGATTGGGACTGGGGTTCGAATTCCATGCTGTCTGTAAGGAGTTTATACGTTCTCTCCGTGTCTGAGTGGGTTTTCCCCAGGGACTCTGGTTTCCTCCCTCTGTCCGAAATGTTCCGGTGGTGGGGGTGGGGTAGGTTAATTGGGCAGCACAGACTCATGGGCTGAAATGGCCTGTTCCAGTGCAATATGTCTAAATTTAAAATTTAAAAATAAATATGCTTCCAGTTTCAAAATCATGTACCCTTGGAAAAGACTGTGATTTTGTAAACCTCTTTGATGTCACCCTTCAGCCTCCTCCTCTAGGGAGTAAAGACTTAAACTATCCAACATCTCTCTAGAACTCAAGCCCTCCAGTTCCAGCAAAGTTCAAGTGAACCTCCTGTGCACCCTTCCAACTTATTGATGTCCTGAGAGCTAAGCAGGTCTCACTAAGTCTGTATCATGAGGACCCAAATTCCCTCCAATAAAGGCAGGCATGCTAAATGCCTTCTTCAACCTGGAGACATTTTTAATCTCTCGCTGCTGTAGTCTGAGGTCCACAATTGCTTCAAAGGACATGATTATTCCAGCACCTGCCTCAACACCTACCAGCAGATGGCATTTTTCCTTTATCCTGCCCCTCATGACCCCTTTTCGCCATTCTGATGTTATCATATTTACTCCTACACTGTCATACTCATTAAGGGGTTTATTTCATATGGACTGCTCAAAATCTGTGCATACCTCTTTTTTCCTGACCAAGCCTCAATTTCTTTCATCATCCAGGGTTCCCTAAATTTCCAATCTTGCCCTTCACACAACAGGAACGTGTTATCCCTCAACTCTTGCTATCTCACTTTTAAAAGCCTCCCACTTGTCACCCATTTCCTTACCTGAAAACATCATCTCAATGAATCTTTGGAAATCCCTGGCCAATGTCTCCAAGGATGGCCTTGCCCCAATTTAGGATCTTAACTTGTGGTTTAGTCCTCCATAACTACTTTAAAATAATTGAGTTAAGGTCACTGGTCCCAAGATGCTCTCCACAGACACTTCTGTCACTTGACCTATCTCATTTCCTGAGAGGAGGTCCAATGTTGCACCTTTTCTCACAGGGCCCTCAGTATATTGATCTATGCAGCTTCTTTGACACTTGACACATTCCAACCCATCCTCAGAATTTCCATTTCTAAAGCTCAGTTGCTTTAGTAGCCATAACCATTTCATAAACCTCCTACCTTTGTAACAGAATTGATAACATAGGCAACAACAATTTAATCTCAGCATTCATGTCGTAACTCATTTCCACAGAGCCATTATTGGTTCTAATCTCTTCTGAACATTGGTAAGCCACACCTTCAAAAACATGAAACTGCTCCAATTTTCAAGTTTTATGTTACAATAGCAATGACATTGATTTACATTTGTTTATTTGAAGAAATGAGTGATGTTATAATGTTCACTGTAGTAATTTGTGAAATAAATTAAGAAATTACTTTTTAATTACTTTTTAAGTTTGATGTTCCCTCATGTCCTAGCCTTGATATTACATTCATTATTGATAACATCTTCACACATGTTCTCAGACAATTTTTAACCAAGTGTCCTTTTCATATGTTTAGTTATAATTTTTTATTACATCAATAATAATTTATATTCCTGCATATATATTTATTAAACCTGGGTGTAATTTGATTATGAATTTCTGAGGAGGAAAGCATTTGAAGTAATTAAGATTTCAATAAAAGTGGAAATTGTGGCTGCTATGGAGAGGGGAGAGATTTACAAGGATGCTGCCTGGATTGGTGGTGGTACCTTCACAAAGGTTTAACAATTAAAGGTAATGTTATCTTTACAAAGGTTTAACAATTTCTTTGCAGGTTCTGTTGGGTCAGAGAGCCAAGACCCTTGTTTTGCCAGCAGTTATTTTGCAGAGGGTAGTATTCGTGGCAAAGAATGGGCAACTAATACGGTGTTCTCAATATGGCCCCCTCCACTTTGGAGAGACCAAGTGCAGACAAGGCAACTGTTTTATGGTCTTCTGAAGCATGCCTTTTCAATCCCATGCCACACCATCCTGCCTGTCCTTGATTTCCTCAACTGTAATGTGAGTGAAAGTACAAATTTATGGTAAGGCAGCTTGGATTCTACTTGGATAGTCTACAACCCAACAGTATCATTCGCTCCTCCCTCACTCCTCTCACCACATCCTCTTTCCTCTCCTCCAATGTTCCCATGTGCCCACCATCCCTGCCTTATTTTTTCCATTCTCTTCCCTTTCAATAATTTGCAGCACCTTAGAGATGTATAGTAAGATCCCTGTTATCCAGAGTTCAAGCAACTGGCAGCCTCAAGCAAGTGGCAAAAAAATCATAGAAAATAAATAGGTAAAAAATACAAAAGTTTAAAATTGCCACCCTGATGGTGACTAACATCAACCACACGAGACAGAGTGCAAGTTAAACGCTAGTTTTAATAGACTAATATATACAGCTAGGTCTTGCCTCTGGGCAAGCCTAAGTCAGAATGGAGGAGCATGAGCTCCGATCAGATTTATATACAAGGTCGTCATGACGTGGCCCCTGATGACCTAGTGGTGTAATAGCATATCACCACACACCCCGCAGAAGTTAGTTCACCAATCTCACCACACACAATCTTAATCAACCAAAAAATTCACTTATCTGGCATCTACCAATCCCCATAAGTGCCGGATACTGGGGGGCTATACTGTACAAAAACTGCAGCTGCTGGAATATATAGTCTCTACTTATATTGTCCCAGCCATTTCTCTCTCCTCCCCCAAATGATTCTGTCTGTCAAGGAACCCCCTTTTCACTGAATTCTTTGATCATTTGCTCCAACCCTCCCTTCGTTAACTCCCTTCTACTCTTTTAGTCCTGATGCAAGGTTTCAAACAGAAATATCAACTGTCCATCTCCCTCCACAGATGCTGCCTGACTCACAGTTCCTCCAGCTTCTTGTTTTTTTGTTCCAGATTTCAGCATTTGCCATTGCTTTTATAACTAATGCTGGTCTTTATTTTCATTGGCTTGAATACTCTGAATAGGTAGGTCACTTGGGATCTTTACACTCAGCACTGGAAATCATTTATTTTCATAATATGGACAGGTTTCATTGCAAACCCTTATCTACCCTCTTTGCATCTTGGGAAATGCAGCAATTTCTTAAAACATTATCACATTGCTGCTGGGTGTATATGCTGAGTAAACTCTCCTTCACACTTACAGGAACAAACAACTGAGGACAGGAAGAGGTCAAACTACTGTTCCAAGCTGCACCTTTATTAAATAAAATCAATGCTGACATTCTGCTTCCAGACCCCAGTCCTTCTCTAGCTCCAGACCCTTTTATTCTCCAGATATTGCACTGATCCCCTGTGGCTGTTTACATGGGAGCTGACTGTATCCATTTACTTTTATTCCTATAACCAAGAGCTGTTTGACTATGTGATCTTGACTGCATTCCCTGACAAAGATCCCTGTTGTCACTTCAATGAAAGGCATTCATCTCTATTGGATCTTTATTCTGTGGTCTTTTACTAAAATTTGTACAGTATATAAATTCTTCAACATGTATAATCTTGCAGGACATCTTTCTTCCACACTGTTGTTTTTCCCACTGCTCAACCTTTAATATTACGAGAATGTATAATCCATTGTGCAGCCAGAAACAATTGCCCAATGGAGTCATAGAACATAGAAATCTACAGCACAGTAGAGACCTTATGGCCCACAGAATTGTGCCAACCTAATAACCCACTCTAACAATGGCCTAGAATTTTCCTACTGCATTGCCCTCTGTTTTTCTCAGTTCCATGTAGTTATTATATCTAAATATTCTCTACAAGATCCTATTATATCCTACCTTATATCCTATTCTTCCATGGCCACACCACTCTCTGTGTTAAAAACCTATCTCTTACATTCCCACTGTACTTACTCCCAAGCACCTTCAAACTAAGCCCCCTTGTGTTGCCCATTTCAAACCTGGGAAGAAAACTTCTGGTTCTCATCATCTAATGCATGTCTATCAGGACACCCCTCATCCTCCCTTACTCCAAGAAGAAAATTCCTCATAATGCATGCTCTCCAATTCAAATAGCATCCTTGTAAATCCCCTTTCCACAGGAGCCACAATCTTCTTGTAGTGAGGTGACCAGAAATGAACACAACCTTCAGGCTTCAGGCAATCGGAAGCAGAGGCCACATTTTCCAGATGAAAAGTAGACAAAATCCAATTGTAAGCTCTTTTACATTCAGCTAACTCCCTGCGTTCAAGTTACAAGTTCCAAAGTTAAATATTTCTACCACCGAGAGTTGCTGCACCCTTCAACTTATTAATTACTCTCACAGATTTGGCACCTCTTAATTCCATTCGCTCTTTGTCTGATGTTGATGGATATATACATGAAGCACAAGACAGTTCCATGATGTCAGTAAGGCCAAAAATCCAGTGGCAACAAGCATTTATTCCAAAAATATCTCAAAAACTGCTGGACCTCACAAATTGCACATAGAACTCAATTTCCAAAATTCTTTAAAATTGCAGCCAATATTTTCCAAATTATTTTTCAATTACTTTTAATTCTCGCACCTCTGTATGAAAGGAGAAATTAAAAAGGCAGAAAAACATGAAATACATACAGATATATTTGTTTAAAATTGACTTATTGGAAACGAGGAATTAAGTGATTATGCACATAGTTTGATATATCTTTGGAAGAGCAAATAACAGTGCATCTTTCCTGGATGAGCTCAAAGCTTTCTGTTTTCTTCGAGCAGGAGGCCAGCAAGCCTGTGGAACACATCTCTCCTACCTTGAGCACACCCACACCCATGGTCACCATCACAAATAACAGAGCAGCCTTCTAGTGAACCACAGAAAGCAAATGGCCCAGATGGAGTCCTTGGGCATGTCCTCCATACCTGTGCTGACTCTTTCTAAGAAGTTGAAGAACCTACCTGCTTCAAGAAGGCCACTATCATCTCAGTGCTGAGAAAGAATGTGGTGATGGGCCAAAATGTCCACTGGCCGGTGGCTCTGACATTCACTGTCATGCAGTGCTTCAAAAGGTTGATCATGAATTCTCTCTATCTATACCTCTAATAATTTTGTATACCTCTAACAAATCTCCCTTCATTCTCTGATGCTTCAATAATATATTATTAATGTCTTTCCTGTAGTTTGGCAACCATAACTGCTATGAATGAGATGTCTAATTGGTCTCACAAAACCACATCCATGGCTGCATCTTGGTACATGTAACAACAAACTTGAACCTGAATGTTTTAACTGGAGACTGACTAGATGTTGGTGAACAGAAGAATCTCAATATCCAGTGAAAAGGCATAAGAACATGAGAAATGGAAGCAATAGACCATTCGGCCATTCCACTACTTGTTCTTTAGGTCACAGGTTTTTTGCTGAACCTCTGTCTTCAGGTAGCCATAGAACAACTTCTTTTTCCTTGCAGAATGGTGGAGTTTCCAACCTTGGAAAGGTGTATATTTGTTATTAATTAGATCCTCCAATTACTGGGCATTCAAATCCAACTAGTTCTGGTTCCTCTTGGTAATAAAGCCACCAAGAACCAGGCACAAATTATAACGTAGTATAGATGGCCCACAAGCCCTGGACAGTTTGCATCTTCTGTCAGCTTAAAGACAATAGGTTGAGAGGGAAGATGACCTTGATGTTTTACTGGCTACAAAGATTCCCATTGTAATCTGTTCTCCTAAAAAGATAGAGGGCTAGAAGTGGCCATAATATTATTATTGTATCTATTTTATCATTCATGTACCATGTAAGAAAGCAGAAACCCCCTCCCACTACCACACTTTCTGTCCCCAAACCCTACAGTGCCAGTTTTAGGCATGATTACTTGACCCTCAATATTCCTGAACTTCACATTGCCAAGATTTGCCTGCTCACTGCCTTCTGACATAATTTCTGCACAGAGTTAAAAATCCAGTCTTCCTCAGGGTGGCACCGTTAGCATAGCGATTAGTGCAATGCTATTACAGCACCAGCTATTGGGACCGTGTTTTGAATCCTGCGCTGTCTGTAAGGAGTTTGTACGTTCTCCTATGTCTGCATGGGTTTTCCTCGGGTGCTCTGGTTTCCTCCCACCCTTCAAAACATACCAGTGTTGGAAGTAAATTGGGTGTAATTGGGTGGCATGGGCTCGTGGGCAGAAAGGGCCTGTTACCATAGTAAGTCTAAATTTAAAAATTAATTTAATTTATGCTGTGTAGTTGTGAACACAATACAGAGCCAATATTCAGAGGACTAAAAATTATCAACACCATTTGATGTTGAATCCTGTACCAGGGATTGAGTTTTTCAAAACCCAGCTTTCAACGTAGCATTAATTTTATTCCTGCTCTGAAATTTGCATAGCAGTATATGTAACAAGCAAAGTTCAGTCTGAACACATTTAGTCTTTGGCTCCCCCTGGAGGCTTTGTGCCCAAAAGTCATATACTGGACAACCTGAGCACTGGAGGACAAGAGGAGGAGGTAACAGGCAGCTGGGAATGCTTAATTTGTACAAGCAATTTGGTTTTTATATTTCTAACTTGGCTGCATCAATATAATCATTCTGGGAAAGGAGACATTACCCTGGCAATATCCTTTACAGACTATTTTGAAAGTTATGGCCTGACAATCATAGGCAACTCCTCAACCCCTACCAATTATAATTGTCTGTACTGCACCAATCACCATCGGCTGTACCACCGCCATTGTTTCTGCTCCTCCCTCACCCATAATGAGTGCCAGTCATCTGTCCAATTTATCTTTCCTCACTTCAAATTGTCTGCTCAGCACTCCTTTCCAAATAATTTCCCCAGCCTTATTCCCAGCAATCCTGACAGAACTCACTGCATAATGCACTTCAGAGATTCTTTAAGGCTCCACAATCTCTGCAATTTCATGAAAGCAAAAATGGCACAGGAGAAATTAATTATCACAGTCTATTTCACACTAGCATAGATTTTGTCCATCATTTGGTACAATCAGCTTCATAATGCAGAGTCCATTATTGATGACAATACTTCTCAAACTCTCAATATTATTCAAAAAACAGATTAGATGCTCATCAACAGAATCAGAATTTATTTGTAATGAACATGTCACAAAATTATTTGTTCTGTGGCAGCATCACAGTACAAACATTCATGTAAACCACCACACAAAATAAATCAAACTAGTGGAAGAAAAAGAAAAAGTTAAAGTCAGGCAATGTCTTTGGTTCATTGTTCATTTGGGAATCTGATGGCAGCGGGGAAGAAGTTGTCCTTGTGCCACTGAGTGCTCATCTTCAGACTCCTGTACCTTTTTCCCAATGATAGCAGTGTGATGAGGGCAAGGCCTGGGTGGTGGGATCCTTGAGGTTAGAGGCTGCTTTCTTCAGACACCACCTCTTGTAGATATCTTCGATGGAGTGAAGACTGGTGCCCATGATATTGCAGGGTCAGTTAATAACCCTGTGGAGTTTGTTCTTGTCCTGAGCGTTGGCCCCTCTGCACCACACAGAGATGCACCAAACAGAATGCACTCCACTTGCAGAGGTTTTCCAGAATTTTCAGCCACAAATCAAATCTCCTCAAACACCTCACAAAGTGTAGCCACTGGTGGGCCTTCTTCATGATTGATTCATCATAAAGGCTCCAGGACAAATCCCTGGAGATGTTGATAATGAGCAATTTGAAGTTCTTGACCCTAGTCTTGCATTTGGGAGAATGCTATTTACAAGTTGGTTGAGAGCAATCGCCACACTACAGATGCATTTGAATTTTTTTTTAAACTGCATATGCTGGAAATATCATAAAATGCTAGAAATACTTAGCAAGATAGGTAGCATCTGTGAAAAGGGAAATAGAAAGGTCAAAGACATTTCAACAGAACTGGGTAAGAGATAGAGCCAGGGCATAGGACAATTATTATGCTCAGTTTTGATCAGCATGCTAAAGGAAAGATGTTGTCAAGCTGGAGGATGAAGAGAAGATTTATGAGGTTAGCGCTGGGACTCAGTGGCATGAGCTATATAGGGAGAGGTGGACTTTATTCCTTGGAGCACAGGAGAATGAAGTGTAATCTCATAGAGTTGTACAAAATGATGAGAAAAATAGATCAGGTGAATATGGAGAGTCTTTTGCCTAGATTAGGGGAATTAAAAACCAGACATAAGATGAGGGGGGAAGAGAATTAACAAGAACCTGAAGGATGGGTGTATGGAAAGGGCCAGAGGAGGAGATGGTTGAGGCAGGTATTATTACAACTTTTAAGAAAAAAATTGAACAGATACATGGATAGGATGAGTTTAAAGAGATACGGACCAAATTCAGAATGGTGGGACTAGTGTGGGTGGGTTATTTTGGACAAGTTGCCCAAAGGGATTATACTCTGACTCGAAAGGAAAATATCCAGTATGGAGAAGACGAGGACTGCCATGAGAATAAGTTGAAGATGTCAATAGGGAAGTCAAAGAAAGAGCTATGAAATGAGGCCAATTAGAGAAAACAAGCACAGGCCCTTCAGTCCATGTGAAATATGATGAAATGAGAGTTAATTGTCATATGCAGACCACTACAATGTTCAGAAGCACCAACGTTCTTTCAAGCTGCAGCCATACTGGTACATAAGAGACATCAAATACAATAGCAGAGTAAAACCCCTGGTATCCAGCACCTATGGGAATTGGTAGATGCCGGATCAATGTATTTTCCAGTTGCTTGAGACTTACTCTTACAATTACTTACGCATTAAGAATAAATAGTTTAAAAGTAAAAAAAAACTATACAGTTCTGTACTTAGACTGAACAAACTTCAGTTGCATGAATATATGAATCTTAAAGCACTTTATTTTCAGTCACATTCTTTGAAAACATTTAACTGTCGCTGCATCTGCAGGTTTTTCCCTCTCCACGGAGCTGCCCGAAAATCAATATATTATAGACAATTACCCCCTCCTCCCACAAGTTCACAGATAAAGACTCTAATCAGGGCAAGGATAAAGAGACACTTCAAATGAGTCACTCCAACAGCAAGTGGCATCAATTAGCTCTTCATCCTGGGGAACAACATTACTGCTTCACACAACTTTATTCAAACAGCTGCTGCAAGCAAAGCATGACCAAAGCACCCTGCTGGCTGAATATTTGCCCCCATTATCACCAAAGGTTTATGTATGACTTCAGAGAACATTTACTTTTACAATTCTAAATTTATATATTTTTTTCCTATTCGTTTTATTTATTTATTTATTTTCCTTGATATTTTTGCAGGTTGCTTGAGGCTGCCAGTTGCTTGAATTCCAGATGCCAGGGGTTTACTGTATAAAAAACCACAATATGCCAAGACAGAAAAAAAAATATTAATAAATATAAAATAATATATAAATTTATATTCACAGTTTCAGTTAGCTTAAGAAAAAAAATGACATTTCAATTATGCAAACAAATCTTTTGGTGGTCAGAGTAGCTTACAGGTAAAACTGGGTAGTTTTGGGAGGTTCAAATGCCATTGGAAGAAAAAATTATTCTTGAACCCTGAGGTGCTGGATTCAAGCTTATGTTCATTCTTCCTGAAGATTCCAGTGAGAAAAATAATATACCAACAGTGGTTGTTGCTTTAGATGCAGAAAAAGCCTTTGATAGGGTAGAATGGAATTATTTATTCAAAGTATTACAGAGGTTCAACCTACCAGAAAAATATATTAATTGGATTAAAGCATTATATAAGGGACCATTTGCAAAAGTGACAGTAAATGGATATGTATTGAACCAATTTAAATTAAGTAGGTCAACTAGGCAGGAGTGTCCACTATCTCCCTCACTGTTCGCTTTAGCAATAGAACTAAGGGCAGAACTGATCAGAACAGAAAATAAAATAAAAGGGATAAAAATAAAGGAGAAGGAGTATAAAATCAGTTTATTTGCAGATGACATCATAGTATACTTAACAGAACCAGAAATATCAATAAAAGAACTACATAAGAAATTGAAGGAATATGGAGAAATATCGGGGTAAAATGCAAATAAAAGTGAAGTGATGGCAATGAATAATGCAGATTACACAGAGTTTAAAAAAGAATCACCATTTAGATGGCAAATACAAGCAATCCAATACCTAGGTATTAGATTAGATAATAATTTAGGCCACCTATACAAATTAAATTATCAGCCATT
The DNA here is from genome assembly GCF_036971445.1 of Narcine bancroftii. Classification (NCBI taxonomy): domain Eukaryota; kingdom Metazoa; phylum Chordata; class Chondrichthyes; order Torpediniformes; family Narcinidae; genus Narcine; species Narcine bancroftii. The sequence continues at coordinate 441,676,224 of NC_091469.1, forward strand.
AATGAAGAAATTACAGGATGACTTAGAACATTGGAAAGAATGGCCACAAACATTGATAGGGAGGGTAAATTGCATTAAAATGAATGTTTTCCCAAGAATACAATGCCTATTTCAATCGTTACCAATTCCCTCAACAGAGAAATTCTTCAATGAACTAAAGAGAATAATAAGGAAATTCTTATGGAAAGGGGGGAAACCAAGGATAGAACTCGATAAATTAACAGAATGGTACAAACAAGGTGGTTTGCAGCTACCAAACTTATTATTATAGAGCAGCACAATTAAGGTATCTATCAGATTTTTATCAAACAAGGGAAAAACCAGAATTGGACCAAGATAGAGCTAGATAAAATAGAGAAGGTACCAGAACATATACTTTATAAGTGGGATGAAAAACTTGTGCAATATCTTTGGCTTGGCTTCGCGGACGAAGATTTATGGAGGGGGGTAAAAGTCCACGTCAGCTGCAGGCTCGATTGTGGCTGACAAGTCCGATGCGGGACAGGCAGACACGGTTGCAGCGGTTGCAGGGGAAAATTGGTTGGTTGGGGTTGGGTGTTGGGTTTTTCCTCCTTTGTCTTTTGTCAGTGAGGTGGGCTCTGCGGTCTTCTTCAAAGAGGTTGCTGCCCGCCAAACTGTGAGGCGCCAAGATGCACGGTTTGAGGCGATATCAGCCCACTGGCGGTGGTCAATGTGGCAGGCACCAAGAGATTTCTTTAGGCAGTCCTTTTACCTCTTCTTTGGTGCATCTCTGTCACGGTGGCCAGTGGAGAGCTCGCCATATAACACGATCTTGGGAAGGCAATGGTCCTCCATTCTGGAGACGTGACCCACCCAGCGCAGCTGGATCTTCATCAGCGTGGACTTGATGCTGTCGGCCTCTGCCATGTCGAGTACTTCGATGTTAGGGATGAAGTCGCTCCAATGAATTTTGAGGATGGAGCGGAGACAACGCTGGTGGAAGCGTTCTAGGAGCCGTAGGTGATGCCGGTAGAGGACCCATGATTCGGAGCCGAACAGGAGTGTGGGTATGACAACGGCTCTGTATAAGCTAATCTTTGTGAGGTTTTTCAGTTGGTCGTTTTTCCAGACTCTTTTGTGTAGTCTTCCAAAGGCGCTATTTGCCTTGGAGAGTCTGTTGTCTATCTCGTTGTCGATCCTTGCATCTGATGAAATGGTGCAGCCATTACTGCACCATTTACTCAACCTATGGAAGAATATTCATAGAAACATAGAAACATAGAAGATAGGAGCAGGAGTTGGTCATTCGACCCTTCGAGCCTTCTCCGCCATTCAACGAGATCATGGCTGATCTTAAAGTTCAGTACCCCATCCCCGCCTTCTCTCCGTAACCTTTAATACCCTTATACTGAAGAAAGGAAAATAAAACAAATTACCAACTACCAAAATTATTATTGACGCAAAATCAACTAATCCCTTTCATAATAGATGACCTTTCCTTTAGAGCACACATGTCAAACTCTGGCCTGCGGGCCAAATTTGGCCCGCGATATAATTATATTTGGCCCACAAGATCATATTAAATATATATTAGAGTTGGCCCGCTGGCCACCGCGCCAGTACAGCGCATGCACACTGAAGGTGAAAATGAAGACGCCGGCGGTGTGGAGGGATCTCAGAGTCCCGAATCCTGGGGATCGGAGCGCCACACTCAGCCCGCCCGGCTCCCAGACACACAGACGCGGCTGGAGTTGGGGACCATCCTCGCTGGGTCTGCGCTTCAGCGGCGACGCCGGACCGAACATCTCGTTGGCGATACCTTCCCCCTCGCTCTGTGCGCGGCAGACCCTGCCTCCCACTCCTTTTGTTGGAGACGAGCCCGGCGCCGTGAGATCGCAGTTTAATCCCTCTCCAACCATGGGAGGGGGGTGGGAGCAACGCGCTCTTCTAAGCCAATTCCTCCACCGCCCCGGATGCTGGCGTTTCAATGGAGGGTTCGGGTGCCTTCGTCAGGCGACCGACCTGTTGGTCCAAGACAAGGGGAGAGCATACAAACTCTACACAGACAGCACCTGATCTCGGGTGAACGTGGAGCTACGACCCCACATTCCACATCAGGACTGTGTGTAAGATTGGGAGCAGTGAGACGGAAGCTTATTTTGTTCCTGTGATTTAAGCCTTTCTTGGGGTGGGGGGGTCCTTCACTGATCACTTGCCTAACAATTAATCTAATCAGATGTGGAGTTACCACAATACAACAGTTCTCAACCTTTTTCTTTCCACTCGCGTCCCTGTGCCATTGGTGCTCTGTGATTAGTAAGGGATTGCTTAAGGTGGTCTGTGGGTGGAAAGAAAAAGTTTGAAGACCACTGCTTTAATCATCCCTCATTGACTCGTCATGTGCACGGTTTCAGAACGCTAAAGGAAATGGGCCAATGACAATGACAATGACAATGAAAGAGTTTATCCAAAACTATTATTAAACATTTATTTTAATAAGAAAAAGTTTAACATTATATATGTTGAAAGAAGAGAAAACATGCAGATGTTGTTGAAAATTTTCAATAAATATTTAGTTCGGCCCTCGACTTAGTCCAAGTTTTTAATTTTGGCCCTCCATGAATTTGAGTTTGACACCCCTGCTTTAGAGAATGGGAGAGAATAGGAATTAAAAGAATAGAAAATTGTTTTTTGGGAAATAATTTATTAACATTTGAACAAATGAAGTACAAATATGGAATAACTCATGGCACAATGTTTGCATACCACCAACTGAAAACCTACTTAAAGGACAAATTGGGAAGCAGACTGAGATTACCAGAAGGAAGCATCTTTGAATATGTGATTACAGAAACAATAATAATAAAAAGATTTATAACAAACATGTACATCAAGCTGCAAGAGAAGGAAAATGATGAAATAACCTATAAACCCAAACAAAAGTGGGAAAAAGATTTAAACATAAAGATAAAAAATTAAATATGGGAGAAATTATGTTCTGGACTATGAAAAATATTATAAACACAAGGTTACGCATGATACAATATAATTGGTTACACAGGCTATATATCACACCCCAAAAGTTAAATAAATGGGATCCAACATTATCAGATAGATGCTTTCGCTGTAAGAAGGAAATGGGAACAACGGTACATGCAATTTGGGCATGTGTGAAAGTGAAAAAGTTTTGGGAAGATCTAAATCAAGTATTAAATAAAATCACAAAAAGCAACATACCAAAAAATCCAGAGATCTTTCTTCTAAGTAATATAAGAAGTAAAGAATTAGGCCTCAAACTGGATGAAGCACAAAAATGATTTATTATGATAGCCTTAGCTGTAGCAAGAAAATGTATAATGTCAACTTGGAAATCAGAAGAGAGCCTGAGAGTACAGCAATGGTACATAGAAATGAATAAATGTATTCCATTGGAAAAAATAACATATAATTTAAAAAATAAAGTCACATTATTTGAACAAATTTGGGAACCGTACATGGAACACAACAGAGAGGGCTTACCATGGACCTCCACTCCCTAAAATTATAAAATGAGAAGAAGACAAAATGACCTGATCCAGTGTGTAAAAATAGATGACACAATTTTCTTGTTTATTTTCATTGTGTGGATGACATTGTTTAATGGTTTTATTGCATTGTATATGTTGAACGTTTAATGGGTTTGGAGAGGGTTGGGAAGGAGGGAGGGAAGGTAGGGGGGAAAAAGGGGGAGAAAATGCCACTGTGTATATTTAAGAGGGAAATGTTTGTATGTATTTTAATTGATATGGTTCATAGTGTGAAAAATTTTTTAAAAATTTTTAAAAATTCCAGTGAGAAGAGATTGGATGATAGATATCCTTTATTGTGTTGGCTGCCTCTTGAGGTAGCCTCTCACATTGATGTCATCAATGGATGGGAGGTCAGTGCTCATGATGGACTTAGTAGGTTTGCCATTTTCTGAAGCCTTCTGCATTCCTAGATACTTGAGTTTCTAAGCCAGGCCTTGATGCAACCAACCAGTATACTTTCCAAAGTAGAAATTCAATACTGTATTCAACATCATGTCAGATCTCTTTAGAATTCTTAGAAAGTAATGGCTTTGGTGTGCATTCTTCAGGCTGCCCCAATGTGCTGGGTCCAGCAGAGGTGGAAGGTAACAACCTTGTCGACCACCATGCCCTCAATGAAGACATCTACTTGGCCGCCCCTTCCTAAAGTCCATTGAGAGCAAGGTTGCAGTTCTGGCACCATGAGATCAGATTCTCAATCTCCTTCCTGTATTCTGACTCATCATAACCCATTATATGGCCAAAAATGGTGATTACATCAGCAAATTTATAGATTTCTTCAGGACCCAACTTGGCTACAAAATCGTGAGCATGGAGAGAATCGAGCAGGTGTTTAATCACTCATCCTTGAGGTGACCTGGTGTTTGTGATCAACAAGGAAGAAGTAATGTTACTCATCCATACAGATTAGGCTCTGCTAAAGAGGTCATAAGGATCCAGTTGCAAAGGGAGGAACAAAGCCCCAGATCCCTGATTTTGATTATTTAGTTTTGTATGTATGATAGAAAAAGGAAACACAAACAAAGAAACATAAAAGTTGCAATATGCAGGCCTGAGGGACATACCCAGAGGTTGGGCTTTGAGGCAAACTGAGTCAATATCATAAGAACATCAGAAATAGGAGCAGGCCTAGGCCATCTAGCTCATGGAGTTGAGCTAGGTCCGCCATTAAATAAGATCATGCGTTATCTGGCCGTGGACACATGTCCACCACCTACATTTTCACCATAACCTTGCTATGCAAAGATCTATCTATCTCAGTTTTTGGCAAAGAATTCCACAGATTTACTACTCTCTTGGAAAGGCCTCTGACCTAAATATACACCCTCAAGTCTTGAGGCTACGTCCCCTAGTCCCCAATGCAAACAACATTTCTGCCTCTATTTTATCTACCCCTTTCATAATTTTATCTGTTTCCATGAGATCCCCTCTTGTTCTTCTGAATTTCAGTGAGTATCATCCCAAGTGACTCAATGTCTCCTCATAGTCTAAACCCCTATCTCTGGAATCAATTGGTGATCTTCCTCGACACTGTCTCCAGAGCCAGCACATCCTTCCTCAAGTAAGGAGGCCAGAACTACATTGCAGCACTTCAGGTGTGGCTAACCAGTTGTAACAAAATCTCCATGCTCTTAAATGCAATCCTTCTACAGTGAAGGCCAATATTCCAATTCTTTTGCAATTCATGAGCATTAAAAACCCAAAGTCCTTCTGCATAAAAGCATGCTGCAATCTTTCAACATTTAAATAATAATCTCACCGTATTTTTCTTTCTCAAGTGGCTGATGTTATATTTACCAACATTATACTCTATTTGTCAGATCTTTGCCCACTCAATTAATCCTTCTATCTCTCTCTGCAGACTCTCCCCATCCTCTGCACAATTTGCTTTTCCACCCTATTTAGTATCAGCAGACTTAAGCCCCTTTCACACTTGCATCCCAATAAATTGGCTGTTCAGTGTCCTGGGATAGGAAGGGGGTTTGGCTTTTCACACTTGACCACTCCTAACTGGGACACTGAACGCTTTCATAGTTGCAAGGAGCCATCCCAGGGGTTAGACTGTTCTACCTTCTACCGGTGACGTCATGATACATTGAGTGACAGTGGACCTGCCCTAAATCCAGATCAATGTGTTATGATCTTATATTTGAAAAAAAATAATCATGTCTAATAATAACACAATTAAGCTTAATGTACAGCACAGTGTGAGTCCTTCAACCCCTGTTGATGTTGTGCCGACCTATATAAACCTTTAAAAGGAACCGTGAGAAAGTGCTGCAATAAATAGCGATAGCGGACAAATTTTAAACAGGGTGGGAAAGTTGGTAGCGCTATCGTGCTCAATTTATACAGTGTGGGAAATTTTGTAACATTATAGCACACAATGTATAAATTACCAATGGAAAAAGAATTCCATGCGGCAGAGAAAAAGCTGTATACCTGGCTGCATGTATGAAGCATTCATAGGGGGGGTTTCTCTGCTGCATGCCATTCTGGGAAGTCAGGTCTGCCATTGCTTTTTTTTCCCCACGGTCTTTATAAATTGTGCGTTATTGCTATTTATCATTATTTATTTCCTCTCTCTCTCCCCCCACCCCCCCCCCCCCCACTACAACTTGCCCACAGTAAAGTTTATACCTTCATTTTAATCTTTTCTTCCTTCATGTAAAAATTTGGGTCATTTCAATCCCACAATGCAATTGCTCATTTCACTCTTGCCTGATTGCAACACCAGCATTCACAGACGCTGGGGATTGTACTAGGGATCGAGGCCGTCAATCCCCGTTGTGAGATGACGTCATCTGAAGCCAGCGTTGAGCTGATTTCACATGAGGCATTTTAAAGGCTGATTAGTGGTTAATTCTTGGGATCACTTGCAAGTGTGAAAGGGGCTTTAGATACACTACACTTGGTCCCTCTTTCCAAATCACTTTGATGCTGTGCTGTCCATTTCCAAGTAGTTATCACTTGATTCCAATATGTTAACTTTTAAACTTGTTAAGTGGTAGGGGGTTTTGATTTTAAATTGTTTTTTGTTATTTTGTTTGTGTTTTTTTTTCTTTTGGGTTTTTTTTTTCCTGTGGTTAATTCTTTTCTTCAATATAATTGTGCTCTAGATTTTTTAATGAAAACTTAACATATAGGAATCAACTGACAACCACTTGGAAATGGACAGCACAGCACCAAAGTTTCAAAACAACTCTAATTCTTAAGATTATGATAATAGTCCATAAACGGGTGCCTTGTCTTTTGGAAGTTAATATTGCATATCTGGCTATCATTAAAGTAAAGGATAAAATTCAGCTTTGAGTTGGAGTCAGTAAAACATCGTCATCTTGGAATGATCCAAATAGAGCAATTAAAAGGCAAAGTTCTAATTTAAACTTAAGAATCACCAATAATGTATGAAATTTATCCTTCCAAATTTTTTCTAAACTGGGGCAAGTCCAGGACAGGTGAACCAAAGAAGCTTCATCAAATTTACATTTGCCTCAATGATTACCGCCCTGTTGCACTCACATCCACGTCATGAAGTACATCGAGAGGTTCGTCATGGGGCACATCAAGCTCCTGTGGCCCCTGTCACTGTTCGCATATAGACCCAAATGCTCTACATATGATGCTATCGCCACCACCCTCCATCTAGCCCTCACCCTCCTGGAAAATAAGGACACGAATGTTCGAATGCTGTTTATTGACTTCATTTTGGCATTCAACACAATCATACCTCAGTGCCTGATAGGGAAGTTGAGCCCGCTGGGTCTAAACATCTCCCTCTGCAATTGGATTCTTGACTTCCTGTCGGGGAGACTGCAGGCAGTCCGGATCGGTTACAGCATTTCCAAGACCTTTATACTGAGCACGGGGCCTCCCGACGGCTGCTGCTCAGTCCACTGCTGTTCACTGCTGACCCACGATTGTGCAGCAAGACACAGCTCGAACCACATCATCAAATTTGCTGATGACACAACGGTGGTGGGCCTTATTAGTAAGAATGGGGAGTCAGCGTACAGAGATGAGGTGCATTCGCTAACGGACTGGTGCAGAGACAACAACATTAATAAGAGATGGTTGTTGACTTCAGGAAGGACTGGCGGGAATCATGCTCCGCTGATCATTCATGGCTCTATTGTTAAGGTTGTCATGAGTATCAAGTTCTTTGATGTGCGCTTGGCGGAGAATTTCTCCTGGTCCCTTAACACCAGCTCCATAGCCAAGAAAGCCCAGCAGCACGTCTATTTTCTGCAAAGGCTGAGGAAAGTTAATCACCCACCCTCAATCCTCACTACATTCTACAGAGGATGTATTAAGAGCATTCTGAGCAATTGCATCACTGCCTGGTTTGGAAGTTGTACCACCTCAGACCGTAAGACCCTGCAGGGGATAGTGAAGTCAGCAGAAAAGATAATTGGGCACTCTCTTCTTATCATGACAGACATCTACAACACACAATGCACACGGAAAGCAATGAACATTGTGAAGGACCTCACATACCCCTCATGTGAAGTTTGCTCCCTTCTGCCATCTGGTAGGAGGTACCGCAGCACTTGGGCCCTTACATCCAAATTGGGTAACAGCTTTTTTCCCCAAAGCCATCAGGCTCTTGAATTCCCAAAACATATGTGGATAGTGTACCATATGCAGGTACACGATCCTTTATCCGGACATCTAAATTCCAGAAAGCTCCAAAATCTGGCAAGTGGGGACCAGCAGTCGAATAAGACAGGCAAGGGTCCGCGGTTGGGGGAGACAGTCGAGGGACCACAGTCAGGGGAGGCGGCTGGGCAGCCGAGTGACCGGCGGTTGGAGGAGACGGCCGAGGAACTGCGGTTGGAGGAGACAGCTGGGTGACTGGAAGGGGGTGGGGGTGGATACGGCAGCATAATTCGGGTGGGTTTTCCGATATCCGGAAAAATCTGAAATTCAGAACACACTGTCCCCCAAGGGTTTCTGATAAAGGATTGTGTACCTGTACCTAGTGTATATGTCTTAATATTTTAACTTATATTTATGTAAATCTGCACCTTGAACCTGGAGAAAAACTACATCATCTTTACTGAACCAGATTGAAGAAACATAAAACATGCCAGATTCATGTAAAACAGCAATAATTACAGTAATACCAAAGCTGGAGAAAGATCCACTAACATCAGCATCGTATAGATCAATATCTGTACTTAACTCAGATTATAAGATAATAGCTAAACTATTAGCAAACAGATTGGCCGACTGTGTACCAAAAATAGTAAAACTAGATCAAACTGGATTTATTTAGAAAAGACAAACAATGGACAATATCTGTAAGTTCATTAACTTAATCCATGCAGTACAAGGAAACAAGACACCAACAGTGGTGGTTGCCTTAGACACAGAGAAAGCCTTTGACAGAGTAGAATGGAATTATTTATTCAAAGTACTAGAGATGTTCAACCTACCAGAAAAATATATTAATTGGATTAAAGCATTATATAAAGGACCATTGGCGAAGGTGGCAGTAAATGGATATATATCAAACCAATTTAAATTAAGCAGATCAACTGGCAGGGATGTCCACTATCTCCCTCACTGTTCGCGTTAGCTATAGAACCACTGGCAGAACTGATAAGAACAAAAAATAAAATAAGAGGGATAAAAATAAAAGAGAAGGAATATAAAATCAGTCTATTTGCAGATGACATCATAGTATACTTAACAGAACCAGAAATATCATTAAAAGAATTACATAAGAAATTGAAGGAATATGGAGAAGTATCGGGGTACAAGATCAACGCAAATAAAAGTGAAGCAATGCCAATGAATGATGCGGATTTCACAAAGTTTAAGAAAGAATCACCATTTAGATGGCAAACACAAGCAATTCGATACCTAGGTATACAACTAGATAATAATCTAGGCCATCTATACAAACTAAATTATCAGCCATTAATGAAGAAATTACAAGACAACTTAGAACATTGGAAAGACTTACCACTAACACTGATAGGAAGGGTAAATTGTATTAAAATGAATATCTTCCCAAGGATACAATACCTATTTCAATCATTACCAATTCACCTAACAGAGAAATTCTTCAAGGAGCTAAAGAAAATAATAAGGAAATTCTTATGGAAAGGGGGGAAACCGAGGATAGCACTAGATAAATTAACAGAATGGTACAAACAAGGGGGCTTACAGCTACCAAACTTTAAGAATTATTATAGAGCAGCACAATTAAGATACCTATCAGATTTTTATCAAACAAGGGAAAAACCAGATTGGACCAGATTAGAGCTAGATAAAATAGGGGAGAAGGTACCTGAACACATACTATATAAGTGGGATGAAAAGCTGGTGCAACATAGAAGTTCACCAGTACTGCACCATCTGCTCAACATTTGGAAGAAGATTCATGTAGAAAGGAATAAAACAAATTATCAACTACCAAAACTAATATTGACGCAAAATCAATTAATCCCTTTCACAATAGATATCCTTTCCTTCAGAGAATGGGAGAAAAAAGGGATCAAAAGAATAGAAAATTGTTTTTTGGGAAATAAATTATTATCTTTTGAACAAATGAAGGACAAATATGGTATAACTCATGGTACAATGTTTGCATACCACCAACTGAAAACCTACTTGAAGGACAAATTGGGAAGCAGGCTGAGGTTACCAGAAGGAAGCAATTTTGAATATGTGATTACATACACAATGATAATTAAAAGATTTATAACAAACATGTACATTAAACTGCAAGAGAAAGAGAACGAGGAAACATGCTGTAAACCCAAACAAAAATGGGAACAAGATCTAAACATAAAGATAAAGAATAAAACATGGGAAAAGCTATGCTCCGGAACTATGAGAAATACAATAAACATGAGGTTACGCATGATACAATATAATTGGTTACACAGGCTATACACCACGCCCCAAAAGTTAAATAAATGGGACCCAACAGTATCAGATAGATGTTTTCGCTGTAAGAAGGAAACAGGAACAACAGTACATGCAATTTGGGCAAGTGAGAAAGTGGAAAAGTTTTGGGAAGATCTAAACCAGGTATTAAATAAAATCACAAAAAGCAACATACCAAAAAAATCCAGAGATCTTTCTTCTAAGTAATATAAGAAGTAAAGAACTTGGACTTGATTTGGATGGAGCACAAAAAAGATTTATTATGATAGCCTTAGCTGTAGCAAAAAAATGTATTATGTCAACCTGGAAATTAGAAGATAGCCTGAGAATACAGCAATGGTACATAGAAATGAATAAATGTATTCCACTGGAAAAAATAACATATAATTTAAGAAATAACATCACAGTATTCGAACAAATTTGGGAACCGTACATGGAACGCAACAGAGAAGTCCTACAACGGACCTCCACCGCCTAAAATGACAGAAGGAGAAGAAGACGAAATGAACTGACCCAGTGTGTAAAAGTAGAAGACACAAATTTTTTGTTTATTTTCATTGTGTGATGACATTGTTTAATGGGTTTAATGTATCATATATGTTGAACGTTGAGTGAGTGGGGAGGGGGGATGAAGGAGGGAGGGAAGGGAGGGGGGAAAAAGGGGAGAAAATGACACTGTGTATATTCAAGAGGGAAATGTTTGTGTGTATTTTGGTCAGTATGGTTCATAGTGTGAAAAATTTTTAAAAATTTTTTTAAAAAGAATTATTGTCTCAGGAATTCGTGGAAAGTCAAGGATCTGTGACTGAACAAAATGTATATATCTAAAAAAAATGAGTTTTTGGTAAGTTAAATTTTACCACCAATTGTTCAAAGGAAGAAATGTCTTTCAAACATTTAATACCCAACCTATGCCAGTCATTAAAGACAATTTCTTGCAAAAGAAAAAGATGATTAGATACTATAGGGCTGGCAAGAGGAAAAACTCTGACATCCAAAAACCCTTCTAAATTGTGCCTATATTCTCAAACTATAGTGAAACCTGCATTTTACGTGCCCCAATTTAACACAAATTCAGGTAGAATATGATGAGTAATTGGTCTCGAGGGTGGTGCTCCTGGCAGGAGTGGGGAGCTTGGGAAAGACATGGGTTTATACTCAGAGGCTCCGATACTTCAAAAACAAGTACTGGATCATTGGGTTAAGTAAGTGTGTCCTCACATTGCAGAGAGATTCGAAACAATATGATGCAGAAGTGTCTCATCCCAGCAAAGTTTAATTTCAATTGCAACAACAATGATTTATTGAAACTTCAATTTAGTGTGACCCTGCTTTTTACTCTTTGAGATTATATGGACCCCAATGATCACATTATAACTGGGCCACATTGTATGACTAATTATCGGATTATCAGTTTGTTTATATAAAGAAGAGGATAAAAATAAACCGAGAATTGCCAACATAGAAGTACATCGTAAAATTCAGTTCCATTTCTACCCACAGAGGTTGGTCAAGTAGATTATCAAAGTGTAACAAGAGAAGAAAATGATGTATTTTGACCACCTAGCAATAAAGTCTAATAAAATTAGGAAATGCCAATCCACCGTTCCTTTAAGCTTTTTGAAAATAAGCTTTATTTAAGCGAGGGCATTTTCCTTGACATGTGTGAGAAGACGTAAGTGAATCAAGTGAATCAAAAAAAGACTTGGGAATGAAAATAGATTGGAAAAGATATTGTAGTGACGCACCCACACGACAAGTAAAGTGGCACCAGCAGCCGTGGGTAAGTCCACAGCCATGGAGATGTTCAGCATGTGGCAAAGTCGCAACCCAGAAATTGACTTCACGAGTGCCAGGACCCTGATCACAACTTGGATAGCGAGGTTTAGCCTCCCCACCCACATCGCTTCGGATGGGTGCGCAGTTCACCTCAACCCTGTGGTCCACGATGGCGCAGCTCCTGGGAACCCAGCTACATCAAACAACTGCATACCACTCCCAACTGAATGGCCTGGGGGAGCGTTTCCATAGGCACCTAAAATTGGCTATCCTGGCACGACTCCAAAGATCTGGCTTCCCTAAGTGCTGCTGGGCATCCTCACAGCACACAAAGAAGACTGAGTTGGTTTATGGTTCACCACTCACCCTGCTCGGCAAGTTCATGCCCCCATCCTGCGGCCAAGGAGGCACACCAACAGAGGTGCCAGCCAAACTCTGGGAGAAACTGGGACATTGGCTCCAATTCCATTATCCCACTATGAAGCAGCACTCTTCTTTGTACCTGACAACCTACAGCAGAGTGAGTACATGTTTTTTCACAGAGGAGCAGACAGACCGCCCTTACAATGACGGTATGAAGGACCCTTCAGAGTAGTGCAACACAAAGGGACAACCTGTGTTTTGGACATTGGGTCGGGAGGAGCCATTTACCATCAACCATCTCAAACTTGCATACCTGGACATTGAACAACCAGTTGTTGCACCACCTGCTAGGAGATGAGGCCAACCATGCAAAATGTACAGTATAGAGGTTATGGTTCCCGTACCCCCCATTGCCTGTTCTTGGGGGGGGGGGTCATGTAGTGGTGCACCCACATGACAAGTGAACTGATGCCAGCAGCCACAGGCAAATCCACAGCCAGTTGACGCTCAGAGCAGGGCAAAGCTGCGGTCTGGAAGTTGATGTCACTTCCTCCCCGCTGGGGCACCAAGGACTCTAGGACTGGGTGGGCCTCTTTAAGCACACAATTTAAAACCAGTAAAGCAGTTACTCCAGAACTCTGCGTGACTCAGCATATTCATTTTGGTTTAGTGGCTTAGAGGCTGCAATACAAAAATTTAGGTAAAATGTTCATTTTAATAGAATTGATGCGACCCACTCATGGAAATAGATATCTCGATAGCAATAATTTGACCTGATTAAATAAAATAGAAAATCTTCCTTTAAAAGATGTTTATAACTCTTAGTAATTGTAATGCCAAGATAGGTAAATTGATCCTTCACAATCTTAAAAGGAAAATTAGAATATCTTGGTATTTGAAGATAAAAGTTCATTTTTATGTAGATTCAACTTATACCCAGAAAACTGACTAATATGAGAAAGCAAAGCTAATATGCTTGGTAAAGAAAATCTGGATTAGATACAAAAATCAAAAGATGATCTGCATATAAGGAAACTTTGTGCTCAATGCCATTCCTATGGATCCTATAAAATCTCTAATTTCATGAAGAGCAACTGCTGGAGGTTCTAATATCAAGTCAAAAAGCAATGGGACTTGAAGATCAACCTTGACGAGTACCCTGTTGAATATTAAAAGGTTTTTATTGCTGTAAATGAGTAAGAATTTAGGCAGTGGGACAAAAATTAAATAATTTAATCATTTAATAAAACATGGTCCAAAATTATTTTTTTCCAAAATGGCAAATAATTAACCCCATTCCACCCAATCAAAAGATTTCTCTGCATCTAGAGAAAGAGCACATTCAGGGACAGGAGTGGGAGGCAAATATAAAACATTCAATAAATGGTGTATATTACAATAAGAATAACAGCTTTTAATAAAACATGTTTGATCTTCAGAAATGATTTATGGTAAAATATTCTCCAATCTATGGGTCAATAATTGAGACAAAATCTTCATACCTATATTAAGTAAAGAAATAGATCTATAAAAATTACATTCAAATGGATCCTTCCCCTTTTTGAGAATAAGAGAAATACAAGCTTCATTAAAAGATTATGGAAAAGTCCCTTGTTTAAATTAAGCATATAACTTAATTGGACACAAGCAATTTGGAAAAGGATTTATAAAATTCCATGGAGTACCCATTAGGTCCTGGAGATTTACCCGATTGAAAGGAGGAAATTACAAAAGTATTTCCTCTTGATAAATAGGTACCTCCAGATTCGTATGCTTATTCTAAGAAAGTATAGTCAAATTAAGGTGGTCCAGAATGATTGAAGTACTATCATTATTAGATTCAGAAGTATACAATCTGGTATAGAATTCTCTAAAGGTATCATTTATTTTAGAATGATGTGTACCATCTTCCATCTGAATCTTATTAATTTGTCTCTTAGCAGCCATTCCTTTGAATTGGCGAGCCAAAAGATGACCAGATATTTCATCATGGATATAGAACTGACTCCTACTTCTCAAAAGTTGTTGTTCAATGGGATAAGTAGAAAGAAGATCAAATTTAGTTTTAAGTTCAACTCTTACTTTATCTAAATCAGGATTTTTAATGTGCATGCTATCAGTCAATTTGTTTAATCTGATTGATTAAATTTAATCTTTCCATGCTTGTCTTCTTTATATTAGCTGTATAAGAAATAATTTTCCCCCTCATATATGCTTTCATAGTATCTCAAATGATCAGGTTAGAAATTATTGGAGATGAATTTGTCGTAAAGAAAAAATTTGTTCTTACGTAAAACTTTAAAAATCATTATCTGAGAGTGAGGAAGAATTAAAATGCTATTGCCTCTTTATAAAAGGTATGTCAGAAAAGTTCAAAGACGGGAACATGATCAGTTATCACTATTCCTTGATATGCACATTATTTGGTCAATGAAATCCATTGATTATCTATTAAGAATAATCAACCCAAGTATAGGTATGATGGACATTTGAAAAAAAAAGTATATTCTCTGCTATTAGGATATTAAAAAAAAACAAATATCTGAAATACCAACATTTGTTTAAAAAAAAGAATGAATTACAATAGTAGATTTACTTAGAACAGCAGGTTTAGAAGAAGAATGATGTAGAACAGTATCTATCCAACAAATTAAAGAACCTCCCCCCCCCCACCCATACCAGTGAGTATTGATTTAAATCAGGTAGGCTGAAAAAAATCTTTTTAAAAATTCTAGCTCGTCGGTGTTAGGGGCATATACATGAGCAGAAACAAGAATTTTATTTGATAATTTACCTGTAAGAATAATGACTTTGTTTCAAAAATTGTTATGTAGTACAAATGGAATATTTTGATTAATTAAAATGGAAACTACCCTGATTTTAGCATCAGTAGAAGAATGAAAACATTGACCTCCCATTTAGACATGAGCCTACCTTTATCAGAATTCCTGATATGGGTTTCTTGAATAAAAACAATAGGATCAGTCGAAGAATGAAAACATTGACCTCCCATTTAGATATGAGCCTATCTTTATCAAAATTCCTGATATGGGTTTCTTGAATAAAAACAATATCAGCCTTTAGATGCCTAACATGAGCAAATACCCTATGGCATTTAATTGTATCATTCATACTTTTAATATTCCACAATATATGCCTAATTGGGTTAATCAAGAGTCTTAATTAATTCCAAGAGCCGTCCACTTGAAACCACGCTGTAACACAGAATATGTAAACCATGAAACAAAAATAACCAGGGCCAATGCCAGACTATTTTGTGGCCTCGGCAAGGCCAACTATTTGCACACCCTCCTCCCAAAAAAAAATTACCAACTTAAAATTTCAAAAACAGATGTTTTGTAGAAAAAAATGAAAAGCACAAAACTTGAAACTGCTAATTTTTTAAAATGCCAAGAATAATACATCAACCTTTGATTACCTTTCTCAAATACAAAAGAAAATATTTTGGCAAACAAATCATTTTGAAGTAAAGGGCACTTGATAGAATGTATACCTCTGTCAAGGGCAACACAACATTAAAACCTTTTACTTCACACACCTTTAAGTCTAAATACCTTCTAGTGTCCATTTTTTCCACAAGAATGGTGCAGTATGAAAATTCCCCTTTGGCCCATGAAGTTTGCTCTGACATTCCTGTAACCATTTTTACAAATCCATGATATTCCCATTTTTTATTTTCCAAATGTCTATCATTTCCTCCCCAGATTCTACAACTCACTTACACACTACAGCAATGGCCAATAATCTACCTGCCCACATCTTTGAGATTCAAGAGGAAATTGAAGCATCCAGAGGAAGCTCACATGGTCACAGGGAGAATGTGCTAACTACACAGAGACAGGGCCAGAGTTCAGGGCAGAAGCCTGATCACTGGAGTTGTGAGGTAGTAGCTCTATTAATTGCAGCACTGTGAGACAGCATCAACTATAGCAATGAAAAAGTTGATTTCATACTTTTTTAAGAACTGCCTGGAAGGATCGTATCTCCAAATTACACAACAACTGTGAGAACTTGCAACACATTGTTAGAACCCTGAGTGATATTTAACTATATAATTTCAGCATGGCTTTACACATGGAAATTCAAGAATGCTTTTCTGTTAGTCAGCCTTTTGAAGTTCTCATGTTTTATGAAATTTTGACAACTAAGATAAACAAAATCATTCATATAATGACAAAATGAGCTTGGAGTAATTGCTGACTTGATTTCTTTTAAGAATTTATATATTTTTATTTTTCCTCTATGAATATTGATAATTATTTGGCTATTAGTACCTGTCCAGAGCTATCCTTAATGAGTTAACCTTGACATCTTGGTGCTTGGTTCTTCTTCTCACAAATTATGATCCTCTAAAAAGGGGCTTGTCATGGACTTTAGGTTTATGTAAGACTGCCCTCAGCAGTTGACCTACAGGCGCACACCGGAGCTCCCGACGCCAACTTTGAACCCTTCCCTCAGCCTACACCAGAATTCCCACTACTGACTCTGAACTCTCCTCTTGGCAGTTGACCTACAGGCACACACCAGAGCTCCCAACGGCAACTCCGAACCCTCCCCTCGGCAGTCAGCCTACAGGCACACACTGGAGCTCCCGATACTGACTCTGAATCCTCCCCTTGACCTACCTGAACTGTGGGGCACAATTTGCTCTCTCCAACGGTGCCCCTCTGAGGTCTGTGCCCTAGGTGGCTGCCTAGTTTGCATAATGGTAGCACCAACCCTGAAAATGACCTTGGAAATTCAATAAAAACCCCAACAAAACCCCTCCCACCTAAACTTTCCAATTCTGAAGGATGCAAGACAAATTTGCATCTAGCTCAAAAAATACATTTTAACCCTCACACTTCTTCTGTAAATCTTAATATGTCTCTTTATATTAAAGAAGAAATATTAATAATTTTTCCCAAATGAAAAAAGAATTCTATAGAAAAGAACTTTAACCAAAGTTAAAAATACAAAGTTTGCTGTAAAGATAGACAATATATGCACCATGTACAGTAGAAATGTCCCATCCCATTATCAGCTAAAATGAAAAAGGCATACGCAGATGCATTAACATCATCAAAACTTTTAAACCTTTGGAATAATATTAAATCATTAGTAATTTTTAAAAGGTCTCCTTAAACTATAAAAATCCACATTTAATTTTCCAAGTGCAGTAACATGAACACTAAAACTTATATTTCATTTTCATAAAATTTTCCAAACCTAAAATAGATTTCAATGCTGACTGCTTTTTCCCAAGGTCATATAATAAACTAAATGCACAAACCTACTTTCCCACGATCATATAATAAACTGCATACAGTATATTGCGTGGTATTAATAAATGAATAATTTTTACTGAGGACACGCATTCAAGGTCCTGGAATGTGGTGGGGGGGGGGGTGTGCGCAGAGGAGGTGGGGTAAGAGGAGGGGAAGAGTTTAAAGGAAATGTGCAGTGCAAGTGTTTTTAAGTAGGGAATGAGAGGTGCCTGGAACTCACTGCTAGGGGTTACAATGCAAGGAAATATAATACTAGCATTTCAGAGACTTCTACATAGACACCTGAATATGCAGGGAACAGAGGGATTTATATCATGTGAAAGCAGCACAATTTTGGTTTAATTTGGGCATCATGTTCAGTACAGACATTGTGAGCCAGCGTATGTTCATGTACCCCTTAACTTCCGTTCGGGCAACATCCGATCACATAATCCCATAAGGTTATAATAAAGTTGAGAAATCCCAATCAGAGAACAGGCTGTAGCGGATGTAACAGGTTTCCACACACAACCCGTGTATCTCATGTCTTTTGTATACAAGGCCTATGTATGTAGGTACTATACTGTACTTTCTACCTATCATGGCTCCCAAACGTAGCAGAACCAGTGCCACTGATAGCAACAGCAAGAGGCAAAGGAGAAGTATCGAAAGAAAAGGTTATTAAACAACACAAAAGTGGAAAGACAGTGAAACCTATTGCTCGCGATTTCGCAATGATCCTCAAAAGCTTGACACAACATTAATTTGACATAACGCAAATTTGACAGGACACGGATTTGACTTGATGTGACATGTCTCTGACTCCATGGGCCAAAGGTTACCCATCCCTGGTATAAGGTAAAAAAAATTAGAATTTTTAAATTAAGGGATTACTTAAGAAGGTCAATGCAGGGCAACAAACACAAAATTGATGGGTGAACAGGGCTTGGTGCCACATAAACATAAGTTGTCTGAATGACATAAAATTGGAAAATGCTGGAAATGCCCAGCAGGGCAGTCAAAAAAAGTTATAATTTATAATTTTGAGATTTATAATTTAATAATTTGTAATTCTGTTTATAATTTTGAGATTTATAATTTAATAATTTGTAATTCTGTCACACAAGCCCATGTGATCAATTAACCTACCAACTGCCTGCACCTTTGGAGTGTGGGAGGAACCTCACACAGGCACAAGGAGAAGGTACAAACTCCTTGCCATCAGACTTTTTGTCAGATCTGAAAGAGTAACTTTGTTTCTCTGTGCACAGATGCCTCCTGACCCATTTGAGTGTTCCCAGCATTTTCTGCTTGATTTTGGTCTTCCAGCATATAACCATATAACCACTTACAGCACAGAACAGGCCAGTTCGGCCCTACTAGTTCATGCCGTAGCAAATCCCCACCCTCCTAGTCCCACTGACCAGCACCCGGTCCATCCCCCTCTAGTCCCCTCCTAAAAAAACTGCAGTTTTTTTGGGGTGATTTCTGGTTTACGGAGTGTAGATTAGCCAGCCAGGACAGCAAGGCAGGAAATAAATAGGGATAATATTTTCTGCAGCAGTTGAGATGCTTCAGAAGTAGAATATCAATAAAATACAGGAAATACTCTGAAGGTTAAGCAGCATCAATTGAGATGGAAACAGAATGGCATCAAAATTATTCTAAATGGAAAAAAAACCAGAACCACTTAACATAATTGAAAGATTAAACTTATAAGTAACTGAGGGTGATGTGAATCAATGTAACGTGACTTGTGAAGTGCTGTTACTTGCCACCAGGTGTCATTGTAATATCACTAGGCAGATCATTTAAGATTTCTGGATTCTTGCTACGACAAACCTTTTAAAGACCTTATGGAAAACAACAGACATCGAAGGCTGAGTGACAGCTGCAAGCAAATGGAAATTTCCTCTCAAACGGAGACACTGTTCTGTTTAATGTGGCAAATATGAATAGCCACCAGAGGACACAATTCTTCTGTAAAAGTATGCAGGGGGTGATGGGGGAAACTGTATTACTCAAATATGTTCAGTGATTCACAAAAACTGTGAGTCATTGTTTTTACAATCCTGCTCTACCACATGAAAAAAAGCATAAGGAGAGGAAATCTGCCATATCCTGTGTAATATTCCACATGCACAAAACAGGATTTCTGTTCAGTCAGTCCGATTTTATGCATTGAGCGAATCAAGTAAGAGAAAAGGCACAAAGAGCAGCCAAATTGTGGTTGTACTGTAAAGACTTTTCCAAGAACTGTGTCACTGGCTAAGCACCAGAGTCAAAGAACTTATACCACTATTCTAAGAAATAAAGATCACAGTTGGACTTTCTGTCGATTATCCCCCACTATGAAAACTGATGTAACCATGGCTATGAGAATCAATGATTTTACAAATGACTGCAAACCATTGTATGAGTGAAAGATTCTAAAAATCAAAGCACAACACCCAGGTGGCTTCCAGTAAAGAGAATAAATTGTTCCATTTAAATAAATAATCTTACATACATTGAATCCATAACTTCCAAATAACATTAGATTCAAGTGCGGCAGATCACGTCACTTAGTTCTCGAACCATCATTGGGAGATTCGGGCTCTCGCGGGAGCAGGTGGCTGGCACGTGATAGATTGGGAGAAGCGGACTGGTAGCGCAGGGCTGGGCAATTGCTTTTCTTCTCTCTGAGTCGGCAGGTCAACTTGCCTTTTTGACCGTGGATAACAATATTTGAACTGAACTGTTGAATTTTTAAACTTAATGTTTGATCCAAATTGTTAGGTTCACTTCAAGATTCTTTTAATATCATGAAATAAAACAAATAATGTAATATCACATGAAATTTACTTTAGTCCACTGTAAGGCAGACAAAAAGTTGCCATTATTATTGCCCGACGCCCCTTACAGTAAGAGAAAGAGAAGCAAAAGAAAGACCCTTTGGTGTCACTGATTGCCCATGGATTCACCTCCAGTACAGCCTCTGCAGCCACACAAACCCTATTCTACCCATGGGCAACCTGAGCTCCAGATCCAAACCCATGGGCAACCTGAGCTCCAGATCCATACCTCCAATAGGATGAGCCTTCACCTTCAGCTCACCCTCAGGAACCCTTCTTGCCCTCAGCACCTTTTTTTTTCGAAATTTTATTTATTAATTTTAACATATGAAGAAAGTAAGTAATTCACGTACAGAAAAAATACAAAATAAAGTAATACAAGTACCCAAAGTAACATAGTTAATACAATACCAATCTCGGCATCTCCCCCTAACAACTAAAAACTAAGACTGAAAAAAAAACTATTTTTAACCCCTAAACCCCCCCTCCCCACCCCCACGATAGAGTGAAGAATTAATACTATTAGTATAATAAAAAAAATATATATATATCTTAAAAAAAGATCGATATATATAAAAAAACAAAAAAAATTAATTAAGTATTAATTATTAATCCAAAAATTTTTTATTATATAAGAATATATATGAAAAAACAAATACAAAAAGAACTTAAATGAAAAAAAACCAACTAATAATAAAAAAACTAGAAAAAAGAAAAAAAAGAAAACATATATATAGAAAAAATATATAATAAAAAAAGTTTTTTTAAAAGAAAAAAAATGATTAATTCAAACTTATTTAAATTGTATATAATCAATGAATGGGGTCGACTTTAACTCATAAAAAGACATCTTATCTTGTATAGAAAAATATATTCTTTCCATAACCAAACAAAACTTCATCTCTGAATACCACATATCTAAAGACAATACATTTCTATTCTTCCAAGTAATCGCTATACATTTCTTGGCCACTGCCAGCGCTAAATAAATAAAAGAGATCTGGTAATTATCTAATTCTAAATCAATCAACGGTTGCATATTCCCTAATAAAAATATATCAGGGTCTAATACAATATGAAGATTATATAGATTATTAAATACAGATTGAATACCTTTCCAAAATTGTTGTAACCGATCACACAACCAAACAGCATGTAAAAAAGTACCAGAAACTTGATCACAACGAAAACAAAGATCTGACTTACTAAAACTAAATTTTTTAAATTTTTCGGGTGTTAAATATAATTGATGTATAAAACTATAATTAATCATCGCCAATCTAGCATTAATCAATTTTCGAACACTATTACGCCAGATTTCAGACCAATCTTCTTCAGTTATTGTTAAACTTAAATCTTTTTCCCATTTCATTTTATCTTTATCCCAATCTATTTTACTTTTACTTTCCAACAAAATACGATACAAACCTGATATATAACCCTTTTTTGGAAATGAGAGCACATATTTCTCAAAATCAGTTTCAGACAATAAATTCATTTGACGACCGCATACCTGTTTTACAAAAGATTTTAACTAATAATACACAAATATAGAATAACCACTTATATCAAATCTCTTTTGCAATTCTACAAAAGAACAAAAATGACCTTCTAAAAAACAGTCAGATAAATTATGTATTCCTTTCTCCTCCCATTGTTTCAAAATAGTATTAGATACCATGAAAGGAACAAGTTGATTATTATATAATGGTAATCTTCCCGACCACTTATTTTTCAATCCTATTTTATGTAATTTACTTGTCCATAAATTAATTACATGTTTCAATATTCGTACATCATAAGTTCGTAACAAATTTTTATTCCATCGAAATAAAAATTCATTCGAAAATTTTTCAGAAATAACTGCCAATTCTATCTGTGCCCAACTAGGTGTATCTTGTGTGGCCATTAATGCGCTAAGAAATCTAAATTGAGCTGCTTCATAATAAAATTGAAAGTTAGGTAGCCGTAACCCTCCAAATTGAAAATCCCACATCAATTTTTTTCAACGCCACCCTAGGAAATTTTCCTTTCCACAAAAAATCCCTAATTACTTTATATAAATTCTTAAAAAATCTTTTTTGTAAACAACAAGGAATTGATTGAAATAAATATTGTATATGAGGAAAAATATTCATTTTTATAGTATTAATTCTTCCTAATAAACCCAAAGGTAAATCTTTTAACTAAATCTGCCTTAATCTTCTTCATTAAAGGAAGATAATTAAGTGAATATAAATTTTGGTAATCAGTATTAAAATTAATCCCCAAATATTTAATTTGTTTCGTCCACTTCAAATTCGTAATATTTCTAAACATTGAATAATCATCTTTACTAATTGATAAAATTTCACTTTTAGTCCAATTAACCTTATAACCAGATAATTGACCATAAATTTCTAAGGAATCTTGAAGTGCTGGCAGAGAAACATCAGGATCCACCAAATACAGCAAAACATCATCCGCAAATAAATTTATTTTATAATCTTCATTCAAGACTCTCATACCTTTGATACTATCATTCTGACGTATTAATTATGCTAGAGGTTCAATAACTAAAGCAAACAAGGCGGGTGATAATGGACATCCTTGTCTAGTAGGTCTTGTTAAATTAAAGGATTCTGAAAGCAAACCATTAGTAACAACTCTAGCTTTCGGACCATTATACAGAGCCATAATCATACCAATAAATGAGAGACCAAACGAAAACTTTTCAAGTACTTTAAATAAAAACTTCTATTCTACTCTATCGAATGCCTTTTCTGCATCCAATGAAACCACCATTGGATAATTCTTCTGAGATTTAGATCTATTTATCAAAGTAATTAATCGTAGAATATTATCCGAAGCATACCTATTTTTTTATAAAACCTGTTTGATCACGATGTATTATCTTTGGTAAATACTGAGCCAACCTATTAGCCATAACTTTAGCCACTATTTTATAGTCTACATTTAACAAAGATATAGGACGGTAAGAAGCTACCTGTAAGGGATCTTTATCTTTTTTTGGTATAACTGTAATTATAGCATTAGAACAGGACTCAGGTAATTGAAAAGTATCATAAAGTTGTTGTATTACATTCTTAAATAAGGAAGATATGTCAACATAAAAAGTCTTGTAAAACTCAATAGAAAAACCATCTCCACCAGGCGCTTTTCCATTTGGCATATCTTTTATAGCCATTTCAATTTCACTATCCGTAAAAGGTTTATCTAACTCTTGTCTATCTTCTTGAGATAACTGTGGTAAATTAATATTTTTCAAAAAAGAGTCTATTGCATCTTCTTTTATCTCTTTACATTCAGTCAAATAAAGTTTTTTGTAAAAATTACAAAATTCATTGTTAATTTCTTTTTGACTAAAAGTAATACCCGATTTATTTCTAATAGCTGGTATAATCCTAGATAACTGTTCTTTTTTTAATTGCCAAGCTAATACTTTATGAGCTTTCTCACCCCATTCATAAAATTTATTTTTTGAACGATTCAACAGACATTCAAATCGATATGACTGTAACTTATTATACTTCAACTTTAAATTAGTTAATTGGATCTTTTGGAATTCAGTAGCTTTCTTATGAAATTCTGTTTCACAGATTGTTATTTTCTTCTCCAAATCCTCAATTTCTCTAACTCTCTCTTTCTTCAGTTTGGATGCATAACTGATAATTTGACCTCGTAAAAAAGCTTTCATTGCGTCCCACAAAACAAACTGATCAGAAACAGAGTGAACATTTTTAGCAATGAAATCCTCAATTTGTTTTCTCAAATAAACAATAAATTCTGGCTTTTGTAGTAACATAGTATTAAATCTCCACCTTAAAGTATGTTGTGTAACTTGAGAACTTTGATATTCCAGTAATAACAATGAATGGTCCGAGACTAACCTTGCCTTATAATCCACAGATATAACCTTATCCTGTAAATGTGCCGAAATTAAAAAATAATCAAGTCTTGAAAAAGAATTATGTCGAGAATAAAAAGAAAAGTCTTTCTGTGTAGGATTAAATCTACGCCAAATATCAACTAAATTCAAATCTTTCATCATATTAGCCATATGTATCGCCATCTTAGATTTCTTAATTACCTTTGGATACTTATCCAATAATGGTTCTAATACCATATTTAAATCCCCCCCAATCATCACATTGGAATTAGCTTGTCCCAATAATAAAGATATTTCTGTAATAAAAGCAGTGTCTTCAACATTTGGAGCATAAACATCAATCAAAGTCCAGGCTTCATTAGAGATCATACAATTCAACTTAAGTAGTCTTCCTCCATTTTTCTCCTCGTCTTGCAATTGAAACGGTAAATTCTTATGTACCAAAACCGCAGCTCCTTTTGCCTTTAAATTAAATGAAGAATAGAAGACTTGTCTAACCCAGTCCCGCTTAAGTTTCAAATGTTCTTTATCTGTCAAATGAGTTTCCTGTAAAAAGGCCACATCTACTTTAAATTTTTTTAAATAAGCAAGTACTTTCTTACGCTTTATAGGATTATTCAAACCCTGAACATTAAGAGAAGCAAATTTAAATTTCGACATGTCTTACAACAGTTAGAAAAAAAACCCCAACTCTTACCCCCTTACCCTCTCTTAATACGATCAAAAAAAGAAAAAAAAGAAAGAGTAAAAAAGGAAAAAAAAAATTTTTTATTATTTAAACAAAAAAAACCCTTCACTCTTTAATCTAATAATACAAAAAAAAGGAAAAAAAAACAGGTAGGAGGTTAAAAATACCCCCTCCCGTCTAAACCGCGCAATGCGGTAATTCCCAAAAAAAAATGGGTGTGAGATAACTCACACGTAGCAGATGACTTTCAGAAAATAGTGCCTATCCAGTTCTCTCCCCCAACTCTCACTTCATCTTAAACTAACATCATCATTATTTAATATCCCTTTTTTTAAAAAAAACATTAGGAAAAAAAAGGACAACTCTTCTTTTAATCAGCTCCAACTGCCGAGTCACCATTACAACCATTCCTCCTTGGAGCACGGCTCTTTTCTTCCATCTCTTGTCTCCTTGGAGATCGCGGCGGACTATATCTCTGTTGAAACTGAGTGATTGGCAGCTCTTGAGCAAATGCTATAGTTTCCTTTGGAGAATCAAAGAACTTTAGTTGGTCACCATCTTGAAAAACCTTCAAAACAGCTGGATATCTAAAGGTTGCCTTATAACCTTTCTTCCACAACAACTCTTTAGCAGGGTTGAATTCCCGTCGTTGGAACATAACCTCTTGACTCAAATCCGCATAGAAGAAAACTCGATTATTTTGAATCATCGAGGGTGATTTTCTCTGTTGTGCATTTCTAATAGCCACTCGTAAAATTATTTCTCTGTCATAATAATTCAAGCAACGAACCAAAACAGGTCTTGGACTTTGACCTGAAATAGGTCTTCTATGCAAAGCTCTGTGAGCACGTTCCAGTATTATACCTTCCGGGAAATGTTCTTGACCCAGCACCTGCGGAATCCATTCAGTAAAAAATTTTCTTGGGTATGGTCCCTCCATACCTTCCGGCAAACCAATAATCTTTATATTGTTCCGTCTGGATTGGTTTTCCAAATAATCAATCTTTTTCACCAAATTTTAATTTATAAAACCTAAATCTTTTTCTCATTTCAACTTATCCTTATCCCAATCTTTTTTACTATCAATTTCTTGTAAAATACAATACAAATCAGATATATATCCCTTTTGTGGAATTGAAAGTAGATATTCCTCAAAATTAGAATCAGGCAATAAAATCATATGTCGACCACATATATGTTTTACAAGAGATCTTAATTGATAATACACAAATACAGAATTTCCACTAATACCGAATTTCCTTTGTAATTCATCAAAAGAACAAAAACATCCCTCAGAAAAACAATCGGATAAATTTTTTATTCCCTTCCTTTCCCACTGTTTCAAAGTAATATTGGAGACTGTAAAAGGAACAAGTTGATTGTTATGTAATGGCAATCGTCCAGACCATTTATTTTTGAGCCCCAATTTATTAAGTTTACTTGTCCATAAGTTTAATAAATGCTTCAATATTGGGACATCATAAGTTCGTAATAAATTTTTATTCCATCGAAATAAAAACTCATGAGAACATTTTTCTGAAATAACCGCCATTTCTATCTTTGCCCAACTGGGCAGATCATCCATATTCATTAATGCACTAAGAAATTTAAATTGAGCTGCTTCATAATGTTGAAAATTCGGTAATCTTAAACCTCCAAATTGAAAATCCCACATCAGCTTTCTCATCGCTATCCTCGGAAATTTTCCCTTCCAAAAAAAGTCTCTAATTGCTTTATATAAATCCTTTAAAAAACTTTTATTTAAAAAACAAGGAATAGATTGAAACAAATATTGTATTCGGGGAAAAATATTCATTTTATAGTATTAATCCTCCCTAATAGACCCAAAGGCAAATCCTTCCACTTAATCAAGTCTATTTTAATCCTTTTTATTAAAGGAAGATAATTAATTGAATACAAATCTTGAAATTATGTATTAACATTAATTCCTAAATATTTAATTTGTGTGGTCCACTTCAAATTTGTAATACTTTTATACATTGAATAATCATTTTAACAAATTGTTAAAATTTCACTTTTGGTCCAATTTACTTTATAACCAGATAATTGACCATAAATTTCTAAACATGCTTGAATTGCTGGTAAAGAAATACCTGGATCAACCAAATATAATAAAACATCAGCAAATAGATTAATCTTATATTCCTCATTCAAAACTCTCATGCCTTTAACATTTTCATTTTGACGTATTAATTGTGCCAAAGGCTCAATAACTATACCAAATAAAGCAGGTGACAATGGGCATCCTTGTCTAGTAGACCTTGTTAAATTAAAAGATTCTGAAATCTGCCCATTGACAGCAATTCTGGCCTTCGGACCATCATATAAAGCCTTTATCAATCCAATAAATGAAGAACCAAAACAAAATTTCTCGGTAATTTAAACAAAAACTTCCATTCCACTCTATCAAAAGCCTTTTCTGCATCCAGCGAAACCACTATTGGATAATTCATCTGAGATTTAGATTTATTTATCAAAGTTATTAAATGCAAAATATTATCTGATGCATATCTATTTTTTATAAATCCCGTTTGATCACTATGTATTATTTTAGGCAAATATTGAGCTAATCGATTAGCCATAGCTTTTGCTACAATTTTATAATCTACATTTAACAGCAATATTGGTCTATAAATAGAAACCTGTAAAGGATCTTTATCTTTTTTTGGTATAACTGTAATTATTGCATTGGAACAAGACTCGGGTAATCGAAAAGTGTCATAAATTTGTTGAAAAACATCCTTATATATAGGAAATATATCAGCATAAAAAGTTTTATAAAACTCTATAGAAAACCCATCTTCACCAGGTGCCTTTCCATTTGGCATATCTCTTATCGACGTTTCTATTTCCTTTTCTGTAAAGGATTTATCTAACTCCTGTCTATCTTCTTGATTCAATTGTGGCAATTTAATATTTTTCAAAAAAGAATCTATAGCATCCTCAGTTACATCTTTACATTCCGAAGTATATAATTTTTAATAAAAATTACAAAATTCCTCATTAATTTCCTTTTGACTAAAAGTAATACCCGATTTCTTTCTAATTACTGGTATAATTCTAGATAATTGTTCCTTTTTTAACTGCCATGACAGAACTTTATGAGCTTTCTCACCCCATTCATAAAATTTATGTTTAGTTCGATTCATTAAACATTCAAACCGATGTTTGTAATTCATTATATTTAAATTTTAAATTAGTTAACTGATTCTTTTGCGTTTCAGTAGCATTTTTTTGAAATTCTTTTTCAGTTAGTTATCTTTTTCTCTAAATCTTCAATCTCTTTAATTCTCTTTCTTTACTTTAGAAGCATAATTAATAATTTGACCTTGTAAAAAAGCTTTCATTGCATCCCATAAAACAAAATGACTAGAAACAGAATTACTATTATTACTAATAAAAACCTCAATTTGTTGTTTTAAATAACTAATAAATTCCGGTTTTTGCAGTAACATAGTATTGAATCTCCATCTTGGAGCTCTCTGAACATCCTGTGAACTCTTGATATTCTAATAATAATAATGAATGGTCCAAAACCAATCTTGCCTTATAATCTACAGATGTAACCCTATCTTGCAAATGTGTTGAAATTAAAAAATAATCAATTCTAGAAAAAGAATTATGTCGTGACGAATAAAAAGAAAAATCTTTCTCTGTAGGATTAAATCTTCGCCAAATATCAACTAAATTCAAATCTGACATCATATTAGTTACTTGAACTGCCATCTTCGATTTCTTAATTATTCTTGGATACTTGTCCAATAAAGGCTCCAATACCACATTCCAATCTCCCCCAATCATCACATTAGAATTTGATTGTCCAAGTAATAAAGACATATCAACAACAAAAGCTGTATCCTCAACATTCGGAGCATAAACATCAAGCAAAGTCCAAGCTTCATTAAAAATTGTACAGTTCAATTTTAATAATCTTCCATTTTTCTCTTCATTTTGTAACTGAAATGGTAAATTCTTGTGCACCAAAATTGCCACTCCTTTTGCTTTTGAATTAAATGAAGAATAAAAAACTTGTCCAACCCATTCACGTTTGAGTTTCAAATGTTCCTTATCTGTCAAATGAGTTTCTTGTAAAAAAGCCACATCAACTTTAATTTTTTTTAAGTAAGCAAGTACTTGCGAAAAGTAGACTTATAGCCTTTATGCCACAAAACTTCTTTAACTGGATTAAATCGACGCCTCAAATCTGGATAAAAACTCTACTATTCTGAATCAATAACGGAGCCTGTCGTTGTCTCACATTTTGCACTGCTAGATGAAGTACTGCTTCTCTGTCCAAATAATTCAAACATCGAATTATCACAGGTCTCAGTGATTGACCAGGTAGAGGTGTTCTTCTTAAAGCTCTATGAGCTCTTTCCAATACCAAGCCTCCAGAGAAAAATTCTTGCCCCAATACTTATGGAATCCATTCTTTA
Source organism: Narcine bancroftii (assembly GCF_036971445.1). Lineage (NCBI taxonomy): Eukaryota > Metazoa > Chordata > Chondrichthyes > Torpediniformes > Narcinidae > Narcine > Narcine bancroftii. The sequence goes on from NC_091469.1 coordinate 441,705,931, forward strand.
AAAAAATGAAGAGGATCTTGTCCTTCCATACCTTCTGGCAAACCAACAATTTTCTCATTATTCCTTCTACTTTGATTCTCCAAGTAGCCTATTTTCCTCTCTAACTCCTTCTCACGTTCTCGCAATTCTATAACGGATTTTTCAACCTTCAACACTTTTTCTGTATTTGAGGCCACTTGCTGTTTACATTCCAAAAAAGCAGACTGTAGTGATTTTTGACCTTATACTAACATTCATTTGAGCCAGCTCTTGCATTATAGGCTGAATGACAGCGTTTAACTGCTTATATTGTTGCTCAGAAAAGCTCAGCCCTACTTTCTCTTACGTAGTGGCAGAACCAGGTAACTGCAGCTCCTGCTGCATCTCAACAACAGGAAAATTAATGGTTCTAATGCGGGTCTGGACTCCCAGCGACTGCATCCCGACTTCCTCAGGGGGTTGCCGCTGTTCTCCCCCCGCAGCTAGCTGTTGTTTCAAAAACTCACGGATTAGAGAAGGTTCACGAGAATGTTGACAGGATTTCAAGGTTTGAGTTACAGGGAAAGGTTGTGCAGACTGGGGCTTTTTTTCTTTGGAGCGTAGAAGATTGAGAGGGGACTTGATAGAGGGGTTTAAGATTTTAAAAGGGACAGAGTAAACGTGGATAGGCTTTTTCAATTAAGAGTGGGGGAGATTCAAACTGGAGGGTATGGTTTAAGATTGAAGGGGGAAAATTATATGGGGAACATGAGGGGAAATTTCTTTACGCAAAGGGTGGTAGCAAAGGGTGAGCTTCTGGCAGACGTGGTTGAGGCGGGGTCATTGGTTACATTTAAGGAAAGACTGGATAGTTCCATAGAGAGGAGAGGACTGGAGGGGTATGGACCGGGTGCTGGTCAGTGGGACTAGGAGGGTGGGGATTTGTTACGGCATGGACTAGTAGGGCCGAACTGGCCTGTTCTGTGCTGTGAGTGGTTATATGGTTATAGATCGATCTCTTCAGCTTGGAACATTGCCTGAGTCGTTTCAAACAATGGAGTCATCTTCCTGCGTGCTCCCTCCGTTAAAATCGGCAGGCTGCCAGAATCGGGATCCACTTCATGGGCACACGCACCTTCCTCCTGAGAATGGGTAATTCCAGCGATGTCCTTCTCTTGGTGAGTAGTAGTCATTTTTTTTGCAGCTCCCACAGGCAATCTTTGTGGTTTAGGCACTGAAGAAATTAAACCTGAGGCTGTAGCAAGCTGTTTAGGCCCTAAATCTTCAACACTCCGAAAATGTAATTTCTTCTGCACTTGAGGTTTAATCTTTTTACCATAAATGGCCATAACAGTTCCTTAATACTTTAGACTGAAATTTTAAAAGTTTAAACTTGAAAACAAAGGGTTAAAAACAGGTACTTAAAAGTTTGGTCAGAGAGGTCGAGATTACACGTCTAGACTCTACGCCATCTTGCCACGCTCCCAGAGTATGGGGCTATTGTTACAACACCATTCAGGTAAGTTTTCAATCTCCCTCCCATTTTCTGACTCGTCAGCCCTTTTTATATGCCCCACATCACTATGTTCATCCTGGGCACAATTGCTTCTCGCTGCTCCCTTCAGGCAAAAAGAAAAAAAAACCCTGGTCCAGAACTTCCAGATTTTTTCCATCATTTTTATCCAACAGCTTTTAGGCTCTTAAACATAACCGGTTCACTTGAACAACTCCACTAGCTTCCCCATCCTGCTCTCTGCCCATAACCCTCCAACCCCTCACATCCATGTACACAACCAACCTTCTCTTAAATGACAGAAGGGACCCTGCCGCAACTATCTCTTTTGGAAGATCATTCCATTCTGCCACCACTCTCTGAGTGAAAAAGCATCCTTTAATATTTCACCTAAAGTTTTGCCCCTTTACCCTTAACTTATGCCCTCTTGTTCCAACCTTCCCTGCCCTCAGGGGAAAGAGTCTATTAACGTCTACTCTATCTATTCCCTTCATAATTTTAAATACCTCTATCAAATCCCCTCTCAGCCATCTACATTCCAAAGAATAAAGTCCCTGTCTCTACCTGTACCACTATTAACCTGACCCTCAACTGGCCCAGGACTAATTGTGCAATACAACTGCACTATTCACCTTCAACATTTTTTCTAGCACCAACTGCGACAGTATTTTTTTTTTGCCTTACTTTTATGGCCATTTAATTTTTTACTATTTTAGTTAGTTGATCTATGTATCTGGCTGCAGCAAGTAAGAATTGCAATGCATCTGTACTTTGCACTTATGCATGTGATGATAAACACAGATTGAACATTGAAATTTGTGATTGCAAGCCATGAAGTGAAAGTGGAGTTTCTACTTACTGCATTGAACAACTTTGGTATTGCCACTACCTGAGGAGATGCAGCAAAACTGAGATGAAATGCAACTCCCACATAATGAAGTGGCTTCTTTGTTCAGTGATCATTGTCTAGTTAAAGAGAGAGACTAAATATTATACAATGCAACAGAAAGAAACAGAGAATGTTGAGAAGCAAACCTGCTCCCAAAAAATTAAGGCAAATGTTTCACAGCTGCTATATACCAGAAGGGGGCAATAGCTTCACAGGAAGCTATTATCTTACTGTTCATTTTCAAGAATTGAAAAATATTTCAGATGTATTAAGAAATAAACAAGCATTGTTGAATTACAGGAAATGATGAATCAGCATGGAGAGCGAGAAAAATGTGAACCTTTTAAAGAGGATGATAGAAAGGATTTTCTGAGGAATCCCCAGTGCAACTCCAGCATGTGAGCAATCTGTGTAACCTTTGGAGTTGAGAGTTAAGAGTGTGCTTAGGCAAACAGATGGCACCAAAAAAATATTCCATCTGTGTACAATGGGATGCAGATGAACTTAGAAATTCTATGGATAAGCTAAGTCTCAAAGATCTGAAAAACACTTCTCCCTGAGGCCTCAGGGCCTGTATAGGTAAATGCTTTATCCAAAATCCTATCTTTCAAGAATCAAAACCCTCCTAACACCCTAAATGAATCAGAAATGCAGTCCCACACTGACATGATTATCAGGTTTGTGAATATTGGACAGCATGGTTAGTGCAGCAGTTAGCACATTGGCATTAAAGCGAATCTGCCGCTGTCAGCAAGGAGCTTGTATGTTCTCCCCATGTCCATGTGAGTTGCCTCCCATGTTCCAAAGATGTACAGGGTTGGAAGGTTAATTGGTTGCATGGATGTATTTGGGCAGTGCAGACTCATGGGCCTGGTACCGTGCTGTGTCTCCAAATTGAAAAAAAAATTAAATCATGGAGCTTTTATCCACAATTCACACGCAAACAGCAGGTATCCAACAAAATCCATGCTGCCTCATTGTTAAAGAGTATGCTCAAAGATGGTATGCAATGCTCTTGAGAAGCTCTGACCTGCCTGAGCCAGATTTGTAATTGTGGAACTTTACTATTTGTTGCTCATTAATAGTAATGCAGGTTTAGTCATGGCCACCAAGTGAATGGTGGGTAGTTACAGTCAATAAAGGTGGTAGGAAGAGTCAAGTCATATAGGATCTTCAGACCAATTTACCCACACTAACCAGAATGTCCCACATGCCTGCATTTGGCCATTTCCCTTTAAACCAGTGGTTCTCAACCTTTTTCTTTCCACTCACATACCACTTTAAGTAATCCCTGTGCCATCGTTGTTCTGTCATTGGTAAGGGATTGTTTTATGTGAGTGTGAAGTTTGAGAATCACTGCTCTAGACCCAATTGTTTCTGAAATATTTTGCTCGAGAAAAATTGTCATTGCCCATTTCCTTTGGTTATGAAACCGTGCACATAACGAGTCTATTAGGTACGATTAAAACAGCGGTTTTCAAACTTTTTCTTTTCACTCACACACCATCTTAAGCAATTCACAGAGCATCTATGGCAAAGGGAATACTTAAAGTGGTATGTGAGTGGAAAGAAAAAGGTTGAGAACCACTGCTTTAATCCAATCCTGTCTATGTATCCATCCAATTTTTTTTTCTTAAACATTGCAATAGCACCCACCTCATCAACCTCCTCTGATAGCGTGATCCATACACTCAGCACCTTTTGGATTAAAAAATACTCCTCAGGTTCCTATGAAACCTCTCCCCTTTACTTTAAGCCTATCACTTCTGTTTACAAATTCCCCTACTTGGGGCAAAAGACTCTGCATTCACCCAATCTATTCCTCTCATGATTTTCTCTTTGACCCTCCTGAACTCAAAAGAAATAAAGCATTTTCCTGCTCAACCTCTCCCTTTAGATCAGGTCCCTAAATCCAGCCAACATCCTTGTAAATCTTCTCTATAACCACTCCCTACTGACAACTGATCAAAACTGAATACAATACTCCAACTGGGTGACCAATATCATATACAACTGCCACATACCTCCTACATTCAATATTCCAACTGATTAAAGCCTTTTTGACCATCCTTTCCACCTATGACTCCACTTTCAATGTACATGCACTCCTAGATCCTTCTGCCCTACAACATTCCACAGCTGAATGCCAGCAGTTTCAACCTTGGAGATGTCATCCCTACTGCATTGGGAAGGACATGTTGTCAGAATGCCTGACTGCCCAAAGACATCTTGTACAGCCAACTGTCCAGTGATACCAAAAACGAGGAGGCCAGCGACTACGGTAAAAAGATGTTCTGCACAGGACCCTCAAAAAAGCTGACATTGCCCCATCAACATGGGAGGATCTGGCTCAAGATTGCTCACGGTGGAAGGATGCCATCAGAAAAGATATGGGCGCTGCTGAGAACAAGCTCAAAGAGGCACAGAGGCAAGGCACAGGAAGCACCACACCAAAGCTTCTGCCTCTGCTGCCCCTCCAGGCCTCACCTGCCAAGTATGTGGCAAGCAGTACCTGTCAAGGATTGGTGTGTATGGCCACTCCAGGATGCACATATCAAACCCCACAAACTGACTGAAAGGAACAGTCATCATCCTACAGGATGGATAGCCAGAAAAAGACATGCAATCCTTGATCCCCCTGCTCTACAACATTCCTCAGATCCATACTATTCACTGTGTAGGCCCAACCCATATTAAACCTCCCAAAATGCAACACCTCATAATTCTCTGTATTAAATGCACATTTTTGACAACAGCCTTCAATATCTACAATACCAGACACTTTAGTGACATCTGCAAACTTGCTAATCAAGATGTACATTTTCATCCAACTCATTGCTGAACATGACAAAAAGCTTGTTTACAATCAAGTTGTCTAACAGCAATAATAATAAATACAAAGGCAAGATCCCTGTCCACCATCTGTCTCCATGTTAATTTCCATCATTTCCTGATTCACATTGTTACGGCATGGACTAGTAGGGCCGAACTAGCCTGTTCTGTGCTGTAAGTGTTATATGGTTAATACAAAATAAAAGCAACCACAATAATAAAGAAATCCAAAGCAAGCTATTTCTTTACATCAAATTGTATCAAAACCACACAAACATTAATTAGTTAATTATACAGGTGTATTTTTACCTGTTTCTATACTATGTACAGATGGCTTGTGGAAGGCTACTCATTTGTAAGAATAACCTTTAACATCTTGAATTTGGTATGCCTGTCTTAGCCAAATTAGAAATCTGAGGTTGCTGGTTGAATACAAAGGCACTGGCCACATGGATTAATACTGTTGTCTGAAGTGATGGTCACTAAATAATGCTTCTTACAGTCACTACCACTCCCTCAAATTGGCTCCTGTAAGGTAAAACATCATGAGATGGGAATGTGTAAGGAGTTACCCTGTGCAGGGCTGTAACAAGAAGGGGAGGTGTCCTTGTACTCCTGTTAGGTAAAACATCATGAGATGGGAATGTGTAAGGAGTTACCCTGTACAGGGCTGTAACAAGATGTGAATGCATCCTTGTACTTACAAGATAAGAGAGACATTGATGGATTGAGAGGCAGGAAGCTAGCAGGGAAAGGATAGCAACAGTTTTAGTCATTGGACAAGTAATGATATGATGATGTTCTAAGCATGTATCCAAGGGTATAAAAAATCACCATTTTGCTGATAACGGCAGAATGCATTCTCCGACTAACATGTTTAGTTGCAAGTGTTACAATCCGGTAATAAAGAACAAAGAACCCTGATTTCGACTCAGTCTGGTGTTTGTCTCACTCATTCATGAACAAAGCAGACCTAACAATTTGGTGACCCCGACGTGATGGGTGAGTGATGGGTCGCATGCCAGGATTGTAACACGTAAGTGATTACAGACAAGATAAAAGTCCTTAAGGTGTTTGAATGACATTTATTAAGTGCTTCGCAAGAAACTACTAGAGTTTAAAAGTCTTTATTGTGTCGTTGCAAAGTCCAATAGAGTGAGAAGGTGGTCTATAAACAATTGAGGACCTGAGTTTTCTGCCCTAAACTGGTTATTAAGAGGAGAAATCTCCCACGTGAAGGTTGGGCTTTGAAAGAAAACAAAGGTTCAGGCTTATTGGCCTCAATTGTATCTGAGAGACTGACTTATAAATGTCCGGTAGGTATGATAATGTCTGTACACTTGAGAAGTTAAGAATTTATTTCCCCAATTCGCCGTGGTGGAATACCACAGCAGACACTAGAGACCTTGAGACAACAAAAAAAGTACTCAGGGACGCCTGCCTGGTGAACAAGAACGACGACAGAAGGCTGCGACAGCTGTGTCCGGATCAGGTAGGAGATATTAATGAAAAAGTTGACAAACTCCTAAGAGACACCCGGTTTATTCGAAATACTTTTGATAAGTTAAATGAGGGTATTCCCAACATCACCAAGGAGATAAAGTTACGTAAATTCATAGATTGGTACAGGGAAACAGGACAAAAGTATAGCCCAAATATTTGGTTTTCTAGTTGTAATTTAACTTTCAGACCCCTTTGGGAAAACAGAGAGTGGAAAACGAGCAATCAGAGTATACAGGACAGTCTGAAGTCAATTGGAGGACAAGACTTAGAGACTGTTCCTTTAAAAGATATTAGTCATCCAGCTTGCAAGGAGACATTTTTAAAAGCAATTTTCATTGACATAGATCCCCTAAACGGACAAAAACCTAAATTAAAACAGGCATTAGAAAGCGGTCCCGCAGCTATGGCTGTACAGTTGCCTGCTAAGACTTTTGACCAAGTTATTAAGGAAATTAATCAGGAATTAGAGGAGCGAAATACCAGTAATGCGGCATTGGAAAAACAAAAAATGCTCCGAAAATGTGTAGACCGCTGGAGGAAGAGGGGTTGGTTACCCGGGGGCACTGAGATGTTCCTGACAGGTGAGGGAAACAAAATTTTAAAACGTAGAGGCTTAGATAAGCTGGAAGAAACAAAACACAGAAGGGAAAGGAAAAGTGCCTGTTTCCAGTTTCCAGCCACGAAGTGTCCGGGTTTGCTCTCTCCCTCCCTCCTTTCACCCTCCCCTCTCTCTCTTCTCTCCCCCTCTCTCTCTTCTCCCCCCCCTTTTGTGCCCACAATTCCAGCTCCGCATCAAATGGGATCCTGTTTTATCCTCTCTCCCTCCCTTTTTCCCGCACCCCAGGGCAGACATTGTGGGCTGACGTGTAGCTCACTCGAGGTGGGAGGGAAGGAAGGAGTGATAGTTCCCAGTGGTGGGAGACCCAATCTGATCCAGACCAGTGATCACAGGATGAGAACCTTTTAAAACCTTTGAAACGAAAGTGTTAATCTGAAGACTTTTCTCCCAGTGGGGCCAGTGCAAGGCATTTTCTCTCTCTATCTCTTGTGCTCTGTGTATCTGCCTCTCTATCTCTTTCTCTCGCTATGCTCTCTCTCTCTCTCTCTCTCTCTCTCTCTCTCTCATAGTCTCTGGATGTATGTGATGTCATGTATGTACTCTGACAATAAATCATTTATAAGTGAGTCTTATACTATTATACAAACGGGACATAGAAAGGAAAATCTTTAATCGCGAGTCAGCAAAAAAGAGGGTGAGAGACAAGGAGATTCAGTACCGCGATGTCCTAGCTCTATTTGAAGAATTTGGTCTCCCTGGTAACCCACCTGTTACTGCCCCTGTAGAAATAGCTTGTAGACCCCCGCCCTATACATATGTGGAGTCAAAAGGTGCCCCTGGCACCCCAGATGGGATCCTGGAGTCACGTCCCTTATATCCAGATATTGAGACACTGGGGTGTGACAAGAACCTCGGGAATAGGGACACATCAGACGAGGTACAGGCCCCTTTAATAAAAATAGAAGGGGGAGTAATAGATGTGGAGACCCCTCTGGAGTCCAAGAAAATAGAAAAGGAGTTAGAGATACAGAAATGGAACATGAAAAAGGTTCAGGTTAACATTAAAAACTTAAACAGAGATATTAATGTGCTGGGGCAGATCAGTGAGGATCAAAAAGAATTAATGGTAGGTGTATTGAAGGAAGTGGAAAAGATAACTACAACACTGTCAGGAGAAATTAAAGCTGAAGGAATGGTAATAGGAGTAAAGGACGAAAAGTGTAGTACAGATGAGGAAACGAGATACGATCCACCATGGGAGGAAAGTAAAAGGAAAAGACTCGGGAGGGAGAAAAATAGACATGCCTACCTGGACATAGTTAGGACAAAAGAGAAAGATGTGAAACAACTAAACTATGGCCGAAAAGATTATCTTAGAGATGAACATGACCAATATACCTTTGACCCTGAGACATTGGAAGCTGATAGGGACAGTGACAGTGACGAAGAAGAGTCAGAACAAGGTGGGATAAATAAATGCATGCCAAGAGTAAAGAAGGAGCAGAAATCCCCAAAATTGAGATATCGATGCCCATTACTGATCACGGGACGGGGAACTCAAAAATATTTACCCTGGTCACGAATGGACTTAGAGAGTTTAATGAAAAAACTACCTCCGTTGAGTAATGGGGCTAGTCCATGGATTTCTTGTTTTGAGCGAGAAACCTGCCAAGAACAATTAGCACTCGCAGATGTCAGAACTATCATGATAAAATTAAAGGCAGAAGGGGCCCTGAAGCAAATAGAGAGAATTGTAAGAAGCAGTAAATTGGGGGATGAAATAGAATTTAACCCACTTCGGAATAAATTTTGGGAAGCACTTAGAGAAACATTTCCTACACCCTATAGTTTGGATGCCTTGGTAACCCTTCAACTAAAGGAAGGAGAGACTGCACACGAGTATTTCACTCGAGCATGGGACTTATGGGAAACAGGGACTGGAGAAAGACCCGACCACAGCCCCTTAGGAAGGGCTCACTTTCGTAATGGGATAATAAACGGACTACCTGCTACGGTTCAAGCAAAATTAAGGGACATTGTGGGATTAGAGACAATGTCAGAGGATTTATGGAAAAGACACCTGACACATGCAATCAAACGACATCGTCAATCAGAGCATGCTAAGTCAGAAAGTGCGTCCCAGAAGGAGGTGGACAAAACAACCGATAAATTGGTGAGAGCCATAGAACATATAGGGGTTAAATTAGCGGCCCAACAGATAGTCCCACAGGTCATGGGGCCAGTGATAAATCCGGGACCCCAAGTAAGAAATGGTTGGGAAAGACAGCTAGGTTCAATGTATAGAGGGGAACATGCAGTATGCTGGTACTGCCAAAATCCTGGACACTACCAGCGGAACTGTCCGGAGGCTGGGAGAGCAAAGGGAAAAAGATTACCCTCTATTAGAGGCTATCGGGGGAGAGGAGGAAACTTAAGAGGACAAGCAAGGGGTAGGGGTGGACACATTGATGGGCCCTAGAGAATCGGGGGGTGGCAGAGTGATCAACAAGTCCAGGCACCTCAGTGTAATGACTATATGGAGGAAGGTGCTGAATTTGATTATTGACGGTGCCCAGGAGAATCAAAAATCACGCCTCCCTGGGAGCCACCAAAAATTTGGGGGACGGTAAATGGAGAAAAAATTGAATTTATGGTTGACACAGGGGCAGCAGTTACGACAGTGATTAAAAAAACCCCCAGGGAGCACATTTTCGGGCAAAACATTATCTACAATAGGATTCTCCGGGATAAGGGAAACACAGCCCTATACAGATAACATCGACATGACATTTGGACGACAAAGGGTTAAAACGCCTGTCCTGGTTGTGCCAAGTTTCCCCATTAATTTATTAGCAAGGGACATTCTTACCAAACTAGGAATAACCATACAATGTTCTGAGAAGGGCCTTCGGTTAACATACCCAGGGGATACAATAAGAAGGGGAGGACAGTTTATAGTAATGACCCCATCTAACGCTTCAGAAGACTCTGTGGAGGTTAGTATTTTCTGGAGTCGGCTACTGTATGATGAACCAGGCCCAGGGCTGATTAAACAGTTTTTTGAGTGGAGGGCCAGTATTCCTCGGTATGGGGATTACCATTATCCACTAGATCCTATGCATGTTACATTAAACTACACCATCCACCCGGACCAGGAATATGAGGAGAGGTGGGACTCTCTAAAAGAAGGGAAGACAGAAACGATACATTGTCCATTTATCTTTGTAGGTAAGGAGGGAATAGCTGCTATGGTTGTCATGACAGAAGAACAAATGGAGTGGTTCTGCTTAGGAGTAGAAAGTGTGCCTCATGTGACCTTGGGTATTGCCAAAGATCATCACGCTCGACAGCTGGGTCCGATGGTAAAGGAAGCGATAGGGTGTGAATACAGGCAGACAGAAATCCCGGGATATTCCACCTCGGAGGGAGGAAAATTTGTCAGACTGAATATTGAAGCATGGGACCAGGTAGTGAATGAGAAAGTAGAAAGAGACCGAGCCATAGAAGGAGAAAATATTGATCACAGAGACTCAGACAAATATCTTTCTAATCTGAGTCCACATATATGGACAACGGGGCTCTATGATGTGGGAGTAATAAAAGGAGAGGTATTTCTAGAATTGGCCAACCCCGGGCAGAAACCAATATGGAGAAAACAATACCGCTTGTCGCCCAGTCAGGAGGAGGGTATTAAAGGAACGATAGAAGGGTTAATGGAGTCAGGGGTTTTAAGGGCGGCACCTGACAGTATGTGGAACACGCCCATCATGCCTGTTCCCAAACAGGGTAGAAAAGACTGGAGGATGGTACACGACCTCCGGGAGATTAACTTGGCTACCAAGACCATCGGGAGACCAGTCCCAGACCCATATGTAGCACTTAGGGCTCTGAGTCCGGAGCACGAATACTATACTGTCATTGATCTGGCAAACGCATTCTTCTGCTTGAAATTAGCTGAGGAATGCCAAGACTGGTTCACTTTCACTTACCAAGCACATCGGTACACATACACTAGATTACCTCAGGGTTATAAGGACAGTCCAGGACTGTTCAATCAGGCCCTTAGCGAAATCCTAATGAAATTAAAGCTCCCGGAAGATGTTACACTGATTCAGTATGTAGACGACCTACTATTAGCAGGGAAAACGCCACATGAGTGCCTGACAGGGACAGCAGTTTTACTCAAGGGGTTAGGCGAGGCTGGATTTAAAGTAAAAAGGTCGAAATGTCAGATCGGAAGGAGGGTGGTAACTTTCCTAGGAAGACTCGTGGGTAAAAACGGTACGGCCATGTCTGAGGCACATAGAGAAAAGATACTAGGGTATCGAAAACCTACTACAGTACAGGTCATGCTTCCCCGGGCTCTGAGCCTAATTAAGGTGGCGGGCCATTCCCCAGATAACACAAAGGAAGGGAAGGGAAACACGGCGGCTGACAGGGCAGCCAAACAGGTTACTGGTTATCATGAACATATACAGGGGATGATTTTGAGGTCCCATAACAAAAAAAATGAATCTGAAACTAAGGAGACTTGTAGCAGATTGAATGACTACACAGATGAGAAGGGAGAGGGACCCCCACCGAATATTGAGCACCTAATAGAAATACAGGAAAAAGCTAGCCCAAGTGAGAAAGAGGAATGGATGAAACACGGTGCCACTCGACAGGAGATCAGCTATGAAAATCAGACAGTACATGTTTGGCGCTCCCCTATAGGTACGATAGTTGCCCCTCGTCAATTACTCCCGCTATTATTTGAAGAAGCACATGGACCGACTCACATTAGCGCCACCAAAACTTATAATACGCTTAAACAACATTGGTGGAATCCCCACTTACGCGAGCACATTGACAACTTTAGAGCTGAATGTACTATCTGCAACGGGCATAACCAAAGGATCACCTTACCCCACCCGCTTTTACGATTTCCAGTACCGACAGCCCCGTGGAAAGAGATCTATATTGACTATACAGATATGGGTACTGACCTTAGGACAAAGGAGGGTTACCGATATCTTTTAGTGGCAGTAGATAGGTTCTCACGATGGGTGGAGGCTATTCCAACAAAGAAAGAAGATGCGGATAGTGTAATAGGCTGGCTAACGCGAGAGTTAATACCCCGCTATGGAGTCCCCAGCAGGATATGCTCTGATAATGGGTCTCATTTTAAGAATGAGCTGATCCGACAGGTTGAAGAATACCTAGGGATCAAACATCGTTTTGGTAGTGTCTATAGGGCTGAGAGCCAGGGGTTAGTAGAAAGGGCAAACAGAACGATAAAATCTAAATTAGGGAAAGTTTTAGGGGGGACCAGGTTGAATTGGGTTGAGGCATTGCCATTAGTACTGATGTCTATGCGACAAGAGAAGGCCAAAGATACCTTCCTGTCACCGCATGAGATTCTAACGGGTCGACCCATGCCCGGTCCAAAGACTGATCCAGCATGGGTTAAGTTGTGGGAAGAAAGGGAAGTGGAACTGGATCATTATATGCAGATGCTGGGTAATATGGTTGCTTTAGTTTCACAACAGGTGGCGAATGCTAGTAAGGAGAACCCGGACACCGAAGGAGTTCCAGTAAAGGAGGGAGACCTGGTGTATATCCGTAAACCAGGTAAAGTACATTGGACTGAATTTAGGTGGTCTGGACCATACACTGTTACCGCCGTAACAGATAGGTCGGTAAGAATTGACAAACCAGGGGATCATAATTGGCATCATTTTGCCTACTGTTCCAAGGCAAAACAGCACGTAGCCAGCCTTGATAGAATTGATGAGACTCATGCAGACGATACCGGGGGCCCTATGGGCAGTACTACTAATGGGATGCCGGATAAGTCAGCAGAATAGCTCGGATTCTTGCGGGGCCAAAGTTATTCTAAAGGTAGACAAAGACAGGGATAACACCTTCCAGTTCGATCTATGCAGTATAATAGCGTGTGGTAAGAATGAGGCGTCCTGGAGAGGATATGATATTTACGTGTGTGCCTTTAAAATAGGATATCCTAAATGGGGTCTACATGTCTGTCCATCTTGGGGTGAGGTTTGGTGGTGGACAGGACCCGACACTAGATGGATAAGAAAACCCCTTAACAAAGGGTCCAGCAAACCTTATTATATTTTTTTCACTAAAATCTCCCTGATACGTGGTGCTGTGACCTATTCAATGAAAGGAGAGAATCCCCTGATTTTGACAGTAAAGGCGGGGCTGCGCAACCCGTGGAATATGAAGGGATGGAGCTCTAAGACATGCGAGGGGGGCACAGGGAGAGAACATGGTGTCGGAGACCTCTTCTATCTAATGATTGGAGTGTCTATTAGTGGAAAAGATCCTTGGGGAGTGGTGAGGTTCGACTTACAAACATACACAAAGGACATAATTAAACCCACTTCGAAAGAGGGGGAAGTGAGAAAATTCGACAGTACGAAGATGACCAGGGGAGAGAAGATAGCAATTGAGACAGGTATTGATGAGTCAAACTCCTGGATAGATCAGATGGGTAAATATGCGGACCAAGCAGGGTATGGGAACTGCTGGGTCTGTGCCCGAGGAAGGCCATTATTACGGATGAGCAGATCAATTTTTGAGGAGACAGATGCTATGGACTGCGCCTTGAACCTAATGTCAGAATCCAACCCACTGAATAGGTGTCTGATATGGGAACAGACGTTTCCCATAGCTCCGGCTAATGTAGCTCCCCCTGTCTTTAGATCCACAGGCATAACTAATGTTACTTGTTTTGCCAACAACAACACAGCAGCGCACGTTTTCCATGTGGGTTGGCTGCCCAGCGACTCGTGCAGGACTCATGTTGATCTCTCACATAGCAGTAGTGCAACCCGCTTGACCCAGGCTAGAGCGGATATTTGGTGGTTTTGTGGAGGAAGAGTGCTGTACAACTGGCTCCCCGCTAACTGGGATGGTCGGTGTGCTCTAGTAACCCTTAATGCGCCAGTGCTGATTGTCAAAAAGCAGGAGGGAGACGAGGATTCCCTAGAATTGCACCACACAGAGAGTTGGCTGTGGAGAAAAAGGAGGAGTGTTGGACTCTTGGGGCCGGGAGGAAGGAACCCTGATGGGGTATGGATTGATGCCATTGGCCAAGCCCGGAATATTCCGGACGAATTTAAATTAGCCGATGAGATTGCAGCTGGGTTTGAAAGTTTTCCTGTTTTTAGTGCAATTTTTCCCATCACTGTAAATAAAAATGTTAATAGGATCAACCTTATTCACTATAATGTCCAGCGCCTTGCAAATTTGACCAGGGACGTTGTTGAGGCAATACATCAACAACTGTCAGAAACTTCCCTTATGACACTTCAGAATAGGATAGCGATTGATATGGTCCTGGCAGAGAAAGGTGGAGTGTGTGCTATGTTTGGAGATCTATGCTGCACTTCTATCTCTAATAACACAGGGCCAGATGGATCACTCACTAAGGGGTTAACGAAACTTAGGGCATTGGCGAAAGAATTAAAAGCCCAGTCTGGAGTCTCCAATCCTGTTTTATCCTGGTTACAGGGAGTGTTTGGGAGATGGAGCACATTGTTAGGACACCTTTTGCTGGGTTTGTTCATTTCTGTATCAATTCTTATCATTTGTGGCTGTTGTTGTATTCCATGCATTCGAACGCTGGTCACGAGGACCATAGAGAGAGCCTTTGCTGACCGTGATGAACTGCCTCCGAAATATCAAGCTGTGCAGGCTGTGGAGCAAGACTATCTCACATTACAGGAGGCGGAGAAAGTTGCTGAGATCGTTCTGGAGTCTGAAGGGGAATGTGATGGGAAGGAGGGATTGTGAATTAGATTGTTACACATATAATTTTAACCTTGCTTGTAACCTAAATATTATAACCTTGATTGTAGAACAAATATTATAACATTGATTGTAACACAAACATTATTAATCAGATTGTAGAACAAGTATTATGAATTAGATTGTAGACCATATGTTAACTTGGGAATTTACTAATGTACGGGGGGTTAGCTAGTTTTTTGCTTGGGGGCAAATGGGATGAAACTTGTAAACGGGCAATGGGATCGGGGTGACGGATGGGGGGTGTACGCAAAGGAGGGTTGGGGGAGCCCTCGCTCACCAGCCGAACTACCCTGTGAACAGAACCCGTATAGAGCTTGGCAATAATAGGCGAACTAATGTAACGCGGTGGTAGCATAGTCAGGGCGAGATTGTCCTCTAAAGAGGACAAAGGAGGGATTGTAAGGTAAAACATCATGAGATGGGAATGTGTAAGGAGTTACCCTGTGCAGGGCTGTAACAAGAAGGGGAGGTGTCCTTGTACTCCTGTTAGGTAAAACATCATGAGATGGGAATGTGTAAGGAGTTACCCTGTACAGGGCTGTAACAAGATGTGAATGCATCCTTGTACTTACAAGATAAGAGAGACATTGATGGATTGAGAGGCAGGAAGCTAGCAGGGAAAGGATAGCAACAGTTTTAGTCATTGGACAAGTAATGATATGATGATGTTCTAAGCATGTATCCAAGGGTATAAAAAATCACCATTTTGCTGATAACGGCAGAATGCATTCTCCGACTAACATGTTTAGTTGCAAGTGTTACAATCCGGTAATAAAGAACAAAGAACCCTGATTTCGACTCAGTCTGGTGTTTGTCTCACTCATTCATGAACAAAGCAGACCTAACACTCCACAGCAGTTTACAGGACCATTATAGTGTTCTAAATCCTGTATCAAGCCTTTTGAAAAGCTTAAGCTGGAATTCTTTGTGCCCCTTGAAATTGCATTGTGCATTCCCAACAGATTTCTTCTGGAACCTGTCTCATCAAAGTACTCTCATGAGACTTCTGTAGGAGTTTCTGGCAACCACATCCTTCACGAAACTGACATTTGTGCTAGCCTCCAGCCCCATCCATTGGCATTTTTACACAGAAACGTCAAATTATTTTTTAAAAAAAATTAATATACTTACCTCCAGTGTGTCCCAATGTGGTTGTTTATTCAGGGGCACTTTTACACAGCCTTCCTGTGTTGCGGAGTTTGTCTGAGGGGGAACATCGTATTCATTAGGCCTGTTTCTTACAGAGTGTCTGTGGTCATTTTACACTGCAGCCACTCTGTAAAAATGTGCAGGGGTCCCAATGGAAAAATTACAAGATGAAATTTACATAATTAATTCTGTCTTGACATTTTTACACTGCCACCAGAGCAGAACATTTCCTGAAATGTTCTGCTCTTCAGCGACATGTATATCCCAATCAATTCCAAGTTCTTATAATTCAAAGTATTAATAGCAGCTGGTGAATGGAAATGTCAAATTGAGTGACTGCATGCCATCTTTTCTCCTGGCACATGCATCATTGCCTGACCAGGTTGCAGTTCTTAATAAATGAATAGAAATAATCACAGATTAGAGATCAGATGAGAGAAGGAAGCTGTACCTGCTCCATCATCCACAGCTGCTTAAGAAAGCAAGATTGTGGGGTGAGAAGATAGTGCAAGGTGAGAAAAGAGATTGAATTCAATGGACATAGATGAATTGCACATCATAATTCAATATTTTACAATGCTATTCAATGATTTGTCAATAGGACGCTGATGTAAAAAAACTTAAATCAGTTCATAAACATATCTAGCATGCAAGTAGGATTTCAAAACATTCCAAAAAAAGATTCCATCACATCACATGTAGTTTACCTTTCAAGTATTGTTTGTAAATTTTCACCATTACTGAAGTGGAAAGGCCACTTGAACCAATTATTTAAAAGCAGACATTCCATACTCTATCTCTGTAAGCTTTAGAACTTTAATCTTATGCAAAATTTCAAACACTTGTATCCATGGCAAGTTGGAACATTAGAAGCGTTTTTTCTCCAAAATAGTGCCTGCATTTCTTTTTAGATTTTCTTTTAAATGGCAGAGGAACTATCATTTCGGTTTCATGCTGGGTGATGTTTGTAACGACTATTGGCAGATTCATTGGCAGATTGTGACAAAGGTCAAAGTTTTTTTTTCATTCAAGGATGTGGATTTCAGAGGCTTAGCCAACACTTAACTACCAGTGAAAAGATGGCAGTGCGCTACCTTCTTGATTTGCTGTAGTTCTCGAGGTGTGGATATACCCACAATGCTATTAGGGAGAAAGTTCCACAGTGACAGTGAAGGAAGAATAATTTACTGGTGAAGATGTGTGGGCTTGATGGGCAGCATCCAGGTGAATGTGGTCCCATACTTTTGCTGGGCTTGTCCTCTTAACCAGTTGAGGTCGTGAGTTTGGATGGTGCTGTAAGTTTCAATACAAATTAAGATGTCCTAAAAGTAAAACTCATTACAGTGCAATATTTTTACATTTTAAAAAAACTTAGAGATAATTATTCAATCAAAAAATACAACATACAAGATGGCCATTTGATCTATCGTACTTTTTCCAAACTTGACCTGTAATTAGTTCCATTTGCCTGTCCTTTACTCATTGCCCAGACTTTTTTTTCACTTTAAATGCTTATCCATTTCTTTTTCAAAATCACACTTAATCTGCATCCATCACTCAGACCAGTCATTCTCAAGAGGGGCCATGCAGCACCCTTTGGAGCCACTGCTCATTTCAGGGGAGGAGAGGGAACGAAATAATATTTTTTGTTTTTTATGTAGTCAGTAGGAGGGAAGTATGGAAGAAACCAACTAAATTTGACTGCTTTATAGGGTCCATAAACTTTAAGTAGTCCTAAGGGGGCCATTGCCAAAAAAAGGTTGAAAATGGCTGAATCAGATAGTGCACTTTGGATCATAATTTACTTCATGAAAAATAAGTTTAAAAAAGTTTTTAAAAAAAAAGATGAAGAAAGCTGGTAACTTGCATCAATGATCAAAGAATTGTACAAGTATTCCCTGACACAACCATTGTGACTTACGGCCATCCGTACATATGACCAAGATGAAAAAAATATACATGTAAATATAAAAGTTACACTTTTGGGGCAAAGGTAGGGGCCTATCTATAGAAAATAGCATCTATGGCAGGGATGGCCAACCTCTCATGAGAGCTGGCCTTGGTGGCCGCCATGTTGTATCTGACAAATGATAAAACGGATACAGTGAATTTCCGACCTATGTCCATTTTGTGATATGACCGGTCGGTCAGAACGGTCAGTCGTAAGTTGATGACTACCTGTACTTCACATTTCCATTGGTTTTGTCGATTATCTAAAATCTGGTTGGGCCAAGAATATTACCTTGAGGAAATATTGCATCAATGCCCTGAGGTGAATAATTGGCTTTCGACAGCACAAGATTTTCATTTGAATGAAATATGACAAGTAATTAGAGAAATTTACTAACTTCAGTCAAGGCAACAATTTTTATCTCACATTAGCATCCCCATCCCCATTTCTCCTTTCCTCTAGCTCTGTCTCTTTTCCCTCTCTCCTTTCCTCCAGGTCTTCATTTACAGAGCCACCCTTTATTCGCCCCCCCCCGCCCCCATCAATTCTCACTTTTCCTGTCCTCTCCTCCTGTCGATGTCTAATCATCACCCTTTGTCTGTTGGACTGTGTTCCTTCCCCTGCTCCTTCTTTCCTTCTCCCCAGCCATTTAATCCAGGCTCCTGTCTACTTTTTTTTACTCATACCTTGAAGAAGGGCTCAGGTTCAAAACGTTAGCTATATCTTTACCTCCTATGAATGCTTCACGACTTGCTGAGTTGATCCAGTATTTCTGTGCTTTTCTTACAATTTGCAGACTTTTGCTTTCACTCAATTTTTATGACAAAACAATTAATGTTATTTGATGGGAAAAAAATTATGATTTTCTTTTGAGAGTTCTTACCAGTGAAAATTTTACTTTTGTTTGCACACAATTTTGGATCACAAAAGCTGAAGTAATAATCACATTCACTTTTAAGGGGTAAAAAGGCAAGCACCTTGCCTGATCTTGCTTGTAGAATACAGTAGTTCACATGCCAGAGTGAAGAATGCACCTTAGTAAATAAGATAAACTCAAATACAATTTCTAATTTGATACCCATTGTTAATCTTACAAGCAACAACTGGATAAAATTTCAACTTAACACGTATATTCACTCTTTCTAGGACCGAAGAGTGAGTTGCTGCATAGAAATGAGTTGACCAAAAAGCAAAACTGAGGAAAACAGTGTTTGTGCTAAATAGAAGAAACCAACAGACAGGTGCATTTTCAACTCAGAAAAAAAATTGTATTCCGAGAGACTGATAAGGCAATAATTACTTCAAAATATGGCCAAAATCTTAAGGATTAAAAAAACAACTGGTTGGCAATGGTGCTGATTGAGTAGTTTAAAAATTAACAGTATCTAAATGTAGTTGTGGAAGAAATGATAGAGAAATTTCAAAAGAACAAATTTGTGACCTTTATGGCAGAGAAAATGCAAACTTCCTATCAAAAGAAGAAAAATGGTGTTGGATCATGTGAATGTAATTTCAAGAAAAAGGGTCCCCAAAATAATTTTCTATTGTGAGATTAATTCTATATAAAGAAGCTGAATAAAAGTGAATTTTTGCAATAATCCTACATGAAGAAAGTTTAAATTTTAATTTATATTTTGTGTGTGATCAGTAAAGCTATGCTCAGAAAAATCTTGAAACATTTTCTCTCAAGGATATTAAAAAAAAATCAGATAGCAGAACACATTTCATAACCCGGCAAAATAAATTCCTTGTTATTGGCCATAAACCCATCCAGAAGAGTTAGAGGGAAACAAATATAAATGAAGTCTAATATATCATTACACTTTTGATTGTTTACTGTGAGAACCAAAATTATTTCTTAAGAGGATAACTGTTTCATCAAGGCAACCAAAGTTGTATATTATTTTAAACTACTCAAGTAACAACCAGAGGTTTGTGTTTTTAACCAATGTGGTTCTATTAAAATCCATTTTGATTCTTGAACTACATAAGTATAGACTGACAGCAGTACAATGCTACAATTCACAAAAAAACATGTATAAAATAAAGTCAGAAATTAACAAGAAATTCAATTCATTTTGCAAAGCTACTGAATATAACACTCTCTTTACATATAATTAATCAATAACATACATTTTCCTTTCTAATTTTCCTCTTGAAGGTAGTTTTTTTTATATATAGGTCAAATTTCTGAATTATTTAATTCAATTACTGTACCTTGCATACTTTTGTATTTTGTTTTCATATTTAGTAGGGCACTAAAAGCAATAAACACGTGTAAAAATAATATTACATGTGTCTTCATGGCAGCATATGAACAACACAAAATTCTTAAATGCAAATGCTTAACAAATAGAACTTAGCAAGTACTGCATTACATTGCAACAGGGTACAATATACTGTATGTATATACACATTTAACTAATTTTTTTACAAAAGTTTTTTTGTTCTTTTTTTCCACAAAATTTTAGTTATACAACAAACACTTAACAAAATATATTACTGTGAATAGCTTTTGAGAAATGTTACAGGTTATAGGTTCTGATGTTTTCTACGTCGTCTTGCAAAGCAAAAATAAAAAGCAGTCTGAAGCTGCAGAGGCTTAATCTTCAAAAAAAGATGCTGTAGACATCAAACTGGTCAGGATTCAAATTCCAAATACTATTCTGATTTATCACAATAAAGTTCTTTCAAAGTTTTGAGTTCCTCGATTAGCTGCTTGTTTTGGGTTTCCAGCACTGCAACACGGCTCTCCAAACACTTTACATATTCCTTTTTTCGACGTCGACATTCTTTGGCAGCCTCCCTGCAAACAGCAGAAGCAAAAAGGAACGAGAAAAACTTGATATGCTATGCAACATCAGGGCTTCTGGAACAATTCCAGCATTATAGGTCAAGATGATTTCTTCCCACCCTCCCAAACTCAGATGCTAGGTTAAAATTCAAAGCAAATTGGAGTACATTATACTCAAAAGTGTCCCTGTCCCAACTCCACCTGGTATTCCATGGAACTGCAACATCTCATGGGTCAGAGTTCAAAAAGTATGAAAGTGGCAGTTTGAAGTTGTTAATCTGTTTTATGGCAGTACAAGTCTTTTAGGGTCTTGAGCTCCTCGATAAGAGTCTTGTTTTGATTTTCAAGCACAGCGACTCGATTTTCAAGACACTTGACATATTCCTTCTTCTTTTTGCGACATTCACGAGCAGCCTCCCTGGAATTAACAGAAGGCACATCATAGCGACAGCCGATAAATGGCAGAAACCGACTAATCTGTACACTTTGTCTTTGTAATGCCATCCTTAGTGTGCCACTTGCGGATCCCCAGTCCTTGAGCTACGGTTGTACCAACCATATCAGAAGCTGCCGGCTTTGCTGAATCCCTTAAAACCCTCCAAAACTAAATCATATTTATGGGATTATTTGTAGCCAGCCAGTGTGAACCTCAGGAACGGAATGCAGTTGATCACCCCCATCGATCGACTTTTGACAGGAGACACATCACATCAAACTGAAGTGCTGCATTCAGGCGTAATTTTCTGTCTCGCTTGAAGTATTTAGCCACAGGAGTGAAACATTTATTTGAGCCACTGCTCCAGGAAGCATCACTTTGCTTTTAAGATCGTAACATATAAATATGAGCATATCATGCACAAAAATGAAAACAAACTACGTTGAATTTGTATCAGTCCAAACTTGCAGGCCAAAAAACAGATGTTCCAACAGCTATTTAAAACATGAACAAAAAGTGAGTGTGAAAATTCTGTCAGCCATTTTCTGAACCAATTTTAAAGAAACTAGTAGTTCAATACTCAGTATTATTTGTATTTTCTTCCAAGCTCACTTTTCACGAAAAACATGAAATGTTTTGAAGTGTATTCAAAGAATAGAATGTCTGAATTGCAAGGACAAAATAATGTTTATTCTAAGTTTATCTAATTGCTAATTTTAGCAAAAAAAAACCTCCCGCAAATCCATTGGCTAGTCCATAGCAATGCAACATTCAAAGTTTTGAGGCAACCTTTGCACTTTTCGAATTCTGATGCATGTAAAATAATCTGCCATATTTTCTGCTTGAGTACTTTTTTCTCTAAAATTAGCTAGATAAACCACAGTGAATTAACTCTTGACAAAGTGTTCTGAAAATAATTTAACAGCAGTCACTTTACAATAAAAATACTTGTCATCTACTCTCATAATGCAAACCTTAAAAAAAGCATTTACATATTAAAATGGCTGCATGTAATAAACACCCATAACATACACACACACACAGAGAAAAGCTAAAAATCAATTTAACAACCATGTATAATCAATTTTGTAAGTTAATAACAATAAAATGTTGAAAAGAAATTTAGATTTTTAATGAAAATCTGTTCCCCTTACCAACTTGTAAGCAAAGAGGAGAAAAAATACATATAGATAATCTTTAACTGAATCCAAATTTCTCCAGCCTTAATTGTGTTGCCAACTTTATATGGATGGTTTTTTTAAAAAATTTCAAACTAGTGCTTTCAAGTAGTTTTTATTGTCAACCTTCTTGTTACTATAACTTCAAACAATTTGATTCAAGAATTTTGTTTATCTTTTAAATCTGATTTTGTATAAATACAAGAATAGCAAGCCTAATGTGTGGCATTCCTTTGCACTTGTATGTTTAAGATATAGTTTTTGCACAATGGAAAACCTGCGATATATTTAAGCAGCAAATTAAGAGTCAGTCTGAAAAGCAGTTTCACGCACTTTCCTTGGAAGGCAAGCTCAAGATTTTCTTTCGCATACTCCGTGAACAGCAATACTTAAAGGGTTCAAGTTGCCTCCATCATTAACTGCACAATTATTGAAGAAATCATGTAGGAGAGAGGAAAAAAGAGCAATAACCATCAGCAAGCAGTAATCGATGAATAAGAATAAAGTAAAACCAGGGACATACCAGGGGTAGGGCATGCTATTGACTCACAGCTAGACTGCATGGCACATGCCCAGATTCAAACCACACACTGCTACATGAAGTGAGAAACAAATTTTTATATAGAAAAGTCATACAGATGCAAATTTACCTGCACAAGATATTTTTCTAAAATACAACATATGAATGCTATTTTAATGTTTCCACCAAATCAAATGGTCAGAAAAAGCAAAATATTTTTATTTTACAAAATTAAGCAGATGTCTGAGTTTTCATTAGTAAATTAAAATAGTACAACAAACAGAGAGCTTTTTAGTTACTGATCTCTGAAAAGGAATAAAAAGATGCATAAGCACACAACCAGGCACATTAAAAAAAATTCTCTCCCACATGCACACTATTGCTTGGCAGGGTTTTAAAAATACAACATTAAGTTTTAATTTTTAATTATCACCATCACTGCAAAGCAGAATGCATTACAGTCAGTAAAAAGAATAGCAAATTGTCACATTGAAAATCTGTTGCAAATTATGATCAGCACAATTTATTTCCAAATTTTACAATGAATTATATTTCCAGAAGTTCTACGCAAGAAATTAATTCCATCAATTGGAAAGTCAAGGAGAGAAATTCATACATTCGGAGTTCTACAGCAGAAACCTCTTCGGTCCAATTTGTCTCTACCACACCCAAAGCAATTCCATTTGTTGGTGTTTGCCCCATATCCCTCCAAATCATCTTTAGTAAATGCAGAGCTGGATATTGGATATTAACTGTATTCATTTTCCAAATATTTGATTCCACTGAAATCAACTCAAGCAAACTTGTGAAGGACAGAATAACCCCTCAGCCACCATTTTGACATGCATCTTGTATAAAAGACCAAAGAAGAAAATACCTCTGCAAACCTCAAAATAAGTCACCTATGATGTTGGAAAAGGCACCAAATGAATCATATATCTTGATCTTAAGGAGGGAATGATAAATGAATGCCAGGATCAAGTCAAAAGCATAGAGTATTGGAGTGAAAAAGAAACATATCATGGCAAAGTTTTTAATTCACTCACAGTAATCTTAAAAATTAAACTCTTCATTGATATTGTGTCAAAGACTTTGATAGCAAATTTTAAAAAGCCTGAAAATGTACATTAGAAATTTCTTGAAGAGATAATAAATTATTTTTAAATAAAGCACCTCATTTGCTCCACATGCCCTTATTTCAAGTAATGAAAGATTTTTGAAAACTTACCTATTTTTCATTAGCCTGAGCTCTCGTTTACGTGTTGCCTCTTCTGCAAGCTGTTGTGGACTATGCAATGTTCCTGGTGAAGTTGCCATTACTACACCCTGAGGTAGGGTAGTAGTTGGTGTCCGGATTTGGTAAGTTGGCATATCTCCAGTTGCAGCTGAATGAAAAAAAAATTGGATATTGATTTGTTTTAATTTTAATATACAAGTGACTAACATCCTTGTAATTTTATATGCATGCATATATGAAATTGTTTTTATAACTTAATATTATGCACATGTGCAATTATACTTCAATGGTGAAACATAGTATTTATTACCTACATTTTCTCCCTTTGCTATTTCCAACAACCCGATCTAACAATGTCCAAGAGCACCCTGAATTCTTAAACTCGAGCGTTCTGGTGAGTTCAAGACTGGTCTTCCAAGGAAGACCTTCCACTGCTGATGACAGGAGATTCTCATCATAATGAAGAAAAATCCCCAAATGTATTTCTGACAGATCAGAAGCACTCTTTACAAAGCAGGTGTGGATGTGTCAATGACGACTGTCTGCAGAAGACCATGAAAAGAAATATAGAGGCTACACTGCAAGAATCAAACCATGGCAAAGGTGGTATGCTTTGGATCTTGGGCAGTTTCTTTACACCACCACACTTTGCTCTTGCATCTCTTGAGTCCCTCACTGGTCTGCTGCCTTGACCGCTTTCCCTTGGGCTCAGTTCTGTGTCTCCTTCCCAAACAGGGGGTGGTTTCCCCCTTTCCTGGTGCTCTGTGCCAGTCCTCTGCTTCCCCAGAGTCTGCAACCCCTCAAGGATGCAGGTGAACATAGGGGTCACTATCTTGGATCCAGAATTCAGACACCATGTTTGCAGGATTTTAAAATAAACCACCATCAGTGACTTTAACAGGCCGTTTAAAGCGTGTACGGAGCAGTTAGTAGTCAGACTGGGCAGTAGAACCCTGTGCATGATCTCTGTGTCTCCTCTATTCGCTCTTCACGTGTCTGCACCAGCGTTGCCGTGGCAGCAGCTCCTGCAGCTATCCGTGATGTCACTAACCAAGTCAGCTTTGACCTGAAGTATTAACTTTGCATATTCTGTAAGACGTGTTGAGATTTTTCAGCTTTTTTCTTCTTTTAATTTTGGGGTTGTAGCCTTTTCAGTCTCAGTAGTTTTGGATTAACCTTGAAGGAATGTTTTCTATAGTTGCAAAACATGAGGCCCAGCCACAAATGCAATGCCCTTACCTGTTTTCAAATCTGTAGTCTTTCATTCAAATCTTTTCTGAATGAAAAACACGGTTTCAAAAATTAAGTCTGAAAATATCCAGTCAAAGCTTAAATGCCAGGGCACCATCTCTGATGTTATCATAAATCTTTAACTTTGTATTATAGTCTGCAATTTGAAATAAGCTATGATCATTCAGAATTATATTGGTAACACTGAACTTTTGCATCCACCTTCCCAAAAGAAGGAGCTATCATAATTTAGGAAATTTTCAGATAAGAAAATAGGAGTGAAAAAAAATTAAAGGAATTCAGACTTTTTGAAAGTGTGAGTGCAATATTTCCTGGCTGTTAAGGAAAGCAAGTGGAAAAAACAGGAGATTTTGATCATCATTTTCCAATCCTTTCCAGGCTCAGGCAGAATTAATAAGGGAAGTGTGCTTTTTGGAGCTAATAGTAAATTTCGGAAAATAAAACGCCCATTGTAAGACAAACCAAGAGAAATTGACAAACTGGGCCAGCCCCACAAAACAGTAAAGAGTCATCAACAGATGTTATAGTGACTGAAACAACAATTGCAATGTGCTCTCACAGAGGTCTCTTGCTTTATATCAAGGATTTTGACTTAAATGTATGAACCAAAATTAAACTATGTTTAGATCACTTTTTAACAATTGGCTGTGTGGATGAAAGTGAAGAAAGCTGAAAATTCCAGTGCAATATTAGGTTGGGAGAAGAGCGGCAGGAAAGACTTTGGAACTCACTGTACTTTTTGCCAATTGAAATTTATTTTTCTGAAGTATTGTCAATCTATTGTATAATTGTATTTTTTCAAAGACTTGCATGCAACTTACAAGAGCATGCACTAAGTGAGAATTGTTGAGGTACTGTTCTGAGAATGATTTTTGTTCACTCATGGGAGCAACTGTAAAAAGACTTGTGTTGTATTGATTCCTTCAAGTGCAATCTAAAAACAAAATTAAAATATCAAAATTCTATAATTAAGCATTTTTGTCAATTATAACAGAATTCATTTTCAAACTTCTTGTCATTGCATACCTGAATGATTTTCTGCATAATATTTTGTTATTTGATGATCAATGAATAATATGAAGAAGCTGGCCAGAATGAAAGGCTAGTAAGCTGCCAGGAGTGAACTCTGATAGCTGGAGGTTACAGAGACAATCCTCAACATTTGATTAGTGTGGTGGAGGTGAAGGAAAACAGGACTTTCTGCACTGAAGATGGTGGCAGGAAAGATTGAGCCAATGCAGGATTTGCTCAAAAGCAGCAGTAAATATTCCTGTTTCTTTTCAGGCATGGAAAAACAGTACTTAAAATTTTTTTCTTATAAAAGTTGCCAGTACCCAATCACAAACAAACTGCTGTATTTCTCAAGTTCTTGAAAATTCAACTCATCAAAATTAAAATTCTTCTAAAAAGGGGGAAAATTCTTTTGGCAAAATGGCAAACTTCCACCTCATTCAAAGTAATTCCACTGCCAAACACCTCTTCCCCTCTCCTCCTCTTTTGGCATTTCAGAGAGACCATTCCTACTTCCTTTCACACTTGCACTTTCCTTTACAACTGTAGGCAGTGCAACAGTTATTCTTTCACTTTTCCCCTTCCCACCATCCAGGGACCCAAACTGTTCCAGGTGAAATGACGATTCCAATCTAGTGATCTGCATTCAGTGATAACATACAGTCTCTTCCACATTGTAAAAACCAAACAGACTGGCGATCACCTTATGAAACCTCTGTGTTCAGTACACAGGGGTGATAAAGGTTTCAGTTGTCTTCAACTTTAATTCTTTATCCCTCTCCACCTCTGACCAATCATATTGTCACAATGACATTCAATGCAAACTTGCAGAGCAGCAACTCCATTCCCACCTGGGCACTTGGCAGCATTCTGGATTCAATAAGTTCAACATCTTCATATAACTCCATTTCTTAGTCTTAGAACATAGAAATCTACAGCACAGTACAGGTTCCTCGACCCAGTGTTGTGCCAACCCAATAACCTATTCCAACATCTGCCTAGAATATTCCCACTCCATAACCCTCCATTTTTTCTCAGCTCCAACCTCTTTGTCTCTAAAAATATCTGAAGGTAACTACTACCACTATTGTTGCCATCAACATATTCCATGCATTCACCACTCTCTGTGTGACAAGTTTACCTCTTACATCCACCCTATACTCACTTCCAAGCACCTGAAAACTATAGCCCTCGTGTTAGCCATTTCAGCCCTGGGAAAAAGCCTCTCACCATCCAGGTCTTATCCAACAGCTTGCCCATCACTAAAGCAAAACTAACCGCTCTACAATTTATTGGGTTACCTCTACTCCCTTTCTTGAACAGGGAACAACATTTGCAATCTTCCAATGCTCCTGTCCTTCTCCCATCCCTCATGATGATGCAAAGATCATCACTAGTGATTCAGCAATCTCTTTGCTTGCTTCTCACAGTAGGCTTGGATAAATCTTGTCTGGTCCTGGTGACTTATCAAACTTCATGCTTTTCAAAAGCTTCAACACATCCTCTTTCTTCGTGTCAATATGCTCAAGCTTTTCCCATTTTAAATCATTCTCACAATTGCCACGGTCTGGTCCTCTGGTGAATTCAGAAGCAAAGTATTCATTAAGGACCTCTGTTACCTCCTCTGAATCTTTGCACACATTTTCACTATCAATGGATATCGATCTTGCATCATATGGCACATCGTCTTGTTCTTCACATACTTGTGGAATGCCTTGGGGTTTTCCTTAATCCTTTGCACCAAGGGCTTCTCATGGCCCCTTCTTGCTCACAAGTTCTTTCTTAAGCTCCATCAGTTCACAACTTCTTAAACTTCTTGTAAGCTTTTCTTTTCTTCTTTACTAGAGTTTCTTTATCCCTTTAAAACCATTGTTATTTTACCTTACCATCCTTCTCAGTCTCAAAACCCGTGCAGAGCATCATACAAATGTTCTCTGAACATTTGCCCCATTTATCCCCTACATTTCACAGAGTACATCTGCTCCCAATTTATGGTCCCAAGCTCATGCCTAACAGCATCATATTTTCCCCTTTTTCCATTAAA
The DNA here is from genome assembly GCF_036971445.1 of Narcine bancroftii. Classification (NCBI taxonomy): domain Eukaryota; kingdom Metazoa; phylum Chordata; class Chondrichthyes; order Torpediniformes; family Narcinidae; genus Narcine; species Narcine bancroftii. Next base: position 441,734,577 of record NC_091469.1, read on the forward strand.
TATTTTCACCAGTGGTCTTTTCCTGCCCTCTGAAATGTTTGACCACTGAGAAATCTGACACCTGATATCAATTCAAGCATAGCCTCTCCTTTAGTTGATCAATTCTCGTTGACCTATGTTAGGTCTGCTTTGTTCATGAATGAGTGAGTCAAACACCAGACTGAGTCGAAATCAAGGTTCTTTGTTCTTTATTGCCGGATTGTAACACTTGCAACTAACAGTGTTAGTTGGAGAAGGCACATTCTGCCATTATCAGCAAGTGGTGTTTTTTATATACCTTAGGATACGTACTTAGTAAATTATCATACCATGACATTGTCCAATGAATAAACTGTTGCTATCCTTCTCTGCTAGTTTCCTGCACATCAATTTGTCATCCCCACTCTTATCTTGAGAGTACAAGGTCACAACTGCATCTTGTTATGGCCCAGCACTGGGTGACTCCTTCTACATTCCCAGCTCATGATGTTTTTACCTAACACCTATCCACAAAACCTTCCTGAAAACACTTTAACAAATTCCATTCCATCCAATCAAGTAAAATAGAGCATTATGGGTGAGGTAGGGAAGGTTTCATTTGTTGAGTAGTGTTTTATTATATAGGTTGGCACAATATCATGGACTGAAGCGTCTGTACTGGGCTGTAATGTTCCATGATCTGTGTTCAATGTCTTTGTCTTAAGATGGTGCTAATCAATACTGGTAAAGTTAAAATCAGGTATCACAACAACCTTATTATTTTTGGATCTTTCTAGATTCTGCCTCCAGATCTGCTCTTCAATGTATCTTTTACTATTGGGGGGTGGGGTCTGTTACTAATGGGGGCTGGGTCTATAATACACCCCCAGTGGGGTTATTGCCCCCTTCCTGTTCTTCCCTTCTTAGCCACAGGACCAGACTCAGTGCCAGAGACCTGATTGCCGTGGCTTGACCCTGGTAGGTCGTCTCACCCCAACAGTATCCAAAATGGTATACAGTGTGGCCCCATTATAATGCGATTGTTTGGGTTCATAAAATCTCATCACGAAAAAAGAAGGGTTGCATCAAATCGGGGTTTCAATAAATCCCTGTCCGGGAGCCTGACGCCCCCACTCCTGCCGGGACCAGGAGACCAAAGCCCAAGTCTGATGACTCATGGCATTATATCTGAATCCATGTTAAATCGTGGCATGTAAAATCAGGGTTTCTTTGTACTTGTTATTGAGTTGAATGATCACAGGGTGAGGTAGAGAATTAGGCAATTGATATACAAGTCAATACAATGTGTTGTGAAACTGTAGAACAAAAAATGCACTTGAACAGATGGGTTAAGGAGGTGTGTCTATTTTAATGCAAGAAGTTTTAGGAATAGGGCAGATGAACTCAGTGCATAGGACAATGGATGGAACTATGATGTTATGGCCATTACAGAAACTTAGCTGTCTTGTGAGCAGGAACGGCTTCTGAACATGTCAGGCTATAGATGTTTCAAAAAGGAATAGGAGGGAGGTAAAAAAAAGGTGGGGAAGTGGCATTGCCGATCAGTGATACTCTCATGGCTGCAGAAAAGGGCAAAATATTGGAGGGATTGTCTTCTGAATTAGTGTAAATAGAAATCAAGGAGGTTAACTGCAAAGTTGATGAAGGAAAGGCTGTGGATGTTGTCTACATGGACTTTAGTAAGACCTTTGACAAGGTCCCACATGGGATGTCCGTCAGGAAAGTTCAGATGCTTGATATTCATGATGAAGTAGTGAAGATGATTCGACAATAGCTGGATGGGAGAAACCAAGTAGTAGTGGTGGATGATTGCTTTTCTGACTGGAGGCCTGTGACTAAGGTAAGCCTCAGGAATCAGTGCTGGGCCAATTGTTGTTTGTCATCTATATCGATGGTCTGAATGTTAATGTGGTAAATTGGATCAGCAAGTTTGCAGATGACTGATTGGAGGCGTTGTGGGCAGTGAAGAAGGTTTACAAAGATTGCAGATGGATCTGGATCAGCTGGAAAAACGGGCTGAAAAATGTCAAATAGAATTTAATGCAAACAAGTGTATTTTGTATTTTGGAATGGTAGGGAAAGTAGTGCCACGTGTAGATAGGGATGTAATTGAGACCTTTTGGCTTGTTAGCCTTCATAAATCAAAGTATGGAGTATAGGGCTTGGGAAGTAAAGTTGTATAAGATATTGGTGAGGCGAAATTTGGAGTATTGTGTGCAGTTTTGGACACCTAACTACAGAAAAGATATTAAAATAGAAAGAGTGCAGAAGATTTACTCGGATGTTACCTACACTCTAAGGAACTGAGTTACAGGAAAAGGTTAAACAGGTTAGGATTTTATTCTCCGGAAAGTAGAAAAATGAGGGGAGATTTGATAGAGACATTTAAAATTATGAGGGGGATAGACAGAGTAAATATAGATAGGCCTTTTCCACTGAGGGTAGATGAGATACAAACCAGAGGACATGAGTTAAGAGTGAAAGGGGAAATATTTAGGAGTAACGTCTTCACATAGAGACTGGTGGAAGTGTGGAATGATCTGCCAGCTGAGATGTGAATGTGGGCTCAATTTTAACATTTAAGAAGAATTTGGACAAGTACTTGGATGGGAGAAGTATTGACTGATTATCAACACAGGCACACACCAAGGATGCGTGCTTAGCCCACTGCTCTACTCATTTTACATCCATGACTGCAATGCTGTCTACAAATTTGCACATGTTGTCAGCAGAATCACAACGTACAAGAGAAAGATAGATCAGCTCTTTGAATGGGGTCACACCAACAACCTTGTGCTCAATGTTAGCAAAACCAAGGAGATGATTGTGGACTTCAGGAGGAAGTCAGTGGAACACGACCCAGTCCTCATCTAGGCCTCAGTCGTGGAGAGGATCAAGAACTTCAAATTCCTGCGTGTCAACATCTCCAAAGATCTGTCCTGGAGCCTCCATATTGATTCAATCACAAAGAAGGCTCGCCAGCAGCTAAACCTTGTGAGGGGTCCAAGGAGATTCAGTGCATCACCCAAGACTTTCGAAAATGTCTACAACTGTACCGTGCAGAGCATTCTGGCTGGTTGCATCACTGTCTGGCATGGAGGCACCAAATCTCAGGACAAGAAAAAACTCGAGGATTGTTAACTTGGCCTGTGACGCCGTAGGCATCAGACTTCACTCCATCGAGGACATCTACATGAGGCAGTGTCTTAAGAAAGCAGTCTCTATCCTCAAAGACCCCCACCACCCATACCATGCCCTCTTCACTCTGCTACCACCAGGAAAAAGGTACAGGTGCCTAAAGACAAGCAATCAGTGGCACAAGGGCAGCTGCTCCCCCGCTGCTATAAACTTCTTGAATAATAAATTAACAAGACATTGTCTTACTTTACGTGCACTCTTATTTTCATATTAAATGTTGTAAGATGGTTTATAATATGAATGTTTGCCCTATGATGCTGCCACAAAACATTGAATTTAATAACTTGTTCATGACAATAAATTGATTTTGGACTGGGTGCAGATCCATTGGACTAAGCAAAAAAAAATGGTTCAGCACAGACTAGAAGGGCCGAATGGGGCTGTTTCTGTGTTGTAGAATTCTATGGTTCTATCACACCAGTTTTCATTCCAATGCCAAATTAGTTTAAACCCTTGCCAACAGCTTTTTTTTAAATATTTTATTTATTATAAAACCACCTAAACCTATCACAATATTTCATCTTAATCCAAATACATGTGGTATTTTAATATAAAAAATAAAGTTAAAAAAATACACAAGAAAGTAAAACCTCCTCTAAATTCATCCCACTCCCCTCCCCCAACCCCCTACAAACTTAAAAAAAAAGAGAAAAAGAAGAAGGAACAAGAAAATCACAACAGGAGTACTTCACTTTCCAATGCTTTTAAACTTATGTTGCAGCGACTACTCTGGTACACATACACAGGTTTAGTCAGCAAAGACTGTTTATTCGAGTTTGCTTCCTCCTTTTGTATCTCTCCCAGTCTGGGGTCCATGAGGTCAGGAGTGATGTCACCACCACTAATCTGCAGGGCTGGTGTGTAGAAAGAGGCACAATGGTCCAGTGTGCCGCTACTTTACTCACAGTGCCGTGTGCACGCGGTTTCTTGCCCAGGTGAGTGAGCAGCGAACCGGCTCACAGCTCTACGTGTCCGCTCAGCGAGCTGCCCCGGCGACAGTTCGTAATACTGCACCTGTCCAAAGTATACACAACCCCTTCCCTCTTTACCACGTGGAAAGGGCCATCATACGGCTGATGCAATGGTGTTCCTGGGGCCTGTCTGCGCACAAACACAAAGTCGAGGAGAGGTGGAGGAGGCACATGCTGCTTAGAGGTTCAATGCCAGTTGTATGGAATGGGTTTCCTTACTGCAACGTTGTGACAAAGATACTGAAGCACTTCCAGGTCAGAGAAGCAGGAGTTAGATGAGAAGTGAGAGAACAGAGAGAACTGAACCATTAACCATCTCCGCAGATGATGCCGGCCTATCTTCCTTCAGGTTATAGAGGTGCTTTGGTGTGCCGCTGATATTTGGAAGTTTGGCAGGGGGTACACGTCCAGGCCCATTGCACACATCTTTCTTAAGTCCATACCATACGTATTTAGTTCCCATGAGCTTGACAGTTGTTCTGATGGAGGGATGAGACAAGTTGTGAACTTTGTCAAAAAGACGTCATCTTCCAGATGCTGGAAACACCAGCCTGGGGTAGCCTAAAGACATGTCACAGAGTTGGCCTGCCTAGTTGTGTTGCCACCTGTTGTATGTCCAAGTTTGCAGTATTGTATGCCTGAACATTGGGATCCATGGCCTGTGCACTGGCCAAGTCAGAGATATCGATACCACCCTGGATATGATGCACTGTCAGTCTGGATAGCATGTCAGCGACCAGACTGCTTTTTCCTAAGACATGATGCACGTCCATTGTAAATTCAGAAATGTACAACAAGTGGTGCTGCTGCCTGGCCAACCACGGGTCCGATATTTTGCTAAAGACAGAAGTGAGTGGTGAAATGGCGGACCTTCAAAACATTTCGGAAGTGTTGTGTGACAGCTTTCGATCAAATGTGCTGTATTTCATTTCCGATTGCTGTAGGTGGCAGATAAAGAAAGCTAGGGGTTAGCAATGGCAATTGACAGACTGTTCAAGAACTGTGCCCACCATTGTGTCTGAGGCATCAGTGGTGAGTGCCAGGGTGGCGGTGGGATTAGGATGCACAAGCATTGCTGTGTTGGCCAGAGTGTCTTTGGCGGTTGTGAACGCAAGCTCTGCCTCTGTGGTCCAAGTAACTTCCTTGCGATTTGTGGTGAGGAGCTGAAACAGTGGTCGAAGAAAATCAGCGGCTGCAGAATGAAACGGTGATAGAAGTTCACCATTCCCAAGAACTTCTACAGTCTTTTAACTGTGATAGGTTTGGGAAAAGCATCACTGTGTCCACTTTGGCGGATAAGGAAAAGACACCTTCAGCCGTGATCTTGTGCCCAGGAAATTGATGGATGACCTGCCAAATTGGCATTTGCTAGGGTTAATGGCAAGTCCAAATTCATCCAGCTGTTGGAAAGGCAGCGTAAGTGCAGGTGGTGATCTTGCTCATTTTGACTGGCAGTGAGGATGTCATCTAAGTATATGTAAGTGAATTCTAAATCCCTGGCCAAAGTGTCCATAAGCTGCTGGAATGTTTCAGCGGCATTCTTTTTTTTAAATTTTTTTATTTTTCACACTATAAACCATATTGACCAAGATACATAGACATTTTTCTTCTTAAATATATACAGTGTCATTTTCTCCCCCTTTTCCCCCCTCCCTTCCCTCCCTCCCTTTCCCATTTATTTAAAGTTCAATCTATAAGATACATTAAACCCGTTAAACAATGTTGTCACTTAATAAAAATAAACAAGAAATTTTACTGAGTCAGTTCTTTTCATTATCTTCTCCTTCTGTCATTTTAGGTGGTGGAAGTCCACGGTAGGATTTCTCTATTGTGTTTTGTGTATGGCTCCCATGTTTGTTCAAATATTGTAATGTTATTTCTTAAATTATATGTTAATTTTTCTAATGGAATACATTTATTCATTTCTATATACCATTGTTGTATTCTCAAGTTGTCTTCTAATTTCCAGGTTGACATAATACATTTTTTTGCTACAGCTAGGGCTCTCATAATAAATCTTTTTTGTGCTCCATCCAAATCGAGTCCAAATTCTTTGTTTTTTATATTACTTTGGAGGAAGATCTCTGGGTTTTTTGGTATATTGCTTTTTGTGATTTTATTTAATATCTGGTTTAGATCTTCCCAAAATTTTTCCACTTTCTCACATGTACAAATTGCTTGAATTGTTGTTCCCGTTTCCTTTTTACGGTGAAAACATCTGTCTGATACTGTTGGGTCCCATTTATTTAACTTTTGAGGTGTGATGTATAGCCTGTGCATCCAGTTATATTGTATCATGCGTAACCTTGTGTTTATTGTATTTCTCATAGTTCCGGAGCATAGCTTCTCCCATGTTTCATTCTTTATCTTTATGTTTAGATCTTGTTCCCATTTTTGTTTAGGTTTACCATTTGTTTCCTCGTTCTCCTTTTCTTGCAGTTTGATGTACATGTTTGTTACAAATTTTTTGATTATCATTGTGTCTGTAATCACATATTCAAAATTGCTTCCTTCTGGTAACTTCAGACTGTTTGCCAATTTGTCCTTCAAGTAGGTTTTCAGTTGGTAGTATACAAACATTGTATCGTGAGTTATATTATATTTATCCTTCATTTGTTCAAAGGATAATAATTTATTTCCCAAAAAACAATTTTCTATTCTTTTGATCCCCTTTCTCTCCCATTCTCTAAAGGAAAGGTTATCTATTGTAAAAGGGATTCGCTGATTTTGCGTCAATATTAGTTTTGGTAGTTGGTAATTTGTTTTATTCCTTTCTACATGAATCTTCTTCCAAATGTTGAGCAGATGATTCAATACCGGTGAATTCCTACATTGTACCAATTTTTCATCCCATTTATATAGTATATGTTCAGGTATCTTCTCCCCTATTTTATCTAGTTCTAATCTGGTCCAATCTGGTTTTTCCCTTGTTTGACAAAAATCTGATAAGTATCTTAATTGTGCGGCTCTATAATAATTTTTAAAGCTTGGTAGTTGTAAGCCTCCTTGTTTGTATCATTCTGTTAATTTATCTAGTGCTATCCTTGGTTTCCCCACTTTCCATAAAAATTTCCTTATTATTTTCTTTAACTCCTTGAAGAATTTCTCTGTTAGCGTATTGGTAATGACTGAAATAGGTATTGTATCCTTGGGAAAATGTTCATTTTAATACAGTTTATCCTTCCTATCAGTGTTAGTGGTAAGTCTTTCGAATGCTCTAAGTCGTCTTGTAATTTCTTCATTAATGGATGGTAATTGAGTTTATATAGATGGCCGAGGTTTTTATTTAGTTGTATACCTAGGTATCGCATTGCTTGCGTTTGATTCTTTCTTGAACTTTGAGAAATCCACATTATTCATTGGCATTGCTTCACTTTTATTTGCATTGATCTTGTACCCTGACACTTCTCCATATTCCTTCAATTTCCTATGAAATTCTTTTATTGATATTTCTGGTTCTGTTAAGAATATTATAACGTCATCAGCAAATAGACTGATTTTATATTCCTTCTCTTTTATTTTTATCCCTTTTATTTTATTTTCTGTTCTTATCAGTTCTGCTAGTGGTTCTATAGCTAACGCGAACAGGGAGATAGTGGACATCCCTGCCTTGTTGATCTGCTTAAGTTAAATTGTTTTAATATATATCCATTTACTGTCACTTTCGCCAATGGCCCCTTATATAATGCTTTAATCCAATATATTTCTCTGGTAGGCTGAATTTTTGTAGGACTTTGAATAAATAATTCCATTCTACTCTGTCAAAGGCCTTCTCTGCGTCTAAAGCAACCGCTACTGTTGGAGTTTTATTTCCTTCTACTGCATGAATTAAGTTAATAAATTTACAGATATTTTCTGTTGTTCGTCTTTTGTTAATAAATCCAGTTTGGTCTAGATTTACTATTTTTGGTACATAGTCGGCTAATCTGTTTGCTAATAGTTTAGCTATTATCTTATAATCTGTGTTAAGTAAAGATATTGGTCTATATGACGCTGGTGCAAGTGGATTTTTCCCTGTCTTTGGTATTACTGTAATTATTGTTGTTTTGCATGAATCAGGTATACTTTGAGTTTTATCAATCTAGTTGATTACTTCCATAAGGGGAGGAATTAATAAGTCTTTAAATGTTTTATAGAATTCTATTGGGAATCCAACCTCTCCTGGTGTTTTATTGTTCGGTAGTTTTTTTTAAATCTCCTGTAATTCTTCTATTTTAAATGGTTTTATTAATTTATTTTGCTCCTCTGTTTGTAATTTTGGTAGTTCACTTTTAGTTAGAAATTCCTCTATTTTGTCTTCTTTCCCTTCGTTTTCAGTTTGATATAATTGCTCATAGAATTCCCTGAAGTTTTCATTGATCTCCTTTGGATTATATGTAATTTGTTTGTCCTTTTTCCTTAATGCCAATACCATTCTTTTAGTTTGTTCTGTCTTAAGCTGCCACTCTAGAATTTTGTGCGCTTTTTCTTCTAGCTCATAATATTTCTGTTTTGTCTTCATTATGTTCTTCTCTACCTTATATGTTTGTAGTGTTTCATATTTTATTTTTTTATCTGTCAGTTCTCTTCTTTTCGTTGTATCTTCCTTTATTGCTAATTCTTTTTCTATATTTGTTATTTCCCTTTCCAACTGTTCTGTTTCCCGATTGTAGTCCTTCTTCATCTTAGTTACATAACTTATTATTTGCCCTCTGATTAACGCTTTTATTGCGTCCCAGAGTATAAATTTATCTTTCACTGATTCCGTATTTATTTCAAAGTACATTTTAACTTGTCGTTCAATTAATTCTCTAAAATCTTGTCTTTTAAGTAGCATGGAGTTTAATCTCCATCTATACATTCTTGGTGGGATGTCCTCTAGCTCTATTGCCAATATCAGGGGCGAGTGCTCTGATAATAGTCTAGCTTTATATTCCGTTTTCCTAACTCTCCCTTGAATGTGGGCTGATAACAGGAATAGGTCTATCCTTGAGTATGTTTTATGTCTGCCCGAATAATATGAATATTCCTTTTCCTTTGGGTGTTGTTTCCTCCATATATCCAAAAGTTGCATTTCTTGCATCGATTTAATTATAAATTTGGTTACTTTGTTCTTTCTGTTAGTTTTTTTTCCAGTTTTATCCATGTCTGAGTCCAAATTAAGGTTAAAATCCCCTCCTATTAGTATGTTCCCTTGCGTGTCTGCTATCTTCAAAAATATATCTTGCATAAATTTTTGATCTTCTTCATTAGGTGAATATACATTGAGCAAATTCCAAAATTCTGAATATATCTGACATTTTATCATTACATATCTCCCTGCTGGATCTATTATTTCCTCTTCTATTTTGATTGGTACATTTTTATTGATTAATATAGCTACTCCTTTGGCTTTTGAATTATATGATGCTGCTGTTACATGTCCTATCCAATCTCTCTTTAATTTCTTGTGTTCCACTTCAGTTAGATGTGTTTCTTGTATGAATGCTATATCAATTTTTTTCTTTTTTCAGTAAATTTAAGTTTCTTCCTTTTGATTTGGTTATGTATTCCATTAATATTTAAAGTCATATAGTTCAACATTGCCATTTCATACTTTGTTTATCTTTCCTTTCCGTTTCCTCATCACCACCTTCCCTTCTTATCCATTTCTGCTTTCTTTTTTTGAACACATTATAAGACAAAATTTCTAAAACATAAAGTATTTCCACTATTCTCATATCTAAAATTCCTTTAACCCCAATAGTCCCTCCCCTTTCTGAGTTGCCCTTTGTCCCTTGTCGGGTAACCACATCTCCCCTCTCCATTTGGATTTGCGAATTCACTCGCAAGCGTCAACTGATTTCCTAGTGACTGTAATTCTTCCACACCCAGCCCCCCCAGAAAAGATTTTAATCTTCATATATAACAAAGGTCACTCTCTTAATTACCACCTTACTTCCTTTCTTCCCTTTCTTTCCCTTCTTAGTTCTTACCTATACTCTATTTTTTATACATATACATACACACATATACATATATATATATACCTACATGCACACATACATATAGTTTGTTGTCATTTTTGTTCTTGTTACATCTCTTCATCTCTCTGTCTGTTTTGTAGTTGTTCTGCAAATTTTCGTGCTTCTTCTGGATCCGAGAATAGTCTGTTTTGCTGCCCTGGAATAAATATTTTAAGTACTGCTGGGTATTATAACATAAATTTATAACCGTTTTTCCATAGGGTCATTTTTGCTGCATTAAACTCCTTCCTCTTCTTCAGGAGTTCAAAACTTATATCTGGATAGAAAAAAATTTTTTGACCCTTGCATTCCAGTGGTTTTTTGTCTTCTCTTATTTTCTTCATTGCCTTCTCCAATCTATTTTCTCTTGTTGTATATCTTAGGAATTTTACTAGAATGGATCTTCGTTTTTGTTGTGGTTGTGTTTTAGGGGCTAATGTTCTGTGTGCCCTTTCTATTTCCATTTCTTCCTGTAATTCTGGTCTTCCTAGGACCCTGGGGATCCATTCTTTTATAAATTCGTTCATATTTTTGCCTTCTTCATCTTCCTTAAGGCCCACTATCTTTATATTGTTTCTTCTATTATAATTTTCCATTATATCGATCTTCTGAGCTAACAGCTCTTGTGTCTCTAACTTTCTTTTATCAGATTCTTCTAATTTCTTTTTTAAGTCATCTACTTCCATTTCTATGGCTGTTTGTCGTTCTTCCACCGTGTCTATTCTTTTTCCTATATCTGTCATGATCATCTCTAATCTATTCACTTTTTCTTCTGTACTTTTTATTCTTCTTTTTATTTCACTGAATTCTTGTGACTGCCATTCTTTTACTGTTTCCATATATTCTTTAAAAAAAATATACCCGTGTACTTGCCCTTCCCTTCATCTTCCATTTCTCTGTGTTCTTCCTCTTCTTCTGAGTCCACTCCAGGATCTGTGTCCTTTACCTCTATCTCTTCTGGTTTTCTTGTTGGGTTGTTTGTTTTATTTTGTTGGGTATTTTTGGTCTTCTTATTTTTATTAGAAGTGTCTTGGTGTTGGTCTTCTTCCTCTGAGTTGGTCATCTGTTGTTTCTTTGATTTCTTATTTTTACTCTCTTCTTTCTTGTTCTCGTTATTTTCTATGTTTTCCTCTTGCTGTTGTGTTGTAGTTGTCTGTTTCAGCTGTGGAGATCTACTCCTCAGCTGGTCCCCCCTCCCGTCAGTGTTATTTTTCTCTTGCGCGGTTGCGCACTTTTGTTTGGCTCCGTGAGCCATTTTTGTAGTCCCGAGTTCGGGGCTTCGACTGACCTCAGGGAGCGGGCTTCTCTCTCCACGGCGGGTCTCCTCGTACAGGTAAGGCCTTCACCTTCCTCCTCCGACGTCTTCCCTTCTTCTTTTCTTCCCGATGTTTTTGGTTTTTCTTTCTTCACTGCCATTTTCTCCACACTTTTACTTTCACTTTGTTTTGGTTTTTATGTTTGTGCCTTTGCTTTTTCTCTATCTTTTTTTTACTTTTCTGGAGAGGGCTGGAGTTCCCCAACCGGCCACTACTCCATCACGTGACTCCTCCTTCAGCGGCATTCTTCAACCCAAATGGGATCCTAAGGAATTCAGAAAGCCCGAAAGGAGTAATAATTGCTGTCTTGGGAATGTCATCCGCACGGACTGGGATTTGATGATATCCCTTGACAAGATTGACTTTGGATTTTGGCAATTGTCCAGATGGGCAGCGAAATCTTGTATATGAGGAATGGGGTATATGTCAGGCGTAGTTATGTTATTGAGCTTGCAGTAATCACTACATCTCCATCCACCGGTGTTCTTGGGTACCATGTGTAATGGCGTTGCCCAAGGACTGTTGGAATGCTGAATGATACCTATTTCCTCCATAGCAGTAAATTCAGCCTTCGCCTGCTGTAGCTTATCAGGTTTGATGACGAGACCTAGCGTAAATCGGTGGGCCTGAGGTGTTGATGTAATGGGACACAACATGGGCCATTATGAAGGAAATGAAATTAAGAGAAAGTACAACAGGAAATTCATATTATTCGAGTAGGCATAAAACATATACAAGGATTGATATGTTTTTGTTGTCGGCCCACATTCAAGGAAAAGTTAGGAAAGCTGAGTATAAAGCTAGACTACTTTCAGATCATTCACCCCTGTTATTAGCAATAAAGCTGGAGGACATCTCACCAAGAACTCCATGCTACTTAAAAGACAGGAATTTAGGGAGTTTCTTGAATGCCAAATTAAAACATATTTTGAAATAAACACAAATGGTGAAAGATAAATTTATACTATGGGACACAATGAAAGCTTAGATTAGAGGACAGATAATAAGTTATGTAACTAAGATGAAAATGACAGACAAAAAAATAAAATACGAAACATTACAAACATGCAAGGTTGAGAAGAACATAATGAAAACAAAGCAAAAGTATTACGAATTGGGAGAAAAAACACATAAAATGTTGGCCTGGCAACTTAAAACAGAACAAGCTAAAAGAACTGTATTGGCATCAAGGAAAAAGGACAAACAAATTACATATAACCCAACAGAAATTAATGAAAACTTTAAGGAATTTTATGAACAATTATACCAAACTGAGAATGAGGGGAAAGATGATAAAATAGAAGAGTTTTTAGCTAAAATTGAACTGCCAAAATTGCAAGAAGAAGAACAAAACAAATTGATAAAACCATTTGAAATAGAGGAAGTACAGGATATATTAAAAAAGCTGTTGAACAATAAACCACCAAGAGAGGATGGATTTCCAATAGAATTTTATAAAACATTTAAAGAGTTATTAATTCCTCTTCTCCTGGAAGTAATGAATCAGGTAGAAGAAACACAAAACTTGCCAGACTCATGTAAGACAGCAATAATTACAGTAATACCAAAGAAGGGGAAGGATCTATTAACACCAGCATCATATCGACCAATATCTCTATTTAATTCAGATTATAAGATAATAGCAAAATTATGAGCAAACAGATTGGCCGACTGTGTACCAAAAATATATAAACAAAATCAAACTGGATTTATTAAGAAAAGACGAACAGTGGATAATGTCTGTAAACTTATTAATCTAATTCATGCAGCTCAAGGAAATAAGAAACCATCGGTGGCTGTTGCGTTAGATGCAGAAAAAGCCTTTGACAGGGTAGAGTGGAACTATTTATTTAAGGTATTACAGAAGTTCAATCTACCGGAAAAATACATTAATTGGATTAAAGCATTATATAATGGACCATTGGCAAAGGTTCAACTTTGGTAAATGGATATGTATCGAACCAATTCAAATTAAGTAGATCAACTAGGCAGGGATGTCCCCCTCATTGTTCGCCTTAGCAATAGAACCATTGGAATAGAAAAGAAAAGATAAGAATAGAAAACAAAATAAAAGGGATAAAAATAAAGGAGAAGGAGTATAAAATCAGTTTATTTGCAGATGACATCATAGCATACCTAACAGAAACAGAGATATCAATAAAAGAAATTGAAGGAATATAGAGAAATATTGGAGTACAAGGTCAATGCAAATAAAAGTGAAGTGATGTCAATGAGTAATGCGGATTACTAAGATCTTAAAAAGGAATCACCATTTAAATGGCAAGCACAAGCAATCAGATACCGAGGAATAAGGATAGACAATAACTTAAGCCACTTGTACAAACTAAATTATCAGCCACTAATAAAGAAAGTGCAGGAAGACTTAGAACAATGGAAAGAATTACCACTAACGTTGATAGGGAGGGTGAACTCCATTAAAATGAATATGTTCCCAAGGATACAATACTTATTTCAAATGTTACCAATTCCCTTAACAGAAAAATTCTTTGATGAACTAAGGAGAATAATAAGGAAATTCTTGTGGAAAGGGGGGAAATCGAGGGTAGCGTTAGATAAATTAACAGAGAGGTATAACCAGGGTTGTTTGCAGTTACCAAACTTCAGAAATTACTATAGAGCTGCACAATTAAGGTATTTATCAGATCTTTTACCAGATGAGAGAAAAACCAGACTGGACTAAGATAGAACTAGATAAAATAGCGGAGAAGGTACCGGAACATATACTTTATAAGTGGGATGAAAAGCTGGTGCAATATAAAATCTCACCAGTATTGTATCATTTACTTAATATATGAAAGATCCACGTAAAAAGGAAAAAAAAAACGAATTACCAAATACCAAAAATTTATTGACGCAAAATCCACTAATCCCTTTTACAATAGATAACCTTTCCTTTAGAGAATGGGAGAGAAAAGGAATCAAAGGAATAGAAAATTGTTTTTTGGGAAATAATTTATTAACATTTGAACAGTTGAAGGACGAATATAGAATAACTCACAGTACAGTGTTTGCATACCATCAACTGAAAGCTTATTTAAAGGATAAATTGGGAAACAGATTGAGATTACCAGAAGGAAGCAGCTTTGAATATGTGATTACAGATACAATGATAATTTAAAGATTTATAACAAATATGTACATTAAGCTGCAAGATCAGGAAAATGAGGAAATTAGCTATAAACCTAAACAAAAGTGGGAAAAGGATTTAAACATAAAGATAAAAAATGAAACATGGGAAAAGTTATGTTCTGGAACTATGAAGAATACAATAAACACAAGGTTATGCATGATACAGTATAATTGGTTACACAGGTTATATACCACTCCTCAAAAATTAAAAGAATGGGATCCAACATTATCAGATGGGTGTTTTCACTGTAAGAAGGAAATGGGAACAACAATACATGCAATTTGGGCATGTACAAAAGTGAATAGTTTTGGGAAGAACTATATGGCAATATATAAAATCACAAAAAATTACATACCAAAAAATCCAGAGATTTTCCTTTGAAGTAACATAAGAAATAAAGAATTAGGCCTCAAATTGGATAAGGCACTAAAAAAGATTTATTATGATAGCCTTAGCAATAGCAAAAAAATGTATAATGTCAACTTGGAAAATGGAAGAGAGCCTGAAAATACAGCAATGGTACATGGAAATTAATCAATGTATTCCATTGGAAAAAATAACATATAATTTAAAAAATAAAGTCACATTGTTCAAACAAATTTGGGAATCATACATGGAACATAACAGAGAGAGCTTGCCTCAGACCTCCATACCCTAAAATGATAAGACGACGAAAGTATGATTTAGTGTATTAAAGTAGATGACACATTTTTCTGGTTTGTTTTTCCTTTGTGTGAAGACATTGTTTTATGGTTTTATTATATTGTACATGTAGAATATTTATTGGTT
This sequence comes from Narcine bancroftii, assembly GCF_036971445.1. Lineage (NCBI taxonomy): Eukaryota > Metazoa > Chordata > Chondrichthyes > Torpediniformes > Narcinidae > Narcine > Narcine bancroftii. The sequence continues at coordinate 441,749,965 of NC_091469.1, forward strand.
TTGGAGGGGGGTGGGAAGGGGGGGGGGGAAAGGGGGAAAATGCCATTGAGTATATTTAATGAGAAACGTTTGTACATATTTTGGTTGTTATGGTTCAGTGTGAAAATTTTTTTAAAATTTTAAAAATATTGATAACAAAAATAATAGCAATAGATGGAGATTCTGTGAAGGGCGTGGAGAATGTAATACGACTATGTCCCTTGAATTATGGAAAACATTATGAAAATTTTAGTTTACACAAATTTTCCAACACATTCTTGAAGCATCTTAAGAAAATAATAAATGTTTTGCCGTATTCATTAATAACTGACACAGTATATGTTCCATTTGTTTAATTATTGTAGATGAATATTTCATGAAATGAAATAATTACAGTAAATGTGTGAAGAGCAATATTATGTGGATGACCATAATATACAGGATTCTCTGCCTTTCAGAGAAATTAAAATATTGGCTCTTCTCAGAAACAGAATCCTAACGCAAGGACTATATGCACACTGCAAATGTCAATTCCTCAAGTAAAGGGTGAGAGGATAGCAAAGGTGGTACACAAGTTTCTGACAGAAGAATAAAATATGTTGGAACCATAGAATACTACAGCACAGCCCAGCTAGTCTATGCTAAACTATTATTCTGCCAGGTCCAAATGACAGGGCAATTAGAAATGAATAGAGAAGACAGGTGTTGGTCAGCAGATTTGGCTGGATATAGAGCCGCAGCTGAACTTGCACAAGATTTGGAAAGAGATTAGAACAATTAAGAAAAGTCAGGTTGTGCAGTGAATCTTGACCAAATGTGGGAATAAAGCATGAGGAAAAAGTCCCATTAATCAGATTATTTTTGCTGTTAAATTATCACATTTTTAAACGAAGGCAAAAATCAAGATAGTAGTTAATTATGGTTTTTAGACTGAAATGTTGGAAAATCATAGAAAAAAATTAACATGATTACTGTCCATGTGGTTGTTTACATTGGGCGCCTTTTTAGACTACAAGTACGTGAGTGGAACAGCCCCGGTGGTTGGACATGCAGTAAAGTGGATGACTGTCAACAATTTTTTTCAGTATGATTTACACTGCAGGCTTCCTCCAAAGTTATAGGGGCTCTGCAGGATAAATTGTGGTGCAGGAATTGACTAAAAATTCCTGCACATTCCTTTTTAGACTGTCCGTGTAGTGGCAAAATTACTTGATTGTGCTGTTTCATGCCTGCATTTTAAAAACTAAACCTGTTTAGACATGTTGGTGCTGACATTTAGACAGCTAAAGTTTACAGATATTTCACCTTTCCATTAGAAACAGTTATGTTCAAGTGCCAATAGACATGATTTGTAAGATCACAGATGAAATGAAAATTTGTGTTGTTAGTACTGAAAAAAGTAAAGCCACAGGTTCATGTTAATGATTTGATGAAGATGGGTAATGCATGGCAAATAGAATATAATCAAGGTAAGTGCAAGGTGAAATATTTTAGGAAGACCTAGAGAAGTAAAAGCGAGACCAGTGGTTTTCAAACTTTTTTTCCCCCCACTCACATCTTTTTTTCTTTGGCTTGGCTTCGCGGACGAAGATTTATGGAGGGGGTAAAAAGTCCACGTCAGCTGCAGGCTCATTTGTGGCTAACAAGTCCGATGCGGGACAGGCAGACACGATTGCAGCGGTTGCAAGGGAAAATTGGTTGGTTGGGGTTGGGTGTTGGGTTTTTCCTCCTTTGCCTTTTGTCAGTGAGGTGGGCTCTGCGGTCTTCTTCAAAGGAGGTTGCTGCCCGCCAAACTGTGAGGCGCCAAGATGCAAGGTTTGAGGCGATATCAGCCCACTGGCGGTGGTCAATGTGGCAGGCACCAAGAGATTTCTTTAGGCAATCCTTGTACCTTTTCTTTGGTGCACCTCTGTCACGGTGGCCAGTGGAGAGCTCGCCATATAACACGATCTTGGGAAGGCGATGGTCCTCCATTCTGGAGACGTGACCCATCCAGCGCAGCTGGATCTTCAGCAGCGTGGACTCGATGCTGTCGACCTCTGCCATCTCGAGTACTTCGACGTTAGGGGTGTAAGCGCTCCAATGGATGTTGAGGATGGAGCGGAGACAACGCTGGTGGAAGCGTTCTAGGAGCCGTAGGTGGTGCCGGTAGAGGACCCATGATTCGGAGCCGAACTGAGTGTGGGTATGACAACGGCTCTGTATACGCTTATCTTTGTGAGGTTTTTCAGTTGGTTGTTTTTCCAGACTCTTTTGTGTAGTCTGCCAAAGGCGCTATTTGCCTTGGCGAGTCTGTTGTCTATCTCATTGTCGATCCTTGCATCTGATGAAATGGTGCAGCCGAGATAGGTAAACTGGTTGACCGTTTTGAGTTTTGTGTGCCCGATGGAGATGTGGGGGGGCTGGTAGTCATGGTGGGGAGCTGGCTGATGGAGGACCTCAGTTTTCTTCAGGCTGACTTCCAGGCCAAACATTTTGGCAGTTTCCGCAAAGCAGGACGTCAAGCGCTGAAGAGCTGGCTCTGAATGGGCAACTAAAGCGGCATCATCTGCAAAGAGTAGTTCACGGACAAGTTTCTCTTGCGTCTTGGTGTGAGCTTGCAGGCGCCTCAGATTGAAGAGACTGCCATCCGTGCGGTACCGGATGTAAACAGCGTCTTCATTGTTGGGGTCTTTCATGGCTTGGTTCAGCATCATGCTGAAGAAGATTGAAAAGAGGGTTGGTGCGAGAACACAGCCTTGCTTCACGCCATTATTAATGGAGAAGGGTTCGGAGAGCTCATTGCTGTATCTGACCCGACCTTGTTGGTTTTCGTGCAGTTGGATAATCATGTTGAGGAACTTTGGGGGACATCCGATGCGCTCTAGTATTTGCCAAAGCCCTTTCCTGCTCACGGTGTCGAAGGCTTTGGTGAGGTCAACAAAGGTGATGTAGAGTCCTTTGTTTTGTTCTCTGCACTTTTCTTGGAGCTGTCTGAGGGCAAAGACCATGTCAGTGGTTCCTCTGTTTGCGCGAAAGCCGCACTGTGATTCTGGGAGAATATTCTCGGCGACACTAGGTATTATTCTATTTAGTAGAATCCTAGCGAAGATTTTGCCTGCAATGGAGAGCAACGTGATTCCCCTGTAGTTTGAGCAGTCTGATTTCTCGCCTTTGTTTTTGTACAGGGTGATGATGGTGGCATCACGAAGATCCTGAGGCAGTTTACCTTGGTCCCAACAAAGCTTGAAAAACTCATGCAGTTTGGCATGCAGAGTTTTGCCGCCAGCCTTCCAGACTTCTGGGGGGATTCCATCCATACCTGCTGCTTTGCCACTTTTCAGTTGTTCGATTGCCTTATATGTCTCATCCAGGGTGGGAACCTCATCCAGCTCTAGCCTTAGGGGCTGTTGAGGGAGCTGGAGCAGGGCGGAATCTTGGACTGAGCGGTTGGCACTGAAAAGAGATTGGAAGTGTTCTGACCATCGGTTGAGGATGGAGATCTTGTCGCTGAGGAGGACTTTGCCGTCTGAGCTGCGCAGTGGGCTTTAGACTTGGGGTGAGGGGCCGTACACAGCCTTTAGAGCCTCGTAGAAACCCCTGAAGTCGCCAATGTCCGCGCTGAGCTGTGTTCGTTTGGCGAGGCTAGTCCACCACTCATTTTGGATCTCCCGGAGTTTGCGCTGAAGATGGCTGCATGCGCGACGGAAGGCTTGTTTCTTCTCTGGACAGGACGGCTTTGTAAGGTGAGCCTGGTGTGCAGCTCGCTTCTTTGCCAGCAGCTCCTGGATTTCCTGGCTGTTTTCGTCAAACCAGTCCTTGTTTTTCCTGGAGGAGAAGCCCAGTACCTCTTCAGTGGATTGCAATATGGTAGTCTTCAACTGATCCCAGAGGGTTTCAGGGGACGGGTCCGTGAGGCGGGTTGCAACGTCGAGCTTTGCTTTGAGGTTTGCCTGGAAGTTTCCTCTCGCTTCGTCTGACTGCAGGTTTCCAACATTGAACCTCTTTCTGGGGGCTTTATTGTTCCTGGGCTTTGGCTTGAAGTGAAGGTTGAGCTTGCAGCGAACCAGCCGGTGGTCAGTGTGGCATTCCGCGCTAGGCATGACCCTGGTGTGGAGCACATCTTGTTTGTCACTTTCTCGCACCAGGATGTAGTCCAGGAGGTGCCAGTGTTTGGATCGGGGATGCATCCAGGTGGTCTTAAGGCTGTCCCTCTGCTGAAAAAGGGTGTTTGTAATGACAAGTCGCTGTTCTGCGCAGAGCTCCAACAGGAGGTGCCCATTGTCGTTGCACTTGCCGACGCCATGCTTGCCCAGGATTCCTGGCCAGGTTTCTGAGTCTTTGCCGACACGAGCGTTGAAGTCGCCCAGGATGACAACCTTGTCGGCTGTAGGGGTACGTTGGATGAGGTTGCGCAGGTCGGTGTAGAACTTGTTCTTTTCTGCTGGTTCCGCCTGGAGGGTTGGAGCATAGACACTGATGAGGGTGATGTGACGCTTGTTTTGAAGTGGGAGTCGCATGGACATGATTCGGTCCGAGAGGCCTGTCGGAAGGTTTTCGAGTTTGGAGGCAATGAAGCTCTTGACCATGAAGCCTACACCAGATAGGCGTCGTTCATCCGAAGGCTTGCCAGACCAGTAGAGTGTGTAGCCCGCGCCGCGTTCTTGGAGGCTGCCTACATCTGCCAGGCGGACTTCACTGAGAGCGGCTATGTCGATGTCAAGTCTGAGGAGTTCATGTGCAATGAGGGCAGACCGACGTTCAGGTCGGTGGCTGTCAGCCTTGTCTAGCATGGTTCTGATGTTCCAGCATGCTAGCTTGAGTTTGTGAGCATCTTTTGAGGGGGAGGACGTGGAGGGGGAGGACGTGGAGGGGGAGGACGTGGAGGGGGAGGACGTGGAGGGGGAGGACGTGGAGGGGGAGGACGTGGACCTGTCCTCGGGCCTGCGCAAAGGAGCTTTTAGGTGGAGTGCAGTGCGCGCAGTACTGGCCCCACCCTTTACACCCATGGTTCGTGTGCCGTGGCCAAGCAAGCTGGGACGTGGCAGCGAGGTCCTTGGGTCGTAGGTTTTATATCGGAGTGGCCTTCTCCTATGCAGGTTTCTTACCCGGGCTGGAGGGGCCTGCCTCCCCTCCTAGGTCGGTCCATACTGCCCGGACCGGGGCCGAGGCCGCCGCAGTTCACCCTGTGCCTGGATTGGGGCCGCCGCCTCCCACTCTCTGCCCGTATCGGGGCCTTCGCCTGCCCCACTCGACCGAGGCCGGGGCCGCCGTCTCCCCCTTGCTCCTGCCCGTATCGGGGCCGCCGCCGTCTACCCTTCGCCTGGACCGGGGCCGGGGCCGCTGCTGCTCTCCCTGTGCCTGGACTTGGGCCGCCGCCTCCCACTCCCTGCCCGGACCGGGGCCTCCGCCTGCCTCACACGACCAAGGCCGGGGCCGCCGTCTCCCCCTTGCTCCTGCCCGTATCGGGGCCGCCGCCGTCTACCCTTCGCCCGGACCGGGGCCGGGGCCGCTGCTGCATTCCCTGTGCCTGGACTGGGGCCGCCGCCTCCAACTCTCTGCCCGTATCGGGGCCTCCGCCTGCCTCACACGACCGAGGCCGGGGCCGCCGTCTCCCCCTTGCTCCTGCCCGTATCGGGGTCGCCGCCGTCTACCCTTCGCCCGGACCGGGGCCGGGGCCGCTGCTGCTCTCCCTGTGCCTGGACTGGGGCCGCCGCCTCCCACTCCCTGTCCGGACCGGGGCCTCCGCCTGCCTCACTCGACCGAGGCCGGGGCCGATTGTTGTTGGAGGCGGCGGCCCCAGTCCAGGCACAGGGAGAGCAGCAGCGGCCCTGGCCCCGGTCCGGGCGAAGGGTAGACGGCGGCGGCCCCGATACGGGCAGGAGCAAGGGGGAGACGGCCCCACTCACATACCACCTTAAGTAATCCCGATGCCATATGTGCTCTGTGAATAGTAAGGGATTACTTACGTGGTGTGAGTGAGGGGGGAAAATAAGTTTGAAAACCACTGTTTTAATCGTACTTAATTAATTAGTTATGTTAATGGTTTCATAACTCCATAGGAAATGGGCCAATGACAATTTTTCTCAAGCAAAATATTTCAGTAACAACTGGGTCTAGAGCAGTGGTTCTCAACCTTTATTCGCTCACTCACATACCACCTTAAGTAATCCCTTACTAATCACAGAGCATCTATGGCTTTTTTTTTCTTTGGCTTGGCTTCGCGGACGAAGATTTATGGAGGGGGTAAAAGTCCACGTCAGCTGCAGGCTCGTTTGTGGCTGACAAGTCCGATGCGGGACAGGCAGACATGGTTGCAGCGGTTGCAGGGGAAAATTGGTTGGTTGGGGTTGGGTGTTGGGTTTTTCCTCCTTTGCCTTTTGTCAGTGAGGTGGGCTCTGCGGTCTTCTTCAAAGGAGGTTGCTGCCCGCCAAACTGTGAGGCGCCAAGATGCACGGTTTGAGGCGTTATCAGCCCACTGGCGGTGGTCAATGTGGCAGGCACCAAGAGATTTCTTTAGGCAGTCCTTGTACCTTTTCTTTGGTGCACCTCTGTCACGGTGGCCAGTGGAGAGCTCGCCATATAACACGATCTTGGGAAGGCGATGGTCCTCCATTCTGGAGACGTGACCCATCCAGCGCAGCTGGATCTTCAGCAGCGTGGACTCGATGCTGTCGACCTCTGCCATCTCGAGTACTTCGACGTTAGGGATGAAAGCGCTCCAATGAATGTTGAGGATGGAGCGGAGACAACGCTGGTGGAAGCGTTCTAGGAGCCGTAGGTGGTGCCGGTAGAGGACCCATGATTCGGAGCCGAACTGAGTGTGGGTATGACAACGGCTCTGTATACGCTTATCTTTGTGAGGTTTTTCAGTTGGTTGTTTTTCCAGACTCTTTTGTGTAGTCTTCCAAAGGCGCTATTTGACTCATATCTCATTGTCGATCCTTGCATCTGATGAAATGGTGCAGCCGAGATAGGTAAACTGGTTGACCGTTTTGAGTTTTGTGTGCCCGATGGAGATGTGGGGGGGCTGGTAGTCATGGTGGGGAGCTGGCTGATGGAGGACCTCCGTTTTCTTCAGGCTGACTTCCACGCCAAACATTTTGGCAGTTTCCGCAAAGCAGGACGTCAAGCGCTGAAGAGCTGGCTCTGAGTGGGCAACTAAAGCGGCATCATCTGCAAAGAGTAGTTCACGGACAAGTTGCTCTTGTGTCTTGGTGTGAGCTTGCAGGCGCCTCAGATTGAAGAGACTGCCATCCGTGCGGTACCGGATGTAAACAGCGTCTTCATTGTTGGGGTCTTTCATGGCTTGGTTCAGCATCATGCTGAAGAAGATTGAAAAGAGGGTTGGTGCGAGAACACAGCCTTGCTTCACGCCATTGTTAATGGAGAAGGGTTCGGAGAGCTCATTGCTGTATCTGACCCGACCTTGTTGGTTTTCGTGCAGTTGGATAATCATGTTGAGGAACTTTGGGGGACATCCGATGCGCTCTAGTATTTGCCAAAGCCCTTTCCTGCTCACGGTGTCGAAGGCTTTGGTGAGGTCAACAAAGGTGATGTAGAGTCCTTTGTTTTGTTCTCTGCACTTTTCTTGGAGCTGTCTGAGGGCAAAGACCATGTCAGTACTTCCTCTGTTTGCGCGAAAGCCGCACTGTGATTCTGGGAGAATATTCTCGGCGACACTAGGTATTATTCTATTTAGTAGAATCCTAGCGAAGATTTTGCCTGCAATGGAGAGCAACGTGGCTTAGGAATTACTTAAAGTGATATGTAAGTAGAAATTAAAAAGTTTGAAAGCCACTGAGTAGACAATCAATAGTATGGCCAAAAGGAGTAATGATGAGCTGAGAGTCCTTAAAGTCTTTATCCAAGAGTCCAACAAATGGGACAGTACAGGCAGAGATGATGTTGAAGGAGCAGACAGTTGTTTTATTTAAAATCCCACGACACGAGGTCTGTGCCCAAGATAATCGGCAGCAGCTACGAAGGGTTGCAGACTCCTGGGGAGCAGAGGACTGGTGCAGGGCAGCAGAAAACAGGGAGACCATCCCCTATCTGAGCAGGAGAAGCAAAGGAGATGACCGATGGGATGGTGATCACAGCGGCGGGCTAGTGAGGCGGGCTACTGGCAACTCGAAGCAAGGAACCCACGGAAGCTGTGGGCTGCTGAAGACTGCTGTCGGGAGACTCATGCTGGGCTGCGGACTGCTGGAGATGGGATCGAAACTGGCTGAAGGGCAGTGGAATGTTTCGAGTGCAGGATGTAGAAATCCTGGTACAGCACAATTGTCCCTGATGACTGCACCTGCAAGAGGGTATATCCAGCTGCTGCTCCTGGGAGATCATGTTAGGAGGCTGGAGCTAGAGCTGGATGAACTCCGGTAAATTATAGAGAGGGAGACAGGTAAGTGGGTGACTGTTAGGAGAGAGAAGGGGGAGAGACAGACAGTGCAGAGCACCCCTGTGGCCATTCCCCTCAATAAGAAATATACTGTTTTAGATATTGTTGGGGGTATGAATTATCAGGGACAAATCGAGGTGGTCACGTCTCTGGATCAGAGGCTGGCCCCAGGCTCAGAAGGGAATGGGGGGGGGGGGCGGAGAAGAGGAGAGCAATGGTAATTGTGGACTCATTGGTTAGGAGAGCAGATAGGAAGTTTGGAGAACGAGATCGAGGCTCCTGCATGGTATTTTGCTTCCCAGGTGCCAGGGTAAGGGATGTCTCTGATTGAGTTCCTAGCATTCTGGATGGGGAGGGTGAGCAGCCAGATGTTGTGGTCCACTTAGGGACCAATGACATAGAAGTAGGGATGAGGCCCTAAAGAGGGAATATCAAGAGTTTGGAAAGAAGTTGAAAAGCAGGACCTCAAGGGTGGTAATCTGAGGACTGCTGCCTGTGCCACGTGCCAGAGAGGGTTGGAAGAGGAAGATGTGGCAGATGAATGAATGGAAGAAGAGTTGATGCAGGGGCAGGGGTTCAGATTTATGCATCATTGGGATCTCTTCTGGAAAGGGGGACCAATATCTTGATGAGCAGGTTTGCTAGAACTGTTGGGGAGGGTTTAAACGAGTTTGTCAGGGGGGTTGGAATCAGAATGTGAGTGAGAAGATTAGGGTAGAAGGACAAAAGCATGATGGTATGTGCTCTGAGTTGGTGAGGAAGGATGGGCAGGGTCAAAACAAAGGTATCCAGTTAGAAGGATTGAAATGTGTTTATTTTCAACACTAAGAGTATTAGGAATAAAGAGGATGAACAGATCAGTACTTGGAAATAGTATGTGTTGGCCATTACTGAAACTCAGCTGGAGGAAGGGCAAGATTAGCTGGTGCAGGTACTGGGATTTAGGTGTTTTAAAAAGAATAGGATAGGAGGAAGAAAAGGGAAGGGAGTAGCATTTCTGATCAGGAATAGTATCACGGCTATAGATGGGGAGAATGCTGCAGAGGGAGTGTCCATTGAGTCAGTGTGGGTGGAAGTCAGAAAAAGGAAAGGAGTTATCTCTGTGCTGGAAGTAGTCTATAGGCCCCCAAATTGCCCTCAGGATACCGAGGAGCAGATAAGCAGGCAGATTTTGGAATGGTGCGGGAAATACAGGGTTGTAGTCATGGGTGATTTCAACTTTCCTAATATTGACTGGTACCTACTGACTGCAAGAGGGATAGATGGGGCTGAATTTGTCAGGTAAATTAAAGAAGTCCTGACACAGTATGCGGACTGGCCAACAAGAGGAGAGGCCACACTGGATCCGGTCTGGGAAATGAAATCTGGTCAGGTGGCGAACCTCTCGGTGGGGAACATTTTGGTGAGAGTGACCACAACTCCCTTAGCTTCAACATAGCTATGGAAAAGGATAAAAACAGTCAAACTGGGAACGTGCTTAACTGGGGAAGGGATAATTATGAAGGGATGAGGCAGGAACTAGCAAAAGTAAATTGGAAACAGATGTTTAAAGCAGAAAGCTCAGAAGTAATGTGGAGGAAATTTAGGGACTACTTGTGCAGAGTTCAAGATAGATTTGTCTCACTGGGACAAGGAAAAGATGGTAGGAAAAAGGAACCATGGCTGTCAAAACAGGCCAGGCAACTAGTCAAGAGGAAGAAGGAAGCATATATTAGATAGAGGAAGCAGGAAACAGGAAAGGCTCATGAGAAGTATATGGTAGCCTCGAAGGAGCTAAAGAAGGGACTTAGGAGAGCTCAAAGGGGGCATGAGAAGGCATGCAGAATTAAGGAGAACCCAAGGCATTCTATTTGTATGAGGAGAACAGAAGGATGATGAGAATGAAGGTGGGCAACTAAAGAATAAAGGAGGAAACATTTGCCTGAAGCAGAGGAGATTAGAGAGGTCCTAAATGAATACTTTGCATCAGTATTCACAAGAGAAAAGGACCTTGATCATGGTGTGGTCGAAATTGAACAGGCCGGTGTGCTGGACAATGTGGAGATTAAGGAAGAGAAAGTGTTGAATCTTCTTAAAAACATAAAGATTGATTGATAAGTCCCCGTGGCCGGATGCAATATACCCCAGGCTGCTGTGGGAAGTCAGCGAAGAGATAACTGGGGCAATAACAATGATCTTTGAATTCTCCTTGGTCGCAGGGGAGGTGCTGGAGGATTGGAAAAAGGCAAATGTAGTCCCCTTGTTTAAAAAAGGCAATAGGGAGAATCTTCGGAATTATAGACCAGTGAGTCTTACATCAGTGGTGTGCAAACTAATGGAGAGAATTCTCAAGGGTAGGATCTATGAGCATTTGGAGAAGTAGTTTACTCAAGGATAGTCAGCATGGCTTTGTGAAGGGCAGATCATGTGTCAGGAGTCTAATTGAGTTTTTTGAGAAGGTAACAAAATAAATTGATGAGGGTAGGTTGATAGATGTGGTCTATATGGATTTTAGTAAGGTATTTGAAAAGCTCCCCCATGAAAGACTCATCCAGAAAGTCATGAGGCACAGGATCAGTGGAACCTTGGATGTGTGGATAAAAAAATTGGCTTGTAAGAAGAAAGCAGAGAGTAGTAGTGGAAGGAAAGTATTCTGCCTGGTGGTCGGTGACTAGAGGAGTGCCGCAAGGATCTGTTCTGGGACCCCTGCTTTTTATGATTTTTATAAATGACCTGGATAAAGAGGTGGAAAGATGGATCAGTAAGTTTGCAGATGACACGAAGGTTGGAGGAGTTGTAGATTAAGCTGAAGGTTGTCAAAGGTTACAAGAGGATATAGACAGGATGCAGAGTTGGTCAGAAAGGTGGCATATGGATTTCAATCCGGATAAGTGTGAGGTGATGTATTTTTGAAGGACAAACCAGAATACTGAGCACAGGGTTAATGGTCAGTTACTTAAGAGTGTGGATGAACAGAGTGACCTTGGGGTTCAAATCCATATATCCCTCAAGATCGCCGCACAGGTTGCTAGGATAGTTAAGAAGACCATGGATGCTGAGCTTCATTAATAGGGGGATTGAATTCAAGAATAGAGCATGTAGTGGCACTATGGCGGCACTACAACTCCCAGGAGGCATCGAACGGGCCATGTGGCGTTAGTGCGCGATGATGTTAGCGTGCGTTGAATGTGTGATTCTGACTTTTAAGAGGTTGTGTGGGTGATGAAGAGTAAATCCGTTTGATTCATACTAGAAATGCCTTGTGTGGTTATTTTGTCGTGTTCACTGCGATTCCAGTGGCCACAATTGGTGACACAGATGAGTCCAAAAACGTATTTTTGGACAAACATGGACTTTGCAGATGAAGCTTTCACCTTTATGGACACCTGAACCTAAACTGTGGTTCCAACAGGCTGAAGCACAATTTCACCTTTGCAAAGTCGAATTGGACACTACTCATTATTACCATCTTGTCAGTGCCATCAGAATGAAGGCATTGGTCCATCACCCGTTGAAATGATTGAGCGGCATTCTTTAATCCGAATGGTATTTGTAAAAATTCAAACTACCTAGTCGGGGTTATTGCTGTTTTTGGAATGTCTTCTGGCTCTACTGTTACTTGGTGATGGCCACGGACCAAGTCTATTTTGGACAAGATCTTCACTCCATGCAAATTAGCTGAGAAATCCTGAATATGAGGATGGTGGCATAGTAAAGACACCTGTAATCTCCACAAGGTCGCCAATCTCCATTGTGTTTTGGGTCCCTATGTAGTGGAGATGCCCAGGGATTGTTGGCCTTGTGAATTATGCCTAGTTCATCCATCTTCCCACCAGACCATCACTAAGAGGGTTGGCGGCTTCCTATGAGATTGACCACATACCAGCAAGTATGACACTTTAAAAGCACTTTTATTATGTGTATATGGTATGTCCTGTAGGGAAAGGACAGCCAAACGACAACATTTAGATGGGTTGGGAGACTGCATCCCTTCAGAACTAATGGATGAAATGCTGTTCCTGGCAGCTGGCGAAAGGTTCAATGTTATTCAAGCAGCTCTTTTGAGAGTGAATACCAGATGATATTAGGCTCTTGCTATCCAATTGTTCATTTGAAGACCTAAGGCCTGTAACAGCGGAGGTAGACATTCTATGGCTGGCCAAAAGCACAGCAAGGAAAGACAAGTCTGCACAACCAACCTCTCCGATATTGACCCAGTCACACTCTAGTGCTCTTAGTACATCACTCCCTACAAGCAGGCAACACGCCAAGACAAGCAAGCAGCCTGTGGACACCTCATTTTGGTGTTACTACCACAGACGTTAGTAAATAAATGCCTGCAAGTGCCTTCCACCCTGCCTCTTTGCGGGAAACGCCCAGACGAACCACCAGTGTAAGGACTGCGTCGGTTGGCGAGAAACCTGCAAGCCTACTGTATGTATGGGACCAGTTGTCCCAGCGAAAATTTCTGGTGGACACGGGATCAGAAGTTAGTGTATTTCCAGCCATTGGTTTTGTCACAAGCCATCCCACATTCCAACCTTTGGAACCAGGAAGTGAGTATCAAGTTCGAGAATCATCTCTACACATGGCCATTTATTATAACAGCAGTATCCTGACTTTTGCTTGGTGCAGATTTTCTTTGAGCTCATTCATTCCTCATCGACTTAAAAAGGCTTCAGTTTATAGATGGAACTACTTTTCAGACTATTCCTCTGGCAGACGCCTAGACCCTGGTCTGCATCTTCAAACATTAAGTAAACCAGTAGATGAATTCTCCAAGCTGTTAGAAGATTTCCCTGAGATTACTACTCCACAATTTTCTGCCTTGACAGCAAAGCACGGTGTTACTCATCGCATTTGTACTAAGGGCCCTCCTATCCATGCTAAAGCTTCACTTGCTTCCAGAGAAGCCACGGTTAGCTAAGGAAGATTTTTCCAAGATGGATGAACTAGGCATAATTCACAAGGCCAACAGTTCACTACATATGGACCCGAAACATAATGGAGATTGGCGACCTTGTGGAGAGTATAGTGTTCAGTTCTGGTCACCTCATCATCGGAAGGATGTGGAAGTTAAGAAAGGGCACAGAGGAGATTTACCAGGTCGTTGCCTGGGATGGAAAACAAGTCTTAAGAGGTAAGGTTAGTAGTACTGGGACTTCTCTTTCTGGAGCATAGAATGATTAGACGAGACTTGATAGAGGTCTACAAGATAATGAGAGGCATAGCCAGTGCCTATTTCCCACGGCATATCAGCAAACACCAGTGGACATCTGTAAAAAGTTAAGTGAGGGAAGTTTAGGGTAGACATCAGGGCTAAGTTTTTCTTTACACAGAGAGATGTGGATGCCTGGAATGCCTTGCTGGGAATGGTGATGGAGACTGAAACATTGGGGACACTTAAGAGACTCTTAGACAGACACATGGATGAAAGAAAAATAGAGGGTGTTGTGGTAGGGAGGATTTAGTACTTTTATTTTAACAAAGAAATATATGGGATGGCACAACATTGAAGGCTGAAGGACCTATCCTGTGCTATATTGTTCTATCTTCTAAATTTCAGGAAAACTAATGACACCTGAAAGCTCAACTGAAAGGCAGGAGAATGCACCATCAAAACACAGAGGGTAAGAACAAGAGTAACATTTCTGTTTATCCAAATGCTTCCAGAACTATCCCACAATTGACACTTCATAACAGGCAAATATTAGTTATTTTAATTGATGTACATCAAGCATCTGCTTTAAGTTTATTTCCTTTCTACAATTTAATATACAGAACTGAAAAGCTTAAACCCAGCATCTCAAAATAAAATGAAATGAGACGTCTTAAGTTTAAAGCTAAGAACCATTTTTCAGAAAAGACTGCAAACGCACTTCAAGACAAGATTTAGGAAGCTAGCTTAACAGATACAAAATGAGAAAAACTTATTGAAATATTACAGTCCCCTTCAAAGTAGAAATATTAATTTCATTATTTACACTTTTTATGCTATTCTGTTTTGCAACACAGAACCAATATCATCTATGCTGCTATTTTACCGTAAGTTAGATTGTAGTGCTGGATATGGAAATTAAAAGACAAGCTTATCTATTAACTGAGTGTCTGAAAATTTACAGTGGCTTCATTATATTAAAACGACCCAGATCTTGCCATTACTTTACCTGTTTCTGTCTCATCCTGTATTATAGACGTGCCAAAACCATACTTTGAAGTCTACTTCTCATTCTTTTCTGTTCATTCTACATAAAAGGTTCTTAGCCAACTTGCACTGATGCAATTAAAATAAGAAACAATGACATCAGTGACTTCACTGCCCTTCAATAGCAGGTTCGTAACCAGATTTTTTTCTGTGCACTAAAGGTCAAAAACAATAAGTTGCATACGTCACTGAGTTTCATTCTTAATTGTAATGGGTTTCAAATTTATAGTATTCTTTGGAAAAAAATATGCTTCTTCACTAAATAATATAGAAGGAAAAGATAAAATAACTTGTTCTCCTATAATGATTTATTTCTATTCATAAAATGTTTTGAAAAGATTCATCCATCTTTAATGAATGAAAGTTTATTGAAAAAATATATTCAATTTCCTGAGATATTTATTTTTTAAAAGGTTAGATCAATGGTGCCTTATAATTTTTTTCAACCAAATGTCAAAGGGAACACTAGAAGATTTGTTTATTGAGGCACAAAACACAGTAGAATACTTGAAGATAAAAAATGCAATCTATACGTTTGAGCAACATAATAACATATTGGTAAGGGCTAGAATCAAATAAAGTAAATGCCCAGAGAGGATAGATTATAATATAAAGCCAATGGACCATTTTGGAGCTCAATGTCCTTGCCAATGTAGTCGTGACCATCCATATACCCAACAGCAAAAAAGAGTTCCCATAAAGTTCACCACAACAGTGCTTTTTGAATGGACAATTGATGTTCTCTTTCTGACTGATATGGTTCTTTAAGTGTTTTGTGTAACTATGATTCATTTGAAGGTTGGAATGTGCTGGCCAGTGTTTATTGCCCATCCCAAATTACTCCCTAACGGTATGGCATCGCACTCTACATGAAGAATGTGATTGTTTTGGTGGTTCTGGAAAGGTGCATTCAGTAGAGTAGAGATGTTGAGTCTATTTTCCTTGGAGCAGAGTGATTGAAATACATCTTGGGCATTAATCATGAGAAACTGAGAACAGGTATTAAAATGCAGACAATGTGTGTTTCAGTAAAGGAGTAAGATGATAAGACATAGGTGAAGAGATGGGCTATACAACCCACAGAGCCCCACTGCCCGGCCTTCCCCCCATGACCTTTAATCCACTGGATAATCAATAACCTATCAATCTTTGCCTTAAAAACATGCAATGACCTGGCCTCGACAACTGCCTGTGGCAACATATCCCTCAGATTCATCGCCCTATGGCTAAAGAAATTCCTCTGTATCTCTATTCTAAGTGGATGACCTGCAATCCTCTTGTTCTGGACCAGTGGTTCTCAACCTTTTTCTTTCCACTCACATACCACTTTAAGTAATCCCTATGCCATAGGTGCTCTGTGATTAGTAAGGGATTGCTTAAGGTGGTATGTGGGTGGAAGAAAAAGTTTGAAAACCTAATTGACTCATTATGTGCATGGTTTCATAACTCCAAAGGAAATGGGCCAATGACAATTTTTCTCAAGCAAAATATTTCAGTAATAATTGGGCCGAGAGTAGTGGTTCTCAACCATTTTCCCCCCCCCACTAACATACCCATAGTAATCCCTTACTAATCACAGAGCACTTATGGCTTGAGGATTACTTAAAGTGGTATGTGAGTGGAAAGAAAAAGGTTGAGAACCACTGTTCTAGACCCTCTCAACCTTTCTAGATCCACTCTGTCCAAGCCTTTCATCATTAAAAATGGTTCAATGATGTCCCCCCCTTACTCTCCTATATTCCAATCAGTACAGGCCAAGAGCTATCAAACCTTTCTCATACAATAACCCTTTATTCCTGGAATCATCCTTGTGAACTTCGTCTGAATCCTCTCCAACTTCAGCACATTCTTTCTTAAATGAGGAGCCCAAAACTGCTCAAAATACTCAAAGTGAGGACTCACCAGTGCCTTATCAAGCTTCAATATTACATCCCTGCTCTTATATGCTATTCTTCTTGGGATGATTGCCAGTAGATTTAGACAGAATTTGAGAAAGAACATTTTCACCAAGAGGGGGAACTAAGATCTTGAATGTGCTGACCGAGAGGTATTTACAGTAAGGTATTCCCAAAATAGGTTTTTTGATGAGCATTTGAAACATTACAACATAGAAGGTTATAGACAGAACTGGAAAATTTTATTATTTCAAATAGGTACTTGCTGGCAAGACCAGTACAAACACAAACTTGATTAAAGGGGGTCATGGGGTATGAAGTCAATGCAGGAATAGGGTATTCCTAGGTCATTGCAGGATCAGCCATGATCAATTTGAATGATGGAGCAGGCTTGAAGGGCTGAATAACCTTCTCCTGCATCTGTTCTTTCTATTTCAGTAGCAAGCACAAATAAAGTGGGCTAAAGTGCCTCTTTCCATGCTGCAAATCTACGACTTGATGTGAATTAAGTGAATATTGTATGTCTGTACTCATAATACATCAGTCAAAAATAATATTTCCTTCCCTGAAATACATCAGTTAACTAGGTTAAGCAATCCCACAGCTTCAAAGTCATTATCACCAATACAAGCTTTTTATAAGATTTATTTACTTACCCCAATTTAAATAAGCAGGATCACTGTTATCCACTACTTCCTCACAATTGGAGCAAACAAGGTTTTATCCAGCCCTCAGGGGCTGTCTGTGGATTTTGTACATTTTCCATATCAATATTTAGGTTTCCTCTGATGCACCAGTTTCCTTCCATGTGAAAAAATCCGCAGGATGATAGATAAATCGGCCACAGTATATTGCCCCCAGTATTAAAATTATTGGTTGAATCTGGATGTATGTTGTTGAGAATGTGGGATAAAAAAAATTAGTTTGGGTCAGGTTAATATGCATGATGGTCAACACAGGCACAATGGGCTGAAGGGCCCACTTCCATGTGGTATGACTCTAACCCACAGGTTTTGTGCTTGGTTCAAGAATCCCTTTCCAATAAAAATAAAAACATAATGCTGGAGAAACTCAGCAGGTCAGTGTATTTTATAGAGCAAGATAAAAATGCATAACCAATGTTTTGGGCTTGAGCCCCATCAAGGTATATCCCTTTCTAAAATGACCAAAGGCTGCACTGACCCACTGAAGGCTCTCTCTACAGCCATGCTAATCCAATCAAAGTTTCTTCAATATTTTTCTTCAGAAACACCACTTTACTATAATCTTGTCAAAAAAATCCATTTCTCATACCTTGAACAACAACTTGGCTGCCTGGAACAAAGAATTGTTGTGTCCCATCACTTGACTGTGTAGCATATTGCACAATGGTTGCCCCAGGCTGAGGTGTTCCTGCATTTGTCATGGTAAGCGTCTGTAATCCTTGTACACCATCAGTTCCTGGATTTGCAATCTGAATAGTTCCACCTTGAGCAATTGCAACTAAGAAGAAGTAGATCAAAACAATAAATAGATCAATTTAACGGAACATCAAAGAAACTGTCAAAATAAATGTCCATGATCTATATAGATTGCAGATCATCTTGAAACTGAACTCAAAAGTATCTTTTTAAGTAATATAACATTTATATTGAGTACATCAAAGAGAAAGAAAAATGCAACAATGGCAATTTTTCACTCCATAATGAAATGTGCAGGTTTGCCTTTGCTTTATAACACAAAAAATGAAACTAAATATTCAGTATTGAAAACAGGAAAAAGTTCAGAATATGTATTTATACAAGTTAAAAGGCATCAAACATACAAATAGAAAGAAGGTATTGTTTGATAGTTAATTTAAAAAAATAATTAAAACTGATAAGACCAACTCAACAGAGCTGTCAAATATATTCAAGTCAGGAATAATTTAAGTTTTTATGTTATTACTAAAATAAGAAATCAGAAGTAAGGAGTGAAATAAAATGGTGCAAAAAAACATTTTACAAGCAAAATAAATTTACATGTAGCACAGTAACAGGCCCTTATGGCCCATGAGCCTGTGCTGTCCAATTACACCTAATTTACCTACACCCCCAATACACTTTGAACAATGGGAGGAAACTGGATCCCTGGGTAAAACCCACATAGACACAGAGAACTTACAAACTCCTTACAGACATACGGGATTCAAACCTTGGTCCCGATCGCTATTGCTGTAATGGTGTTACACTAACTGCAAAGCCAACCGCACTACCCCATTTAAAATTTAAATATTTTGGAGATTCCAAAATAATTTTAAAAATAACATGTTGACATAAAATTTATGGCAAATTGCAGTGCACAAGTTTCTCCTTTCCTGGCTTTGATTTGAAGTACAGTTAAAGAATTATCACAAATATGAACATAAATAGCAATAATAAGCGGTTTGTTATGCCACTCAACACATGAGAATCATGACCACATTTCAACGGGCTATTTTAACTATTATAAACAGAGAGTGGTAGGTGCTTGGAATGACAACCCAGGTCATGATGGAAGCAGATATGAAAGTATTATTTAAGAGGCTTTCAGACAGATACATGGGTATGCAGGGAGTGGACAGATATGGATTGTTGGCAGAAGAGATTGAATTTAATTTGGAATTGTATTTGGCACAGATATCATGGAATGAGGGGCCTGTTCTTGTGCTGCACTTTCATGAAATGAGATAAAATAGCAGTACGCACTGTATTGGCCAGTACTCGTCTGGTAGATTGAAGTTGGTACTGCCATTGTAGTGATAGCAGCTGTAGCGCCTTCTTCCTCAGATTTTTCTTCTTCAATCTTTGGAACACCAGGTGCATCAGAAGACAATTCATTGAGGATTTTTCTGAAATAACATGATCAATGTTCAATGATCTGCCTTAAAAGAACACTTTCTAGTGTAATTTTACTCCTAATGAAATCATGAAACTATTTTTAATTGCAATTGCACAGAATGAGAAGCTGAAACTACTAATGATGCTCAATGCCATGAAATGAAAATGATAAACTTATTAAATTGAGATATTTTGCCAGTGGTAAACAAAAAAAAAATCATTTCATTGTTTGAAGATAATTTTGTTTAGATGATGAAAAGCAATTCCAATTTAAGGCTCTCAAATTAAAAAAAAAATTTCTAACAACAGGAGGAAGAAAAAAATAAAATAAATAATAAAAGGCATAGAAACAAACTACAGTATAATGGCTTCCCTAGCTGCTATAAGAATGAGCAAAAGAAAGGAAGCTTTTTTGGTGTCAGAATTTTAACGTCATTACTTGCAATCATGTTGCATTTTGCCATAACTAAAAATAAGAATGGGCACATGACTCTTCTGGGCTTAACCAACTAACATAATCTGGCAGAATTCTCAACTGAATGTGGTACAATTTCAGAGAATTGCCAAGGTAAAGATACCCATAACATCAGAACAAGCCCAAATACATTAATGCAGACCCCAAACATTGGTTTCCCTTTATTTCCTATTGATGCTGCTTAATCTGCTCAGTTTCTCCAGCATATTTGAATCTTGTATTCAAACCCAGCATCTATAGTTCTTCTTGTTTAACTTAAGAAACAATATACTGGCTTTGGAGTGCAGAGAAAATTCACCAGATTGATTCCAGAAATGAGGGAGCTAGCCTCCAATATCAGTCCCAACTGACTTATACTTACTGAAATTCAGTAGAATGGGAGGTGATCTTACAGAACATACAAAATTATGAAATGGATAGATAAGATTAGGGCCAAAAAGTTGTTTCCAGTGGAAGGTGAGACTAGAACTAGAGAACATAGCGTTAAGCTTTGACATTGTAGATTAAGGACCAAGATGGGAGGAACAATTTTCCCAGAGAGTTGTGAATCTGTGGAAGCAGTAACACCTGTCTCATTAAATATACAAGAAAGAGTTAGATCAGGGGAATAAAGGGTTATGGAAAAAGGCAGGTAGGTTACAGTTTTATTCCCAAGCTCATAGTCATCATGACTTTTTTTTTACTTTTTATTTATTGCACTATGAAACATATCAACCAAAATATGTACAAACATTTCTCATTAAATATGCACAGTGACATTTTCTCTTTTCTCCCACCATCCCTCCCTCATCCTCCAAAACCAATAAATATTAAACATATAAAATACAATAAAACAACATCTTCACACAAAAGCAAAACAAAAAAAGAAAGACAAGTCATCTACTTTTACACATTAAATCTGATCATGTTTATCTTCTTATCATTTTGAGAGGTGGAGGTCCGAGGACGGCATTTTCTGTTATGTTTCATGTATGGTTCCCAGATTTGTTCAAAAATGTAACTTTGTCTTTTAAATTATATGTAATTTTTTTCCAGTGGAATACACTTATTCATTTTCATGTACCATTGTTGCATTTTCAGACTCTCTTCCATTTTCCAAGTTGACATTATACATTTTTTTGCTACTGATAAGGCTATCATAATGAATCTTTTTTAGGCTCTATCCAATTTGAGAACTAGTTCTTTACTTCTTATATTATTTAAAAGAAAAATGTCTAGATTTTTTGCTATGTTGTTTTTTTCTGATTTTGTTTAATATCTGATTTAGTTCTTCCCAAAAAAGTATTCACTTTGTGGATGCCCAAATTGCGTGTATTGTTGTTCCAATTTCTTGTTTACAGTGAAAGCATCTATCCGATATTGTTGGGTCCCATTCTTCTAATTTCTGAGGGGTGATGTATAGCCTGCGTAACCAATTATATTTTATCATACGTAGCCTTGTGTTTATTGTGTTCTTCATAGTTCCAGAACATAACTTTTCCCATGTTTCATTCTTTATCTTTATGTTTAAATCCTTTTCCCAGCTTTCTTTAGGTTTGTACCTTATTTCATCATTTTCCTTGCATTACAGCTTAATGTACATGTTTGTAATAATTCTTTTCATTATCATTGTGTCTGTAATTACATATTCAAAGCTGCTTCCTTCTGGTAGTCTCAATCTGCTTCCCAATTTGTCCTTTAAATAAGCTTTCAATTGATGGTATTCAAACATTGTACCATGAGTTATTCCATATTTGTCCTTCAACTGTTCAAATGTTAATAAATTATTTCCCAAAAAACAATTTTCTATTCTCTTGATTCCTTTTCTCTCCCATTCTCTATAAAATAAGTTGTCTATTGTAAAAGAGATTAGTGGATTTTGCTTCAATAGCATTTTTGGTATTTGGTCATTTATCTTTTTTCTTTCTACATGTATCTTCTTCCATATTTTAGGTAAATGATGCAGTACTGGTGAATTGTTATATTGAACCAGCTTTTCAGCCCATTTATAAAGTATATGCTCTGGTACCTTTTCTCTTATTTTATCTATTTCTATCCTAGTCCAATCCGGTTTTGCTCCCTTCTGGTAAAAATCTGATAAGTACCTTAATTGCTAGGCTCTGTAATAGTTTTTGAAGTCTGGACTGCAATCCACCTTGTTTATTCCTCTCTGTTACTCTCACTTTTTTCCCTTTCCATAAAAATTTCCTTGTTATTTTCCTTAGTTCTGCAAAGAATTTCTCTGTTAAGGGAATTGGTAACGTTTGAAATAAGTATTGTATCCATGGGAATACATTCATTTTAATGCAATTCACCCTCCCTATCAACGCTAGCGGTAATTCTTTCCAATTTTCTAAGTCTTCCTGTATTTTCCTTATTAATGGTTGATAATTTAGTTTGTACAAGTAGTTTAGGTTATTGTCTATTGTAAGGTAAAACATCATGAGATGGGAATGTGTAGGGAGTTACCCTGTACAGGGCAGTAACAAGAAGGGGAGGTGTCCCTGTACTCCTGTTAGGTAAAACATCATGAGATGGGAATGTACGGGGCAGTAACAAGATGTGAATGCATCCTTGTACTTACAAGATAAGAGAGACATTGATGGATTGAGAGGCAGGAAGCTAGCAGGGAAAGGATAGCAACAGTTTTAGTCATTGGACAAGTAATGATATGATGATGTTCTAAGCACATATCCAAGGGTATAAAAAATCACCATTTTGCTGATAACGGCAGAATGCATTCTCCGACTAACATGTTTAGTCGCAAGTGTTACAATCCGGTAATAAAGAACAAAGAACCCTGATTTCGACTCAGTCTGGTGTTTGTCTCACTCATTCATGAACAAAGCAGACCTAACAATTTGGTGACCCCGACGTGATGGGTGAGTGAACACTGGACGACGGTTTCTGTTTTTTCTGACAATCATCTCAGCCGGCTGATAAAAAGGTCCAGAGAAGCCTGTTTTAACAAAATTCTCTTTTTTTTAAAAAAATCTTTATGATTGTCAGTAAGAACTGGAGATCGGACAAATTAGACGACCACAATTGAAGGTCGCATGCCAGGATTGTAACACGTAAGTGATTACAGACAAGATAAAAGTCCTTAAGGTGTTTGAATGACATTTATTAAGTGCTTCGCAAGAAACTACTAGAGTTTAAAAGTCTTTATTGTGTCGTTGCAAAGTCCAATAGAGTGAGAAGGTGGTCTATAAACAATTGAGGACCTGAGTTTTCTGCCCTAAACTGGTTATTAAGAGGAGAAATCTCCCACGTGAAGGTTGGGCTTTGAAAGAAAACAAAGGTTCAGGCTTATTGGCCTCAATTGTATCTGAGAGACTGACTTATAAATGTCCGGTAGGTATGATAATGTCTGTACACTTGAGAAGTTAAGAATTTATTTCCCCAATTCGCCGTGGTGGAATACCACAGCAGACACTAGAGACCTTGAGACAACAAAAAAAGTACTCAGGGACGCCTGCCTGGTGAACAAGAACGACGACAGAAGGCTGCGACAGCTGTGTCCGGATCAGGTAGGAGATATTAATGAAAAAGTTGACAAACTCCTAAGAGACACCCGGTTTATTCGAAATACTTTTGATAAGTTAAATGAGGGTATTCCCAACATCACCAAGGAGATAAAGTTACGTAAATTCATAGATTGGTACAGGGAAACAGGACAAAAGTATAGCCCAAATATTTGGTTTTCTAGTTGTAATTTAACTTTCAGACCCCTTTGGGAAAACAGAGAGTGGAAAACGAGCAATCAGAGTATACAGGACAGTCTGAAGTCAATTGGAGGACAAGACTTAGAGACTGTTCCTTTAAAAGATATTAGTCATCCAGCTTGCAAGGAGACATTTTTAAAAGCAATTTTCATTGACATAGATCCCCTAAACGGACAAAAACCTAAATTAAAACAGGCATTAGAAAGCGGTCCCGCAGCTATGGCTGTACAGTTGCCTGCTAAGACTTTTGACCAAGTTATTAAGGAAATTAATCAGGAATTAGAGGAGCGAAATACCAGTAATGCGGCATTGGAAAAACAAAAAATGCTCCGAAAATGTGTAGACCGCTGGAGGAAGAGGGGTTAGTTACCCGGGGGCACTGAGATGTTCCTGACAGGTGAGGAAAAAAAATTTTAAAACGTAGAGGCTTAGATAAGCTGGAAGAAACAAAACACAGAAGGGAAAGGAAAAGTGCCTGTTTCCAGTTTCCAGCCACGAAGTGTCCGGGTTTGCTCTCTCCCTCCCTCCTTTCACCCTCCCCTCTCTCTCTTCTCTCCCCCTCTCTCTCTTCTCCCCCCCCCTCCTCTCTCACCCACTCCCCCTCCCAATCCCAATCTGTGGCGGTGCTGCCCTGAAATCCCCAGGTTGGGCAGGGCAGAGAAATACAATTTGGTTTTAATTTTGTGCCCACAATTCCAGCTCCGCATCCAATGGGATCCTGTTTTATCCTCTCTCCCTCCCTTTTTCCCGCACCCCCACCATTGCGGGATCAGGGCAGACATTGTGGGCTGACGTGTAGCTCACTCGAGGTGGGAGGGAAGGAAGGAGTGATAGTTCCCAGTGGTGGGAGACCCAATCTGATCCAGACCAGTGATCACAGGATGAGAACCTTTTAAAACCTTTGAAACGAAAGTGTTAATCTGAAGACTTTTCTCCCAGTGGGGCCAGTGCAAGGCATTTTCTCTCTCTATCTCTTGTGCTCTGTGTATCTGCCTCTCTATCTCTTTCTCACGCTATGCTCTCTCTCTCTCTCTCTCTCTCTCTCTCTCTCTGACACCCCAGATGGGATCCTGGAGTCACGTCCCTTATATCCAGATATTGAGACACTGGGGTGTGACAAGAACCTCGGGAATAGGGACACATCAGACGAGGTACAGGCCCCTTTAATAAAAATAGAAGGGGGAGTAATAGATGTAGAGACCCCTCTGGAGTCTAAGAAAATAGAAAAGGAGTTAGAGATACAGAAATGGAACATGAAAAAGGTTCAGGATAACATTAAAAACTTAAACAGAGATATTAATGTGCTGGGGCAGATCAGTGAGGATCAAAAAGAATTAATGGTAGGTGTATTGAAGGAAGTGGAAAAGATAACTACAACACTGTCAGGAGAAATTAAAGCTGAAGGAATGGTAATAGGAGTAAAGGACGAAAAGTGTAGTACAGATGAGGAAACGAGGTACGATCCACCATGGGAGGAAAGTAAAAGGAAAAGACTCGGGAGGGAGAAAAATAGACATGCCTACCTGGACATAGTTAGGACAAAAGAGAAAGATGTGAAACAACTAAACTATGGCCGAAAAGATTATCTTAGAGATGAACGTGACCAATATACCTTTGACCCTGAGACATTGGAAGCTGATAGGGACAGTGACAGTGACGAAGAAGAGTCAGAACAAGGTGGGATAAATAAATGCATGCCAAGAGTAAAGAAGGAGCAGAAATCCCCAAAATTGAGATATCAATGCCCATTACTGATCACGGGACGGGGAACTCAAAAATATGTACCCTGGTCACGAATGGACTTAGAGAGTTTAATGAAAAAACTACCTCCGTTGAGTAATGGGGCTAGTCCATGGATTTCTTGTTTTGAGCGAGAAACCTGCCAAGAACAATTAGCACTCGCAGATGTCAGAACTATCATGATAAAATTAAAGGCAGAAGGGGCCCTGAAGCAAATAGAGAAAATTGTAAGAAGCAGTAAATTGGGGGATGAAATAGAATTTAACCCACTTCGGAATAAATTTTGGGAAGCACTTAGAGAAACATTTCCTACACCCTATAGTTTGGATGCCTTGGTAACCCTTCAACTAAAGGAAGGAGAGACTGCACACGAGTATTTCACTCGAGCATGGGACTTATGGGAAACAGGGACTGGAGAAAGACCCGACCACAGCCCCTCAGGAAGGGCTCACTTTCGTAATGGGATAATAAACGGACTACCTGCTACGGTTCAAGCAAAATTAAGGGACATTGTGGGATTAGAGACAATGTCAGAGGATTTGTGGAAAAGACACCTGACACATGCAATCAAACGACATCGTCAATCAGAGCATGCTAAGTCAGAAAGTGCGTCCCAGAAGGAGGTGGACAAAACAACCGATAAATTGGTGAGAGCCATAGAACATATAGGGGTTATATTAGCGGCCCAACAGATAGTCCCACAGGTCATGGGGCCAGTGATAAATCCGGGACCCCAAGTAAGAAATGGTTGGGAAAGACAGCTAGGTACAATGTATAGAGGGGAACATGTAGTATGCTGGTACTGCCAAAATCCTGGACACTACCAGCGGAACTGTCCGGAGGCTGGGAGAGCAAGGGGAAAAAGATTACCCTCTATTAGAGGCTATCGGGGAAGAGGAGGAAACTTAAGAGGACAAGCAAGGGGTAGGGGTGGACACATTGATGGGCCCCAGAGAATCGGGGGGTGGCAGAGTGATCAACAAGTCCAGGCACCTCAGTGTAATGACTATATTGAGGAAGGTGCTGAATTTGATTATTGACGGTGCCCAGGAGAATCAAAAATCACGCCTCCCTGGGAGCCACCAAAAATTTGGGGGACGGTAAATGGAGAAAAAATTGAATTTATGGTTGACACAGGGGCAGCAGTTACGACAGTGATTAAAAAACCCCCAGGGAGCACATTTTCGGGCAAAACATTATCTACAATAGGATTCTCCGGGATAAGGGAAACACAGCCCTATACAGATAACATCGACATGACATTTGGACGACAAAGGGTTAAAACGCCTGTCCTGGTTGTGCCAAGTTGCCCCATTAATTTATTAGCAAGGGACATTCTTACCAAACTAGGAATAACCATACAATGTTCTGAGAAGGGCCTTCGGTTAACATACCCAGGGGATACAATAAGAAGGGGAGGACAGTTTATAGTAATGACCCCATCTAACGCTTCAGAAGACTCTGTGGAGGTTAGTATTTTCTGGAGTCGGCTACTGTATGATGAACCAGGCCCAGGGCTGATTAAACAGTTTTTTGAGTGGAGGGCCAGTATTCCTCGGTATGGGGATTACCATTATCCACTAGATCCTATGCATGTTACATTAAACTACACCATCCACCCGGACCAGGAATATGAGGAGAGGTGGGACTCTCTAAAAGAAGGGAAGACAGAAACGATACATTGTCCATTTATCTTTGTAGGTAAGGAGGGAATAGCTGCTATGGTTGTCATGACAGAAGAACAAATGGAGTGGTTCTGCTTAGGAGTAGAAAGTGTGCCTCATGTGACCTTGGGTATTGCCAAAGATCATCACGCTCGACAGCTGGGTCCGATGGTAAAGGAAGCGATAGGGTGTGAATACAGGCAGACAGAAATCCCGGGATATTCCACCTCGGAGGGAGGAAAATTTGTCAGACTGAATATTGAAGCATGGGACCAGGTTGTGAATGAGAAAGTAGAAAGAGCCATAGAAGGAGAAAATATTGATCACAGAGACTCAGACAAATATCTTTCTAATCTGAGTCCACATATATGGACAACGGGGCCCTATGATGTGGGAGTAATAAAAGGAGAGGTATTTCTAGAATTGGCCAACCCCGGGCAGAAACCAATATGGAGAAAACAATACCGCTTGTCACCCAGTCAGGAGGAGGGTATTAAAGGAACGATAGAAGGGTTAATGGAGTCAGGGGTTTTAAGGGCGGCACCTGACAGTATGTGGAACACGCCCATCATGCCTGTTCCCAAACAGGGTAGAAAAGACTGGAGGATGGTACACGACCTCCGGGAGATTAACTTGGCTACCAAGACCATCGAGAGACCAGTCCCAGACCCATATGTAGCACTTAGGGCTCTGAGTCCGGAGCACGAATACTATACTGTCATTGATCTGGCAAACGCATTCTTCTGCTTGAAATTAGCTGAGGAATGCCAAGACTGGTTCACTTTCACTTACCAAGCACATCGGTACACATACACTAGATTAC
The DNA here is from genome assembly GCF_036971445.1 of Narcine bancroftii. Lineage (NCBI taxonomy): Eukaryota > Metazoa > Chordata > Chondrichthyes > Torpediniformes > Narcinidae > Narcine > Narcine bancroftii. The sequence goes on from NC_091469.1 coordinate 441,777,646, forward strand.
CTCAGGGTTATAAGGACAGTCCAGGACTGTTCAATCAGGCCCTTAGCGAAATCCTAATGAAATTAAAGCTCCCGGAAGATGTTACACTGATTCAGTATGTAGACGACCTACTATTAGCATGGAAAACGCCACATGGGTGCCTGACAGGGCAGCCAAACAGGTTACTGGTTATCATGAACATATACAGGGGATGATTTTGAGGTCCCATAACAAAAAAATGAATCTGAAACTAAGGAGACTTGTAGCAGATTGAATGACTACACAGATGAGTTTTGTGGAGGAAGAGTGCTGTACAACTGGCTCCCCGCTAACTGGGATGGTCGGTGTGCTCTAGTAACCCTTAATGCGCCAGTGCTGATTGTCAAAAGGCAGGAGGGAGACGAGGATTCCCTAGAATTGCGCCACACAGAGAGTTGGCTGTGGAGAAAAAGGAGGAGTGTTGGACTCTTGGGGCCGGGAGGAAGGAACCCTGATGGGGTATGGATTGATGCCATTGGCCAAGCCCGGAATATTCCGGACGAATTTAAATTAGCCGATGAGATTGCAGCTGGGTTTGAAAGCTTTCCTGTTTTTAGTGCAATTTTTCCCATCACTGTAAATAAAAATGTTAATAGAATCAACCTTATTCACTATAATGTCCAGCGCCTTGCAAATTTGACCAGGGACGTTGTTGAGGCAATACATCAACAACTGTCAGAAACTTCCCTTATGACACTTCAGAATAGGATAGCGATTGATATGGTCCTGGCAGAGAAAGGTGGAGTGTGTGCTATGTTTGGAGATCTATGCTGCACTTCTATCTCTAATAACACAGGGCCAGATGGATCACTCACTAAGGGGTTAACGAAACTTAGGGCATTGGCGAAAGAATTAAAAGCCCAGTCTGGAGTCTCCAATCCTGTTTTATCCTGGTTACAGGGAGTGTTTGGGAGATGGAGCACATTGTTAGGACAACTTTTGCTGGGTTTGTTCATTTCTGTATCAATTTTTATCACTTGTGGCTGTTGTTGTATTCCATGCATTCGAACGCTGGTCACGAGGACCATAGAGAAAGCCTTTGCTGACCGTGATGAACTGCCTCCGAAATATCAAGCTGTGCAGGCTGTGGAGCAAGACTATCTCACATTACAGGAGACGGAGAAAGTTGCTGAGATCGATCTGGAGTCTGAAGGGGAATGTGATGGGAAGGAGGGATTGTGAATTAGATTGTTACACATATAATTTTAACCTTGCTTGTAACCTAAATATTATAACCTTGATTGTAGAACAAATATTATAACATTGATTGTAACACAAACATTATTAATCAGATTGTAGAACAAGTATTATGAATTAGATTGTAGACCATATGTTAACTTGGGAATTTACTAATGTACAGGGGGTTAGCTAGTTTTTTGCTTGGGGGCAAATGGGATGAAACTTGTAAACGGGCAATGGGATCGGGGTGACGGATGGGGGGTGTACGCAAAGGAGGGTTGGGGGAGCCCTCGCCCACCAGCCGAACTACCCTGTGAACAGAACCCGTATAGAGCTTGGCAATAATAGGCGAACTAATGTAACGCGGTGGTAGCATAGTCAGGGCGAGATTGTCCTCTAAAGAGGACAAAGGAGGGATTGTAAGGTAAAACATCATGAGATGGGAATGTGTAGGGAGTTACCCTGTACAGGGCAGTAACAAGAAGGGGAGGTGTCCCTGTACTCCTGTTAGGTAAAACATCATGAGATGGGAATGTGTAAGGAGTTACCCTGTACAGGGCTGTAACAAGATGTGAATGCATCCTTGTACTTACAAGATAAGAGAGACATTGATGGATTGTGAGGCAGGAAGCTAGCAGGGAAAGGATAGCAACAGTTTTAGTCATTGGACAAGTAATGATATGATGATGTTCTAAGCACATATCCAAGGGTATAAAAAATCACCATTTTGCTGATAACGGCAGAATGCATTCTCCGACTAACATGTTTAGTCGCAAGTGTTACAATCCGGTAATAAAGAACAAAGAACCCTGATTTCGACTCAGTCTGGTGTTTGTCTCACTCATTCATGAACAAAGCAGACCTAACACTATCCTGATACCAAGGTATCGTATCGCTTGTGATTCCCATTTAAATGGAGAATCTTTTTTGAGTTATGTATGGTCCACATTTCTCATTGGCATCACTTCGCTTTTATTTGTGTTATACCCAGATATTTCTACACACTCCTTCAATTTCTTGTATAACTCTTTTATTGATTTCTCTGGTTCTATGCTGTTGTCTACGAATAGACTGATTTTATACTCCTTCTCCTTTATTTTTATCCCTTTTATTTTATTTTCCTTTCTTATCAGCTCTACCAATGGGTCTATTTCAAAGGCGAACAATGAGGGGGACAATGGACATCCCTACCTAGTTGATCTGCTTAGTTTGAACTGGCTCAATACAAATCCATTTACCACTACTTTTGCCATTGGTCCATTATATAATGCCCTAATCCAATTTTTCCCTTTCATCCCTAACGTCGAAGTACTCGAGATGGCAGAGGTCGACAGCATCGAGTCCACGCTGCTGAAGATCCAGCTGCGCTGGGTGGGTCACATCTCCAGAATGGAGGACCATCGCCTTCCCAAGATCGTGTTATATGGCGAGCTCTCCACTGGCCACCGTGACAGAGGTGCACCAAAGAAAAGGTACAAGGACTGCCTAAAGAAATCTCTTGGTGCCTGCCACATTGACCACCGCCAGTGGGCTGATATCGCCTCAAACCGTGCATCTTGGCGCCTCACAGTTTGGCGGGCAGCAACCTCCTTTGAAGAAGACCGCAGAGCCCACCTCACTGACAAAAGGCAAAGGAGGAAAAACCCAACACCCAACCCCAACCAACCAATTTTCCCCTGCAGCCGCTGCAACCGTGTCTGCCTGTCCCGCATCGGACTTGTAAGCCACAAACGAGCCTGCAGCTGACGTGGACTTTTACCCCCTCCATAAATCTTCGTCCGCGAAGCCAAGCCAAAGAATCCAATTAATATATTTTTCTGGCAGATTAAATTTCTGTAACACTTTAAATAAGTAGTTCCACTCTACCCTGTCAAAGGATTTTTCTGCATCTAATGCAACTGCCACCATTGGTCTTTTATTCCCTTGAGCTGCATGAATTAAATTAATAAATTTACAAACATTGTCTGCTGTTCATCTTTTCTTGACAAATTCAGTTTGGTCTTGTTTTACTATTTTCGGTACACAGTCGGCCAATCTGTTCGCTAATAAATTTGCTATTATCTTATGATCTGCGTTTAGTAAGGATATTGGGCTGTATGATGCTGGTGTTAATGGATCTTTCCCCATCTTTGGTATTACTGTGATCATTGCTGTCTTACCTGATTCTGGTAAGTTTTGTGTTTCTTCCGCCTGATTCATTACTTCCAGGAGAGGTGGGATTAATAACTCTTTAAATGTTTTATAAAATTCTATTGGAAATCCATCCTCCCCTGGTGTTTTCTTGTTTGGTAGCTTTCTTAACATGTCCTGTACTTCCTCTATTTCAAACAGTTTTATCAGTTTACTTCGATCCTATACTTGCAGTTGCGGCAATCCGATTTTAGCTAACAACTTATCTATTTTAACATTTTTTCCTTCATTCTCGGTTTGGTATAGTTACTTATAAAATTCTTTAAAGTTTTAATTGATCTCTATTGGGTTGTATTTGATTTGCTTATCCTTTTTCCTTGTCGCCAATACGGTTCTTTTAGCTTGCTCTGTTTTAAGTTGCCAGGCCAATATTTTCTGTGTTTTTTTTCTCCCAATTTGCAATACCTTTGCTTTGTTTTCATTATGTTCTTCTTCACCTTGTATGTTTGTAATATTTTGGGTTTTTTTTGTCGGCCAACTCTCTCTTTTTCTTTATATCCTCCCTTTTCACTAATTTTTTTTGTAATTGCTATCCCCCTTTCCAGCTGTTCTATTTCCTGAATGTATTCCTTTTTCACCTTAGTTACATAACTTATTGTCTGTCCTCCGATGAAGGCTTTCATTGCAGCCATAGTATAAATTTATCTTTTACAGATTCTGTGTTTATCTCAAAGTATATTTTAATTTGGCATTCAATAAACTCTCTAAATTCCTGTCTTTTAAGTAGCATGGGATTTAACCTCCATCTATATGTAATGGTGGGATGTCCTCCAGTTCTATTGCTAATAATAGGGGTGAATGATCTGAAAGTAGTCTAACTTTAAACTCAGTTTTCCTGACACTCCCTTGAATTTGGGCCAACAACAAAAACATATCAATCCTTGAGTATGTCTTGTGCCTACTCAAGTAATATGAATAGTCCTTCTCTTTTGGATGTTGCCTCCTCCATATATCCATTAGTTTCATTTCTTGCATTGATTTAACCATAAATTTGGCTACTTTATTCTTTTTGTTTGTTATCTTTCCAGTTTTATCCAACACTGGATTCAAATTAAGGTTAAAATCCACTCCTATCAGAATGTTTCCTTGTGTATCTGCTATCTTCAAAAAAATATCTTGCATAAACTCTTGATCTTCATCATTAGGCACATTGTGCAAATTCCAAAATTCTGAGATATCGGACACTTTATCATTACATACCTTCACACTGGGTCTGCTATTTCCTCCTCTAACTTGATTGGTACATTTTTGTTAACTAATATGGCTACACCTCTAGCTTTTGAATTATATGATGCTGCCGCTATGTGTCCTACCCAGTCTCTCTTCAATTTGTTATGTTCCGCCTTGGTTAGATGTGTTTCCTGCACAAATGCTATATCTATTTTTTTTTTCCTTTTTAAGTAATGTTAGTAGCCTCTTCCTTTTAATTTGGTTATGTATTCCATTAATGTTTATGGTCATATAATTCAACTTGGCCGTCTTATATCTTTATTTTCACTTCTTTTCCACCTCCTCAGCACCTCCATCCCCTTTCATCCATTATTGGTTTTTAAGTTTTCCTTTTTTTTTAATCACAATATATGACAACACGCTTAAAACACAAAATACCCCAAAAAATCCCCACACCAAATAACACTTTAACCCCAAATAACATTAAAAATAACATTAAAAAGCCCTTTCTATTTCTATATGTAAATCTGTTGCTCCAAACTCCTTCAGGATGCATCTTTTTATAAATTCCTTCATGTCTGTCCCCTCTTCGCCCTCAGTCAGGCCCACTACTTTCATGTTATTTCGCCTACTGTAGTTTTCCAACATGTCAATTTTCTGGGATAACAAATCTTGTGTCTCCTTAATTTCTTTGTCTCTTTCTTCCAATTTTCCTCTTAATTCATTTATTTCCATTTCTACAGCAGCTTCTCAGTTCTCCACATTTTCTACTCTTTTCCCTATTTCTGTCGTGACCAACTTTAAACTTTGCATTTTGTCTTCTGCTCTTTTCATTTTTCTTTTAATTGCACTAAATTCAAGTGTTAGCATTTCTTTTAATGACATAATTTGGTCTTCAAAAAAGGCTTTATCCATTTGCTTTACCTTCTTCTTTCCTGTGTAGATCTTGGTCTTCCTGCTTCTCATTTTCTGTGTCTGTATCTATGTCTTCTTCTCTTCGCTCTGTGTCTCTTCAGCTCTTTCTGATAATCCACTTCTGACTCTTTGTCAGGCCTCTAGTTGCTGGGCCTCTTGTTGCTGGGCCTCCTGCCACAGGTCATCCCGTTGCTGGGCCTTCTGCCACAGGTCATCCCGTTGCTGGACGCCCTACCGCCGATTGCCCTCTTCCAACTCCTCATTTCCTTGCTCACCGCTCTCCTGCTCTTCCCGACTCTGAGCGTCCCCCAGATGAGCGCCCCATTGCTGGGCATCCCTCAGCTGGGCGCCCCACTGCTGTCAGTCCCTCATCTGGGCCCCCTCCTACTGGCATCTTTTTCTTTAGTTTCCACACTGTGCACCTTTGTCTGGCTCCGTGAGGCATTTTTGTAGTCCGCCAGTCGGGAGGTCACTGCTCCTCCATGCACCTACCAGCTTCAAGGGGTCGGTCGATTCTCTTTATGGTGGTTCCCTGTTCTCATGAGTAGGTAAGGCCATCTTCCTTTTTTTCTGGGGATTTTCTTTCTCTCTTTTCGGTGACATCTCCTGTTTCTTCCTTGTAACTTTATCTTCTTTTTCCTGTGCTTTGTGCTTGTTTGGATTTGGTTTTTTCTGACTTTTTTTTCCTTTTCTCTGGAGATGGCTGGTTTTACTTGACCGGCCACTACTCCATCACGTGACTCCTCGCATAGTCATCATGACTTAAAGTTTCAGTATCCTACACAATCCAAAACCTTTCTGCACTTTGAGCAATACTGACCACAATGGTTTAAGATGTTTGCCTACTACTTCTGAAAGGCAACAAATGTTGCAGCACAAGTATAAAACGATATCCAAACTCCATTTTTAAACAGAGCAAGTTGCACGTGTCCAAAAGTTACAAAGTACAAATTTAAAATTATAATTTATAATCCTAATTGTTCAATAAATCCAACAATTATTTGATTATTTATTGTGTACAACACAATCTAAAGCACTGGTTCTCAACCTTTTTCTTTCCACTCACATACCACTTTAAGTATTCCCTTTGTCATAGGTGCTCTGCAATTAGTAAGAGATTGCTTAAGGTGGTATGTAGGTGGAAACAAAAAGTTTGAAAACCACTGTTTTAATCGTACCTAATTGATTCGTTTTGTGCACCATTTCATAACTCCAAAGGAAATGGGCCAATGACAATTTTTCTCAAGCAAAATATTCTCAACCTTCCCTTCCCACTCACATACCACCTTTTGTAATCCCTTACTAATCACAGAGCGCCAATGGCATAGGGATTACTTAAAGTGGTATGTGAGAGGAAAGAAAAAAGTTTGAGAACCACTGCAGTAGAGGGTAGACAAAATGTACTGATTGGAGAAAAATCTAATTCTTTTCCTTGAATCCTGTCCTTGATAAATCAGTAAGGATAGTGACAAAGGCAAACAATGTAAAAGTTGTGCTTTTATGAAAGATTTAAGCATGAAAGATGTATGGAGACAGTCACACTCCACTATGAGAGATTATTCATTTTACTGGAAGGTTCACGACTCCTATACAAGAATAAATGTGTTTTTAATTTCTGCACAATTGAAAATCAGAGTGGTTGAAATGGAATATCTAGCCAGATTACTCTCTGATCATACACCTCTGACTTTAACAATAATGATGCCCGAGAAGCAAGAAAGTCTATACAGATGGTGTTTTAATGCTATGCTGTTGAGGACATATTTCTGTAATTTTAAGAAAGAACAAATAAAATTGTTTTGCAAAACAAATTGACCCTCTACTAATTATAGTTTTCTAATATGGGATAGACTAAAAGCTTATTTGAAGGGACAGATCATTTCATATACAAAAAAAAAGTAAAAAAGAAATAAAAGCAGAAGTCAATGGCATGGAGAAAGAAATAACAGAATTGGAAAAAGAATACCAGAGAATGGGTTCGAAAGAAATCTAAAAAATTTTGGTAAATAAAAAATGGAAATATAATACTTTACAAACATATAGAATAGAAAAAAAATCTTAAAAGTCAAAACCAAAGTACTATGAATTGGGAAATAGAGCGCAAAGTTTTGGTCATGACAATTAAAAGCAGAGGAGATATCAAGGATGATAAATGCAATTCAAACAGAGCCTGACAAATTAACAAATAATCAGAAGGAAATCAATGATATTTTCATACAATACTACACAGTATGAATCAGACTTGAAAGGAGATTCTACTGAAATAGATGAATTTCTCTCATTAATTCAACTGCCAAAATTGGAAGATAAAGATCAAATGAAATTAGAAGGCCCCTTCACTCAAGAAGAGATTGAAAAAGCCTTTACACTAAAGGCAAATAAGTCACTAGAGAAGATGGTTTTGTACTTGAGTTTTATAGCCAATTTAAAAATCTTCTGATGCCTCTCATTATGGAGGTATTTGACCAGATAGTTGAATCTAAGACTCTTCCGGAATCCTTCTAAACAGCTATTATTACGGTACGACCGGAAAAAAAAGTGACCTGCTAAAACTGACTTCATTCAGACCAATCTCCTTGTTAAATTTGAACTACAAAATCTTGGAAAAAGCGTTAGCCAATAGACTAGAGGAATGCCTACTTAAACTGATTAATTCAGACCTGGTGGGCTTCATTTTTTAAAAAAGACAGTCTTAGGGGGCATGACCTCTAAATCAGCTGAGAAGATTTTTGCGGGCTCTCCACAAAAAGTATTAAAAAGATGGTTTAAAAACCAGAATTTTATCGTAAAAAATAGATAAAACTGGCGCTAAATGACTAAGGCAACAAAAAAACAAAAGCTGAAGAAATGACAGCTCGGCAAAGAACATCAAGTGGAAACTTGATGAGGAGCGACTCAGCAGGGGCCTTGAGACCGGCTGAAGCCAGCAGAGTTGGGGAGTCAGCCCAAGATATAGCCATCATCCTGAACATGATGGAAACTTTAAACAGTCGTTTTATGAGAATGGAATCAATGATGAGCGATATATCAGAGAAGGTAACGGAAATTAAACAAGTTGTTGAAGACTTAAATGATCAAATTACTCATTCAGAGGCTAAGCTGGACTGAAGGCACTGGAAGAAAAAGCAAAAATATGGGTCACAGAAAAGAAAGGATTGATGGACAAGATTGACCATATGGAAAATATAGCAGACATAACAACGTAAAAATCATTGGACTGAAAGAAGGAATATAAGGAAAAGGTGCGGTGAGTTCTTGAAACATGGATCCCACAAATGTAGGGACAAAATAAGTTAAATGCAAAGTGCAAATTGAAAGAGTTCACCAGACCATCGGATTGACAAGAACCAGCTCACAGTGACCACGACCAGTCCTGGTATGACTTTTAAGTTACTAGGAAAGAGATGTGATCTTGGGAGTAGCAAATGAATATTCAAAAAATAATAATGGCCCATTAGTGGTGCACAATGCAAAAATAATGTTTTGCCAGGACTTCAACCCTGTCTTGGTAAAACAAAGAAAGGAATTTGATGAGTAAAGAAACAAATGCAATCTGAAAACTTTAAATATTCAATGATTTATCCAGCAATGCTGAAAGTGAAAGTCTTAGAAGGTAAATCGATGAATTTTCAAGCAAAAGTGGAAGAATTTAAAAAAAGCTATGAAAAGACCATTTCAAAACGGGCTAACTGAAAGACACATCATTTATTTATGCTAATAGTACTCAGCCATCTTGTTTTCACTATTAAAAAGAAAAAAAACACTGGTTTTTATGGAAAGCTCTGAAAAGACAGAAAGGTGATAAGGAAAGCAGCAAAGTGGGAGCTCTGATGGGGGGGGAGGGGGAAGGGTAGATGACGGCAGGTGAAGAGTGATTTTAAGAGAGGGTGCCAAAGGGAGGGTTTCTTCTTCTTCGGAAGAACCCGCATGCTTACTTAGCGGGCTTTCAGTTACTATCGTCAATATCACAGCCTGAGCTAGGGATCTGTGTGTGTTTCTTCAAAGGGAAATGTATGCATTGGAAATGTATTTTAATGGAGAAATGTTGCTACAGTATTTAGAAAATTGGAAAAATACTATTGTTATACAATATTTGTGTTAAAAATGGTATGGATAAAACAGTAAAGTTTATTAGTCTTAATATTAATGGGATAAATGGGTGAGTGAAGAGGAAGCAGTCTTGTCACACTTAAATAAATTAAAAGTGAATATAATCTTTTTGCAGAAAACACATCTTACCAAATTGGAACATGATAAATTAAAAAGAGGATGGGTGGGACAAATAATAGTCTTCTTCCTTTGGTTCAAAGGCAAGAGGGGTGGCTATTCTAATGAATAAAAATACACCAGGGTTAATAGAAGAAACCTCGATTGATCAAGTACTGAAAGATTTATGGAGAAGCATGGACATTTATGAATATTTATGCCCTGAATTATGACAAAGAAGGATGTCTTATTAAAAAACAGCAGAGGGAAGACAAAATATATTAATTGGTGGAAACTTTAATTTCTGCTTGGACTGAATACTAGATAAATAGAGGGTGGAAGCAGCAAAAACCACAATTTCAAATATGAAAGATCTAAATCTTATTGATGTATAGAGGCAATTAAATCCAGAGAGAGACTACTCTTTTTATTCAAAGGTGCACAACTCACATACAAGGATTGATTTATTTTAATGACTGCCCAGTTAAAAAGTAGAGTGATAAAAAGAGAATATCTAGTGAGGCTTCTATCAGACCATTCTCCATTAATATTAACTATAGCAACAATGGAAAAGAAAGAGAATGTAAACCAATGGTGTCTCAATACTACATTGCTTAAAAGAACACCTACAAATTTATAGAGACAGACAGAAATATTTTGTGAAACAAATCTGCCATCTACTAATAATAGGACAAATTATATACTACACAAAGAATCTTATGAGGGAACATATGACAGAAGCAAACAGTTTGAAAAGGATATTAAAAAATTAGAAAAAAAATCAAAGAATAGGAGTACTGGAAAATAAAAAGCTAAGATATAATACAATACATATAGGACAGAAAAAGCTACATTAAAAACTAAACAACAATATTATGGGTTGGATGAACGGGTGCACAAAGTTTTAGCTTGGCAAATTAAAACAGAGAAGTTATCAAGAATGATAAATGCTATAAAAACAGAAAGAGACACTCTAGTATAAAAGCATAAAGAGATTCATGACACTTTTAGACAATATTACACAAAACTATATAAATCAGAATTACTAGGAGATGAGAATGAAATTGAAGAATTTTTCTTGAATGTTAAACTTCCAAGGCTGGAAGAGAGAGGGAAAGGATAGAATTAGATACTCCCTTCACAAAGGAAGAAATTGAAAAGGACCCGGGCACCCTACATGCTAATAAATCACCAGGAGAAGATGGATTTCCATTTGAGTTTTAATGACAATTCAAAGAATTATTAATGCCCCTTTTAATGGATGTCCTGGACCAAACTGTGTAAACACAGACCCTCGCAGAATCATTCTCAACCATGATTCTCACAATACTACCAAAAAAGAATATGGACCCACAAAAACTTTGTCATACAGTCCAAAATCCATGTGAAATGCTGATTATAAGATACTAGTGAAAGCATTGGCTAATAGGTGAGGACAATACTTACCAACGCTGATATATACAGACCAGGCAGGATTTTTTAAAGGAAGGCATTCCTCAAATAGTCTAGGAAGCTTATTTAATATAATACACAGGCTAAATCTGAACAAAATCCAAGTATTACAGCCTCCCTAGACACAGAAAAAGCATTCGACCATTTGGAATGTCCCTTTTTATTTAAAACACTGGAAAAATTTGGTATAGGGAGAACATTCATAAACTGGATAAAAACTTTATACCATAAACCACAAGCATTATTCCCCTTGAGTAGATGCCCCCTGTCTTCAGCACTTTTTATTTTAGCAATTGAACCACTAGTGGTGATAATAAGAAAGGATCAAGTATAAAATGCTTCAAAGTCAGGCAAGAACACTAAATCAGTCTATTCGCCGAAGATGTACTTTTCTACCTATCAAAACTGGCGAATTCTTTGGATAATTTTATAACACTAGAAAAATATAAAAGTATATCAAACTACAAGATAAATATTGATAAAAGTGAGACAATGCCATTTTCAAATTTTGAATATGAAAGATACCAAAAAGAAAGTAAATTTAAATGGAAGACGTATGGAATAAAATATCTTGGAATAGCAACTGACAATAACTTGCAAAATCTGTACAAACTAAATTATGTTCCTCTTCTTGGGAAGATAGAAAGAGACCTACAGAAATGGAGAGACTTGCTGATTACTTTGGTGGAAAGGGTTAACTGCGGTACCTTTTTTCAATTGCTCCCTATTCCTTTTCCTAAAAACATTTTTATCCTACTAAACAACAATATGAGACAGTTCCTATGGAATTATAAGGTACCAAGAATTGCATTGGAAAAACTGACATGAGACTATGGGCTGGGAGGACTTCCAGATTTCAAAAATCTAGCTGCACAGGCCTTCCTCACTGAAGACTGCCCCCTGTCTTGGTTCAAATGGGAATGTACTCAATGGAGGAGGTGGAAGCAAAGGACTTTATCTATAAATGGAGATTCAAATCACTAAAGAAAATGACTGATAACCACATCCTAATGCACATGATGAGAAGGTGTCAAGAAATTAATGCATGTACAGGAAGTAAAAGTAGGGATATCAATAAAAGCACCGTTGTGTAAAGATGTGTTAATGCCTATGAAGGTGGGCAATAGAATATTAAATTAGTGGTATGACAAAGGTACAAGATATATTAAGGATTATGACATGGAAGGAACTCTTATATCCTTTGAACAATTAAAACACAAATACGGAGTGGCCAATAGGACCTTCTTCTGAGAGAAAGATGGGGACCAACATTGACCCCACCTAAAATATGTGAAATTAAACAAATGGTTTGGATGGGGAATACATACAAAATTATAACAAAAATGTTCTATGCTCTCCAGAGCGAACGTGCAAAACCAGAGTGGCAGAGGTCAAGGGAAAGATGGGAGTCGGATTTGGGCGTGGTGATTTCAGAAAGAAGCTGGTCAGATTGGTGTAAGAACAGCATGACATCAATTATAAATGCAAGATATGGACTGGTTCAGTATAATTTTTTTACTTCAGTAATAACTTAACCCACAAAGGTTGCACAGATCAAAAGCAAAATTTCAGAGATATGTTTCAGATGTGGGAACGAAACAGGAGCTTTTCTACATGCCACATGAGCATGCATGAAAGTGAGGCCATTTTGCAAAGAAAATTGTAGAAATATTTACCAGGATAACTGAAGTGGCATTCATGAGCGACCCGGAGCTATATCTATTAGGTAATTTCATAGAAATAAGCACAAATTGACCAAATATCAAATCTCATTTATAAAAATATCATTGGCAATAGCGAAAAAATGTATCGAAATCACTTGAATGTTTGACTCCCCCCTACTTATAGCACGATGGACTGTGGAAATGAACAGCTGCATACCTATGGGGGAAAAAAATCACATACAACTTAAAGAACAAATATAACACTTTTGTAAAGGTCTGGCAGCCACAACTGGACCACATAGGAGCCCAGATACAGTAATAAAAAGGAACACAAAAAGATATAAAACTATTATATATACAAAAACATAATTTCCCAACTGTACTCTATATTCTTAAAATATATGTAAACTCTGACAGTAAAAGGATATTTATGTATGGAAGGGGGTGGGAGGGATGGATTGTTTTGTTTTTGTTTTAGACTGGGTATTATGCAATGAAAAGGGGCTAATCAGCAATCTTGATGTACGAGGCCCTTTGGGTAGGAGCGATCACAATATGATCAAATTCTCACTCGACATGGAGAGTGAAGAAATTAAAACCGAGACTAAGGTCCTGAATTTAAATAAAGGGAATTATGATGGTATGAGATGGGAGTTGAGTAAGATTGATTGGGTGCTGTTTATGGGGGGGTTGACGGTGGATAGACAATGGAAAGCATTCACAGATCTAATGGAAGAATTGCGGAAATCGTTTATACCAGTTTGGCATAAAAATAAACCAAAAAACGTGACTCAACCGTGGATAACAAGGGAAATTAGAGACAGCATTAGGTCCAAAGAGAGAGCATATCAATTGGCCAAAAAAAGTACCAAATCCAAAGACTGGGAACAGTTCAAGATGCAGCAAAGGAGGACAAAGGGATTAATCAAGAGGGCAAAAATAAATTACGAAAGTAAGCTTGCGGCAAACATTAAAACCAACTGCAAAAGCTTTTATAGATATGTCAAAAGGAAAAGATTGGTGTGTAGGTCCCTTGCAGTCAGAATCAGGGGAATATATAATGGGGAATAAGGAAATGGCAGACAAATTAAATTCTTACTTTAGTTCTGTTTTCACAAGAGAGGATGTTGGGAAACATAGAGATTAATGCAAGGGAGGAACTGAAAGAAATCAGTATCTCTAAGGACATGGTCTTGGGGAAATTGATGGGATTGAAAGCTGATAAATCCCAAGGGCCTGATAATCTACATCCTAGGGTACTTAAGGAAGTGGACATTCAGATAGCAGATGCTTTAAGAATTATTTTCCTGAACTCGATAGACTCAGGATCAGTACCCATGGGTTGGAGGGTAGCTACTGTTACCCCACTATTTAAAAAGGGGGGAGGGTAGAGAAAAAGCGGGGAATTATAGGCCGGTGAGCCTTACATCAATAGTGGGCAAAATGATGGAATCCATTATTAAGGATGTAATAATGGAGCATATGACTAGCAGAGAAGGGATCGGAGAGTCAACATGGATTTACAAAAGGTAAATCGTGCTTGATAAATCTATTGGAATTCTTTGATATGGTGACAGGTAAAATAGATGGGGGAGAGCCACTGGATGTGGTGTACCTGGACTTCCAAAAGGCCTTCGATAAGGTCCCACATAAACGACTGGCATGCAAAATCAAGGTTCATGGGATTGGGGGCAAGGTATTGATGTGGATTGAGAACTTATTGGCAGATAGAAGACAGAGAGTTGGGATAAATGGCTCATTTTCTGAGTGGCAGGCGGTGACCAGTGGGGTGCCACAGGGATCTGTACTGGGACCCCAGCTGTTCACAATTTACATTAATGATCTAGATGAGGGGATTGGATGTAATATCTCCAAATTTGCAGACGACACTAAGCTAGGAGGAGTTGTGTGCACTGAAGAGGGCGTCAGGAACCTCCAGTGTGATTTGGATAAATTGGGGAACAGGGCAGATACATGCCAAATGCACTACAATGTGGATAAATGTGAGGTTATCCACTTTGGTAATACAAACCGGAAGGCAGATTACTATTTAAATGGCAATAGATTGGGAGATGGGGAAGTGCAGAGACCTAGGGGTTCTTGTGCACCAGTCACTGAAGGCGAGCATGCAGGTACAACAGGCGGTTAAAAAGGCAAATGGTATGTTGGCCTTCATATCAAGAGGGTTTGAGTATAGGAATAAGGATACCTTACTGTAGCTGTACAGAGCCTTGGTGAGACCACACCTGGAGTATTGTTTGCATTTTTGGTCGCCTTATCTGAGGAAGGATGTTCTTGCAATGGAGGGAGTGCAAAGGCGATTCACCAGGCTGATACCTGGAATGGCAGGAATAACTTATGAGGAAAGATTGCGCAATTTGGGGTTGTAATCGCTGGAGTTTAGAAGATTGAGAGGGGATCTCATAGAGAATATAAAATTCTGGCAGGACTGGACAGAATGGACGCGGAAGGGTTGTTTCCAAAGGTGGGGGAATCCAGAACCCGGGGCCATGGTTTGAGGATAATAGGCAAACCATTTAGGTCCGAGATGAGGAGGAATTTCTTTACCCAGAGGGTGGTGAATCTGTGGAATTCATTGCCACAGAGGGCAGTAGAGGCAGGTTCATTGAATATATTTAAGAGGGAATTAGATATATTTCCTCAGTATAAGGGAGAGAAGGCAGGGACGGGGTACAGAACTTTAAGATCACCCATGATCTCATTGAATGGCGGAGCAGGCTCGAAGGGCCGAATAACCTACTCCTGCTCCTATCTTCTATGTTTCTATGTTTGTTGTGCTTGCGAGAAAAAGTTTAATATATTGTATATTTAAAATGTTACTATGTTTTTTAAAAAAAAGACAAAAATAAAATGTTCAAAAAAAATACACTCTGCAGATAATGTGAGCAGATTATTTAATATAATTCATTTGGCAAAGTCCAAATAAAATCCAAGTATAACTATCATTAAATACAGAAAAGGCATTTGATCGACTAGAGTGGTCATTCTTATTCAAAGTACTGGAAAAATTTGGAAAGGGCCGAACATTTATTGATTGAATAAAAACTCTTTATTATAAACCACAAGCCGAAATGTCGTTGATGTTTCCTTTGAGTAGATCCAGCAGACATGGGAGCCCACTGTCTCCAGGTCTCTTTGATTTGGCGATTGAACCATTAGCAGAAATTATAAGGAGAGAACCTGATATAAAGGGATTCAGAATTGGCCAGGAAGAGCATGAAATCAATTTATTTGAAGATGATATGCTGCTATATTTATTAGACCTGGCTGAGTCTTTGGCCAAACTACAGACCACACTGGAAAAAAAAATTGGGAGAGTCTCAGGTGAAATGATGCCATTAACAAATTTTGACTATGAAAGATATCAAAAAGGAAGCTGGTTTAAATGGAAAATGGATGGAATTAAATATTTAGGAATAATGGTGGATAATAACTTACAAAATCTGTACAAAGTATATGTACAAACTTAACTATCTCGAATTGCTTGGAAAGATAGAGGATTTACAAAGATGGAAAGACTTCCCACTTACCTTAATTAGAAGGGTTAATTGTGTGAAAATGAATGTAATGCCAAGACTGCAATATCTCTTTCAATCATTGCCAATTTATGTGCCTAATTTTTTTTTAAAAGATACTTATGGTCTTGTAAGACAATTTCTTTGGAATAATAAAATTCCTAGGATCGTTATGGAGAAACTGATGTGGGAATATAAATTGGGAGGTTTAAGATTAAAAATATTATTTCACAGCCGATGCAAGTTTCCTTTTTCGAAGAGAACTCTCCTTCATGGATCCATATGGGACTACATACAATAAGAGAGGGTACAGTGAACGATTTCATTTATAAATGAAATGTCAAATTAATAATTTAAAAAATAACCCCACTTTAATAAATATGATTATAATTTGGCATGAAATTAATGAGAGTATTGGGAAAAAAAGTGTGCCCATGAACTTGGGCAATAAAATTTTAAATATTTGACATGAGAAAGGAATTAAACATATTGAAGATTGCTAAGAAAAAGGGCTACTTGTGTCCTTTGAACAACTAAAACAGAAACATAATCTGTCAAATGGAACCTTCCACTGCTTTCTTCAGTTGAGGTCCTTCTTGCGAGAGAGATGGGATTCCACAATGGCCCCTCCCTCAAGTAATGAAGTGGAGGGGATGCTTCAACTGGGAAATATACCTAAATTCATAACTAGGATGTATTCTGCTCTCCAAGGCGAAAATGTTAAGTCAGACCTACAAATGTCGAGGGAGAGGTGAGAGTTGGATCCAGGTGTTAAAATACCTGAGCAATGCTGGTGTGATTGGTGTTTGGATAGTATGACATCAGTGATTAATGCAAGATATGGACTGGTCCAATATAATTTTCTACATCAGCTATATCCTACACCACAAAAATTGCATAAATCAAATTCTTAAATATGCTTTAAGTGTACATTGAAATTGGAACTTTCCTACATTCTACATGGGCGTGTGTGAAGCTAAGATCATTCTGGCATAATACCACTGAAAAACTAACAATATATTGTCACACTTTTCCCCCCTTGAAAGGAATTTTAACTCGAGTTAAAATTCAGTAATAGCTAAACTGTCTTTAAAATCACTAATGAGATAACAATATACAACATTATAATAAAGTAAGCCAATATTGAGAATATTTCTATACATGATCAATTTTAACGTGTTGATAAACAATCTGCATTCACATTATTTGTATCTCTGATATGATTAATTTGCAGATTATATTTTTGTATTATTAAACTCCAGAGGATTGTGGTCCTATCAATAAACTGTCACACTGCCACTACCTCTCTCTATGATACACCCCTCTCTGTGTGACATCCTCCTCCCCTCACTACTGTCAATTTTGGGGTTAGTGGTTTTATTTTCATTGTGACTAATTTTTCTCCTTTTTGATTTTTATGCTTTTTTTTTTAAATTGTGTCATTTTAATGATTAACTCGTGATTTTTGGTGCATTTCCAGATTTGAAGATGCCTTCCCTGACCTGAAATACATCATTGCATTCATTTATTTAATTTATGGTAGCATCAGCCATTTGACCACTGACACACCATCCGGCCCACACTTGCCCGCCCCTGCTCTAGTTCAAGCTACCTGAAGGTATGAAGTAACTCAAAAGGCAGAGGAATCTCATCTTTGAATGTTTTCAAAGCTTCCTTTAAAAAATTCAATGCACTACCCAGTGGGGACTCCACATCCTACTGTGTAATTGGATCCTTGATTTCCTTACCTACAGACCACAATCAGTGAGGATTGATCCAAAAATCTCCTCCATAATCTCCATCAGTACCAGAGCACCATAGGCCTGCATTCTTAGCTCCTGCTCTACTCGCTTTACACCTATAACTGAGTGACTTGGTACAAACACCATCTACAAATTTGCTGATGATGCACTGTAGTGGGTTGTATGAAAAGCGATGAGTCAACACACGGGGGGAGACTGATAATTTGGTGCACCAACAATAAACTCACACTCATTGTCACCAAAACCAAGGAGCTGACTCAGAAAGGGAAGACCAGATGTATACGATCCAATAATATTTTGGGGATCAGAGGTAGAGAGGGTGAGCAAGTTTAACTTCTTTGAAATCATCTCAAAAGGATCTTTCCTGGAGCCAACACAGTAACAGCATCGTGAAGAAAGCATGTCAATGCCTCTATTTCCTCAGGAGTTTGTGGAGGTTTGGTATGACATCGGAATCCCTGGCAAAGTTCTACAGATGTGTGGTGGAAAGTATGCTGACTGGCTGCATCACAATCTGGTATGGGGACACCAATACCCTTGAGCATAAAGCCCTGCAAAAGGTAGAGGATACAGCCCAGAACATCACAAGTAAAACCCCTTTCCACTATCGAGAACATTTACGGGGAACACTCCCATCAGAGAGCAGCAACAATCATCAAGGATCCACACCACATGCTTCCATCAAGAGGCAGAGGTGCCACAAAACTCACACCACCAGGTTCAGGAACAGCTGCTATCCCTCCACCATCAGACTCCTCAATGACAAACTCAATCAGAGGCTCATTTAAAAACTCTTAATTTTGCACTTTACTGTTTGTTTTATTTTCTCCTCTGTGTATTGTTCAATTGTTTACATTTTTTTTGTTTACATGTAAACATACATTGGGTACAGTTTTCTTTTGCTCCAGGTAATTCTGCCTGTTCTGCAGGAAAATGAATCTGAAGGTTGCATGTGATGTCATGTATAATTCCAACAATAAATCTAAAATTTCAGGGCATAGATCATATTGTATGACTGGAAAAAACTTTTATTAAACACCTGACCATTTTATGCACAGTCATCTCAAAGGTTTTTTTTCCCACACTGCCTTCGAACTTAATAGACATATTTACCCAAGTAATTACCAAATCATAACAATGTCACAAGAAAATGAGTAATACATAAAAACCTTTGGTTGATTTATAGTTCTCATAACAAATTGTTGTTATTGATTGTCTGGTAATCAGGTTTAGGCAATAACTGAATCATTGTACATTAAACATACAATTAGGACAACTTGTGTGTAAGAAACATGGCTCCAGGACTCCATTCCAGACTCAGCGATCCAGTTTGATGCCCTTATCTCCTTCAAGGTAGAAGAGACTCTGCTGCTTCTGGCAAGAACTCGAGGAGGGGGGGGGACTGTGCATTTACATCAGTGAGAACTAGTGCACAAATGTCTCTGTTGTTTTGACCTTCTGCTCAGCAGCGATAAGGGCACCTGATGGTGAAATGCAGATCCTCTTCTTGCCCAGGGAATTTTTGGCCACACAATCAACTCCTTGGTTTTGGTGAGAGGTTCACCATTTGGCTAAGTTTTCAGTCTCCCTCATGTATGCTGCCTTATTGTTCTTTTAATGCAACTCATACCATGGTATCATCAGCGAATTTATATAGTGTTGTTGTCATTCCAAGCCACACAGTCTGATGAAGTATTGCCAATTCTTTCCCCATCTATCCTTTTTTTGTGTCTTCAATTCTATTTTTTTTGTCTTGTTACCCTTTTGCTTGATTATATTTTTTTCCTTTCTTTATTCTGTAAGTCTAGGTACCAGACTTAGTTTAAATCCCGAGTAATGGTTGTCAAGGATATTTACCCAGGATTATCTTTCTTTCTTTGGCTTGGCTTCGCGGACGAAGATTTATGGAGGGGTAATGTCCACGTCAGCTGCAGGCTATCAGTACTCTAGCAAATGGCGATGAACTGGCCTAAGAGATCAGTTTTATGCTCATGGATAAGGAATATCAATGGCGGAATTAAAATACAAAAACAGTGAAAAAACTACCTTGTAGTAAAAGCATTTTGCTTGTGGCATTAAACAGCAAATTAATGAAGTTGAAAAGTAATCCTTATAAATTTATAATGTTATGTCCTATTTCACTTAAAATAGTGAAAAAAAATACTCCAGCTCACAACAAGTAAGTCAATTGAAATTTAATTTAATTTATATTTGTGCATGCATATCTGTTTGTTTGTCTGTTCTCCATGCAAATCAATATGAGGCACTCTAGAAATGTCCAAGGAGGTTCTGTAGGGGTAACATTTGATGCTGAATGTCATGACCACGTTGAATTTCATTGAATTTAACCCTTAGGTCATATGAAGTTCAAAAGTGTTTTTTGACCAGTTTGCACTGACTTGCATTTGATACTGAATGTCATGACCACATTGAATTTAACCTTTAAGGTCATATGAAGTTCACAAACAAAATTTGAACTTGGACCAGGAGCACTTCAATTAGTTCTAGTGCTGTGCATTAATGTAGATTCAGAAACTAAACCCAGTTCAATATGGGCCCAAAAAAGTGAAGTAACATTGGCAGAAGCTCTTCACAAGCCCATAGGGCTAGACAAAGGAGAAAGCAAGAGACATCAGAGGAATATCTGTCTTGCCTCACTGCTGATGCTTCCAGACATGCAAGGAGTTGGCAGTAGGAAACAGAACAGCAATACCAGCTCTGCCTCAGTGCTCAGGCCTCCAAACAAGGAGCAGGCAGCAGGAAACAGAAAAGTATATTTATGCAAAATTACCATAAACTTTTTTTTAGTATTTTGCTTCAACAATGTAGTTAACAACTGAGTGTTTTATTTCCCGGGCAATGCCGGGTATCCTGCTAGTAATTAATAAATAATGAGCATCCCAACAATATCAGTAATGCTGAACTGAGCAGTAAACATTAATGGAATAAAAAAACAAGCAGGAAAAAATTTGATTTGCCCAATTCGTATTGAAGTTACGACTATCAAAGGGAACTTTTCCAATTTGTTAGACAATTTCAAAATGAAGTTAAAGGGTTTTTATTTTAAAAAGTGGAAAATCAAAAAGTCGCATCAAAAATATATTCATCAACCTATTTCTATTCAAATTATTTAAAAAAACACTGAATTTGCAGTTTCCTAACTAAAGAAAGATAAGATACCCACTCATATCATTATTATTTTCACACTATCGTTACTTATAGTATTCAACAAAAAAGATCCCTTCACTCTCCTATTACTCATCTATTTGCTACCACTTGGCAACATCATTTGCAAACAAAATGGCCTAGAATTTTCAGAGCATCTAAATAATGGTCCAATTATTAAACCACCAAAGGATTGGTTGCTCCTCAATTCCTCAGATCAGCAGTCAAGGGCATTTCTTGTGTTCAAAAGTGCTAAATCAGAACTAATTTACTCGAGTCACGCGAGTATTTTTTTAAAAATACTGAACCACATGTGCCACGTTATGACATCCCGCGCCAGTTCACTAGACTTCTGGGAGGAGTTGTAGTCTATCTATAGTGTTGCTACATGCCCTCCTTCCCCCGAACTATAAACTGGTAGTTTTTTTTTCGGGATGACGACCCAGACTGCTGGCTGTTGAATAGGGAGCGTTTTGTCAACATGGGCAGGTTTGAACCTGTCAATTGTGAATGACAAAGGCTGCCCAGCAATGTCCAAGATGCAGGTTGACCTCGTTCTTCTTATCACTCTATATGGGCCCTCATATGGTGCCTGCAAGGGCTGTCCATGTGTTCCTCTACGTATGAACATGTATTCAGAGTCTTTCATTTCGTGTGATACGAAAGAAATATGTTTGCCAAGTGATGATGGTGGTACAGGGGATAATTTGCCTACAGTATCCCTTAGTCTGCTCAGCAGCTCTTTGGAATCTTCATCTTTACTGGATCCATGTGGAATGAATTCCTCTGGGACCACCATAGGCACGCCGTATACAAGCTCCGCAGATGAACTCTTATGAAGTTGTCCTAATGCTGAGCAACATCCGTAATTCGACTGCCCAACAGGCCATTATGGGTGATTTAAGGTTACGATGAAATTGTTCAACCATCCCGTTAGACTGCAGGTTATAGCCATTTGTACGAAGAAGCCTAGAGCCGAGATAAGGCTGACCATAATTAAGATATAAATTGAGGTCCTCTATCAGAAGTGATATGTGCCGGTAGGCCGAAGCGAACTGACCAGGAATTAAGGAATGCTTGTGCACAAGAATCTATAGAAGCATCCGTCATGGGGACTGCCTCAGGCCATCTTGTAAATCTATTGATCACCATAAAGAGATAGTGGTAGCCTCGTGAAACTGGAATTGGACTCACAAAGTCTACATCGACATGGTCAAAGCAGCGAGTTACCAGTGGGAAGAATTGTAGTGATACTTTTGTATGCCGATGGATTTTGACAAGCTGTATAAGATCTGGCCATTTGCATGACGTCTTTCTTCAGACCATGCCAAACAAATCTGTCTTAAATGACAAATGGCCGATCTGATGGATGGTTGAGATAGACCAAGGACAGAATAAAAAATGCGACATCTCCACGAAGCTGGAACCACTGGCCATGTGATATGTCGCAAAAGAGCAGCTTGCCATTGGCATCTATTTCATACTTTTCTATTGTAGGTTGGTTATCGAGGTGTGATATGACTTCATCTCGACATGCTTTGGCAGTGGCGAGAGCCATGTAGTCAATACCATAGCTTATACCTCGAGCACAACTGAGTAGGAAAATGCATCAGCCACTTTTCCAGAAATGTACATTAATCTGGTAGAGAATTCTGAAACAAAGGATAACTGCCGCTGTTGTCGAGCTAATCAGGACTCCAACACCTTCAAAGAGTTTATGGTCTGTGAACATGATTAAGTGTCTGCCTTCCAAAAAGTAACAGAAGTGACAGATGGACAAATATATGGCTAAGAGCTCTTTATCAAAGGTGTTGTATTCTTTTCTCAGCCTCACAGAGGTGGCAGCTAAAGAATAGACAATGGAAGCCATTGGCATCGACATTCTGCTGCAGTGCACCCCCTATGGCCGTCTGTTGAAAGGGTGGTGGCTGCATTTAGGACTGGATAACTGAGCATGGTTGCTTGAGTTAATATTTTCTTTGTCTTTATGAAAGCATTTCAATTTTCATCTGTCCACTGAATAGAGTTGGGATTACCAGACAGCAGATTAAACAGAGGCTTCATAACATGAGCTGCTGCTTGAAGGAATCGATGATAAAAATTAACCACGCCTAAGAACTCTTGCAAACCTTTGACAGTGGTCTCAAATATTCAGTAATGCCATCGATCTTGGAAGGCAACGGAACCACACCCTTGTCAGTGATTGTATGCCCCAGGAATTCTATGGGCTATTGTCCAAAAACACATTTATCTGGATTGATGGTCAGTCCAAATACTCACAGACGTCTAAAGACTACACACAAATTTTCACGTGTTCTTCTTTAGTTTTATTGGCGACTATTATATTGTCCAGATAAATGAAGACGTTGGCCATGGACGCCCTACTGCGTCCATAACTTCCTGAAAGGTCTGAGCTGCATTTTTCAACCCAAAAGGCATACATAAAGATTCGATCAATCCGAAAGGAGAAATTATTGCCATTTTCGGGATGTCATCTGGGCCAGATGATAGCCACACGTCAACTCCAATTTTGAAAAGATTTTCATCCCATATAGATTCACTGAAAAATCTTGAATATGGGGAATAGGGTAGCGATCCGGTGTAGTGACGTCATTGGGCCATCTAATCTCTATAAGGTCGCCATTCTCTGGTGCGTTTTTGGACTAAATAAAATGGAGATGCCCGTGGGCTGTCAGATCTGCGAATTATCCCCAGCTCTTCCATTTTGCGGAATTCTTGTTTAGCTAACTGCAGTTAGCTAAACACTAACCACCAATCATGTGTCCATCAAAAATTTATATTGGGATAGTGGAAGGCTAATAGATTTTCGGCCAACCGTCGCAGCCATTAACAACTGTTGGTCAAGGTGTTTCCCTGAGAACTCACAGGGTGCATTGACTCCCTAATGCCAGTGGTAAAAACACCAGATGGAAGTATCTGTCTGACTTGAGACATTGCCTTGTTATAGAAGCTAGTGTGTTGAGAGCGTGGGCTTGGGAAGTACTGTCAACAACAGAGGTGCTGGGTGCAGACAGCTGTAATGCAGTGACATTGTCCAAAGACCTTTTGTGGTGTGTTTTTTTTTGCAGCCACAGGTCGTTTGCCTCTGCAGCAACTGCCCTAAGGTCTTTGAAAGAACTCTGTGATAATAACAGTTTAATATTTTTTGGCATCCTCTCCAGGAAGATCTGTTCAAATAACATATCTGGCCGTTGGCCGGATGCCAGGCACAGCATATCATCCGTTAGTTCAGACGGGGGCACAGTTACCCAACTCCTCTATGTGTAACAGTCTGGTGGCCCTCTCTCTGCGGAACATGCTGTAATTTTGCAGCAAGAGCACTTTTAGAGTGTCATACTTGCGCTTTCCAGGCTCTGGTGGATTGAGCAGGACAACACCGACTCGCTTGGTAGTGGCTTGATCCAAGACACTGATGAGAAGATAATAGCGAGTTGTGTCCACCTCAATCTTCTTGAAGTGAAATTGTGCCTCAGCCTGTCAAAACCACAGCTCTGGTTCCGCCATCCAGAAGGGCGGCAGCTTAACAGCAACAGTATCCATATGGTCCAAAAGCTCGTTTTGAGCACGTTGGGGTTACCAATTGTAGCCACTTAAAATGCAGTGGTGGCTGATGAATGTGAAATTACGACACACACAGTTGCAGGTAAATCAGGATTTGTTTACTTGAGTCACGTGCATATTTTTAAAACACTGAACCACACGTGCCATGACATGATGTTAGTGCCGGTTCACTAGACTTCTGGGAGTTGCAGTTTATCTAAAGCGCCACTACACTGTGATTTTTCTTGCCACGTACACTCGGCCTCTATTTTGACTGCCATGCTAGTATTTAACCCCAAATAACTTTTATCTGCTACTGTGCAATTTTAAGTTGATCAACCATCTATCCCTTGCTCTCTTTTAAAGCTACTCCTTACCTATTTAGTAACATGTCAGTGTCTCACAACACTAAAACAGACCCTTCAGCTCACTGAGTGTGCACAACTTATAATTATATTTACACTAATTCTACATTAATGCTACTTTAAAATTTTCCTCATATTCCAATCAACCCAGTGGTGGTAGAAGCACAGTGGGTGGAGCTGCTGCCTCAAAACACGAGACCCAGGGCTGATCCCAACCTTCAGTACTGTCTGTGTGGAGTTTGCACATTCTCCCTGTGACTGTGTGGTTTCCTCCAGGTGTTCCTGTTTCCTCACATGTCCCAAAGATGTGCAGATGATTGATTAATTGGCCACTGCAAATTGTCCCTCGTATGTGTACAAGTGGAAGAATTGAGGAGAACGTGGAAAATATTAACAAAAGATTCATGCATACAAAGTATAAATGAGTGGTTCTTGGGCTTGTTTCTAACTATCCCAGATTCTACCACTTTCCAACACACACTGATTTTAAAGTTTACTTTGTTTTTGACTTATGACTTTGGAGCATAATTAGACCATGAGTCCATCAAGTCTGCTCCACCATCGAAAAGGTGGCATATTTTTCCTTTCAACCTATTTTCATGCCTCTCCCCATAACCTTTGATACTCTTACTGATCAAGAACCAACCAAACTCTAAATATACCCAATGACTTGGCCTCCACAGCTTCATGTGGCAATGAATTACACAGATGCATCATGTTGGGTTAAGAAATTTATCCTCATCTCTGTTCTAAAAGGATGTCCTTTAATTCTGAGGCTGTGCCCTCTGGTATGAGATTCTCCTACTATGGACACATCTTCTCCACATCCACTCTATCCAGTCTTCAATATTAGACAGGTTTCAAAGCGATTTCCCCACCAACCCCCCACCCCCCCCCCTCCCTCCACCCTTCTAAACACCAGCAAGTTCAGGGCAGGAGACATCAAACACTCCTTATATGTTAACTGTCTCATTCCCCAGAATTACTGTTGCCAATCACCTATGGACCCTGTCCAATGCCACTAGATCCTTCTATTGATACGAAGCCCAAGACTACTTACCATACTCAATGAATCCTTTTGGTCCTAACATCTCTACCAATTTCTAGTCTTAAATTCAAATCTAATTTATAAATAATTTCAGAATTAATAGCTATCCCTTTAAATGCTTGGACTCCCATGACTTGTTTGGAGATTGTGCTGGATAATTCTCCAGCAAAATGCCTTGAACATGTTTTGCTATCTCAAAAGTGTCAATATACAGAGGTTATTGTTGCTATCCATGAAGCAATTCAGTGATGTAAATATTTCTATTAACATTTCTAATAAGCCAAATTATCCACATTTGGATAAGTAATCTTGAAAATGGTTTAATTTTTACAAAACTTTGAGGAAATCCATGTTCAGTTTCTTTGCTGAAAAATACAAACATGTAAGGCAGCTTTAATTCTTCAAAATTCAAGATCAAAAAAGTTTCTCAAAACAAGGAAGATGTTTAAAGATAAACAAGAAAATCTGCAAATGGATAGATTGCTGGTGCAGTACACAAAGTGCTGAAGAAACTAAGCAGGTCACTCAGCATCCATATGAAGTAAAGGACAATTGATGTCATGGGCCTGACCCATTTCTCAGGAAGACCAAAAATCAGGCAGATGCCTGAATAAAACGTTAAGAGTGGGGAGAAGGGGGAGGAGCACAGATAAAGGTGGATATAGGACTAAGAAAAATGGCTCTCTGATTGGAGAAGGATGGGAAGGGGATGTGGAGCTTAATGAAAAGAGACAGAGGGTTGATGGAAAGAAAAGACTGGGGAGGGGTTTATGGAAATTTGAAAAGACGACATTTATGCATCTGGTTGGAGACTGCTAAGATGGAATACCATGTGTTGTTCCTCCAATTTGCAAGTGGCATCAACTTGACAATGTGTGATGCTTTAGACACCATGTCAGTGTGGCAATTGGGTGGAATTGGAAGTGGTTGGCCACTGAGAGGTCCTTACTGTTGCAATAGAAAGTGCTCAACGAAGCAATCTCACAGTCTGCATTCAGTTTAGTCAATGTAGAGGAGGCCACACCTTGAGTAATGGATGCAGTAAATGAACCACTAAAAATTTACGAGTGAAGAGTGTGTGTGTGTTTTATATATATATACACACACACACACACACACACACAGTATTTTGATCTAACATACAATATTTTCATTTGGAACAACTCATAATATATCAGAATCCAACAGGGGACATCATTTACTTTGTAAAAAATGTAAAACTTTCAGAAATAATAACACCAAAATCTATAAGTGAAGCAGTAATGAGGTCAATTCTTAAAATAAAATCATACCTATAAGATGGTCGTCTGGATAAGATTTCCCTTCGTTTTTGGGAGTCAGTCACAACCTCAGCAGAATCTCCAGATTCATCTGTTTCTGCTATTGTAGCTACCTATGAATACATGAGGCGCAAATCAAAATTAAAAGTAATATAATTAATATAATTTTTTGCATGATCAAAAATACATCTGAATTCTCAATAAACTTAAGACTCTTGGTTCACCATCTCAAAGAAATGGGGTGTTTGCTCAGCAGAGAAATTCAATAGTCATTCACCCAAGCAAACACATGTATATATAAAATTATATATTACATCAGGAACTATAATTTTGTTTCAGTACAAATCAGAAACAATGTCCCCTCCTCAGTAACAATCAACACAGCCGCTTTCAGGTGCATTGTCGGCCTTAAGGATGGCTGCTGAAGAGGATCCCAACCTGAAGACTCACCTTTCAGGTGGAAGCCCTAAAAGGCTGCTACAGCCCACCTGAAGGAGGTGGGGAAACTGGTGCCACCCGTCATAAATATGCAGCATAGCAATGGCTGTCTTCCCTACCCATAATTCAGCCATGCAGCTGGAGCCGCTCTGTATTTCCCTTTTTTTGACTATCCCGCATTTTGATCAGCAGAGAGTGTCCCCGGTGCAGGAGTGGCCAGCTGGGCTGTGACAGCCTGCACTGCCCCTGCCTTGACGGCCCCCAGAGGCTGCCCCTGCCCCGACAGCCCCCGCCATCCACACCGCTGCCCGACAGCCGCCCCCCTCCCCATTGCCTGAAGCCCCCCGGCCAACTGCCTGACAGACCTTCCCTTACTGGGGAGGGGAGGTCAGCGGTAAGTTGGGACGGGGCTGCCGGTGGGAGATGTCGGGGCGTGGGGGGGGAAGAGTTGGGATGCCAGCTGATAGTGTCATCAGCCTGCCCCTTAGCAGACGCTTTCAAGCAGCTACATTCAGGAGCCTAGAGGGGCTTCAGTAATTATCCCTCCCAGAGGCTGGTTAGAAAGTGTGCCTTGGGGGTAAAATATGCAGTTTTACATCAGTGTATTCTGGCCACCTGAAAGAGCCTGAGGATGCATGCTGAGCCCACTGCTGTACTTGCATTGCACCAATGACTGTGTGGCTAGGGATAATTCATATGCCATCTACAAATTTCCTGATGACACCAATGCCATCAGCGGAAATAACAAATGGCAATGAGAAAGTGTACAAGGAGTGAGATAGATCAGCTAGTTGAATGGTGTCACAACAACCTTCAACTCAATGTTAGCCAAATTAAGGAACTGATTGTAGACTTCAGGAGGGGGAAAATCAGGAGAACACGGACCCCAGTTCTCATCGAGGGTTCAGCAGTGGAAAGGGTCAAGAACTTTAAAGTCCTGAGTGTCAACATCTCTGAAGATCTATCCTGTAGCCTCCATATCGATGCAATTATGACAAAGGTTCACCAATGGCTATACTTCATGAGGTATTTGAGCAGTCTGTGGATGCAAAGTTACAGTTTGAAAGTTGACTGTCATGATCAGACACTATTTACATGGGACAGTATGTTTACAGTAGGAAACATTGTATATATTTTGTTTCATTATGACAGCATAACCCAAAAATTCCCATTAACAGAAAAAAACACCTCTTAGGGTGGGGGCTGTGGGCCCCTTTAAAAACACTAATTGGCTAATTTTCCATCCCAACTCCTCCTGGCTATCATTACAGGGATCAAACACAGGCACTTGTGGCACCCGTTGAAAGAGAACACAAGCGGGAATGGCATCTTGGTGTCAAATATCAGCCCAGAAAAATGGACGCCCCAGGTACATTCTGGATGTATACCTGCTGGCCTGCCTTACCATGGGATAGCACTGTGACAGGAATCTGGGCTCTGTGTGTAGGGAGTGCTCAACCATGAGGCCAAGGCATGGGATGCTCAAGCCAAGAGAGGACTCTGGCACCTGAGCTGGATTTGGATGCCTTTGCACTGCCTGCTCGCAGACATTGGTGGTAAGGGTGCTCACATTTGCCAGCCAAGCCAGAGAAACAAAGCATATGATTTGGTAACCAAACAAATTCCTTTTTCTACCCTCCCCTCTGTCACTGGGGAACAGCTCCCACAATACCCCACCCCAATGGTAACACAATGACCCTGTTTGGTCAGGGGTGGGGGGGGGTGGTGATATGCTGTCATTGAATTTGATATGTGCCTTATCCATCATTTAGAAGGCACTAGTGTGTATATACTGACCCATTTGATAAGTATTTTTTTTAACATGTCTTTTTGCTTTTATTTATTACATATGCATAGAGTTATTGATTGTCCCATAACTGGTAAGTGGTGTGACCTCCAAGGGGTGGATTGTATTGGGAAGGATTGTGGCTGTCATGTGACAGCACTGCCCCCTACCCAGTTGGAGGACACACCAGCTGCTGATCAAGGTTTGGTTCCGCTCGACATATTAATGCATACCTTGACACTGTCCCATGTAAATAGACAATAGGTGCTGGAGTAGGCCAACTGGCCCTTCGAGCCAGCACCGCCATTTATCGGATCATGGCTGATCATTCCCTTTCAATAACCAATCCCAGCCTTATCCCCATAACCCTCAACTCCCCTGCCCACAAGAGCCTTATCCAACTCTCTTCTTAAATCTATCCAACAAATCTGCCCACACTACCCTCTGTGGCAATGCATTCCACAGCCCCACAAATCTCTGGGTAAAAAAATTTCTCCTCATTTCTGTCTTAAATGGCCTTCCCTGTATTCTTAAACTATGCCCTCTAGTCCTAGTCTCACCTATCATTTGGAACATGTGCTCTGATTTCACCCTGTCAGGGCCTTTGATAATCCTAAATACCTCAATCATGTCTCCCTTCATCCTTCTAAACTCCATCACATATAATCCAAGTCTTTTTAACCTATCCGCGTATGAAAATCCTGCCATCCCAGGAACTAACCTTGTAAGCCTGCGCTGCACTCCCTCTTATAGCAAGTATGTCCTTTCTTAAATATGAGGACCAGAACTGGATGCAATACTCCAGCTGAGGTCTCACCAGGGCCCTGTACAACTGCAGGAGGGCTTCTCTACTCCTATACTCCAATCCCCTCTTTATGAAAGCCAACTTACCGTTTGCCCTCTTCACCGCTTGCTGAACCTGCATGCTAGTTTTCAATGATTGGTGAACAAGTACGCCCAGATCCCTTTGCATTTCCCCACTCCCTCGCTTAACTCCATTTAAATAATATTCTGCTCTCTTGTTTCTGCCTCCAAAATGGACAACCTCACATTTACTCACATTAAACTTCATCTGCCATCTTTCGGCCCACTCCCCTAAACTGTCCAGGTCCCCTTGCAATTTCCTGACATCCTCCTCACTCTTTACACTACCACCCAGTTTAGTGTCATCTGTAAATTTGCATATGTAATTATTAATCCCCTCATGGGTTCCTTTAAGGAACCCATACTGACTAGCACCGATACTATTATTCCTTCCTAAGTGTTCTGCTATTTCTCCTTTGATGAAAGATTCCAATATCTTCCCCACCACCGACATCAGGCTGACCGGTCTATAATTTCCTGTATTCTCTCTCCCTCCCTTCTTAAAAAGTGGTACAATATCAGCCACTCTCCACTCTGCAGGCATTTCCCCGGAATCTAAAGAACTTTGGAAAATGTCAACTAGTGCTTCCACAATTTCCAGAGCAACCTCTCTAAACACCCTGGGATACAGCCCATCAGGCCTCAGTTCTAACAATTTGCTCACAACCACCTGCTTCTGGATCAGAATATCCACTAAATTCTCTGTTTCCTTCGGTAATTTCACCAAGTCCCTAGATACTGCTTGACCCCTACCCCTAATCTGATCATAACCTATATCCTCCTTGGTGAAAACAGATGCAAAGCAATTGTTAAATTCCTCAGCCATCTCCAAGTCCCCATTGATAATTTCACCTTTCTCCGTTTTCAAGGGCCCAATTTTGGCCCTCACCAATTTCTTCCTTTTAACAAATCTAAAGAAGCTTTTGCTATCCCATTTTATATTAATTGCCAATTTGCCCTCATACTTCATTTTCCCTCCTGAATGACTTTCTTAGTTTCTCTCTGTTGGTTTTTAAAGGCCTCCGAATCCTCTAACCTCCCACTCTGCTTTGCCATCTTATACTTATTTCTTTTAGACCTGATTCTGCACTTGATCTCCTTTGTCAGCCTGCCATTTCTGCCCGATTGTCCTCCCAGCTAGAATGTCCTTGCATTTTATTTTGGCTAGCTCCTCCCTCATAGCTGTATAGTCACCCTTATTTAGCTGTAGCACTAATGTTTCTGACTTCCTTCTCTTCTCCCTTTCCATTTAAAAGTAATCATATTATGGTCACTATTACCTGGGCTGGACCCTCCAGCACTATAAAGGTGCCATGTATTCTTTGTCCTTCCTCTTTTCCAGCATTAGACCACCCTGCTTCATTCCTAGAAACATGGAAGGGCACTGGAGAAACTGTTGGTAAGTTGTGCACTGTTAAAAGGGTTGGGACCGTTTAATTAGAGTCCCTTGTAGCATACAGCTGTGCCTGCACTGAACCAAGTGATGGTGTGTGTGTGTGTGTGTGTGTGTGTGGGGGTGGGTAAAGGAACGTGAAGACGAACACCCAGTGGTGCAACAAGTGTTTCTTCCCCTCTTCCATCAGATTTCTAAATGGACAATGGATCATAGACAATATCTCACTTTCTCTTCTTTTGCATTAATCTATTTATTTTTCAAAATGTCATTTCTACCAATATTTCCACTTGCAATGCTGTCTCAAACAACAAATTTTGTGACATGTTCATGACAAATTCTGATATTAACAAAGCTTAACCGCATGGAAAAATGATGGTATATAAGAATTTAACATATAAAACTGATACATGGCAATCACAGTAACCTTCATAAAATAAGAAATTAGGTTACTTGACTTGAGATACTGAAGCAACAGAAAAAGTAAAACCAAAGATTCAGAACAATAATACTGCAACTGATTATTTATGCAAACACCAAACCAAGTGGAGATCTCTTTGAAAAAAAGAGATTGAGGTGTGATCGAAAAGGGATTTAAAAATGGTCAAGGGTTTGATATAGTGACCCTGGTCCATGATCATGAAAAATGTTGCAGGCAAAACAAGTTCCATGCATATCTTAATGATAACAAAGTAGAATTTGTATGTCACAAGTGCTGCTGAAGTTAATAGTATAGACATAATTTTTAAAAAACCAGAATAAGTGTAGGAAGAAGAAACAACTGAGGATGTGCTGAGAAAATTGGAGAGATGAGGAGATCTGCATGGATATAAATGCAGACAGAGAGAAGTAGAATGTTTGAGCCAATTTCATCAGGGTCAACGTCATTTAACAGCAACAGCTTTCACTTGACAATAAAGATGAATCAATATCCTATGCGTTGCAATGGCCCAGAACTTAAGAACTTTACAGCACGGTGCAAGCCCTTCTGCTCATTCTGTTGTACCGAACTATGTAAGAATTTAATCCTTCCCTACCTCTCACCCATAATCTATTTTTCTTGCATCCAAATGCCTATCTGAGTCTTTTGAATGTCCCTATTGTACCAGCCTCCACCACCATCCCGAGCAATGCATTCCAGGCACTCACCACTCTATGTAAAACAAACACCTCATCTCTGACATCGTTAAACTTACCTCTACTCACTTTAAACAGATGTCCTCTGGTACTTGATATGAACTTGCAGAGTATGTAAAAAGCTGAGTAAAGCAAAAACTTAGAAAATGAAGTGGTAAAGTGTGAGGTTGTACTTCTGGAAGGTTTCCAATTTATGTCCTATTTTATGTTTGGAATCACAATTTTATGATAGTCTGAATTCTTCAGCAGAGAAACAGGCTCTTGAGCCCAACTTGTGCATGCCAACCAAGCAAGTCCCATTTGTCTGCATTTGATTCATCTCTAACCCTTTCCAGTCCATGCATCTGTCTAAACACCTTTTGAATGTTACAATTATTCCCACCTCTATCACTTCCTCTGGCAGCTCTTTCCATGTCCCCACCACTCTCTGTGTGAAGAAGAGAGTACACTCAGGTTCCATTGAAATCTTTCTCTCACCTTAAATCTATGCACTTGCATTTTAGACAACCCTACTCTGGGGGCAAAAGTGGCTGTAACTATTTATCTTACCTCTATCCTTCACCCTCTGGAATATCTCCCCTTAGTCTCTGAGTAAAGTCCCAAAAAAATCCCAGACTATCTCACCTCTCTTGATTAGTCAAGTCAATCAGTCCTGGTTAACATTTCCATAAATACTTTCTGTACCTTTTCCATCTTACATCACATCTTTCCTACAGTTAGGCAATCAAAGCAGTAAGAGTGGTCTCAAAATATCTTGTTTGGTCTATATAAGTGGGATGAAAAGCTGGTGCAACATAGGAATTCACCAGTACTGCACCATCTGTTCTACATTTGGAAGAAGATTCACGTAGAAAGGAATAAAACAAATTATCAACTACCAAAATTAATATTGACGCAAAATCAACTAATCCCTTTCACAATACATAACCTTTCCTTTAGAGAATGGGAGAGAAAAGGGATCAAAAGAATAGAAAATTGTTTTTCGGGAAATAAATTATTATTTGTACTTCATTTGTTCAAAAGATATGGTATAACTCACGGTACAATGTTTGCATACCACCAACTGAAAACTTACTTGAAGGACAAATTGGGAAGCAGGCTGAGGTTACCAGAAGGAAGCAATTTTGAATATGTGATTACAGACACAATGATAATTAAAAGATTTATAACAAACATGCACATCAAACTGCAAAAGAGAACGAGGAAACAAGCTGTAAACCCAAACAAAAATGGGAACAAGATCTAAACAAAGATAAAAAATGAAACATGGGAGAAGCTATGCTCTGAAACTATGAGAAATACAATAAACACGAGGTTACGCATGATACAATATAATTGGTTACACAGGCTATACATGCCCCAAAAGTTAAATAAATTGGACCCAACAGTATCAGAGAGATGTTTTCACTGTAAGAAGGAAACAGGAACAACAGTACAGGCAATTTGGGCATGTGAGAAAGTGGAAAAGTTTTGGGAAGATCGAAATCAGGTATTAAATAAAATCACAAAAAGCAACATACAAAAAAATCCAGAGATCTTTCTTCTAAGTAATATAAAAAGTAAAGAACTTGGACTCGATTTGGATGGAGCACAAAAAAGATTTATTATGATAGCCTTAGCTGTAGCAAAAAAATGTATTATGTCAACCTGGAAATTAGAAGATAGCCTGAGAATACAGCAATGGTACATAGAAATAAATAAATCTATTCCATTGGAAAAAATAACATATAATTTAAGAAATAACATCACAGTATTCGAACAAATTTGGGAACCGTACATGGAACACAACAGAGAAGTCCTACCGTGGACCTCCACCCCCTAAAATGACAGAAGGAGAAGACGACGAAATGAACTTATCCAGTATGTAAAAGTAGATGACACAAATTTCTTGTTTATTTTCATTGTTTAATGGGTTTAATGTATCATATATGTTGAACGTTGAGTGGGTGGGGAGGGGGGCTGAAGGAGGGAGGGAAGGGAGGGTGGAAAAGGGGAGAAAATGACAGTGTATATTCAAGAGGGAAATGTTTGTGTGTATTTTGGTCAGTATGGTTCATAGTGTGAAGAATAAAATTTTTTTTTTTTTAAATATCTTGTTTGGTTGTAACATGATGTCCATTTTCCTTTACTCATTGATCTGAATGATGAAGATCTAGGTACCTGCACCCCAAAGTATCTCTGTTCCACAGTATTCCCCAGCCCCCTACCATTCACCATGCAAGTTCTGACCAGGTTTAACCTATCAAATACTATGCCACTTTTCCAATTCATCTCAAATCTCTTGGAATCTTAGATAACATTCTTCCTGTCCACTATACCTCCAATTTTGGTATTGGTTCTGATGTTTGTGCCCCACCACTGGTCACAGGCCTCCAATCAGAGCAACAATTTGACATTTCCACCTTCAATCTCAAACAATCAAGCCAATGTTGCAAATTAGCCTGTTCACCCTTGATCCCATGTGATCATGCACAACAGCCCACTTGCACGATGTTTGCAAAAGCCTTGGTAAAATCTATAGACGACATCAACCGATCTTTATTTGCAAATCTGAAGCCTCTTCTGTGTTGCTGGATAGTGTTTGAAGTTCTTTCAATTCAAGAACTCAAGCTCTGTTGCTTCATGAACCTGGAACACAGCAAAGAATTTTCCCTCAAGCTATTTGCTACCACTGTTTTCCACATTGCTATTACATACACAATCCTATTAAAAAACATCTCCCTTTTCTCCCCACTCTAAGAAAACCTGAGTCACACGGTCAAAACAGGCCCTTCTGCCCAACTCATCCATGACAACCAAGATAGCATTCTGGGCTTGGCCCATTTTTCTGCTTTTGGTCCATATCTAAGTCTTTCCAAACAATTGTTAGGTCTGCTTTGTTCATGAATGAGTGAGACAAACACCAGACTGAGTCGAAATCAGGGTTCTTTGTTCTTTATTACCGGATTGTAACACTTGCGACTAACCATGTTAGTCGGAGAATGCATTCTGCCGTTATCAGCAAATGGTGATTTTTTATACCCTTGGATATGTGCTTAGAACATCATCATATCATTACTTGTCCAATGACTAAAACTGTTGCTATCCTTTCCCTGCTAGCTTCCTGCCTCTCAATCCATCAATGTCTCTCTTATCTTGTAAGTACAAGGATGCATTCACATCTTGTTACAGCCCTGCACATTCCCATCTCATGATGTTTTACCTAACAGGAGTACAAGGACACCTCCCCTTCTTGTTACAGCTCTGTACAGGGTAACTCCTTACACATTCCCATCTCATGATGTTTTACCTTACACAATGTCTTTGAATGTTGTAATTGTAACCTCCTCTATAGGTTTCTCCTAAAACTCATACCAGATACGAACTACACTCCAAGTTAAAAGGTTGCCCCTCAGGACTATCTTACATCTTTCCCCCTCACCTTACACCTCAATGCCCTTTAATTCTAGAATCATTTACTGTGGAAGAAAGAATATCCATTTTTTCCATGCTTCTTGTGATTTTCTAAAGACCTGTCACCTGGAGTTTGGAAGGCTGGAGGATTACCTTATAAAAACACAGCCTATCCAACCACTCCCTATAACGGAAGCTCTCCAATCCCAGAAAAATGATAATAAATATCATTCCAGTATCTGTGCAACTGGAACTATATACAGAACTCCAAGTTTGATCTCACCAACAGTTTGTACAGCTGAAACATGGGGTTCTAACTTTTGTAGACAATAACCTGCCTGTTGAAAGAGGGCATCACAAATTAATTCTTCACCACCCTGCCCACCTGAATTAGCATTTTTAGGGAACAATGCATCTCAACACCAAGGACACCCTCTTCTGTAAAACACTCCAGACCCTTATCATTTACTGTGAAAGTTCTGTCCTGGTTTGGCTTACCGAAGCGCAACATCTCACACTTGCCAGAGTTAAATTCTATTGGCCAAGACATGGCCTGACTTCCCAAACGATCTAGAACTTGTCATAAACTTAAATATCCTTCCTTAGTGATTGCTACACCACAAAATATGGTGTCAGCTCTAAATTTGCAAATTGTGTTAATCATCCAAATAATTTATGTGGATAGTAAACAATAGTGGCCACAGCACAGACCAGTACTACACATCAATGTTACCAGACTCCAATCAGATAAACAACTGTCCACTCCTACAATGTAACTGCTCCCACCAAGCCAGTTTCAAATCCAACTGTATAGCTCACCATGTGGTACATAGTCTTTGTTCATAGGCCTTGCTGAATTACATGTATTACAATGTTAATTCCCTTTTGATCCAAACACTGATAGATCCTGTTCCTCAGAAACCCTTCCAGCAACCTTGCCAAAAATGATATCAGGCTCACTAACT
Organism: Narcine bancroftii; assembly: GCF_036971445.1. Classification (NCBI taxonomy): domain Eukaryota; kingdom Metazoa; phylum Chordata; class Chondrichthyes; order Torpediniformes; family Narcinidae; genus Narcine; species Narcine bancroftii. The sequence continues at coordinate 441,815,134 of NC_091469.1, forward strand.
GTTTTTGTTGACTCATGTCATGGTCTCTGCCATTTCTTTGATGTTTGATTTGAAAAGTGAAACTCTTCTGGTTTCCTTTTTCTTTTCAAAATATTTTTATTGATTTTAACAAGGAACTTATACAAATAATACAATTTGATAAACTGATAAGGATAGTTACATAAAATAAATAAAACATTCAGAATTATTAAATGCATACATAATTTTTAATCCAAATATTATATATTTTATATAAAATGTACTAATAACAAAAAGTATAAAAAACAAAGTACCCATAAAAGAGAAAAAAATAAAAAAACAAGGAAAAAAAGAAAAACTCTAAACCCTGCCTAACAGCGTTGTCAGATGCTATATATGATTAGTAATAAAAGAAAAACAAAGGTATAAAAAAAATTGAAAATGGAAAAGATACAAGTCAGACAATTTAATTACATTGAAGAGAAATTATAAAGTAGGAAAGTAAGTTATAAATGAAACCCCCCCCCCAATAATGTCTTGAAATCTTACATCTGAATTATTAACTGAATCATAAATCTTTTCCATTCTCAAACAAGACATGATGTCATGCAATCAATGATCAGGTGTAGGCAAGGCAGCATCCTTCCATTTAAGTAAAATTGCATGCCTTGCCGATAGAGAGGTAAAAGAGATAGCATGTCTCTGAACCAAAGACAAAGAAAAATCATTCCCTCCTATTGTACCAAAGAGAGCCAGCAAAGGGTTCAGTATTAAATCAGTAATTAAAATTTTTAACAAAGTATGGAAAACCTTTTGACAAAGTATTAAAAGATGATATCAATATATTCTTTCAGCACTAAAGCAGCAAGAGATAAGGTGATCAAAAACTGATTAAGGATCAGTATTTGTTTTACTAAATGGCTCAAGCTCAATGTCATAAAAGACAATTCATACATTGGCTCTCATTGCAAGAGTATTTAAGTGCAAGACATCAGGCACCAATTTGAGGGCATTGGTGAGACAACATCTGGAATATTCTGTACATATCTGGACTCTTCAGCCATAAAAGAAATATAGTGGAATGGCAGATATACTGTCACAGGGATAGGTACCAAGGTGGCCATTCCATCTCTTCCAACTAATTATCCCATCAGTACCTATTTGAGATTGCAAGAAATGCTGCACTTGTGCCCGCACCTCCTCCATCGCCACCATTTCGGGCCCTGAACAGTCCTTCCAAGTGAAGCAACACTTCATTTATGAATCTGCAGGAATCATCTGCCTCATCCGGTTATCCTGTTGTGACTTCCTCTACATTAGAGAGACTGGATACACAATGGGAGATCGTTTCGTTGAGCACTGTCCGCTGAAATAACAGGCACCACCCAATGGCCAATCATTTTAATTCCACACTCTATTCCCACACCAATATGTCTATGCATGGCCTCTGAGTCTATCCACAAATTGGAGGAACAACACCTAATATTCTGTCTTGGCACTCTCCAATTAGATGCCATTAACATGGCTTCTCCAGTTTCTTTTAAATCCCTCTCCTGAGCCTCCCTCCATCTCCCTTCCTGCAGCTTCCCATCCCTCTCCATTCAGAGAGCTACCCCTTCCCCTCAACTCTTCTCAGCTTTTGTCTCTTCTACCCTCCAATCTCTTGTCTGTTAGCCTGTACTCCTCCCCCTGCTCTATTCTTCTCCCCCTCCTCCCATCTATTTATTCAGGTGCCTACCTGCTTTTTGCTCATGCCTTGACAAAGGGCTCAGGCCCAAAAAGTTGGTTACCCACAACTTACTATTGATGCTGCATGACCTGCAGTACTTTTGTGTATTGTACAACCACAGCATCTGCAGACTTTTCTGTTTAACTTGAATATGCTTTTTGTCATCATGAATTGCATGCATGGCATTGAACCCCACCATAGGCCAGAGATAAAATTTCAATTAATGTACTTATGAATTTGGCAAACATCTCAAGTTTGCATTAAATAGATCATTATGGTACTATTGTATCAAAGGATGAATAAGGGCAAAGAGAGTTATTTCCACATCTACAAGCACACAAACTATAATCCAAAAACAAAATTCATAATTGGAAATAGAAATGACCAGAGCTCAGTGGCATGCTGCATGTCTGACAGGGATACATTTCACATTCCTTACTGAGGTACATGGATGGGAGGGGTATGGAGAACTATGGACTGGGTGCAGATCAGTGGGATGAGACAGAATAATAGTTTGGCACAGATGAGAACCAAAGGGCCTGTTTTCTGTGCTGAAATAAATCACAAAAATCTGTAGACACCATGGTTAAAGTAAAAGCACAAAATGCTTGAGAAACTCAGGTAGAAATTAGCTGAATTTCTCCAACTTTTTTTTACTGTTTTCTGTGCAGTATTGTTCTATGGTTCTATGAAGCCATTCCAACACAACTAATTATCATTTCATCACTCTCAACAGAGACAATTCGTTTAGCTAATTTCCAAGCCAGGAAATGTGAAAATGATTCCTCCAAATCTATTCAGGACAGTCATGTTTATCTGATACATCTGTTTAAAGTCAGAACACCTTAGGTCAAAATGTCGATTGGAAAAACATGCTTTTTTTTATTTTGTAAATTACTTGCCAATAGCTTCTCCATCTAATTCCAAATACCTTTTTTTTTTAAATGTGACAGCAAATATGCAGGTGAGAAGGTAAAGATTTAAAAAGGGACTTGAGAGATCTTCTTCATCAGAGGGGAGTAGGAACAAGCTGACAGAGGAAAGGGTAAAGGGGGGTACAATTGTTATGTTCAAAAAGACATTGAGATAGGTACATGGATAGGAAAGGTTAGAAGAGATAAGGGCCAAATACAGGCAAATGGGACTAGCATGGGTAGACAACTTGGTCACCACAGCAAGTTACAAAAGAACACTTGAAATAGGGGCAGGAGTAAGCCATTTGATGCATTAGGTCTGCTTCCCATAACCTTTAATTTGTCCATTCTTCAAAAATCTGTGTCTTAAATACGTTCAACAAAGCAGCCTCGATGCCAACCAACTAGCCAAGTGTTCACGGACATTTTCAACCTCTAATTGCTGCAGTCAGAGGCTCCCACCTGCTTCAAAAAGGCATCAATCATCCTGGTATCCAAGAAGAGTAGTGGGAGCTGCCTCAACAACTCCCGCCCAGCAGCACTAACTTCTACTGTGATGAAATGCTTTGAGAGGCAGGTCATGGCCAGAATTAACACATACTAAAGCAAAGATCTGGACACACTGCAATTCGCCTATTGTCACAATCGCTCCACAGCAGATGCAATATCGCTGCCTCTCCACTCAGCTCTGTATCACCTTGAAAACAGCAATTCATACATAAGGCTGCTCTCCGATTGCTGCTCTCTGATCGAAGCTCAACCTTCAATATCAATATCCCATCATTGCTGGTCAAGAAGCTACAAACTCTAGGCCTCTGTACCTAATTGTGCAACTGGATCCTTAACTTTCTTATTAGAAGACCACAGTCAGTATGAATTAGAAATAACATCTCCTCCTCACTGATTATCAACACAGGCACACCCCAAGAATGTGTGTTTATCCTACTGCTCTACTTATTATATACCCATGACTGTGTGGCCAGGCACAATACCAATGCTATCTACAAGTTTTCCGATGACACCACAGCTGTCAGCAGAATCACAAATGACAATGAGGAAGTGTGCAGGAGGGAAATAGATCAGCTTGTTGAATGGCTCAACGCTAGCAAAACCAAGGAGATGATTGTGGACTTCAGAAGGAAGTCAGGGGAACATGACCCAGTCCTCATCGAGGGCTCAGTAGTGGAGGGGGGTCAAGAACTTCAAATTCCATCTCAGAGGACCTGACCTGGAGCCTCCATGTTGATGCAATCAGAAAGAAGGTTCCTTAGTGGCTATACTTTGAGAGGTATCTGACAAGATTTGATACGTCATCAAAAACACTCAAATACCTCTACTTGTGTGCCATGCAGAGCATTCTGGCTGGTTGCATCACTGTCTAGTTTGGAGACCCCAACTCTCAGGACAAGAATAAATTCCAGAGGGTTGCTAACTCGGCCTGCGACACTACGGGCACCAGACTTCATCTCATCGAGGACATCTACATGAGGCGGAGTCTTTAAAAAAAGCAGCCTCTGTCCACCACCCTCTTCACTCTACTACCATCGGGGAAAAGGTACAGGACCCTAAAGATGAGCACTGTACGGCACGAGGACAGCTTCTTCCCCGTTGTCAAGAGATTCCTGACTAATCAATGAACCAAAGACAATGCCTTACCTTTTGTGCACTAATTATTGTTATTATTATTTTATTTTTTATAGTAATGTTGTAAGATGATATTAATATGAAGGTTTGCTCTGTGACGCTGCTGCAAAAACACTGAATTTCATGACTGGTCATGGCAATAAATTGATTCTGAATTCTAGATTGAGTGCTCTCTGGGAGAGGCAGATCCTCTATATCTCTGACTGAAATCTATCCCTTTCTTGAATCTTGAAGCAATGAACCTTAGTTCTAGTAGGGCCGAAAGACCTAATTCCACGATGTAAAGCTCTCCAACTCTTCGACACTTCAATACTTTGCCTTGCATGTTAATTTTGTGCACTATTGGTATATTTACTTTAGCTTATTTTGCAAAGTTAATATAATATAAAATGTGGCACAGCCAACCTGAACAGTTTGTATCTGCGGCGACTGAATCACAGAAGGTTGGGCTGTTTGAATTACTCCTTGGACCTGAACAGTCTGACCAGAAGGTAACTGTACTACAGTAACAGCTGGAGATCCTGAAGCAACTTGACTACCAGCTACAGATACCTGCAAAACAGATGAGAATATGTAGGTAAAATAACTCAATAATAATAATGAAATTCACAATGAAAATTGTGTTAAACCATATGTAAAAGTAACATTAATATTTTATTAACATTTATTGAGATTTCAACAAAAAAGCTTTTTTAAGTATCAAGATTGAATTTACACTCTTCGTGTAACCCTTTATTTTATCTTTACAGAGGCGCAGTTAGTAGGGCCGTTACATCAATGCATCAAAGAACAAGGTTTATTCCTGACCTCGGTTGCTGTCTTCATGGAGTTTACATGTTCCCCGTGACTTTATCAATTTCCTACCATGCCCCAAAAAGTTATGTGGGTTAGTAGGTCAATTGGTCATTGCAAGTTGCCACAACTGAACGGTAGAATATGGGAGAAGTTAATGAGAAGGGGATCCATATTGAATTCATATAAATTGGTGGTTAATGGTTTGTTTGCATTCAATGGACTGAGTGAGACATTTCCATGCTCTATTTCCCTATGTCTCCAACACAGATTAATCCCCAAGAATGTTTTTACAAAATAGCAAAGAAATATTTCAATTATAATTTCCTTCTCAGAAAGTTAAACAAGATAGCTATCAAGAAATTTCATATTGTATTGAGAAGTACAAGACCAGAATTATATTTTTATTCAACAGCTAAATGCTGCAGATAGAGAAAATGCTGGAAATATTCACCAGGTCGGGTCACTTCCGTGGAAAGAGAAACAGAGTCAGCATTTCCAGTCAATGACCTTTTATCAGAAGTGATTTCAGTGGGTAATAAAATGCTTAGAAATAGAGTAAAAAGCAATGTCATTTCAAAACTCAGTTTACCAGTTTATATCAAAAAGTCAATTATGAACTTTTTTGCAAATGAACAAGCCTTTTCCCTTCAGAAAGCAAAAGTCACATTAAAAACAACAACACAATCAGCAACTTATTTCTCCCAAGCTGCAACCTCCATAAAAAAAACTTGCTTGAGCTCAGAATTTGTAAAATGTATTGAAAGAACATTTATTTACTCTTCAAAGGAATTCTTATTTACTCCATAGGGGAAAATACCCAATAAACAATGCTGGAAACAACTCAGCAAATGTACCTTCTTTCAACCTGTAAGGCTGACCCTGAGTTTCCACTTGCCTGTCACTTGAATTCTCCATTCTACTCCCATTTTGACTGTCTGTGGCCTTCTAAACTGTTCCAATGATGTGCAACATAAGCCTGAGGAACTTCAATCATCTTCTGTTTGGGCACATTTCAGCCTTCAGGAATTAACATTGAATTTAACAATTTCAGATAACTTACTATGTTTACATCAAAACTGTTCTGTTGCCAAATTATTGAGCTGTAATAGTATCTCAGTTTTCCTTTTCTACACAGACACCACCTGATCTTCCCGGGATTTCTAGCATTCATTTTTTTATTATAATTCTCTGCAATAGCTCTGACTTGAATTTCAAAGTTCTTACCTATCTGTTCGCTACATTCTCTAAATGCTCTTATTATTCCAACCAGATGGCTTTTTCACAATGTATCATCATGTCAAATTATCTCATCCCATCAGATATTCCCATTGTCTGATTCATTCCTCCTAATTGTCCTTGCAACTTTTATCAACATGTATTTCCCCCCTTTCCTAGTTCTGATCAAGTATCTTTGATCTGAAACATTTCTTTGATCTGAAACATTTAAAGATGCTTCCTACTGAGTGTTTCCAGTATTTTCATATTTTATATCAGATGTTCAGCATCTGCAGCTTTCTGCTTTCTAATATTGTGAAATACATAATCATACATGTCATAATCCTCAAAGGAAGAATACTAATGCATTTATGTTTGTCTTGGATTTGCTGGAAATTCTCAGCAAGTCATCGAATGTTAATTTTCTTATTTATTTTTTATTTAGTGTAAATGAAAGGGGAAGCAATTTTAATTCAAAACAATGAAATTTCTGCATCAAAAAAAATCTTTAAATTACATGATAATTGAATTGCTGCTTAATAGAGAAACAAGGAAGGTTGACAGAAAATAGATGGGAGAACAAGACACTGAGTATCATGGAAAAGCTGTAAAGCACACAGTTGGATGGCAGGGGGGATTGGTAAGTCGTGTACATCAAAATATTTAGATACTTTTGAAATATCACATGTAACAGATGTAACTGACCAAGGAGAATAAAATGTAGATATTAACATATTATGGTACAATAATTTTTTTTACAACACATGTTTTTTTTAAATGGGAAAGGGGTTGGGGCAGGGTAGGGGATTTCACTGTGGCCTTATCTCATTCTGATGCCATCTCTCCAATTCAATTTCCTTTACAAGTTAAATAATGTCTGCATGTTACCTGTGCAATAGTGGGGATCTGAGTCTGGGAATTCTGAGCTTGTAATTGGATTGATTCACTATCTGTCACTGAATCTGTCACATTGCCATCTTGATGAGATTCAACAACTGATTCCATGGTCATTTGTCTAAAAGCAAAAATGAAAGTCAAATGTTAATTGATTTTAAAATAAAATGTGTTAAAAAAATACAATAAAGATAATTGCACAATGGCTTTTCCAAGACTCTTCATCACTGAAAATTACCCATTTTGACTGGCATTGCCTGAAATTCTTCTTCTTCAAAGATAAATTTTCCAATTTAAAACTTTTTTTTTCTTTTTTTTTTAAAACACAATCTGACATATTCTCAGTAAATATAGAACATAGCACAGCAATGGACCCTTCGGCCCACATGTCTGTGCCAACCATTATGCTCAAAAATCAACTAAAATTCTACTGCTTGTACATGATATCCCTTTATTCCAAGCACATTTACATATGCCTCAAATCCTCTTGAACACTGCTATCATACCTGCTTCAACCCCTTTCCATGGCAGCCCATATTCTAAACACATCTCACTCAGTGTATGAAAACTTGCCCCACACATAACCCCTCCTCCATTTAAAAGGTATATCTTCTCATATGTGACATTCTTACCTGAAGAAAATTATTCACATTGCACAAATTGCATACATGCCTCTCGTAATTTTGCAAACTTCTATCACTCAGCCTCCAACAGAGAAAATAATCCAAATCTGTCCAAACTTTCCCCACAGCTCTTCGGCTCAAATTCAGACAACATTCTGGTAAATATGCATAAACATATTGCATCAGGAAAATATTTCTATTGCGTGGAAACCAAACCATTGCAGACTTGATATTCTGGGATGCCTTTAGAGGTTGTGTTCTTAATTGCTCAATATAAATCCCAGTATTCAACAATTTAAAAAAAAACTAACCATATAAAGTTCTGGTTCTACTCTTCCATATCATTTAGATTTAGCTCATCCCATATTTCCAAAGGAAATAAGTTGAAGACTTTTCAAACCTAATCCACTGCACACCAATTATGTTTTATCATTTAATCATTGCAAAATATTTGGAAATTTTCCAAGAGCATCAATCCTTTGTTTGTATTATTTAATGATCTCAAGTGCTAGGAAAAATGGTGTCTATGCATTGTGTATTTTTGAGGAATTTGAATTAAATTCCTACCATTTGTACAAAAGAAAGGCCACTCAATAAACAGGGTACTGAAAGTATGAAAACGTTAAGCTATTGCTACAGGGCTTTAAATAAGACTTTTTAAAAATATATTTGGTCTCACATCAATTCAAGCCCAGATCTCCAAGAAAATAGTCGTCATTGCAATATTCTCAAAGAGTTTTCTGTGAATATGCATTTTACAAATCAAACCAAACACTCACCCTGCACTTCAAAAATGGAAGCGTTTGTACGTAGTTTCCAATGATTTAGGAATCCGTATTTCCACTTTGAATTACAACAGATTTTTTTGTTTAAATCAATTACGTAGATAGCAATGTCATCTTCAAACTTCAGGTGCATTCAGCCTTTTCCTTCAAAAAAAAAATTAGGCAGTTAATCAGGGGATAGAAGACCAATTACATAGACAGAGAGACAGACTTGTTAAGTTGCAGTCATTTTCCTCAGTTAAGAGAGGCTCTGATAAAGGTGACAAAGCACAAATTTAAACAGCAAAGGAAAAACGCAAAAAGAGGAAAAATTCTTTTAAACAATGCAGGTGGTAAAGTTCTAAAATGTGGCACAAGTGATGGGAGCAGATTTGAGTACTATGTTCAAAGAACTGGAGAACTTCCTGAAAGTAAAAATTTAAAAGGCTGTGGATAAAGGGCAGAACGTGGAGTTAACTTAACAGTTCTTGCACTGCAACAGTTTGGACACGGCTGGGATAATGCCTCATTCTGTCCTATAGCTTGTGTAATTCAGCCAGACTCGTATAAAACGAGCTACTAAATAAATAACGATGGATTGGAATAATATTATGGCCTATTGATTATAAAAAACTTCACACTGCAAAAAAAAAATACGCACAACATTTGCTTAAAGTTAAAATACTTAAGGTAAAATGCAGTATGTTCCAATCTATCACTTTATAGCCCAAGAAAAAAAATTACAATTTCAAAATTCATACATTTTTAGATCACAATCAAGTTCACAAATTTAACAGACTAGATTATTAATTTGTGTTTATGAATTTTTGTTGCAACATTTTACAGTCATGAGGTTGCAACATTTTACAGTCATGAGTGAGAGAAGAACCAGAGTATCATATATTCATATTTGCAGTAAGTACACAATATGGTCAAAAATGAGCTGTTACAAAAGCAAAAATTAAGTTTCAAAGGAATTAATGAGAAGTTGTGAGCCATCAGGATGGTAGAAAACAGAATATGAGTTAATAGGCCACTCATTCTCAGAGGGATACAAAAAATGTTATATCTACTAAGTGTTAGTCTTCAACATATTTTGAATGCCCTAACTCTCAAAAGAACAATAATTAGGAAACAATTTGGAAAGCAAATTGCATGGCGAATAAGGAAATCTTATTCCTAATTGGCTTTGGCAAGATCACACCCACAATACTGCATTCAGCTTTGGATTCTGCACCAAAATAAATTATTTGCCTTGGAGGCAGTGCAACAAGGATTCTTTATTATTCCAAAGATGATAAGTTGTCCTGCAAAGAGAAATCATGACTCAATTGTTTCTTGCTGCAACTTTGTAACTAAATAATGCTCTTTCAAATCAGAATCAGAACTTATTGTCATGAACATGGCACAGAATTCATTGTTTTGCATCACAGTGCAAACACTGATATAATGTGCACACCTTACAAAATAAATAAAAATAGTGCAAGAAAGAGACAAAGGCAGTGCCTGTGGTTCACTGGTAGGAGAAGGCAAAAAGCTGTCCTTGTGCCGCTAAGTGCTCATCTAGTGCTCTAGTACCTTTTTCCTGATGATAGTAGAGTGAAAAGGGCCTGGCTTGGGTGGTGAGCGACCTGGAGGATAGAAGCTCCTTTCTTAAGATGCTGCCTCTTGTAGATGCTCTAAATGGAGTAACGACTGAAGCCCATGATGATAACCCTGTGGAGTTTTTTCTTGTTCAGAGCATTGCACTTCCATTCAAAACAGTAATGAAACCAGCCAGAATGCATTCCATGGAACAAATATCCAAGTTCAAGGCTCTGCAGTGGCATACAGAATCAACTCAAACTCCTCGCAAAGTATAGCCACTAGCATACCTTCTTCATGATTGCATCGACATCGAAGCTCCAGGACAGATCCTTGGAGAGGTTGATACCAGGAATTTGAGTGAAAGATGATAGGCTGCAGATATTGTGATTGTAGTAAACTCAGCCAGTCTTTTCAGCATCTATATTGCTGACATTTTGTGCCTTAGCCCTTATTTTTGAGAGATTTGTTGGGTTTCATGAATCGACTTGTATGCTGAAATATACAGATTTTTTAAAGCACAAAGATGTTAAAAGGTTCAGAAAAACTTTGAAGAATGTTATGATGCCATAACATGTGACATAAAAGGTCTGTATGGAATATATTATCAAACTCAGACATAGTTAAAAATGTCAATCCTGTAAGACACAGGATTGAGAATGCAGAAAATTTCCTTTAGAGAAGAAAAGCTGACTATGCTCTCTTTAATAAAAGAACACCAAAAATGGTATTTTTTAATAAAATAGCCGCTCTGACTGCCTCTAATAGGGCAGCCTCGTGTGTCCATGAAAAAAAGTCACTCTTGATTAAAAAAAGCATTGTGGAAAACAGACTCCATAACAAGAGGGAGTTTGCAAAAAAAATCAAATCAAATCACTCGTATGAAGAAATATTATGATGAAAATAACTGCAAAAGAAAGTTGAAAGTTTTAAAGAGGCCTGAAGACATGATATCTCAAAATGCTTCATCATTATTTCTGAACTGAAATTTTAAAATCTTCAAGTTCAATACAAGATGTTTGATTCCGAAATTTAAAATTCACTTTTCAGAATTATGCCTAAGCAATAATGGTTAGGATTTGGTCCCACATACATCTATACATTTTACATTTGTGCATAGTAGGGTTAAGTAAGAAATGTTATGTTATTAATAGTTTAATAAAAACTATTATTTTGAATTTACCATTAGTGAATTTTTCATTGCAGTTCCTTAGTTTGCTCATAAATAAAATTTGTTAGTTCATAACAGCCATCAATTGTCAAATGACATAGTCTGGAATTCCCTTCCCAAATATACTCTCTCTTTTACTTTCTTTTATTAAATTTTGGATTAATTTTACAAATCTCATGTGACTTCAGGTTAAATCATTTGATAATGCTATTCTCTAACACCTTGGGACACACTGATTATTTTTTAAATTAGCAAATAAATTCAAATTATTCTGATAGTTTACAATATTTATTTCACTTGAATCTTCTCTGCTAAATCAAAAAGGACTTAGATTTACACAATGAGCTGACTGGGCTCTCTGTATGAAAAGAATTACATAATTCACATCTTTATTCCAGTTATCACAAGGTATAATAATATCACAATTTTTCAAATGACTCAAATATTTACCAAAATATAATAATCTGTGTGCATGGTATTTCACTGTGACCCAGCACTTGTTATGAATACATGATTAATCACGTTGGGATTCAACAACATTAACAATGTCAAATCCCTTCCATCAATAGGTGAAAGGCTGTAGGGGTGGGGATTGAAACACAGAAGTTGCAGATATTGTGGTTGTAGTAAAAACACAGTTAATACTGGAAGACTCAGCCAGTCGCACAGCATCCATAGGAGGTAACGATATATTACTGAAGTTTTGGGCCTGAGTCCTTCTTCAAGCAAAAGCAGGCACATGTCTCAATAAAGATTAAGCTTCTTCACGTGTATTCTCCGCGAAGAATACGCCTGAAGAAGAGAAAGCGGCATTTGATTTGCCATTCAGGTGGCAGTGCTAAAAGCGCAGCACTGGTGACCTGAAGGGACAGCTGCACTGGGATGCGCATCTGAGTGCACTACAGCTCCTGCCCCTTGGGTTGTCAAGTTAGGATGGCTGGCTGTCAGCTGAGACAGCCAGCGCGGGCTATCAGCGCGGGGACATACCCCGTGGAATGTCCCCACACTGATTGCTCTGCCCCCCAGCAGGGGAGAAGGGGGGCTGGGGCGGCCGGCGGGGGAGAAGGGGGGCTGGGGCGGCCGGCGGGGGAGAAGGGGGGCTGGGGCGGCCGGCGGGGGAGAAGGGGGGCTGGGGCGGCCGGCGGGGGAGAAGGGGGGCTGGGGCGGCCGGCGGGGGAGAAGGGGGGCTGGGGCGGCCGGCGGGGGAGAAGGGGGGCTGGGGCGGCCGGCGGGGGAGAAGGGGGGCTGGGGCGGCCGGCGGGGGAGAAGGGGGGCTGGGGCGGCCGGCGGGGGAGAAGGGGGGCTGGGGCGGCCGGCGGGGGAGAAGGGGGGCTGGGGCGGCCGGCGGGGGAGAAGGGGGGCTGGGGCGGCCGGCGGGGGAGAAGGGGGGCTGGGGCGGCCGGCGGGGGAGAAGGGGGGCTGGGGCGGCCGGCGGGGGAGAAGGGGGGCTGGGGCGGCCGGCGGGGGAGAAGGGGGGCTGGGGCGGCCGGCGGGGGAGAAGGGGGGCTGGGGCGGCCGGCGGGGGAGAAGGGGGGCTGGGGCGGCCGGCGGGGGAGAAGGGGGGCTGGGGCGGCCGGCGGGGGAGAAGGGGGGCTGGGGCGGCCGGCGGGGGAGAAGGGGGGCTGGGGCGGCCGGCGGGGGAGAAGGGGGGCTGGGGCGGCCGGCGGGGGAGAAGGGGGGCTGGGGCGGCCGGCGGGGGAGAAGGGGGGCTGGGGCGGCCGGCGGGGGAGAAGGGGGGCTGGGGCGGCCGGCGGGGGAGAAGGGGGGCTGGGGCGGCCGGCGGGGGAGAAGGGGGGCTGGGGCGGCCGGCGGGGGAGAAGGGGGGCTGGGGCGGCCGGCGGGGGAGAAGGGGGGCTGGGGCGGCCGGCGGGGGAGAAGGGGGGCTGGGGCGGCCGGCGGGGGAGAAGGGGGGCTGGGGCGGCCGGCGGGGGAGAAGGGGGGCTGGGGCGGCCGGCGGGGGAGAAGGGGGGCTGGGGCGGCCGGCGGGGGAGAAGGGGGGCTGGGGCGGCCGGCGGGGGAGAAGGGGGGCTGGGGCGGCCGGCGGGGGAGAAGGGGGGCTGGGGCGGCCGGCGGGGGAGAAGGGGGGCTGGGGCGGCCGGCGGGGGAGAAGGGGGGCTGGGGCGGCCGGCGGGGGAGAAGGGGGGCTGGGGCGGCCGGCGGGGGAGAAGGGGGGCTGGGGCGGCCGGCGGGGGAGAAGGGGGGCTGGGGCGGCCGGCGGGGGAGAAGGGGGGCTGGGGCGGCCGGCGGGGGAGAAGGGGGGCTGGGGCGGCCGGCGGGGGAGAAGGGGGGCTGGGGCGGCCGGCGGGGGAGAAGGGGGGCTGGGGCGGCCGGCGGGGGAGAGGGGGGGCTGGGGCGGCCGGCGGGGGAGAGGGGGGGCTGGGGCGGCCGGCGGGGGAGAGGGGGGGCTGGGGCGGCCGGCGGGGGTGAGGGGGGGCTGGGGCGGCCGGCGGGGAGAAGGGGGGCTGGGGCGGCCGGCGGGGGAGAAGGGGGGCTGGGGCGGCCGGCGGGGGAGAAGGGGGGCTGGGGCGGCCGGCGGGGGAGAAGGGGGGCTGGGGCGGCCGGCGGGGGAGAAGGGGGGCTGGGGCGGCCGGCGGGGGAGAAGGGGGGCTGGGGCGGCCGGCGGGGGAGAAGGGGGGCTGGGGCGGCCGGCGGGGGAGAAGGGGGGCTGGGGCGGCCGGCGGGGGAGAAGGGGGGCTGGGGCGGCCGGCGGGGGAGAAGGGGGGCTGGGGCGGCCGGCGGGGGAGAAGGGGGGCTGGGGCGGCCGGCGGGGGAGAAGGGGGGCTGGGGCGGCCGGCGGGGGAGAAGGGGGGCTGGGGCGGCCGGCGGGGGAGAAGGGGGGCTGGGGCGGCCGGCGGGGGAGAAGGGGGGCTGGGGCGGCCGGCGGGGGAGAAGGGGGGCTGGGGCGGCCGGCGGGGGAGAAGGGGGGCTGGGGCGGCCGGCGGGGGAGAAGGGGGGCTGGGGCGGCCGGCGGGGGAGAAGGGGGGCTGGGGCGGCCGGCGGGGGAGAAGGGGGGCTGGGGCGGCCGGCGGGGGAGAAGGGGGGCTGGGGCGGCCGGCGGGGGAGAAGGGGGGCTGGGGCGGCCGGCGGGGGAGAAGGGGGGCTGGGGCGGCCGGCGGGGGAGAAGGGGGGCTGGGGCGGCCGGCGGGGGAGAAGGGGGGCTGGGGCGGCCGGCGGGGGAGAAGGGGGGCTGGGGCGGCCGGCGGGGGAGGAGGGGGGCTGGGGCGGCCGGCGGGGGAGAAGGGGGGCTGGGGCGGCCGGCGGGGGAGAAGGGGGCTGGAGCGGCCGGCGGGGGAGAAGGGGGCTGGAGCGGCCGGCGGGGGAGAAGGGGGCTGGAGCGGCCGGCGGGGGAGAAGGGGGCTGGAGCGGCCGGCGGGGGAGAAGGGGGCTGGAGCGGCCGGCGGGGGAGAAGGGGGCTGGAGCGGCCGGCGGGGGAGAAGGGGGCTGGAGCGGCCGGCGGGGGAGAAGGGGGCTGGAGCGGCCGGCGGGGGAGAAGGGGGCTGGAGCGGCCGGCGGGGGAGAAGGGGGCTGGAGCGGCCGGCGGGGGAGAAGGGGGCTGGAGCGGCCGGCGGGGGAGAAGGGGGCTGGAGCGGCCGGCGGGGGAGAAGGGGGCTGGAGCGGCCGGCGGGGGAGAAGGGGGCTGGAGCGGCCGGCGGGGGAGAAGGGGGCAGGAGCGGCCGGCGGGGGAGAAGGGGGCTGGAGCGGCCGGCGGGGGAGAAGGGGGCTGGAGCGGCCGGCGGGGGAGAAGGGGGCTGGAGCGGCCGGCGGGGGAGAAGGGGGCTGGAGCGGCCGGCGGGGGAGAAGGAGGCTAGAGCGGCCGGCGGGGTAGAAGGAGGCTGGAGCGGCCGGCGGGGTAGAAGGAGGCTGGAGCGGCCGGCGGGGTAGAAGGAGGCTGGAGCGGCCGGCGGGGTAGAAGGAGGCTGGAGCGGCCGGCGGGGTAGAAGGAGGCTGGAGCGGCCGGCGGGGTAGAAGGAGGCTGGAGCGGCCGGCGGGGTAGAACGAGGCTGGAGCGGCCGGCGGGGTAGAACGAGGCTGGAGCGGCCGGCGGGGTAGAAGGAGGCTGGAGCGGCCGGCGGGGTAGAAGGAGGCTAGAGCGGCCGGCGGGGTAGAAGGAGGCTAGAGCGGCCGGCCGGGTAGAAGGAGGCTAGAGCGGCCGGCCGGGTAGAAGGAGGCTAGAGCGGCCGGCCGGGTAGAAGGAGGCTAGAGCGGCCGGCGGGGTAGAAGGAGGCTAGAGCGGCCGGCGGGGTAGAAGGGGGCTAGAGCGGCCGGCAGGGTAGGAGGCTAGAGCGGCCGGCGGGGTAGAAGGAGACTGGAGCAGCCAGCGGGGGAGAAGGAGACTGGAGCAGCCAGCGGGGGAGAAGGAGACTGGAGCAGCCAGCGGGGGAGAAGGAGACTGGAGCAGCCAGCGGGGGAGAAGGAGACTGGAGCAGCCAGCGGGGGAGAAGGAGACTGGAGCAGCCAGCGGGGGAGAAGGAAGCTGGAGGGGCAGGTGAGTATGGCACTTGAGTCAAGTACCTGCATTGTTTCGGCTGGCCAGCCCCCTTCTCCCCCACCGGCCGCTCCAGCCCCCTTCTCCCCCGCCAGCTGCTCCAGCCCTTTTCTCCCCCACTGGCCTAGCCCTGCAGTCCCATGCTGACAACCAGCCCCCCTTCTCCCCCACCAGCCACTCTAGCCCTGCAGTCCCCGCGCTGACAGCCCAGCCAGCTGCCCCTGCCCCGACGTCCTAGGAGAGGAGCTGACAGGCGCTCGCCAGCTGACTTCATCCCAAATGCAGCCGCTTTTAGCTAGCTGCATTCAGATGGCTGGGGAGGCCACTGTGCTGTGGTGATTATCCGTCTGAGAGGAGGGTTACAAAGTTTGCCTTGCAGGCGCCTCCTGCACATTTACGTGGCTTTCCAACAGCCGCATATTGCCAAAATATGCAGTTTTACAAACGGGGCAAGTGGCCACCTGAAAGTGCCTACGGAGAGAGAAAGATGGAAGAATGGGAGAGCGAGGAGTCCAGATAACAAACAAAAGGTGTTAATTGGACATAACGAGAGGAAAAGTGAGAATCAATTTTGGTTCTGTGAAAGGAGATAGAGGGAAAGGGAAGAGAGAGAGAGACAAAACTAGAGGAAATGAAAGGGAAGAGAGAGACAGAACTAGAGGAAAAGAGAGGTACAAAGATGGAGGGACAGGATGCCATCTGGTTGGAGGGTGCCCTGACGAAAGAGGAGGTGCTGCTCCTCTAACTTGCAGGTGGTTTCAGACTGGCAGTGCACGTGACCATGGACAGACATATTGGTATGGGAATGGGATAGTGAAATGAAATGTGTGGCCCCTGGGAGATCCACGCTATTGCGACAGAGCTATGGTGTTCAATGAAGCAATATCCCCGTCTCTGTCTAGTCTCTCTGACATACAGGAGACCACAATGGAAGCACTGGATGCAGTAGATTACTCCTGCAGATTCACAAGTGAAGTGTTGCTTCACTTGGAATGACTATTTGGGGACCCGAAGAGTGGTGAGGAAGGAGGTGTGGGTGCAGGTGGAGCATCTCCTGCATTCACAAGGGTAGCTGGCAAGGGGACAAGTGGTGGGAAGGAAGGAATGGACAAGGGAATCACAAAGGGAGTGAGCCAGATAGCAAGTCAAGGGTGGCTCACCTCCTGACTTCCCAAATGTTTTTCATCTGCAAGGAACAAATCAAGGCCATGATAGATGTTCTCTCCACTCAGCTGAATGAGTAAAGGTAGAGCAAACAATAAAAATCTGAAGCAATCCAGGTGAGAGAAAAAATATTCACCAACAGCTGATCCATCATCACTGAACATCTTAGCCTACAACTTCTAAAGCCTCAACCTCTACCACAAAGAAGGAAAAATGGCACCAGAGTTACCCTTCAGGTGTACAACATCCTGATTTAGAAGTACATTACTCTTTCATTCCTATGTCAAACTTGGAAGACTTTTGATTACTTTTGGAATTTACACACATTTTGAAAAAAAATCAAATTAAACTCTATTCTATATTCTTCGTCAAAAACATTTAACCAATCAGATTTGGTGATTAACTCATTATTTGGCCAGTTTCAGAATTAGACAGCACTGTACAAATTGCAAGAGCCAAGAAATTTGGAAAAAAATGCAGATAATGTAAAGTATGATTTTAGTTTTTGAAATGAAAGGATAGACAGAAAAATGGAAAGTGGAATTTCAATGCAATGAAATGCGAAGTCTTGGATAGCATCACATAAATAGTATACAGTAGAATCCCTATCATTCAGCATCAACAGGGATCACGGATGTCAGATATTTGAATTTTCCAGATGAAGGAGACTCATTCTGCCAATTCCTAAGACACTTGCATTAAGAATACACCTTTTAAAGGCAGTGCAATATTTAAAGTAATTTAAAAAGAAAATCAGTATTATAATCTTATTATGGAAAGTTCACTTTAATCAAGTAATTCCGTAACTTTAAAAATTTAAATTCACACTCCAATCACTGGTGCTGTAACAGCGTTGCGCTAACCACTACGCTAACTGTGCCGCCATCATAATTAATCCCCACCACCCCCCCCAAAGTTTACAGATAAAACCTTACTAATATACCTAATACTTAGGGAGAGTTGCCCCAGCAGCCAGTGGCTTCGATCAGCTCTTCGCCCTGAGCATCGCCATTTCATTCCAATCCAACTTGATTGAAACTTTATTCAAACAGCTGATGTGAGCAGGGTGCTCTAGTGGCTCTCCCATCTTCACCAAAGGTTTGTGTGTTGCTTCAGAGAAATTTTACTTTTACATGAGCACCTTCCTCGTGCTGTCAACCCAACTTAACTCCACACAAGTGTCCTGATCAGGTCCTCGGCGCACTTTCTTACACTGTCAACCTAATTCACTGCAACACAAGTGCCCCTGGTGCGCCTTCCTTGTACTGACAACCCAACTTCTCCACACAAATGTCCCTTTCAGGCCCTCAATGCACCTTCCTCGCACTGACAACCTGGCACACCTCCATGCAAATATCTTGGTGAGACCCTCGAGGCATCTTCCTCATGCTGATAACCCGACTTAACTCCTCATAAGTGTCCTGGTCAGGTCCTCAGCACACTTTCCTCACATTGTCAACATAACTCACTGCAACACAAGTTTTCTGGTCAGGCCCTTAGCACACCATCTTTGCACCGACAGCAGAACTCCTTCACACAAGTGTCCCAGTCAGGCCTCGATGCATCTTCCTCATGCTGACAACCCAACTCACCTCCATGCAAGTGTCCTGGTCAAGCCCTTGGCACACCTTCTTCATGCTGACAACCTGGCTAACCTCCACGCAAGTGGCGACAACATACAGAATGTGCATTGAAGGGCATTGCTAGCTCAGCAGCAAACCTGCACCTGTCCAACAAGGTCTCAGTGTTCCGCTGCTCAGTCCATGTGCCCAGTCGTAGCCAATCTATCTATTTATTTATTTATTTCCTCGCCCCTTTTTTTTTTCTTGCTGATTGATTGAATTCTGGATAATGGGATTCGACTGTACTTTGAAAAGCAATGCAATTGTAAGTGAGTAGGCAAAGAAACTCTTGATTTCCCAATTGTGCAAATATATAAACAGACAGTAGGGCAATGGATAAATCAAATTATGTTTGAATAATATGGTAGAGAAACTAATGTGTTGAGTCACTTGTTACATCTTAGCCTGATGAACTATTCTGAAAATATATGTATGCAAATTTTATAGAAAGGGTACATTTGTATTGTTTTTCCCTGGAAAGGAGAAAGGTAGAAGTAACCAAATCAACATTTAAGACAATCATTTTTGATATGAAGAATTTCTTCCTTGGTAAATGGGTGAAAGAAAAATATTACAAATCATTTATAGATATCAGGAGGGAAGATCAAAAACATTTTTCCAGTCAATTGTCAGAATATGGAACATTTGATCTAAATGGACTGCCAGTTCAAACAGCTCCAATGCATTTGACTTGCTAAGTATGAACTGGGATTCCAGACTGACGTGGAAATTACTCCTCCATAAATCTTCATCCGCGAAGCCAAGCCAAAGAATGAACTGAACTTTTCTGGATCTGTAGGTTTTCACAAACCAGCCTTGCAGAACCAAATCTAAGAAAACGAGGCAATGTAACGGTGCCATGTGGGCTCAGCTGAAAAGTGCCTGCTCATTAAGTAGGTTGAAAACAATTTACTTGGCCAAATAACACCAAGTTTCTCTGTTAGCAAACCTTATTTTTAAAATTAATAAGCTCACAAAAGCAACTCAAAAGAAAAAAAATCTCAAATTCAATAGGTTCAACCAAACATGATGAATTCAAAAACCCTAATATTTATCCTTCCCATTGCAACTTGGCATGACTACAGTACAGTCTCAAAAATTATAACATCTTATGAAGTTAAATATAGGAGTTTAGTTTGTTGTCACATGTATTGAGATCGTGAAAATCTAAGTTTTGAGTACGATCCAGCTTTAACAGAAAAGTGACCACATTCCAGTGCCATTATGGATTTAAAATTCAGAGAAAATATGGTAAAAGCAAAGTAACAAGATTAATTAGAACAATGGTTAAATTGGTTTTCTGACATTTTAACAGGAAATCAGATTCATTCACAGTAGCTTCCTACCATTCCACCTGTCAAGAGTAAATGCTGCCCAAAATCAAACAAACTGCAAACTTATTACCAGAGTACATACATAATATTACATGCAACCCTGAGATTTGTTTTCCTGTGGGCCAGGCTGAATTTCTGATTAGCAGCAACTATAAAATGTATTCAAGAAGATATGCATACAAAAGAAAGAAATGTATAGAGATCAAAATTCTAAATTCAAATTTATTGATAGAGTATACACATTACATAACATCCCAAGAAAGAAGTGCAAACAAATTGTGCAATACAGTAAATAAATATTCAATAATAATGTACAATTAAGTCCTTAAATGAATCTTATGGTGGAGGGATAGCAACAGTTTGTGAACCTAGCAGTATGATTCTTGTGGCACCTACACCTCTTTCCTGATGGCAGTAGTTAGAACAGAGCATTCCTGGGTGGTGTGAATCCTTGATTGTTTCTGCTCTCCCACAGCAGCGTTCTCAGTAGAATTTCTCGATGGTGAGGAGTTTTGCCTGTGATGTACTGGGCTGTGTCACTACTTTTCACAGCGTTTTCTGTTCAAAGGTATTGGTACCCCCATAACAGGCCCTGATGCAGCCGGTCAACACACTTTCCACTCCACATATGTAGAGGTTTGCCACGGTTTTCAATGTCATATCAAACCTTTACAAACACCTGACAAAGCAAAGAAGCTCATGTATTTTCTTCATAGTCGTGTGTTGGGTCCAGATAAGGTCCCCCGAAAGAGTGATTCACAGGAATTTAAATTTTTTTCACCCTCTCCACCTCTCATCCCTCAATGATCACTGCATCATACACCTCTGGCTTTTCTCTTACTGAAGTCCAGTCAGCTCCTTGGTTTTGGTGACACTGAATTAAGGGGTGTTGTTAGAACACCTTTCAGCCAAGTTTTCAATTTCCCTCCTGATGCTGACTCATCATCCTTTTTTAAACAACCCACTACTGTGGTATCATCAGCAAATTTGTAGATGGTGTTATTGTTACACCAAGCCACACAATTATAGGTGTATAGTGAATAGAGCAGGGGGCAAAGAATGCAGCCTTGAGGTGCTCCAGTACTGATGAGATGTTATCAATCCTTGTTGTCTGGAGGTGAGGAAATCCAGGATCCAATTACACTGTGGAGTATTGAGGCCCAGGTATTGGAGGTAGCTGATCAGTTTTGATGGAATGATGGCCTTGAATGTCGAACTTTAGTCAATAAAGAGCATCCCGATGCATGCTTCTTTGCTGTCCATATGTACCAGGTTTTGCGGAGAACCAGTGAGATAGCATTTGCCAGTTGCTGTGGTAGGCAAATTGGAATGAATCCATGTGGCTGCTAGAGCTGAGATGCTTCAACACCAGCCTCTCAAAACACCTTACCACTCTGAATCTGAGTGCCTCCAGTAGTAGTCATTTTGATAGAATACCACACTCTTCTTAAGCACATGTACGATTAACAGTTGTTTGAAAACGGTGGATGCCAAGCTCTGCCAAACTGAGATGCTGAAGATACCTGTGCATATATTGGCAGGATGGTCAGTACACATTTTTAGCCCTACCACAGCAGTCAGGTATCGTTCGTTGTTTCCATTTTCATCTGGAATCTCCAGTTCATTCAGGAAATGGTTTTTCATACTGTGAAAGAACAAGTTTATCGAATATGCTTAAAGGGTTAATGAAATGGGTGAGAAAATAGTTGCCTTATAACATGGTGGAAATATAACTGCCTTCTGACGTGACTTTCCTTGTGCTGTAGTGAGATAGCTAATGTCAGATCATTCATTTGAGTGCTACTGGCACCATGTAACCCAGTACTACCTGTCACATGGTCGGCAACTAAACCAACTCCCCCACCAGGCTTGCCTGACAAGGAGGGTGGATGGAAACCCTGCAGGATGAAAAACAATATCTATCAAGGGCAGACGAACCCTCCCGCATGGTCAACGGCCATCTAGCAAACATATGCTGTGAAGCGTAGAAAGGGCATCCCTAGCATCAAAGCTTGGTTTGGCCATTCACTGTAACAGAACTTGCCCCAACCGTCTTGGACCTCACCATGCTGCTGGATCTGGGAGAGGATGTTGAGAGGGTGGGTCTGGACCTGTGCAACCCCCTTCTCACCTAAAATCCATTCACACACAGGAGTGGGGTATCCTATCAAACATCACAAACTGACTGAAAGGAACCATCATCATCCTATGATGGATGGATAGCTAGAAGTAGTGAGATCATAACTAACATCACAAAGAATGTAGTAAAAGTAAATAAACTATGAGTAAGGACAACTTGACATTTCCCAGCCATTTGCAGACACCACAAGGGAACATATTATTTTATAATAAACAAGAATTGCCAGCTGTGTGAAACTTGTAGGGTCTCATGTAGACACCTGCCAAGAAATATATAAAAGTGGGGGTGAACACTCAGAATGCTTTGAGTTGGGGCTCAGTGTAGAGAACGTTACTGAACTCTTTCCTTGTACCTCTCACTCCCGTTCACACTATCAGAGTTAAATAAAGAAATTGTAGTACGCTCAATTGGTTCTGCTGTTTGTTTTATTACAGTGCAGACTGACTTTCACATTGGTGTAGTCGGCAGGATCTCACCAGGACAGAAGTCACTTCAGACCAAGTAAGAGACCATCAGCGTTTGGGACACCAGAGGGAGGATAAAGAGGTGCCTTCAGATCCATGCTATGTAACATGCTGCAATGTGTCTGAAACAAAGACAATATCTGCTTCACTAGAGCTTTGTAGAATTAAATTGGCAGTCTAAGTAAGATCACAGGTCGACTATCAATTCAACATAAAGCCAATTCATGCAGCAGCTTCACAGCTATAAAGCGACAGTCAAAAAATGGTGTTCCACTTCAGCATTTACAGACTCAGTTACTAACTTAGACAGCAGAAATGCAGAACAAAGAAAATTAGAGAAGAAAAATTGTGTACTGAAAAAACAGCTTGAAAGCTATCAATATCGGATGTTTGACCAGTCTGAAGATTTTAATTTGATTGTGAACAAATGCTTACTGTACAATGCCAAGGACACAATATTTTACTGTGCAGCAGTTAGGCTAAGAGAGCAAGGAGGCAGAGAAAATTAGTTTTGATTATGAAGCAGGGATGCATGTACTTGAACGAGTGCCACTGTAAGATACGGGTCAGCTTTTCTGGGAAGAAGTGTATCGGCTGGTGGTGTCCAAAAACAGATCACACATGCCATTCCAAAGACACAAGCATGTGTCTGACCTTCCACAACTGCACTACTATCAGGCCGGCAACCTTTTTAACACCACCACCAGATGAACTTGAAGAACTTGATCACTATTGTTTACTGCGTAATCATTTTTTTTTTAACTTTGGCATGACGAGATTTAAAAGAGTTCCATTTATGGTATGACTTGGTTTGTTGATGGGGCAGCCTTTGTTGATAATACAAGCCCAATGCCATTCAGGTTATGCCATTGTCCAAAATATAAATGCTGCTGAATTCTACCATCCATTATCCGTGCAGCAATCTGAATTGTTGCCCTTACTAGAGCCTGCACAAAAGGGAAGCGAATGTCACTTAATATTTATATGGACTCTCAAAATGCCTTTTGTTGCCAACCTGCTGACATCCCTTTCCCAGCCTATCTCGCAAATTATAAAATGGAATGTACAAACCATGGCCCAGGACCCTGTATCCCTTGGAAACGCTCACGCAGAAGCAACTTGTAAATAGAATGGTCTTGCCTGATATAGGGGATGTAGTATAGGGGGACGTCCAAGCTCATTTGATTAAGCTCTGGAAATAGCAGGGGTGCGCCAGAGATCCATAAACTGATTTATAGACCACCCCTGCTGGACAAATTTGTGTACTTGATGCTAGTTATTATTGATCTACCTCAAATCACAGGGAATGAGGAGAATGGTTCTGGAATTGGGAACAGGACTATTGTGTGGAAATAATTGACAAAATGTAAGATTATAATTTATTGTGCTATTTAATTTTGAAACTCCCTTCCTTTTAGCACAATGGGATTTCCTTCTCAGAGAAATGCAGTAATTCAAGAAGGCAGGTTATCACCTCATTCTCAATTACATTTAGGGATGGGCTATAAATGCTGTTCCTTCCAGTGATGCCAAGATACCCAAAATTAATAAATAAATAAATTGATCTATGGTATTTTTCAATGTTGCACTAATTTTAAATCATGAGTAATGCTGAATTAGATATTTTCAGTATGTTACCTACAACTAACACAGACACAAAGTGAATAATGAAAGATTTTCTTGAATGACAATTGAAAATAAAGTGCATAATATTTTCTTCATTCTCATCAGAAACCAAATGCTCTCTAAGTGACCTTGTTAGCTTTGCTGAATTTGAAGAGGCTTTCTGTTGCAGGTTCATGCCATTTAGAATTTAAGTTTAGATTGCTCCAAGTGTTTCTTACATAACCATAGAACAACAAAATGATTGACAATGTTAGCCTGAGCTGGAGCTGAATATAGTTCTAGACATACTCCCTGGGTAGAAGATTAAAAAACGGAGAAGTTTGTGTTGACCTACAAGCCCTTAGTAAAAGAATTATTAATTATGTTAGTGAGTGTGTGTTCAGATCACCAAACAGTCGTGGATGATGACAAAAGAAACAGCCAATAAAGGTACAGCAGTTATTGTGATTGATTTTAATATGCATGCAGAATGGGAGAAACACCTAGTTTCAACACTGGAGCATTTCTTAATTGTGTAATGAATGGTTTGCTTGACCAACATATTGAGGAACTAACTTAAGAGCAGGCAATCCTTGTTGTGTTATAAGGCAGGATTAATTAGCAATGTCGTTGTGTGAAGCCACTTGGGAAACAATATGATGGAAATTTTCATCAGGATAGAAAGCGAATAGATTATTTCAGACTTGGGTCCAGAACCGAAAGCAACGGCAATGACATGAGGCGTGATTTGGCTCAGATAGATAGTCAAAGCACACTCAGTGAGTTGACTGTAAATAGATAATGATAGATATGTAAAGATCGTATGGAGGAATTTCAAAAACCATACATTCCTCTTTGCCGTTTAAGAAAAAACAGGGAAGGCAACTCAACCGTGGCTAACAAGGGAAATCAGGGATAATACTAAAATGAGAAAAGCGCCATCCACATTGGATAGGAAAAACAGCAGAACTAAGGACTGGGTGAAATTCAGAATTAGAGGTCTAATTAGAAGGGGGAAAATAGAGTAGGAGAGTAAATCTGCAGAGATATAAAATTGATTGCAATAGCTTCTCTTAATATATAGACTATTTAAAGCAAATTCAAGTCCCTTAATATCAGAATCAGAGTAATTCATAATGGGGAACAAGGAAATGGCTAACCAATTGAATAAATTCTTTGGCTCTGGCATCATAAAGCATATCCTGATGCCTTCTCAGTCATCATGGGAAACTTCAACCAAGCCAACTTAAAGAAGGTACTCCCAATGATGAAGTTAACATCCAAAGAATTATTGTATATGACAAGATGCAAGTAGTTGATAATTATTAAGGAGTTTGGATAAGCTTGTGCTAGTCTGTGCTAGACTAAAGTAGTTGTAGAATGCTTTGAAGAAAATGATGTAATGAAATAGCTATCTGAAAGTGGGAAAAATAACTCCTTTTAAGGGAAGTAGCTAGAACCTGTCTTATTTTAAGATAAGAGCTGAATTCCATAAATTCCTTATTGTAACATTTACTGATAACGATGCTTGAGTGCAGTACGATACCTGATGAAGAACGCTATCTCAGCAAATGAAATACAATCCCAAATATGAAAAACTTTGATTAGTCTGAATTATATACAAGTCCCTTTTGTATTACACACAATGAGTGGACACTCAGAGCAAAGCAGCACCAGGAGAATACTGTTGGGTTCTGCCACTCCCGTCCTGGATGAAAGTGTTCTGTTTAACTAACTTGTTAATTATATTTTGTTACAAGGGAATGAACTTTAACATCAAATACCAACAGCATATCCAACATTCTCAACCACTGCTACACTATCACCCTCACTTTGAACATCAGAACACCTGTTTGTGCTCCCCGTTCAAGCACACAAGCAGAAGCTGAAGAGCACAGAAAGAGCCGGGAAGACTACAGAGTCTGGAGTCTGAGGACTGAACAACATTCAATGAAAAGTTGATGAATACTAATGAATATACCACAGTGGTCACAGACTTTATCAGGAAATGCATAGTTGGGTTTGTTCCTTACAAGACCATCCAGATGCATCCTAATCAGAAACCATGGAAGAAGCAAGAAATCTGCAAATTGAAGTCCAGATCTGTGCCCTTTAGGATAGGAGATTCAGAATCACACAGAAAGATCAGACACAATCTCTGGAAAGCCATTACTCATCAAGACAATACTGATCACAGAACGTACCTTGCATTCCATGAGTCTAGGGGACTACCTGAGAGAGGGAATTGACAGAAATTGTTGTCAATTGTACAACTGTGTTAGGTATGGAAAAATCATTAAATCCCCTGGTCCTAACAGTCTGCAGCCCTGGTGACAGTGAATGCATAGTGATTATTTTCCAACATTCTCTACACTATGGATCAGTTCCTCTGGCGAGGAGGGTGGCCCAATGTGACAACACATTTTAATGAGAAAAAACAGGGAATTCTAGACCAGTTAGCCAAACTTTGGTCATGGGAAAAATGCTGGAGTCAATTATTAAAAACATTGTTGCTGCACATTTGGAGAGGAGTGACAGGAAGTAGTCCAAGTTAGCATGGATAAACAAAAGGAAAATCAATGCTCAATATATCTTCAAGAATTTTGAGGATATGAAGCAGTCACGTGATGGAGTAGTGGTCAGTCAAGTTGAACCAGCCCTCTCCAGAGAAAAGGGAAAAAAGTTTGGAAAAAACAGAGCTCAATAAGCATAAAGCACAGGAAAAGGAAGATAAAGTTACAAGGAAGAGCCAGAAGATGGCACCGAAAAAAGAGAAAGCAAGAATAACAGAGAAAAGAGAAGGAAAATCACCAGAGAAAAAAAGAAGACGGCCTTACCTGCACACAGGAGCAGGGAGCCACCGTGAAGAGGATCGACCGACCCCCGAAGTTGGTAGGTGCCCGGAGGAGCTGTGACCTTCCGACTGCAAAAGTGGCTCACAGTGCACAACTGCGCAAACAAAGGAAAAAGTGGACGCCAACGGGAGGGTGGCCCAGCTAAGTACCGGACAGCTGCGGGGCGACCAGCTGAGGGATGTCCAGCACCGGGGTGCTCAGCTGGGGGAAGCCCACAGTTGATAAGAGCAGAAGAGCAGTGAGAAAAGAAATGAGGGTCTGGAAGAGGGCAATCGGCGACAGGACGACCAACAACTGGTCAGCCTGCGGCAGGAGGCCCAGCAGCAGGTCAGCCTGCGGCAGGAGGCCCAGCAGCAGGTCAGCCTGCGGCAGGAGGCCCAGCAGCAAGAGGTCCAGCAACAGGAGGCCCAACAAAGAGACAGAAGTGGCTCATCAGAAAGAGCTGAAGAGACACAGATACAGAGAAGAGAAGACAAACACAGAAGCAGAGGAGGAAAAAGATCAAGATCTTCACAAGAAAGAAGGTAAAGCAGATGGACAGAATATAGATAAAGCCTATTTTGAAGAACAAATGAGGTCATTAAAATGGCTATGATTAGAATTTAATGCAATTAAAAGAAAAATTAAAAGAGCAGAAGACAAAATGCAAAAATTAAGAGTTAGTCATGACAGAAATAGGGAAAAGAGTAGAAAATGTGGAAGAACGAGCAACTGCTGTAGAAATGGAAATAAATGAATTAAGAGGAAAATTGGAAGAAAGCAACAATAAAAAATTAAGGAGACACAAGATTCGTTATCCCAGGAAATTGATATGTTAGAAAACTAAAGTAGGCGAAACAACATAAAAATAGTGGGCCTGAAGGTGGGTGAAGAAGGAACAGACATGAAGGAATTTATAAAAGGATGGATCCCGAAGGTGTTGGGAGCGACAGATTTACATGAAGAAATAGCAATAGAAAGGGCACACAGAGCACTAGTAACGAAGCCACAACCTCACCAGAAGCCGACATCCATCCTAATAAAACTTATAAAATATACAAGAAGAGAGAACGTACTGGAGTGGGCAAGGAATAAAGTTCGAGAAAACAATAAACCATTGGAATATAAGGGACAAAAAATATTTTTTTTTTACCTGGACATAGTTTTGAACTTTTAAAGAAGAGGAAGGAGTTCAATATGGTGAAAACAATTTTATGGAAGAAAGGCTATAACTTTATGTTAAGACATCCAGCAGTACTTAAAGTATTTATCCCCGGGGAACAGAATAGGCTGTTCTCGGATCCAAAGAAAGTCCAAGAATTTGCAGAACGGTTGCAAAACAGGAGAAGAGATGAGGAGGAGTGACAAGAAAGAAGACTGGCAAGAAAATATATAAAAATAGGTAATAATATAAAATAGAGACAATGTATATATAGAGATTTAAAGATGAAAAAGAGAAGGGAAAGGAAGGAAAGATGGGGGAAAAAAGAGAGCTTTGTAACATGTACATAAAAATAGTGTTCTCTGGTGGACGGGGGGGGGAGGATAACCGTCACTGCGAAATCGGTTGAGGCTTGTGAGTATTATCGCAAACCAAATGGAAAGGGGAGCTGTGCTTGCCTGGCAAGGTTCAAGGGGCAACCCGGGGGGGTGGGGGGGGTTCATTTGGGGTTAAAGTGTTATTGGTTGTGGGGATTGTTGGGGCATTTTATGTTTTAATCGTGTTGTCATATATTGAGATTAGAAAGGAAAACATAAAAAAACAATCATGTAAAAAGGGGGATGGAGGTGACGAGGACGCGAAAAAGAAGTGAAAACAAAGATATAAGATGGCCACGTTGAATTATATGACTATAAACATTAATGGAATACATAACCAAATTAAAAGGAAGAGGCTATTAACTACTGAAAAAGTAAAAAAAATAGATATAGCATTTGTGCAGGAAACGCATCAAACTGAGGTGGAACATAACAAATTGAAGAGAGACTGGGTAGGACACGTAGTGGCAGCATCATTTAATTCAAAAGCTAGAGGTGGAGCCATATTAGTTAACAAAAATGTACCAATCAAGATAGAGGAGGAAATAGCAGACCCACCGGGAAGGTATGTAATGATAAAGTGTCCGATATACTCAGAATTTTGGAATTTGCTCAATATATACGCACCTAATGATGAGGATCAAAAGTTTATGCAAGATATTTTTTTGAAGATTGCAGATACACAAGGAAACATTCTGATAGGAGGGGATTTTAGCCTTAATTTGGATCCAGCGTTGGATAAAACTGGAAAGATAACAAACAAAAAGAATAAAGTAGCCAAATTTATGATTAAATCAATGCAAGAAATTAAACTAATGGATATATGGAGGTGACAGCACCCAAAAGAGAAGGAATATTCATATTACTTGAGTAGGCACAAGATATACTCAAGGATTGATGTGTTTTTGTTGTCGGCTCATATTCAAGGGAGAGTAAGGAAAACTGAGTATAAAGCTAGACTACTTTCAGATCATTCACCCCTGCTATTAGCAATAGAACTGGAGAAAATCCCACCAAGAACATCTAGATGGTGATAAAAACCCAATGCTACTCAAAAGGCAGGAATTTAGAGAGTTTATTAAACATCAAATTAAAACATACTTTGAGATAAACACAGAATCTGTAAAAGATAAATTTATACTATGGGATGCAATGAAAGCCTTCATCAGAGGACAGATAATATGTAACTAAGATGAAAAAGGAATACAATCGGGAAATAGAACAGCTGGAAAGGGAGAGAGCAATTACAAAAAAGGAATTAGTGAAAAGGGAGGATATAAAGAAAAAGAGAGTTGGCCAACAAAAAAATAAAATATGAAATATTACAAATGTACAAGGTGGAGAAGAACATAATGAAAACAAAGAAAAGTATTACGAATTGGGAGAAAAAACACATCAAATATTTGCCTGGCAACTTAAAACAGAGCAAGCTAAAAGAACCATATTGTTGTCAAGGAAAAGGGACAAACAAATCACATACAACCCAATAGAGATTAATGAAAACTTTGAGGAATTTTATAAACAACTATACCAAACTGAGAATGAGGGAGAAAAAAATGATAAAATAGACGAGTTTTTAGCTAAAATCGAATTGCCGAAATTGCAAGTAGAGGACCAAAATAAACTGATAAAACTGTTTGAAATAGAGGAAGTACAGGACATTTTAAGAAAGCTGCAGAACAATAAAACACCAGGAGAGGATAGATTTCCAATAGAATTTTGTAAAACATTTAAAGAGTTATTAATTCCATTACTCCTGGAAGTAATAAATCAGGTGGAAGAAACACAAAATTTACCAGAATCATGCAAGACAGCAATAATCACAGTAATACCAAAGATGGGGAAGGACCCATTAACACCAGCATCATACAGACCAATATCCTTACTAAACGCAGATTATAAGATAACAGAAAAATTATTACCAAACAGATTGGCCGACTGTGTACCGAAAATAGTAAAACAAGACCAAACTGGATTTGTCAAGAAAAGACGAACAGCGGACAATGTTTGTAAATTTATTAATTTAATTCATGCAGAAAAAGCCTTTGACATGGTAGAGTGGAACTACTTATTTAAAGTGTTACAGAAATTCAATCTGCCAGAAAAATATATTAACTGGATTAGGGCATTATATAATGGACCATTGGCAAAAGGAGTGGTAAATGGATTTGTATTGAGCCAGTTCAAACTAAGCAGATCAACTAGGCAGGGATGTCCATTGTCCTCCTCATTGTTCGCCTTGGAAATAGACCCATTGGTATAAGAAAAGAAAAGAAAAGAAAAGGGATAAAAATAAAGGAGGAGTATAAAATCAGTCTATTTGCAGATGACATCATAGTATACCTAACATAACCAGAGAATTCAATAAGAGTTATATAAGAAACTGAAGGAATATGGCAAAATATCTGGGTCTCAGGTCAACACAAATAAAAGCGAAGTGATGCCAATGAGTAATGCGGACCATACAGAACTCAAAAAAGAATCTTCACTTAAATGGCAATCACAAGCGATTCGATACCGAGGTATCAGGATAGATAATAACTTAAACCACTTGTACAAACTAAATTATCAGCCATTAATAAGGAAAATACTGGAAGACTTAGAAAATTGGAAAGAATTACCGCTAACGTTCATAGGGAGGGTGAAATGCATTAAAATGAACATATTCCCACGGATACAATACTTATTTCAAACGTTACCGATTCTCTTAACAGAGAAATTCTTTGCAGAACTAAGGAGAATAACAAGGAAGTTTTTATGGAAAGGGAGAAAATCAAGGGTAGCACTAGATAAATTAACAGAGAGGTATAATCAAGGTGGATTACAGTTACCAAACTTCAGAAATTATTACTGAGCTGCGCAATTAAGGTACTTATCAGGTTTTTATCAGATGAGAGAAAAACTGGATTGGACTAAGATAGAACTAGATAAAATAGGAGAAAAGGTACCGGAACATATACTTTATAAATGGAATGAAAAGCTGGTGCAATATAACAACTCACCAGTACTGCATCATTTACTTAAAATATGGAAGATACACGCAAAAAGGAAAAAAATAAATTACCAAATACCAAAAATGCTATTGAAGCAAAATCCACTAATCCCTTTTACAAGAGACAATTTATTTTTTAGAGAATGGGTGAGAAAAGGAATCAAGAGAATAGAAAATTGTTTTTGGGGAAATAATTTATTAACATTTGAACAGTTGAAGAACAAATGCGGAATAACTCACGGTACAATGTTTGCATACCATCAATTGAAAGCTTATTTAAAGGACAAATTGAGACTACCAGAAGGAAGTAGCTTTGAATATGTAATTACAGACATAATGATAATTAAAGGGTTTATAACAAATCTGTACATCAAGCTGCAAGGCAAGGAAAATGATGAAATAAGATACAAACCTAAACAAAGATGGGATAAGGATTTAAACATAAAGATAAAGAACGAAACATGGGAAAAGTTATGTTCTGGAACTATGAAGAACACAATAAACACAAGGCTTCGTATGATACAATATAATTGGTTACGCAGGCTATACATCACCCCTCAAAAATTAAAAGAATGGGACCCAACAATATCGGATAGATGCTTTCGCTGTAAACAAGAAATTGGAACAACAATACACGCAATTTGGGCATCCACAAAAGTGAATATTTTTTGGGAAGAACTAAATCAGATATTAAGCAAAATCACAAAAAAACAACATACAAAAAATCCAGAAATTTTTCTTTTAAATAACCTAAGAAGTAAAGAACTAGGTCACAAATTGGATAGAGCACAAAAAAAATTCATAATGATAGCCTTATCAGTAGCAAAAAAATGTATAACGTCAATTTGAAAAATTGAAGAGAGTCTGAAAATACAACAATGGTACATGAAAATGAATAAGTGTATTCCACTGGAAAATATTACATAATTTAAAAGAACAAATCTGGGAACCATACATGAAACCTCGGACCTCCACCTCCTAAAATGATAAGATAAACAGGATCAGATTTAATGTGTAAAAGTAGATGATTTTTTTTTTCTTTTGTGTGAAGATGTTGTTTTATTGTATTTTGTATGTTTAATATTTATTGGTTTTGGAGGGGGGTGGGAAGAGATGAGGGAGGGATGACGGGAGAAAAGAGAGAAAATGTCACTGTGCATATTTAATGAAAAATGTTTGTACATATTTTGGTTGATATGGTTCATAGTGTGATAAATAAAAAATTACAAAAAAATGTATAAATGTAAACAAATAAATGAAAACAAACTGTACAATAAAAAAATAAATAAAATGCAAAAGTAAGAGTCCTTAAAAAAAGAATTTTGAGGATATGATCAGTACAGTAGACAATTGTGATCTAAATGATGTATTTGGAATTTCAAACGCCTTTGGTTAAGATCCCACACAAGATTGATTGGTCTGCAAAATTAGAATGTATGCTCTAAGAGGTTATGTGTTAGTATAGAGAGAGAATTGGTTGGGAGGAAAAGAGTGGTAATTAATGGGTCTTCTTCAGATTGGCAGACAGTTACTACTGAAGTACCACATGGTTCGGTGGTGGGATCCCAGCTGTTAATATTGATCTTGGGTGAAGGAATATAATGCAATTTCTCAAAGTTTTCAGATGGCACTAAGATGAATGACAGTGAAAGCTGTGGGGATGATTCCAAGAGATTGTGGAGTAACTTGGACAGATTAGAACAGTGATCAAATGCATGGCTGATTCAGTATAACAATGATAAATATGAGGTTATCCACTTTAACAGACAGCCAGATTATCTTAATACTGACAAATCAAGAAAAGGGAAGGTGCAACAAGGCCTGGATGTCATGTCATGGTGTATCAGTCATTTAAAGTTGGAATGCAGGAACATTATAAAGAAAGCAAATGGCACATTGGTCCATGTTGTGAGACATTTTGAATATAGAAGGGAGGTCTTACTTCGTTGAATTGGGCCTTGGCAAGGCCACAATTTGAGTATTGTGCGTAGATTTGGTCTTCTAATCCAAGGAAGGATATTCTTGCCATCAACACCGTGTAGGAAGGTTTACGAGACTAATTTCTGGGATGGCAAGACTGACGTTAAAGACTGGTTAGATAAAAGTTATATTCATTGAAATTTAGCAGAGAAATGCAAAATTCCAATAAAACTGGACAAGTTAGTTGTAGGAAGAATGATGATGGGAAAGTCCAGAACAAGACATCACAGTCTAAGGGTAAGGTGCAAGTCATTTAGATCTATGATGAGGAGAAGCTTTTCTCACTCAGTTGTGAACTTGTGGAACTGCAAACCACAGAACATTGTTAAGGCAAGTTCATTAGATATATTCAAAAGGGATTTTGATGTGGTCTTCAGATTGAATTAAGGGTTTAGAGAGAAAGTCATGATTGTAAGAATAGTTGAAAGGGCTGAATGTCATCTATTTCTTACAATTATATTAGTTAGAATAGTCACAATCTTTATCCCTATTGGAGTATCAAAACAGAGGGCATAAGATTAGAGGAAAGGCGTTTGAAAGAGGCTAAGAGGAGTTTTTTTTTAATGCACTAAGTGGTTGATATTTGTAGCTGACCATCAGAGATACTAGAATCAACTGTAATCATACGTTTAAGAGGCATTTAGACAGGATTTTAAATTAACAGCATAGGGTACAGTCCTAATGTAAGCAAATAGGATGAGTGCAGATGGGCAAAATGGATAGCCTGTATTGTACTCTTATGTCTCTCAGATTCCATAATTTCCCAAGTCATTTTTCAACATCTGACCTTCCATGTCTTGATAATTCAAGTGCTCATCTCAATATTTCTTTCAAATATTTAAAATTTGCTTTCACCATCCCTTTCAACAGTATTTTACAGAATCCAACCACCCTTTGGACAGAAAAAAAATCTCATGTCTCAGTAAATCTTTGAGCGATTGCCCAAAGACCATGCCACAAAATGATAGAACACCACAGGCCTGAAACAGGCCATACAGCCCATCTTGTCTCTGCAGAACTATTATTCTGCTTCACCCCAATAACCCTCACCCAGACCAAAGTTCTCCATTACCCCTCACATTCATGTACCTATCCAAATTTCTCTTAAATATTGTCCATCTCAGATGACATTATGTTCTACATTCTGCTTGAAGAAGTTTCACCTTTCACCCTAAATCCTCTCTCACCCAAGCTCAATGGGAAAATGTGTAATACACACAAGTGCTTGAGAACTCAGCAGGTCACACAGCATCCAGAGGAAGTAAAGGGAGATAACGAACATTTAAACCTGCTTCCACTTACTCTATCTATACTAATAATTTTGTGTACCTCTATCAAATATATACTCTCACTATTCTATGCTTCAAGGAGTAAAGTCCTAACCTGTTTATCCTTTCCCTCAAATCCCAGCAAAATCCTTCTAAATCTTCTCTGCACTTTTTCAATCTTATTGATATCTTTCCAGTAGTAAGGCATCCAAAACTTCACACAATACTCCTAATTTGTCCTCACCAATGTCTCATTCAACATCACAATAATATCCTAAATCCTATACTCATTACATTGATTTATGAAGGACAATTGTGCCAGAAGTTCTCTTTACAACCTTATCGTCACATTTTGGAAATTACGTATCTGTATTCCCAGATCCCTGTCCTGCAGCACTCCTCAATATCCTGTTTACCGTACATGTCCTATCTTGATCAGTTATCCTCAAGTTCAACACCCGCATGAAAATTCCCTCTACAATTTTGCAGCCCATTTTTCCAGCAGGACCCCCTGCAAGTTTTAAAAGCTTTTTTGCTGTCCACTACACCTCCAATCTTTGTGTCATCTGCCAACTTACTGATCCAATATGCTGAAAATCATTGTTATAGATGACAAACAATAATGGACCCAGAACCAATCCCTGAGGTACACCATTAGTCACTGGCCTCCAATGAATCAGTAATCTACCATTCTCTGCTTCTACTGCAAAGCCTTATCAATTTACTTCCTCATCCTTAACCGTCTTGACCAAAATCCATGCCCTCTGATGTGGAACACTTCATTAATGGAGAAAGATTTACAAGCAGTCTATCCTAGCTATGACCTACATAATTTTGGATAACTCAATCAGGTATTGATCCTCAACCTCATCCACACCAATGAAACAAAATCTACCCTATCTATTCTCTTCACTCCAACCCAGGCAACACTGCACATGTACTCCAGCTGTGGCACATCTGATGATTCATACTGTTCTACCTGCTCTTGTAGTCTAGATCATAGCTAATGAAAGGCAGTATCCTTCCTTACCACCCTATCAACCTTCAAGGATCCTTGGATTTCTATATGAAGAACCCTCTGAGAATGTTGAAGAATTGAGTGGTCTTCATGTAGAGGATCTCCAAGGCCCTGCCATTCATTGTGCACATCCTAACTTGATTTGTTCTGCCAAAGTGCATCATTATACATTAAAAATGTAATGTGCAATATATTCTTCTGCCTTTGTGTTCTGTAAGGCAGACAAAGATCCACCAAAAGCATTGCTTAGTGCCCCTAACAATAGGGTAACAAGAAGCAAAAATGAGTCCCTTCAGAGACAATGAGTGTCGATGAATTCAGCATTCCCGCAGCCTCTGCAGCTGCACAGACTCCAGTTCAAACCATAAGCAACGCAAGCACCAGATACAAGGTCCTTCAGGAGTCTCCCTCAGTGCTAGTCTCTATCAGCCCACAGCCCGTGTGGGACATTGCCCACCCATTTTTTTTGGCAGGATTTATGTTTTTTTAAAATATCAGGTCCTTTAACAGCCTATTTAAAGCCTGTATGAAGCCACTGGCATCAGGACTGGGCAATAAGGCCCTGCAGGGCAACACTGTGTCTTTGCTCCCACGGTTCCACATCAGCGACAGCTTCGGCATAATGGCAGCTCCAGCAGCACCACCTCTTTTTTTTGATGTGAACCACCAGATTCAAGGTCAGTTTCATTCCAGCCATTATCAGACTACTGAATGCACCACACAAAACAAACTCTCAGTGCACCTTGGTACACAACTACAAACTTGAAATTGAAAGCATATGTTGACACATATGAAAAACTTGCCACAGAATGGTGATCAATTTGCTGCCATGCAAATGTCTTTTCGATTCAGATATCATATCCCCATAAGCCAATTGGTCCTTCCTGCTCACCAATCTTTTTAACTACATAATTTCTACACATTGAAAGCTTTGTGTGAACTCTCATTCATCCCATTTCCCAATCCTGAAAATTCTCAGACTACCAGACACTGCTCATAGAAAACAAAGTATGCATGCAATTCTTATTATATGCCTTTAAGAAGGTGTAGGCAATCCACCTTCTTGGACTGTTGTATTTCATGGGCTAAGGACACTCCAAAATGTTAGATGAAGGCACCAGATTGTCATCTAATGATGAAGAAACAATGATACATTTCCACATCAGATTGCAACAAGATAATATGCAAGTACAGTCAAGCCCCTGGTATCTGCAATGCAAGCAACAAGAGGGAAATAAATACAAATTAAAATAAATAAGAAAAGGTTAAAAAAAAAAGTACATTGGCGCACTTAGCTATTAGTTCGCCAATCCAGCATTCGAACACCTGGCAACATCTCCAACCAATTCCCGCCTTGTGACCAACGTAAATAGAGATTATATCATTCCCCCCCACCCCCCCCCCCAACTGCTATCATGCCAAAAGACAAATAACCAGACATATCAATGTGTAAGAGACTGTTGGCTCATCAAACACAGCTCAGATCATCACACAAACACCCCCGTCCTCCCCACCATTAACTCCAAAATGATCTACATTCTACATTAAGGCCCAGTTTCAAAAAACTAAGTAAATTTAATTTTAAGTCCGATACTGATAAATGTTGAGCAACCTCACACTCTTCATCCCTCCAAGATAGAATTACTTGACCACACTCTTTTTGAATTGTTTAGTTTGAAAAGGTCGAAAGGTGGTTGCCTATCAGGACCCATGATGCAAGAAAAAGGAAAGGAGTTCCACAGAAAGATAAATATTGAGGCACAGTTTTTTTTTAAATGGCTGGCTTAGCAGATTCAAGATGTCATCCATATATTAGACTTGTCTGGTGAGCATTAATCAGCAGATCGTGAGGCAGTTGATAGGTTTTAGTTAGGCATTATAAGGCAGGAGTCTCAAGCAACCAGAAAATACACTTATCCAGCATCTACCAATACCCATAGGTGCCGGTTACCAGGGGTTTTAGTTTACTAATTTATATGCATATACTGTCCTCATTGACCTTCCAAGTGGCAAAACTTCAAGTAAAGGCTGTTAAAGATTCGATAAGTTCCTACAGTATGCTGTCGTTGGTGGGCAAGGTATCAAGCAGGTGCATCATCCTCAATGGTGCCAAGTTCTAAATACTCTTATACATTCATTCAGCTAAGTGGAGACTATTGCCAGACTGAGGTCAAACTTAAATTTGCAAAACAACATATCATGTTCCTCCCAGACAACTTTAAAGCAACAGTATGATTTTTTTTTTCTCACTTGAGGTAACCATCTTTATCTGGTTCTGCTGTTTCCATCTCTTTACCTTCTCCTGTTGTTACTTTTCTGTAATTCCTCCCCTCCAAGGTCTGCCTCATCTCTCCCACTTCAATCTGATATGCTTTCACTCCTTAGTTTTCCCCCCATTTATTTCCTCCCTCCCTCCCAGACGAAAAGCATTGACTGACCATTTCTACCAGATGTTGCATGACTATCAAGTTCCTGCAGCTTCCCATTGTTTGTTCAAAGGTCCAGCATCTGCAGTTTTTAGGTTTCTGTTCAGCATTCCATCTTAACGTTGGTGTGTTCCAAAATGGTGGGAAAGTTTTGCGCAGACAAGGAGAGATTCACTGCAGCTCCAGTTAAATTTCTAATTAAATATTGTTGAGAAAGAAATTTGCCAATAGCAATAAAGCTATATTCAAGGGGAAGTTGATTAAGACCATTTTATTGGAGTCAATTACCCTACCCCTGTGCAGCAGGAATCTTACTTCCCTCTGAGCAGCCCATTTCTGAATATTGACCAGGTCTCTTTACCTTAAGGCATTGACTGGTTCATTGTCTTAAGTGTTGAACTAAACAAAATTAAATGAATATTCTCACTTGAAACTTATGAAAAAAATCTTAAGGGAAGTCAATAAGGCAAACTAATGACCCTAAAACCCTAGTCTTAAAAACCACAATATCCTAAGTGATGGAACTAGGTTCCTACAGCTGCACCTTTCCACGACCAGTAAAATTAGTTTTCACCTGAATTTCTGCTATTTTTAAATCTAAACCTCCTTTGCTTTTACAATGTTAAGGACAGTCACTCTCACCCCCCTAGTTTTGCAAAAATTGTTGCACAAAGCAAATGAATGAACGGGGAAGAACTTAAAATTGAGACAGTAACCAAATACCTGCCACTTACTTTCATTTTTCAGATTTTCAGCAACACATAAACGAACAATTTAGTTCTGAGTTTATTCTGTATTCTAAGAGGGAAAGACTGTTTAATGCACTTATCCCATATTACTCTGTAATTTTGCTTCTAAGTTCCAGAATTAAAAACTAGAGACACTTGTCTAACAGATGGGAGTAAATTTCCAATTTCAAACACCTCCTTCTACAAAGGGTTTTGTAATTGACAGGCATTTAAGACACAGGTCCCTAATTATATGATCCCCACCAGTAAAAATAGCTTATATTTCATTTCCCCTTACTAACTTGAAATCTTGCTTACTATTATGGCTTTTCTTTGTAACTGTTCTTAATAAATTCTTGAAGAGCAGGTATCATTCCCCTGACTACATTTCCAAAGGCTGCATAACCTTCCTAACTTAAGCTCCCATGAAAGTTCATCAATTTGAGGCATGTTCCAACAATAGATTTGTAAAGTTCAAGTTTGTGCATTGATGCTTGAAATGTAAAGGATAATGCAGTAAAACCCCTGGGGATTGGTGGATTCCCTATGTGAATTTTCTGGTTGCGTGAGATTGCCTGTATTGGTGAACTAATGGCAAGTTGTGCCAACCCATATTTTATACCTATTTATATACTGTAATTTTTTTTTTGTCTCCTGCTTGAGGCTGCCCGTTGCTTGAATTCCAGATAACAATTTTTATAAACAGATAGAATATAATTGCTGGATATAGAACCATTACTTACCAAACCCACACTCACCGAACCTTTGAATTTCCATCATTCCTTTTGCCATATTTATGAAGTACTTCTATTGCTTTTAAAAGATCTGGTGAATGCTCTCACGTAAAAGCTTTTCCACTACAGCCACCTAACTTTGTTTCAATTTCTAGATAGAAAGTAATATCCATGAATTTGCACAAAATTCACATACTCCCAAAATGCTGCTGCAACTCAACTGAGAAATTTTGAGTTTGAGGAAATGGAGGGAATTAAGTATTTGTGTTCATCTATGACACACCCCATGAAACATTACAAAATTGCACATGGTACAAGGATTAAAGCTGAGGGTCCTTGGTTGTCTTGTCTCTTCATTTCATCAACCATTCATTCCTTTTTACTCCTCTTCAATTGCTCATTCTTTATTATTTATTGCAATGCAAATACCTTAAAAAGATGTTCCTGTTATTTCATATGCTTGCAGTTAATTTAAGTCTATCTTAGGCTTATTAGTTTTAAGTACTTCGATCCTCATTGCCGCTGCACAAAAATTAAGTCAGTCCTCTGATCGTATTGTAATTCATCTAATGCTTGTGCAGAAATCTGGAAGTGGCATTGATGGAGTGAGATGGAATTTGAATTTAATGGTAATAAACAATCAGCAGAGACAAACTTAAAGGAAAGCCACATCTGAATGACTTGATTGTGATCATCGATAAGGAGACATAAACCGTTTGGATGACAGTTAGCTGAAGCTTGCACAGAAAATATAAGAATCCAGCCTTAATGAGGCAATGGTAGTTTGTAACATAATTGGCTTAGGCATCAGAAGCAGCTTTGGAATGGCTATGCACCCACCAGGAAAAGTGAAAGCAATCCAGTCCCAAAGATTTATTGGAACATATAAAGATAATATGGATGTGGATAAAAGCGGCAATGTTGAACTTTTCTATGATTTTTTTTTAAATTAGCAACTATCTCAGCTCACCCCAACCAATGATAAATTGATGATAGGAGCAGTTATAACAAGGAAAAAAAACATACTAGCAGCCTAACCACAATTCTTGAGGTCCTGATTTACAAAATATGTACACCTTCAAAGGTGGTTCGGCAAGAGAATATAGCATATGTGATAAATCACTGGGTAGATTTTTTTTGTATCTAAGTTGCACTTAACCATTACAAATCACTACTTGTGTTTCTGCTGAACTATTCCATGCACATCACTTAAGAACAATACTTTGAAGCTGTTCCACAGAGATTCAACAAGAATTTACTAGACATGAGAAATGAACAACTCAATAATCTAAAAAGTTCAGAGAAACAATGATTGTTCTTGATACAGCAACAGAAAAGGGAAGGTTAAGCAAAATCAAGAATTTTGAGACCATTTATGCCAAAATTGTTCTTATGGCACGAGGATTGGTAACAGAAAGTTGATGCCAACATCATCTTATAAATATGAAGAAAAATCAAGACAAAAGTTTATCAAATTGATAATTTTATCAGTTTTGGAATATGTAACAATGCAATATTAACCATTTTCCATTTTATAAAACTTTTAGCTTTATTCCAGCTTTCACTGATTAATTCCAAACATCTGATGTGTATGACAACACTAGATTCTGCAAGTGCTCATTGCTTGAAAATACATGTTAAACACAAGTTGCTTGATGTGGGCCAAGCCATTCAGGCAAATATTGGCTGGATGCCCAAAGTCCTTATAGTCTCCCCAGGGGATTGAGTGCGTTGTCGGTAGTGATAATCTAAACTTGTAAAGTGTACAGAGGTGCGGTACTGATTTACCGCTTATTGCAAATGTTCCATAATGTATATGGTATGTTTAGATGTAGTTCTGTGTATAATTGGTGTAGTTTGTCATTTGAATAAACTTGTGTAGAAAAAGTCTTTGTAGAACGAGGCTACCTGATTGCTGGCAAGGGATAAATGCTTGTTATTAAAGCTCACAAAAAACACTCTCTTCACCCATGATAAAAGAATAGCCTTCAAAATGTCGTCAAGTGATGGCTCCTCGCAAAGACAGATCGTTCCTCAACAGCATGAAATGATTTCCCAGCAGACAGAATGAGAATAAACACGTTATCTAACTTGTTCATGTATCAATACCAACAAAATTGATAGCACAGGTGAGGAGGGGCCTCATATGAATTGATGGGGGAAGGAAATACCAGTATGAACAAGTGGAATTGAATCTTTCTTCATATATAATTTCAGAAGTGTTCTTTATTCACAACATATATAGTATCATGAACAATTTCTGCTGTGGCTAACTTTTCAGCCAGGGTCATTCCTGAAATTCATCTTGCCAATTTATCTTCTCTAAAACTGATCCAAAATATAAAGTAATACCCTCATAACATTTTAACCAGTTGTCATATCCAATTTTCTTATCCAGCACCTATAGTTATTGGTAGATGCCAGACAGGTAAATTGAGATTGTGTATGGCATGATTGGCAAGCTAACAGCAAGGTTTGCCAATTTTAAACTTCGGTACTTTTATTTATTTATTTCAAGTAGGGTTTTTTTTTGCCAGTTGCTTGAGGCTGTCATTTGCTTGAATTCCAGATTATTGGGGTTTTATTGTACTTAGAACGCTGTGGGACTAATTTCTTTTCACTTACAAGCTCAAATTCATCATAATTTGTGCCTGTTAAACATAATCCAAATTGCCCAATTTGATGGGGGCTAACTCAGCTAAAGTCAGAGAATATCTTGATAATGTATCTTCATGAGACAAGGATTCATCCAATATCCTTTATCAACAGTGACCTCATCAGGCGCCAGGTGCTAAGAAACTTCTCACATTAACTATCCAAGAATCTCATTCATGATATAAATATGTTTAAAAATTAAAAAACCTGTCCAGTACGGTGTTATGTCTGGTTGTGTGTCTGTGTGTTTTGCACCAAGGACCGGAGAACATTTTCGTCAGGTTGTACTTGTGCAATCAGATGACAAATTTGACTTAACTTCTCGGTACAGCTGAACACCCTGCATCTTTATCCTGTTAGTCACCAGAGCAGTTTTCCAGTGCATGGGGATTTAAAATGGAGTCACCATGTACAAGTCACTAGGCAATAGAGACAAAGGTGTACCTAACATGATCCTCATCCTGATGACCACCTTTGCGTGTCTGAATCAGGCTGTGCGTGGAACCAAAGTACAAGGGCACCAAGTGCCGCTATGTACTGAGGTTCTACCTGTCCCAGGTGTTGCAAAGGATGGGCCTGTCCCTATTGTTGCCCAATGTTCCAATCAGCTGCACTTTGCCACACCACCTATCCTTTGTGGAAAAACTTTTCCAGACCAACACCTTCAACCACACAGCTGTCAGGCAGTGGTTCGCATGAAACTTCCTGCAGACACTGAGAGACGAGAACTCAATGGACCCGGTGGGGTGGTTCCCTGAGCAGGCCATCCAGGTCATCAGCCGTACCCAAGAATAAATGCCAGGACTTAGCCTGGCTGGCAGTGAGAGAAGCCCTCCCAGTCAAATTCCAAAGTGCATCTTGTCCCCAAGTTGAGTGCAATGGAGAGGAGACAGTTACACTCCTCTTTGCTAAATTAAGATTCTCTTGGAGCAGTTAATTCTCAAACACTGGGCCCTGGCCCACAGCGTGTTTCCATGTGGATCTTTAAAAAAAGTTAAATTAGATAAAAATGTGTTTCTTACAGAACTGCCTTTGAGTTGAAAACATTGCTCACTCATTGCCACAAGGGCACCATGGCATGTTAGGCCAGATGCCAGGTGGGCCTTTGACTGAGAACCAGAGTACGTGAAGGAAGAAAGGGTCCTTGTCACTGTTCCTC
Source organism: Narcine bancroftii (assembly GCF_036971445.1). Lineage (NCBI taxonomy): Eukaryota > Metazoa > Chordata > Chondrichthyes > Torpediniformes > Narcinidae > Narcine > Narcine bancroftii. The sequence continues at coordinate 441,858,573 of NC_091469.1, forward strand.
CACAGCGGCAGTGTAATCTAGAGGCTTTCAGTGGATGCATGCAGAATCAGACATCGAGAACTGCTGGAAAACCATCAACTCTGTGAAACACGCACTTTGGTCTGCCCAAAACCTGTTGATCTTTCAGCACAGAGATGTCAGTGCGTGAATGTTGCTGCCTGGCATATTGCAGGCTGCAGGAGTACGAGCTGAAGAACGCATTGAAGCTTCATGCAGCAATGAGAGGTGCTGTGTGGAAGAACTGAAGTCTAGATCCGTCCCATTTCATGGCATTGAGGGGCAAAGATTTAGGGGAAGCCCCTCAACAGTGGTGGGAGAAAATGACAAGGTACCTCAGGGGTGGAAATGGTGCAAAGAGAAATGAATATAAGAATGTGAAGTGATAGAAATTTATGGATATGAAATAAACGATGGGAAAAGAACTCTAACAGTTTTCCTTTCATAAATAATTTATTATAAATAAAATCTATTTTGGGGAAAAAAGGTTAACGATTGCACATATATAGTGTTTTCAAAAAACAGTAAAACCCCTGGTATCTGGCACCCACGTGAATTCGTAGATGCCAAACAAGTTAATTTTCCCCTTGCTTGAGTTTGTGTATTGCTTGGATTGGCAAAGTAACAGCGAGGTGCGCCAAGTTTAAACATCCATTTTTTTTAAACCTATAGGTATTTATTTTTCACGATTTTTTTTGCCAGTAGCTCAAGGATGCCAATTGCTTGAATTCCACATAACAGAGGTTTTAATGTATTTGCATTTACAAACCTCAAAAATCAGTAAACTTCCCACAATGGTTCAGTGAACTAAATTGTCATACAGCATGGAAACATTTGTCTCAGCCACAGTTGGAGACTGATGTGACTGACACTGAAAAGTTAGAATTATATTTTCTGTTTTAAACAATACAATTAAAAGCTATCATTTGGCATCGATGAAATCTATAAATTGTAATAAATTTTCAGTATTAAAGAATTTATGGACTCAAAGTGGAATTAATTTTTTTCCGCCATTCATTCCGTCCTTTTTAAAAGAAAACTATACAGTAAACCATAGACATAATTTGCTAGCATTGAACATAAAAGTGCCAATTCATGATTGTTACCTGGCCAAAACAGCAGCCAAATTGTGCATTGGTCCTCAGAATAATTTGGGATAAAAAGTAAAGCAAAATCTTGCTGGAATCATAAATCCAACAAATTAAACCTAAAATAGGATGAAAATCAGCTGAACCCTGAACTTCAAAGCAATTTGAACACTATCTCCACATTAAACAGACACATACCCATCGATTTTTTTCCTTTGAAAAATAAATTCAAATGTTGGTCATGAAAAATCTACAGGCACATGATGTAGGCTATCTGTTAAAAGTCTGATTGAATTTTTAGGAACACTTATTTCAATGCAAAATATTTTAATTTACCATATGGATAAACCATTGGGGCCAAATTTGCTTAATCTGCCAGAAAATATTTGCATTTTTAAGGTTGGAAATTTCTCACACTGCCCAGAAAAAATACCAAACTAAAAGTCATTTACTGTAAGTTCAGAATATCCTCCCTTCCTTTCAAAAAAAGCAAGTGACAAAAAAAGTTACAACAGGCATTGACTTGCTATCTCGATTTACACAATGAAACCTTCTTTTAAATAATCCTTTATTGGTAAGATAGGAACGAACATTGAAGATTGTCTGCTTAAGTGACATTAAGATTTAAAAAAAATCAACAGTAACACAGTACTCCACTTCTCAACAGGAATAGGGTTATGGTTAGGGCAACGCTGTGACAGCACTCGCACTAAGTAGTAAGGTTCGAATCCCGTGCTGTCTGTAAGGAGTTTGGATGTTCTCCCCATGTCTGTGAAGGTTTTCTCCGGGGTCTCAGGTTTCCTCCCACCGTTCAAAACGTACTAGGAGTGTAGATTAATTGGCTGTAATTGGGCAGGATGGGTTGGTGGGCCGAGAGGGCTTGTTACTTGTATGTCTATCTAATTTTAAAAATTTAAACCAAGTTATCCCCACCTTGGGAACAAACGCAGCAATAATTCACCCGGACAGAAAAAATTCACTGATGCGGAGGGGGGGGGGGGGGATGATGATCAGTTATTTGAAAGAGAATGAGTCCTGCTTCAAATGGATTTGTAATACTACCTTCCCTTGTAATATTTAACGCGCACTGCTCCAAACATGAGAATCAAATCTCCTCCTGCAGCATTTCAAAGGATTCACTGAATCGCGAGCCTAGTTTTACTTCGCTCAGTTGCATTCTTTACAAAGGAATAATTTGGGGGGGGGGGGGGGGGAGGGGGCTTGCTCAAAATCCATCCATAAAATCAATTTATTCTACGAATAAATAGCAAAAAGATTGCAACAATTTGTAAGACCTCACTATTCCCAGCTGGGTGACAGCAGCATTGACCCACGCGAACTATTGGATGAGGCGAATGGCCTCAAAATCAGAACGTAATTGGGCGCCTCTTGGCTCGGGGACGTGTGTGCACGGTGCATTAGGAGAAGCTCCTGCAGCGCCACTGCAGGATTACATGTGAAGCGCAAGCACAGGACATTTCCACAGGCTGACGAGGAGGAGGAAGGGGAGTGCCTCACTCGGAGGCACTGCGCCATTTCTAGAACCTTCCACGGGAGCTCCAACCGCCGCCATTTTAATAAAGGGAGAACCCGAAAAATAACTGCTCTATTCCCCTCGCATGATCCGGAAAAAAAATTCTAGAAATGTTAAAGCTGTTGAAACGTCAACATCTTTTCTGGTTTGGATTTTAAAAGTTTCCGATTGGTCGTGGTTCGGTTTTCGAACGATTTCTTTCAAATAAAAGAACCGCCGCTTTGGATTTTACCCTCTCCTGAACCGGCGGTTGGGGCTTTTTTAAAAAAAACACGAACACCCCGAATCACATAAAGTGAAGAAAAACGTGCATCTGCTTTCGATGAAGATCAAAACATTTCAGTTGAGAACCCGATAGCAACCAGTCGAAATCTTCCAACTCCAGTGTCTTTTTTAATTAAAATAAAAACACATCAAACCCTGAGCTGAAGCTCAAAGAGACAGTTTTGTAGATTCCAAGATGATCCAAAATCGACTGATAGTTTCTTTTAAAAAAAACGATCCCGACGTTGAAGAGTCTGCTGCAAGAAATCGGTGTCCGGGCGCCGACGTTGTCCCTTTCCCGACATGTTTGGTCACGATGCGACTCCTCAATGACAGACGGCGAGTGTCTGTCTCTCTCTCTCTCTCTCTCTCGTGTCTTCAAATTCCCTTTAAATAAATGTCCACGTCTCTCTCCTCACTCACTCACTCACTCACTCACACGTACACACCGACAGAGTCGGTCGTGTTTTCTGTGACAAAGTCTAACCAGGATAACGTCATGTTGTTACACTGTAGCAGATCATGTTGTCGCAAGTGGACAAACGTCAGGAGCTTACATACAAAAAATGGGCGGCTAAAGTAAAAGGAGACACGGCGAGCACCTCTTCTGTCATCTTTTACAGGGTTGGGCGACTGGGAGAAATACATTATAAACAATCCCTGACAACGGCACAAACGGGAGCCAATTCAAGCCACGGGTGAGGAGGGGGGCTTCGCCATCACACGTAAACGGAGCGAAACAACCCCCCCCCCATCTCCCAATGGGGCTGCATTTCTGAACTCCAGGGGAAATGACAAAGGAAATCAAATCCAAGAGAAATGAATCGAGCAACTTTGCGAAATACCCGCATACAACCCGGTTGCCTTCGCCGGGGGGTGGGGGGGGGGTCACCAGAATGTAACTTGCAACCTCCCGCTTGCGAACTGTGCTCACACCCGAGAGAAAGAAGAGTAAAACTCGCATTAGTTTTGGCCTTTAAAAAAGAAACATCGGAACAACAATAATTCCAATCCCGTGGTGGTTGTCTCGGGGGTTTTTTTTTGGTCAAAGTAGTGATGATGAGACTAAAAACGACAGCAATCGAAAGGCGAGGGAGTTGGGGGGGCGGGGAGGGGAAAGAAATGTGACCGTCACGTATTTCACCGCACCGTTGTCTCCCGATCAATTACAACTGGTTTTATTTATTTTTAATTGGAGAAAACCCGGGTCCTCCATCGAGTGCTGCAATAGAAGCCCGATCTGCTGCAAACTGCAAACCAGTCGTTGGACCCTCATCCCCGTCCCTGAAATTAACTCCCAAAAAAAAGAGGAAGCGGGGGGGGGGGGGGTGGAAAGAAAGGGGAAGGTTGCAGCTTGCACCTTAATTTCCCCCCCCCCTCTCTCTCTCTTTCTGACTCTATTCCCAACCCGAGGATCTCTCCTTTGCATTAATGCTACGTGCATGCCATGCGTGTGCTGTTAGTGCCACCGACTCTCAATTGAGTTCTCCCTCCGTCTCTCTCACTTACCACTTACGTAGTTTTACTCGTCACTGATTACGGTGCGCTAGGAGTGGATGGCTGTGCTGATACGTAGCCGCCACGTCAAAAATATACACTGAGAGCGTCACCTCCAGTCCCCTCAAACCAGGCGAGGCCGGAGCACTCGGCTCACACGAGCCCGCGATCGTTGCGCCGCCGCAACTCGACGCCGGATTGGATCCGTCTCCCAACGGCCCGACCTTCCAAACCTCGCGAGAGCCGGCCCTTGAAGCCATTGGTCGGCGCCGCCAGCTTTCTCGCGCTCTCGCTTCTCGTCCGCCGAACCCGGATCTCATTTCCCTCCCTCCTTTGCCTTTGGCACCGTTTCCATTGCGGGGGGAAAAGTAAGCGAGAAAGGGGGTGGGGAGAAGGACGAGTGTCTCCCACCCCCCCCCCCCCAACAAAAGGTTTTTATGTCTTCAATTATGTTTTAAATTCCAATTAGTTAACGGGCGCGATGAAGTGAATGTCATGTGGTCGGGTCAGCGGTGAGATTGCAGGCTTTGATGAGCGTTGGGGGTGGGAGGTGCTTGAAGCATCTGGTTTTCATCTGCTGTTTGCAGCCGTGATGCCAATATATATATTTCCTCTCCCCCACCCCGAGGAAGTGCTCACGATGAATGGGTGTTTTGTGGAACTCAGTCGCAGGTTATTCAAGGTCATTTACCGTTCGAGAGAAGCGCTTCAATTTGGTTCCATTGAGGTCGGGTGGTGAGAGTTGTGCATCAACTGAATGTGAGCGGCTGGATGGAGTTCCCCTTTGTTGAAACTCGGGGGTTTTAAAATGCGACATTGAACCTGACACTGCGAAATGTGGACGCCTCCGTGTGGCGGCAAGAGATTGCATTTGCTGAATGTAATCGGAGTTAAACGGCTTCTCCCTCTTTATCGCCGCATTTTTCTTTTGTGGGGGGGGGGGGAGAGAGAACAGTGTTTCTGGTGCGTTTCTGTTTCATCATCTGCGCAAAAACAACTCATTCCTTTTGAAAGGACTCCTCAGATGAGGCGAGGGCTGCGGAAAGAAATTTGTCAAAAGTTGTGACAGATTTCCAAACATCCAAAGATGTTGGAAGACCCTGCATTAGGAGCGCAGCAGGAGAGGCCGGTCGTCAGCGGCAATAGCAGGGCAACACTTCCCAAACCTGCCTGACCCGCTGAGTCCCTTCACCCTTCCATGGATAATAATCAGTTGCCCCTCTGAAAGAGTCTGCAGTCGGCATCTCCGAACCCATGAAACCAAATCGCCCTTGATCCCGAGGCTGTTTGAGATGATCTCCACTGTCACGCTCATTGTACATTTCAATCCGATTACCTCACGTTTTTACTTAAACGCTGGAGACTTTGTTTAATCTCAGGCAATAAACTTCTTACCCCAGGATACCTTTCGCCTTCCTTATTGGACCTGTACCTTTTAAGGGTTTCGCGTTAAAGAACACCCAACCTCATCTAAGGCGATACTTAGTTGAATCGATGATGTGTTACGAGAAAAAGTTGCATTTCAGGTTGAAACTAATCTCATTTGCCTTTGTGGTTTATAATCGTCCATTTCCAACATATTCCAAGTACTTCCTATTCTGGGGGGGGGGATTTGCTTTGTAAATACCCTTTAAACATTACCCCTCTACTATCAACCTGATACCTTCTAGTATTTAATATTTCCAACCTGGCACAAGGATTCTGACGTTCCTATCCCCGCCTTTCATAATGTTGCTCCTCAACTTCTGATGCTCCTGGGAAAAAAAAACAATTGAAGTTTGTCCAAATTCTACTGAGAAACAACGCACTCCAATCCAGGAAACATTCCAGTGAACCATTTCTGCGCCCACACTAGATCTCCACATTTTCTGTTCTTTGCCAATCAAAAACACACAATTCTCTAAGTCTAATAAAAATTTATACAGATCCATCGTGACTCATGACCTGACCAATAAAAGCATGTATGCCATATTCTGTCTTTACTATTCTGTTTGTGTTCCCACTTGTCTGGATTAAACTGCACCTGCCATTTCTATACCCATATCTCTCTCTTAAGATATTCTCATGTTCTATTTGGCTAAAGTAAAGAAAATAATATCTAATCACAAATATAATGTAGAAATTGAAGCAAACAATTCAGATACAGCAAGTCCCCACATCAACATATTAATCCAGATATATTTTCAGTGCTCATTGTAGGATTAGTTTTGGTTATGATGCCTGGTGAAGGACCAGCCTGCTTTCGAAAATAGTGCGCTGTCATCTTTAATGCCCACCTAACAGTTGGTTCGACCTCGTGGTGCAACTGTAGCGTGTCTGACACCTAACAGTTGGTTAACATCTTAGAACCATGTAACACTCATCTGAGACACTCATTTGTACAAAATTATGTTTATTTATTTATTTGTATAAATAAAATATTTGTCCTGCGTATGTATTGTTAGTTTGTGTGTTATGCTTGGTTGTGTCTCTGCATGTATTGCCCCGAGGACCAGAGAATGCTGTTTTGTTGGGTTGTACTTGTACAATTAGATGACAATAAACTTGACTACTGACTGTACCAAGCTATTTTTCTGCCTAGCCCCATCAACCTGCATCCAGATCATAGACATCCATGAACCTATTCAAATTTCTCCGTTAAAATCATATTTATATATAAAATGGCCCATGAGTCCGTGCCACCGAAATACACCAATTAACTTACAAATCATGCATTTTTGAAAGGTAGAAGAAAATCAGAGCACCCAGTAGTTGCAGGGGAAATGTACAAACTCCATACAGACAGTGCCAGGATCAAACCCATTTGCTGATGCTGTAATCATGTTGCAATAACTGCTACACACCATGCTGCCCAATTATAATCAATTATGCTGTAATTGCACCTACATCCACATCTTCCACTGCCTGCTCGTTCCACCCTCTTGCCATTGTTTGAATAAAGAAAGGCCCCCCTAATGTTCCAAATGGAGCATGAGAATATCTTGAAAGAAATATGGACAGAGAAATGGCAGATGGAATTTAATCCAGACAAATGTAGGCCTAAGGGCCTAGACTGTGTTTTCTTCTTAAACATTCCACCTTTCATCCTAAATCCCTGTCCTCTAATTTTTGCTCACCCAACCTCAGTGGAAAAAGCCTACTTGTATTTACCTTATTTGTACTCATAATTTTGTATATATCAAATCTACCCTCATTCTCTGAATCTCCATGGAATAAAATCCTGACCGATTCAACCTTTCCCTACAACTCAGCTCTTCAAGTCTCAGTGACTTCCTTTTTTAAAACTTTATTTATTCATTCAAAAACAAATAATATATGACATATACAGCAATTAAACATGAACATTTATATATATATATATATATATATATATATATAAAAAATGAAAAGAACCCCCCCCCCCTCTTCAGCCAACTCTCCTAAGGAGAGCCATAAAAAAAGAAAGAATAAATATACATATTAAAATCTAATCAATATAAATTGAAATGTAGATATTCCGAGTGTAACAGCCACTTAATTAAAAAATTATAATTATCATGTGAAGTATACATATACGTAATGTTTTCCATTATTAAACAATATTTCATCTCATGCCATCTATTAATATCAATCATATTTGTATCTTTTCATGTACTAGCAATACATTTTTTCACTACGGATAAAGATAAATATACAAGAGCAAGCTGGAACTTATCTAATCCCAAACCTTTCAAAGGTTGCAAACTAACCAATAAAAATACTGTTGGATCTAAAACTATTTTAATCTTATACAGATATTCTAAAAACGATTGAATTTTCTTCCAAAAAGATTGGCCAAACAGCATGAAGAAAAGCTCTAACCGTATCACCACATCTAAAACACAAATCTGATTCATTAAAACCATATTTTTTTAATTTTTCAGGTGTCAAATATAATTGATGTAAAAAATTGTAATTAATCATTGCATAACGTGCATTTATCAATCTACTTACACTATCATAACAGATATCTAACCGATCCTCTTCAGAAAAAAATAAAACCAATATCTGCTTCCCATTTAATTTTAGATCTATCCCAACCCTTTTTATCCATATCATCCTGTAATATTTGATACATAAATGAAATATACCTCTTCTCTGGTACCTTCAAAAGAAAAGTCTCAAATTTAGTCATTTTAGGTAAAATCATATCTCTACCAAACAGAAATTTTACAAAAGATCGAATCTGATAATAAAGAAATAAAGAATTCTTATCAATACCAAAATCTTCCCTCATCTGATTAAAAGATAAAAACTTACTCTTTTTTTAAAACAATCTCCCAAATTTTTCACACCTTTAAATCTCCAATGCAATAAACTTTGATTATGTATTGAAAAAGAAATAAGTTGATTATTATACAACGGAGTCAAAGCCAATAATTTAACCCTAAAACCTATCATTTTATTTTTCTTTATCTATAACTTCATTAAATGTTTTAGTATAGGTACATTATATTGTTGTAACAAATTCATATTCCACCTAAACAAAAATTGATGTATTTCAAATTCAGAAATACTTGCCACCTCAATTTTAGCCCAAGTAGGAGGCTGTACCAAATCCATTAATGAGCTAATAAATTTAAGTTGGGCTGCCTCATAATAATTTTGAAAATGTGGTAAACGTAGTCCCCCTAACTCATATTTCCAAGTTAATTTATTCAAAGCCACTCTCGAAAATTTAACCCTCCATAAAAACTCCCTAACCATTTTATTTAAATCTTGAAAAAAAAATTTATCAAGTAAACACAGAATAGATTGAAACAGATATTGAATACGCAGAAAGATATTCATCTTAATTGTATTTATCCTTCCCACTAAATTAATAGGTAAATCTTTTCATTTAATCAAATCAGTTTTTTTTTCATTAACGGAGCATAATTTAATTTATATAATAATTGATAATTAACATTCAAAATTATACCCATTTATTTAATTCGGTCAGTCCACTTCAAATTAATAATATTCTTATAAACTGAATAGTCTCCTTCACTTACTGGTAATATTTCACTTTTTTCCCAGTTAACTTTATATCCAGAAAGACATCCATATTGTATTAAACATTCCTTCAAATGCAAAAGTGACTGAGCTGGATTTGTTCAATACACCAATACGTCATCAGCAAATAAATTAATTTTATACTCCTCATCTAAAACTTTCATACCTTGTACCTGTGTATTTTGTCTTAACAACTGTGCTAAAGGTTCAATCACTGACGCAAACAAAGCTGGTGATAAAGGACAACCTTGACGAGTTGATCGAGTTAACTTAAAAGATTCTGAAATCAAACTATTCATTAATACTCTAGCTACCGGTTTACTATATAGAGCCCTAATCCATCCAATAAAAGAAGGACCAAACTTAAATTTCTCCAAAACTTTAAGCAAAAAATTCCATTCAACTCTATCAAATGCTTTTTCTGCATCTAAGGATATCACCATCGGATGATCTAAAGATTGTCGAAATCTATTAATCAAACTAATCGCGTGCAAAATGTTATCTGAAGCATATCTATTCTTTATAAATCCTGTTTGATCAATATGAATCAACTTTGGTAAAAATTTAGCCAATCTATTCGCTAATATTTTAGCTATTTTATCATCTACATTTAACAATAAAATTGGTCTATATGAAGAACCTTTCAAAGGATCTCTATTTTTTTTAGGAATTACTGTAATTAAAGCACTAGAACAAGACTCAGGTAATTCATAATGTTCTCCAACTTGACGTAATACATTCCCAAACACTGTAGATAAATCATCATTAAAAATTTTTATAAAATTCAACCGAGAATCCATCATCGCCAGGCAATTTACCATTCGGCATTTCCAGCATAGCCATTTTAATTTCCAAATCAGTAAATGGTTCTTCTAACTCCTGTATATCTCCATCCTCTAATATCAGTAAATTTAGCTGTGATAAAAAAAGATCAATCGATCCAGTTTCCTGTTTTCCTTCAGATGTATATAACTTTATAAAATGAATAAAATTCATCATTAATCTCACAAGATTTATAAGTAATAAGAGAATTCCGTCTAACAGCATTAATAGTCCTCGATATCTGTTCTTTCTTTAACTGCCATGCCAATACCTTATATGCTTTCTCTCCCCATTCGTAATACCGTTGTTTAGTCCTTTTAATCACACATTTAAATTGATAAGATTGCAAAGTATTATATTTCAATTTCAGCTGATAATTCTATTTTCTGATCTTCTGTAGCATCTTTCTAACATTCCTTTTCTAACAACTCATCGATCTGTTTCTCTAATTCAAGACTCTGATTTAATTGATTATTTTTTTATTTTAGAAGTATAACTAATTATTTGTCCTCTCAAATAGGCTTTCATAGCATCCCATAATACAAACTTACTTTGAACAGAATTAGAATTTTCTTTCAAAAAATTTTAGTTTGCTTTTTCAAAAAATCAATAAATTCCATATTTTTAACAACATTATATTAAATCTCCAACGATAAGCTATTTGAATTTTCTCAGAAGTTTCACATGTAAAATATAACAGAGAATGATCTGAAATCACCCTACTTTAATATTCTGCTTGTTGTATTTTCCCTTGTAAACATGCCGATACTAAAAAGAAATCAATCCTTGAAAACGATTCATGTCTAGATGAATAAAAGGAAAAATCTTTCTCTTTTGGATTAAGACGTCTCCAAATATCTACTAAATTAAGATCTTTCATCAACGCTTGAACCTGAATTGCCATCTTGGATTTTTTAACTTTCTTCGGAGATTTATCTAATAAAGGTTCCAAAACACAATTAAAATCATCACCAACTAAAATATTATCATTAGCCTGACCCAAACATAAAAATGCATCCAAAATAAATACTTCATCATCTGCATTTGGAGCATAAATATTAAGTAAAGTCCAAACTTCACTAAAAATCTTACAATTCAATTTAAGAATACATCCTGCCTTTCCCTCCATTGATTGTAATTCAAAAGATAAAATTTTATGTATCAAAATTGCTACACCTTTAGCTCTAGAATTAAATGAAGAAGAATATACACGCCCAACCCAGTCCCTTTTTAATGTCATGCTTTCCTTCACATTCAAATGTGTTTCTTGTAAAAAGGCAATATCAATTTTCATTTTCTTAATATACGCCAAGACTTGCTTACGTTTAATCGTACTATTTAATCCTCATACATTAAAAGTAGCAAACTTCAACTTTGACATATCTACTATTATTACTAAATACCAATAATATCTTTATATAGAAACTCAAATCAACGTATATAGGCCCTCCAATATCTCAGTGACTTCCTTGTAAATTTCATTGATGTCAGTCCTGTCGGTTGGTGATCAAAATTGCATAATACTCCAAATTTGACCTTACCAATGTCATTTAAATTTAACATAACATCCCAACTCCTATTCGCAATAGTACTTTTGTTAAGGCGATGTGCCAAAAGCTTTATAACTGTCTACCTGCAACACCACTTAAGAAATTATGTACACATATTCCCAGATCCCTCTGTTCTGCCACATTCTGCAGTGCCCTGCATTTTATCATGTAAATCCTCTCCTGAGTTGTCCTCTCAAAGTACAACAATTTACACCTGCAATAAATTCCATCTGCCACTTTGCAGCCCATTTTTCCAGCTGGCTGAGATCCTGCTTCAGATTTAAGAGCTTTCCTCACTGTCAACTACACCCTGAATCTTATGAATTTGCTGATCAATTTGCCACATGATCATCGATATAGATGACAAACAACAATGGACCCAGCACTGATCCCTGAGAGACCCAGTCAGAGAGGCTATCCTCAACTACCTCTCTGTGGGTTCTCCTGCATACCCAATGTCTAATCCTGGATACCAAATGACTGAACTTTCGTGACCAATATCGCATGCAGAACTTACTAAGGTCCATACATACCACATACACTGCCTTTAGAACAACAGCACAGTACAGGTTTTTTGGCCCATGATTTTGTGCAAACCCATGTAAACCTACCAAAAAAAAACCTAAACCCTCTCTACCTCTATTTTTCTTTTATCCATGTGTTTGTCTAAGAGAGTTTTAAATGGCACTATTGTTGCAGCCTCCACTACCACCCTTGACAATGTATTCCAGGTACCCACAACTCTTTGTGTAAAAAAAATTATCCCCGATGTCTCCCCTAAACTTTCCTCCCTTTATTTTATATAGATGTCCTCTGGTGTTTGTTACTCCTGCCATGGGAAAAGGTGCTAACCGTCTACTTTGTCTATACCTCTCATAATCATGTAAACCTCATAAGTCAGCTCTCATCTTTCTATGCTCCAAAGAGAAAAGCCCTATCTCTGCTAACCTTGCCTCAAGGCACATTTTCCAATTCAGACAACATCCTAGTAAATCTCATTGGTAGCTTTCACAAGTTTCCTGTAATGAGGTCGAAGTGTGGTCTCACTAGAGATGTTTAGAGTTGCGACATTGCCTCATGACTCCTGAACTCAATCCCTCAATTAATGAAGCTCAGCATATCTTAAGTCTTTTTAACTGTCCGATCAACCTGCGCAGTGTCCTTAAGAGATCTATGGATTTGGACCCTCTGTTCTTCCACGCTGTTAAGTATCCTGCCATCAACCATATATTCTCCCTTCAAGTTTGACTTATTTGGATTGAGCTCCATCTCCCACTTTTCTGCCCAACTCTGCATCTGCTCTATATCCTGCTGTAACCTACAACAGCCTTCAACATTACCCACAACACCTCTGCAAGTATCTGCATACTTACTGACCCATCCCTCTACTTCTTCATCCAGGTCATTTATAACTATCACAACAAGCAGGGTTTCTAGAACAGATCCCTGAGGAACTCCACTGGTCACTGACCTCCAGGCAAAACACTTTCCATCCACAACTACTCTTTTTTTTCAGGCAAGCCAATTCTGTACTCACCTAGCCAAGGTTCCATGGATCCAATGCCTCATGACTTTCTGAATGAGTCTCCCATGGGCAACCTTGTTAAATGCCTTACTAAAATCTACATCTACCTCCCCACCTTCATCAATTTCTTCATCAAAAAAAATCTCAAATTAGGCTCGCAAGGCACAACCTTCTCTTCACAAAGCCATGCTGACTAATCCGGAAAAGACTGTTCTTCTCTAAATGCTTGTAAATCCTGACCTTAAGAATCTTCTCCGAGGGAGTCACGTGATGGAGTAGTGGCCGGACGGTGAACTCCAGCCCTCTCCAGAAAAGTCGGGAAAAACAAGAGAAAATACAAAGGCACAGAAATAAAAGTTAAAGAAAAGTGAGTGTAAAGGTGGAAAGAAGATGGCGACAAAAAAAGAAAAAGCGAAAGCAACGGTAAGAAGAGAGGAAGGGAAGACAACGGAGGAAAAAGGTGAAGGCCTTACCTGTTCGAAGAGGCCCGCTGCGGAGAGAGAAACCCGCTCCCTCAGGTCGGTAAATAATGGACTACAAAAATGGCTCGCTGAGCCGAGTAAAAGTGCGCAACCGCGCATGAAAAAAAACACACCGACGGGAGGGGGGACCAGCTGGGGAGTCGATCTCCACAGCCGGCAACGACAGCTGCAGAACACCTGCAGCAAGAAGAGACCACAGAAGACAATAGAAACAAGAAAGAAGAGAAGAAAAGGGCAACAAAGAAACAACAGATGGCCAACCCAGAGGAAGAAGAAGAGGAAGAGGAAGAGTACAGTGAAATAGAAGAAAAGAAAGGCAAGATAAAGGAGGTACTTTCTCTTATTAAAGGATACATGGAGTCATTTAAAGAATGGCAAACACAGGAATTTAAGGATTTAAGAAAAAGAATTAACAACACAGAAGAGAAAATGAATAAAATAGAGATGACCTTAACAGAAATGGGAAAGAAAATGGACAAGATGGAAGAGCGGGCAGTAGCAGCAGAAATGGAGGTAGAAGACTTAAAAAAGAAATTGGAGGAATCTAATAAAAAAACTAAAGAGACACAAGAACTACTAGCTCAAAAAATAGATATAATGGAAAATTATAACAGAAGAAATAACATAAAGATAGTGGGCCTTAAGGAAGACGAAGAAGGCAAGAATATGAGGGAGTTTATAAAAGAGTGGATCCCTAAGACCCTAGGATGTCCAGAACTACAGCAAGAAATGGAAATAGAAAGGGCACATAGAGCATTGGCCTCTAAACCACAACCACAACAAAAACCAAGATCTATTGTAGTAAAATTCCTAAGATATACTACAAGAGAAAAGGTACTGGAGAAGACAATGGAAAAAGTAAGAGAGGGCAACAAACCACTGGAGTATAAAGGGCAAAAAATCTTCATTTATCCAGATATAAGTTTTGAACTCCTAAAGAAGAGAAAAGAGTTCAATACAGCAAAGGCGATTTTATGGAAGAAAGGGTATAAATTTATACTAAAGCATCCAGCGGTATTGAAAATATTTATTCCAGGACAACAAAACAGACTATTCTCGGATCCAGAAGAAGCACGAAAATTTGCAGAACAATTACAAAAATAGACTGAGGGATGAAGACGGGTAATGAGAGTAAAAATGATCAAGATTGATATGTATGTGGGTAAAGACAAAAATAGACTGAGGGATGAAGACGGGTAATGAGAGTAAAAATGATCACGATTGATATATATGCGGGTAAAGAGGTATAAGAGTGAATAGAGACAATGTGCATACGTGAATGTATCTGTACTTAGAGGAAAATATAGATAGTATAGACAAGAATTAATAAGGGAAGGTAATGGAATAGAGAGAATAAGGAGGGAATTAAAAGAGTGACCTTTGTGACATATGAAAAGTGAAATCTTTTCTGGGGGGGGCTGGGTGGGGGGAAATAGCGGTCACTGCAAAATCAGTTGACGCTTGCGAGTGGATTCGCAAATCCAAATGGAGAGGGGAGATGTGGTTGTCCGACAAGGGATAAAGGACAACTCAGGAGGGGAAGGGGAGATTGGGGATAAAGAAGATAGAAATAGGAGAATAAGGAAAATGTTGGATGTTGTAGGAATGTTGTCTTATAAAGAGTTGAAAATAAGAAAACAGAAATGGAAAAGGAGGAAAGGTAATGATGGAAAAACGGAAAGAGAAGATAAACAAAATATAAAATGGCTACGCTGAACTATATGACTTTAAATATTAATGGAATACATAACCAAATTAAAAGGAAGAAACTACTAAATTTACTGAAAAAGGAAAAAATTGATATAGCATTTGCCCAAGAAACACACTTAACTGAATTGGAGCACAAGAAATTAAAGAGAGATTGGGTAGGACATGTAACAGCAGCATCGTATAATTCAAAAGCAAGAGGAGTGGCTATACTAATTAGCAAAAATGTGCCATTAGGATGCACAAAAAAGATTTGTTAAGATAGCCCTAGCCGTCGCAAAAAAATGTACTATGTCGACCTGGAAATTGGAAGACAATTTGAAAATACAACAATGGTATATAGAAATGAATAAATGTATTCCATTAGAAAAAATAACATATAGTTTAAGAAATAATATTGAAATATTCGAACAAGTATGGGAGCCTTACATTAAATACAATAGCGAAAACCTACCGGGGACAAACATTACCTAAGTTGATGGAAGGAGAAGGAAAGAAAAGAATGGACTCAGTAGAATTTCTGGTGTATTTTTGTTGAATGACAACATTGTCTGACTGGCTTAATGCAACCTAGATTGTATACCTAAAATGGATGAGAGGGGGAGTGGGGGGGTGGCTTGGGAGGAGGGAGGGGGGGGGGACAAAAAGTCACTGTATATGTGTGAAAAAGAAAAAGTGTATATCATGGCTAATGTGATTTATGGTGTGAAAAATTTAAAAAAAAAAGAATCTTCTCCAATAGTTTTTCCACCATTCATGTAGGACTTGCTGGTCTATAATTCCCTGATTCCCCTTCTTGCCTTTTTTAAATCAGGGGAGTACATTGGCCATTCTCCAATCAATTGGCACCTTCCCTGTGGCCAAGGAGGACACAAAGATCATTGCCAGTGCCCGGGCTATCTCTTCCCTCCTTTCACATAGCAACCTGGGATAATACTTTTCTGGTCCAGGAAACTTGTTAATCCTTATGTTTTTAAGATCCAACACTTCCTATTTCTTCCAAAGGTGGGGTTATCTCCTAAAATCCCCTTGTCCCAGAACAGATTAATACCTATGACTCAGGATAATAAGATCCTGGACACCTGGTGTCGAAAGGGGATCAAGTGTATCGAGGACTGTTATGAACGGAGCTGCTCATATAATTTGAACAGCTGAGGAATAAGTATGATTTGTGGAATAAAACCTGCGATCTTCATTTAAGATCTTTCTT
Source organism: Narcine bancroftii (assembly GCF_036971445.1). Classification (NCBI taxonomy): domain Eukaryota; kingdom Metazoa; phylum Chordata; class Chondrichthyes; order Torpediniformes; family Narcinidae; genus Narcine; species Narcine bancroftii. Next base: position 441,875,262 of record NC_091469.1, read on the forward strand.
AAGGGATAATTTGGGACTGTCTATGGCCCTACCCATGTGTCATGACATGGAGATTCTAATTCGAAAGGGGAATACACATATGTTTATTTCGATGATATATCTCTTATTCTAAAGTGAGGGCCTGAAGCCAGGCTTACATAAGGCAAGGGAAAGATGGGAGTCGAACTTGGGCACAACAGTTCACAAGCGGTGCTTGTCAGACTTCTGTCAGGACAGATTAACAGCTGTTATTAATGCCAAGTACAGGTCGGTGCAATATAATTTCTTGCATCAACTGTACCTCACACAACAAAAATTACATATCCAAACCAGAAATTTTGCAAATGTGTTTTAGGTGTGGTGTGAAGATTGGAACCTTTATCCATTCAACCTGGCTGTGTAAAAGGGTGAGATCCTTCTGGAGGACCTGGGGGACATTCTGAAAAAAAATTATAAAGGTGAATTTTCCACAAGATCCAGAATTGTACTTTCTGGGAAGCATATGGATGTATGTTTCAAACTGTGTAAATACTAAATTCAATCCGTGAAGGTCGCCTTGGTGATAGTCAAGAAATATATAGCAATCAGATGGAAGACCAACTCCCAACTAAATATTACATGATCGAATATGGAAATACAGAGTTGTATTCCCCTAGAGAAAATCACATATAATTTAAGGAGAAAATATGACACATTCGTTAGGTACACAGATATAGTTACACCCTTTCTAAATGGAAGAAAGGTAAAAATCCGTACTAGTAGTGGAATGACTGAGATAAATGAAGCAGCTAATGGCACAGATGACGTGCTCTTGTTTTCATGTCTTTTTCATTTTACTTTATGTTACTTTGGGTTTATATTTGGTTCCTTTAAGGGTCTGTAACTATAAATTTTTGGATTTTTATATTTGTTTAATTTACACAACATTTTTCTTGGGGTATTAGGGTGTGGGAGGGAAGGGAGAGGGGTGGGCTGGAGGGGGGGCACGGAGAAAGGGCTCTGAGTGTGTTGAGAAAGATTGTATTGTTGTTTTGGATTTGTGTGAGTCTTGAAAAAAAATCAAAAATAAAATATTCCAAAATAAATCATTTCCTATTTCTTCATCTCAGCATGATCCAGGACATAAGCTTCTATTCTGACCTCACCCTAACCAAGGTCTTCTTCTCTGGTGAATACTGAAGCAAAGTGTTCATTTTGAACCTCCCCAACCTCCTCTGCCTTGAGGCAAATATTGCCTTCTTTATCCTTTGTACCTTCCTTCACTCTCTTTATCCTTCTGTTCTTTATGGAAGTATAGAACATCTTAGGGTTTTCCTTAATCCTACTTGCCAAGTCTTTTCATGCCCCTTCCTAGCCCTCCTAAGTCCTTTCTTAAGTTCCTTCCTGACTATCAGATAATTTCTCTTGAGCCCTGTTCTTTCCTTCTGAAATCGAATGAATGTTTCCTTCTTCCTCTTAACTAGCTGTCTCACCTGTTTTGTCAACCACTGTTCCCTTTTGATACCATCTTTTCCATGTCTCATGAAACCTATCCAGAAGTGGTCCTTAAACATCCTCCACGTTACTTCTGTGTTTTTTCCTGAAAACATCTGTTCCCAATTTACTCTTCCTAGATCCTGCCTCATCCCTTCATAATTAACTCTTCCTCAATTAAACACTTTACTATTTTGCCTGTTCAATAGCAGTATCACCAAGAGCTTCGTGCACCTGCACGTGATTTGTTGGTGCTCAAAGTACACCCAGCGAACTTTTCCATCGCCTTTGTGGCCCAGGACCACTCCATCACAGCGCTGGGTGCTGTTCTAAATTTCACTGTGGGAGGGGAAACCTACAAAGGGTTCAGGCTTCTGGTCATGCCAGAGCTCTGTGCCCCAATTTTTCTGAGTCTTGATTTCCAGTGCCATGTCTTCAGTGTCATGCTGGCCTTTGGTCACCCACTACCCTGTATTGCTGACACGGTGAATGAGATAATGTAGTACAGGGTTTTCTCTACCATTGACCTAAAGTCGGCCTATCAGCCACTCCCCATCCATGCCTGGGATAAGCCCTATACTGCCTTTGAGGCTGATGGGTGCCTTTACCAGTTCCACCAGGTCCCTTTTGGAGGCACAAATGGATCTCCATGTTCCAAAAGGAGATGGACCTTATGGTAGAGCAACCTTCCAATAATTGAACAATGTCACCATTTGCGCCCACAACCAGTAGGACCATAATGTTAATCTGGAGAAATTTCTCCAGATGGCAGAGACATTAAATCTCACCTACAATAGGGAGAAGTGTGTGTTCAGCATCACCCACCTTGCCATCCTTGGGTGCATCATGAAACATGGTGTCATCGGTTCCAATCCCCTGATGGAACTTCCACTCCCCCATATGCTCAAGGCCCTGCACAGGTGCCTGGGGCTGTTTTCTTACTATTGCCAGTGGGTCTCCCGGTTCTCAGATAAGGTCTGCCCACTAGCCCAAGCCACCACCTTCCCCCTTCCTGCCAAGGCGCAAGAGGCCTTTTCTGCATCAGAAAGGATATCACCAATGCCACAATGCATGCCGTGGATGAAAAAAACCCTTTCCAGGTGGAGTGCGATGCCTCTGACATTGCCCTCGCTGCCACCCTCAACCCTCCACAGCTCAAAGGCATGCCTCCATCAAAAAGGAGGCCCAGGCAATCATGGAAGCAATCCACCATTGGCGCTGCCACTACTTGGCAGGCAGGAGGTTCACCCTCCTCACAGATCATCACACGGTGGCATTCATGTTCAGCACCACCCACAGAGGCAAGATCAAAAACAACAAGACCTTGCGCTGGAGAGTCAACCTGGCCATGTTCAGCTACAACATCCAGTATAGGACTGGGAACTTCAATGACTGTCCCGATGCTCAGTCCCGGACCTGCGCCAGTGCACAGTCAAACCAACTTCAGGCACTGCAAGGCACCCTTTGCCATCCAGGCATCACGCACCTGCATCATTTTATGAAATCCTGGAATCTCTCCTTCACTGTCCAGGAAGTCCGGACCATGACTAAGTCCTGCCAGGTATGTGTGGAGTGGGAACTGCACTTCTTCTGTCCAGTGCAGGCCCACATAATAAAGGCCAATCAGCCCTTTGAGTGACTCAGCATCGACTTTAAAGGGCCATGGCCTTCCATGAACAAGAATGTCCATTTCCTCTCAGTTATAGATGAATACTCCCGTTTCCCATTCAGCATCCCTTGCCCCGATACCTCCACTGGCTCCATTATAAAGCCACTGGCACAGATCTTTAGCATATTCGGATACTCAGCATTCATCCACAGTGACCAGGGGTCCAGCTTCATAAGTGAGGAGCTGCACCAGTTCCTGGCGATGCAAGGCATGACTAACTACAATCACAGGGGCAATGGGGAGGTAGAATATGAGAACGAGGTCATCTGGAAGGCAGTTCTCCTGGACCTTAGGTCAAAAGGATGGTCCACTAACTACTTGCAGGAGGCCCTTCCTGAGGTGCTCCATGCCATATGGTCACTCATATATGGCTACCAATCAGACCCCTCACGAACGCCGTTTTTCCTTCCGCAGGAAATCGGCAATGGGAGTCAGTCTAATTGCCGGCATGGTTGATGTCTTCGGGACCAGTCCTCCATAGACACGTGAGGATTCACAAATCCGACCTCCTAGTCAAGCAGGTGCACCTCCTCCATACCAACCCACACTATGCCTATGTGGCATACCCCAGTGGACCTGGCACTGGCAGGAGCTCAGCCCCCCAACCCGAGCACCCCTGGCACCTCCAAAACCCACCCCCCCCCGGAGCTGCCATCTTCTCCCGTGCACCATTAACCGCTACCGCTACCCACGGACCCACCCCTGACTTACACACCCTCACAACCATGCACCACCGGCTGCCCCAACCATCCATGACCCAGTCAACCTTCAGGTGGCCCCGTCTCCACCAATTATTGACCAGAAGCCTGTCCTGTGACGGTCCCAGAAGCAGCAGTGACCACCAGATCACCTGAGTTTGTAAACTTGTAAATATGTTTTTGTCCCTTCCAACTACTCAGTATCTAGTGGACACTGTTTTTCTCCCCTCCAGGACATTTTAAGAAGTAGGTGAATGTGGTGATACATCCACTGGACCATCTGTGACTGCCTGTGCCTCTCTGCACTCCAGCACTGTCTACTGCAAGGGGTAACCTGGGATACTGGCTCCACCTTCTCCCTGTCAATCACCGTCCCCATATAAAGGCTCACACCGGCCCTTGGGTAGGAGCAATAGAGCACACAGAGCCAGAAGGGAGGGAAAATCTTGTGTGCAAGTTTTAAGATAATTAGACCATGTAGAACAGGCTTTCATTGTTTGTGCTTATTTTGTTCACACTGCAGCACACCACACTTTGCTTTCAATCTATTTGGTAACCACTTAATATATATGTAGATTTGTGTGGGGAGAAAGGATGATATTTGTCCAATATGTTGTTTATTATGAAATGAATTCAACTGAAAAACAGATATATTCATGTTGCACTTTTCTATTTCAGTCCAGACCATGGCCTTCACAGTCAAAATAATTTTTTCAAATGCAGATACTGCTTAATTATTACTGACTATTATGCAGTTTATCTTTCTTGGTGACAGTGTACTGTGTATATGTACCGTTTGTCTGTATATGTTTTATGTCAGTACATGTATTTTGCACTATTCTGCCCCGTGGAATGGAGAACACTATTTTCTTGGGTTGTACTGGTCCAAATGGATAATAAATGAACTTGAACTTTTCAGTCGCTGTGAAATATTCAAACTGCACAATACCTAATGAGTGTAATGCTTTTCACTCCAAGCCTTGTTGTAATTCTCCCAAATGTTACATGAGCATGGAAATACCTTTTGATAGGAAAGTTAGTGATGGAGGATAGTAAATTTTGTTATTGATTTCTTCAAAAGCGTTCACAAGACTGGAGTACTGTTAGTTGGGTGGAATGTGACAGTATCTTTTGTGATATTTGTATCTTGAATTTTAAAATGAAAACTTCTTTTTCTCTCTTGGACTAAGTTGGACATTTTCTGAATACTGCCTGGTTCTCAACCAGAAAGCTAACTTTTGTACCTCCTTCTATGGACCAAAAGCTAGCTCCAGTCTTTCATTCAGATGAAAACATCCTAGTGTGACAGTATGCTTCGTGATTGGTGCAGACTTGGTGGATGAAATGACCTGTTTCAGTGTAACTCCATGACACCACAGCTACTCATTATAATTTGAGTTCTTAAAACAATTAGAATAAGATTAAGTTTTTAAGTTTATTTGTAACATTATACCAAGTATGATGAGAAGAATTCTGCGATCAGCCTAACAAGTTAGCTTTGACATTCACTATAAAGTAGGGGGGAAAAAAAACACAATTTTCAGAGTAGAAAATTACAATTAAATTAAAGATCAATTAGTAACAAGCAAGGCCAACATGATAACAATATTCAGGAGACTGATGGCTGGAGGCAAGAAACTGTTTTCAAGCATGTTGATTTGTATTTCTCTCCAATGAGAGGAGGGAGAAGAGAATGTATTTGGGATGTGATGGACCTTTCAGATTGTTGGCTGCCTTTGTGAGGCAGCAGGAGATGCTGATGGAGGCTGTGAATGGGAGGGACATTTGTGGGATGTTCTGAGCTCCCATTCTATTTTATTTGGAATACAAACATATACTGAAAAATTCCACCATGTTGGCATAAATGAGACCATGCTGAATCTCTTGGGAAAGGCCTTGGATTCATTAGAATGGTGCACTACCTGGAATATCATTTCTCTTGAGGTTGAATGCCCCTGCAGAATATTATGGTTAAGAATGGATTAAAATAACTTTTTGATATGTTTGTTTATCCATACATTTCACTCGAATGTGCCAACTGGGTAAGAATTGAACCTTAACTTACAATCTTGAATTTTGTTCACTCAGGAAGAATCTTTTAAACAACCCTTCATGCCAAGCTATGCAACCAAGAGTAGTAACAGATACAACACTGATATTGATGTGTTGCATAATCAACATCTAAGAAATGTGAATAACTTGCAAAACCATCATTAGATTCAAGCAAGCAATGACCTGCTGAAGGTGATCAGTGGGTCAGGCATCATTCATTGGGTCAGAACACTTTATCGTTTACTTGTTATTTGCTCAAGATTCCAGCATCTGCATTTTTTTTTTGTTTTCCCATTAGCTTAAACTTGAGAGGTCAAGCTTTGAAAGCAAAGCTCTGCAGATACTAAAAATCTGAGAAAAGAAAAAAATATTGGTCTCTGGAAAGCAAAATAGATTCAAAATTCATATCAATGACGTTTCATCAGAAACAGTTAAAGTCAAAAAATTCAGAGAAAAGGAGAGGGATCAGAGTAAAGGAGAGAAGGGATTGACAGCAGCGGTCAATTGCATGTTTCTTTGGAGGTGATGACGAATATAATCTGAAATTACCAGAAAAGGAAAAGAAAAAAAAACAGAAATACAAGGAAAAGGGCTCTCTAATAATCGGTCAGAATACAGTGTTGGACAGAATGAAGACAGAAATGATTCATTTGTTAAAATTCACCCTGTTCAATGTTGAGTTCCCTGTATAATTTATAAATGTGTGAAACCATCGCATTAAAATTCTGTGCCAACCAACTCGCTGGAGTGTACGCAGACATTTTCAATCTCTCATTTCAGCATTTGCAGGTTTCCACCAGCTGCAAAAGGTTATCAATCATACAAGAATATCTGCCTTAATGGCTAATGCCCAGTAGCACTCACATATGTGGCAATGAAATGCTTTGATAGGTTGACCATGGCCAGAATTAACAGATCTAAACAACCATCTGGATCCTCTGCATTTTGCCTATCACCACAATTGTTTGATAGCAGATGCAATCTCACTGGCTTTCCACTCAGCCCTGGATCACCTGGACAACATCAACATGTACATCAGACTGCGTTTCATCAATTACAGCTCAACCTTCAACACCATCATCCCCTCAGTTCTGTACAGCAAGCATCAAAAGCTAGACCTCTGCGTCTCCCTTTGCAACTGGATCCTTGACTTTCTCATTGGAAGACCACAGTTGTTATGGTTTGGTAACAGCATGTTTTCCTCAGCAACAACACAGTTGCATCTCAAGGGATGCCTGTTAAGCCCACTACTCTACTCTCTCGACACCTATGACTGGGTGACTAGGCACAATTCAAATAGCATCTAAAAATTTGCCAATGACACTGTCGCAATCGTGTACTTACCTTCATTGGAAGCAGTGCTGGCCACCGCTGATGACGTTAGCAATGTGGCATGCAGGGGTAATAGCACGCATGCAAGGCTGTGTTAAGCATAATATATGGGTGATGAAACTCAGATAAAGGAGGAGCAGAATGGGTGATGAAACTCAGATAAAGGAGGAGCAGAGTGAGAGTGTCAGGATAACCCATGTGGCAGTGAGCCAATGAGAAGGTGAGAGGAATTTAGCTGGGTAGTGTTTGGGGAGTTGAAGAATGCAGTGTTGTGTCTAGTGAATAATTAAGAAAGGAATGAGGTAGATCAGGTTGTTGCGTGATCTCACAACAACAATCTTGCACTCAACATTAACAAAATTAAGGAATTGATTGTGGACTTCAAGAAGGGTAAATCAGGCAAACACAACCATTGAGGGTTCAGTGGAGAGGGAAAGAAACTTCAAATTCCTGGGTGTCAACATCTCTGAAGATCTATCCTGGAGTTATCACATCAATGATTTCATGAAGAGGACATCAGTGTCTATATTTCATGAGGATTTGAGGATATTTGGTATATCACCAAAGACTCTCACAAATTTCTACAGGTGTACTGTGGAGAGATTCTGATTGGGTGCATCACTGTCTGATATGGAGGTGCCAATAAACAGGAAAAGAGGTGACAGAAGGTTGTGAACTTGGCCAGTGCCACCAGGGTTCACACCATTAAGGACATCTTCAAAAGGCAGGGTCTCCTTCATTGAGAACCCTCACCATCCAGGTCATGGCCTTTTCTCTCTGCTACCATCAGGAAGGAGGTTCAGGAGCCTCTGACAACAGACCTCTGGGCAGGCAATGAGCCGAAGTGCACCACCTCATTTTTTCTCTTTTTTTTTTGCACTGCACGAATTAATTTTTTTTTTAAATCTCATTTGTCTAAGAAATTGTAATTTTCAGTAAATTGGCACTTGGTTCTGCACCATTCTGCTCCCGCCAAAAAAACGCCCATGTGATAAATGCTCACGACATTAAACCTGATTGTGACTGAGCTAAAGGAAAAAGGATACATTGGCCCAATTGTGACGGGAAAAGGATGCATTGGCCCGTACGGGGATCGAACCCGCGACCTTGGCGTTATTAGCACCACGCTCTAACCAACTGAGCTAACCGGCCACTGTACGAAATTCACTTGATTCTAATTATGTTACATAACTTCTGCTGAGACTGATCAAAATTGTGAATTCTTTTTAACCATTTATTAGTAACTGCACGCGTAATCCATGCTAAATTAGTATTTGTTCATTTGAATCTTGTGTAGTTTGAGTTCGAATTCCATTCAGAGTTATGATTGCAATTCTACAGGCATTGAATAGTTAGATGTCTCTGATTTTTCTGTTGAATCCACGAAATACAAGACTTCCGAGCTGCACAACTCTCAAAGCAATTGAATCCAAGGCTGCACCACCTTGTGATGGCTGCTGCTTTTGACTTGTCGCTCCGTATTCCGCCCCCTGCTGTTCAGCATCTGACTTTGCACTGAGTCCAGACGCTGCAACGGGACTCGCCAAGAGGGATTTTCAGAGCTTTCTTCAGTTTCAAAATAATGTACATTTCTTTGAGATTTATATGCCCACAACTATTATTTTTTCAAAATTCTACTTTATTCTGAAAATCTGCAGCAATGCATTTGGGATATGTCATCATTTTCCTCCCCAGAACCAAGCATTTGAATTCATTGACTGACAAAGTATTAAAGTCACGAATGCTTCATCTCCAACCAAACCAACATCAAAATATTTGAGAGGCTTGAATGTTGTATTTCTTTCAAATGTTTCTTTTGCAATGTCTTTCAAAACATTGCAAAAAAAAAAATATTTGAGAGGCTGATGAAGAATATTTGAGCTGAGGAGATGGACACCTTTAGCTTTTGATCCCTGTTCTTCATGCCAAACCTGGCTGCTTTCAAGCATCAACTGATATTCAGGAAAAAGTTGTGTTAAACTTTTTTTCTAACCAGTTTTATTTCACAATGTTATTATTTAATAGCAGCATAATTGAAAAATAACTTTAGTTAAAATCATTTTATACTTTTAATTATGGTTTGAATGTTGTATTTTTTTCAAATGTTTCTTTTGCAATGTCTTTGAAAATTGCAAGACGTTAAAAGCCACTGGGGTGATGTTCAGGCAGAGCCATGAGCTTGACCAAGTGAACCCAATCAAAATTTATATGCAGCTGTGCCTCAAATTAGTGGTGTCGAGAGGAGGCCTCTGGCATGGTCCATTCAACAGGTGATGCAGTAGTTAAATGTGGCTGTGGGACTGGTATGGAGCTTTGTGGAGGAAGAGTGTGAGATCAAGCACAATTTCCAAGGGACATGGAAGGCTCTTTATTGGAGTTTGAGAATGCTTAGAAATGGAAAGTCCTAAATTCTGGAACAATTCAAACAAGGGAGGATAAATCCACAGGGTCTGATAAGATATTCCCTTGAACCTTGAAGGAAGCTCATGCAGGAATGATAGCAGCCCTGGCAGAGGTGTTTAAAATGTCCTCAGCCAAGAATAAGGTGCCACAGAATTGGAGGATAGCTAATCATGTTCTGTTTTTAAGAAAGGCACCATGAATAATTTGGGAAATTATAAGGTGGTAAGCTGATATCAGTCATGGGAAAGTTATTGGAAGGTATCCTGAGAAACCAGATATACAGACTATTTGGATTGATTTAGGATTTTGGGATAATCAACCTGGGTTTGCGTGTCAAAGGTCATGTCAAATCAATCTTATTGCTTTTTCAAGGAGGTTACCAGGAACGTTGATGAACAGTGGGTATTTTCTACGTAGACTTTTGTAAGGCCTTCGACAAGGTCAGGTATGGTAGGCTGGTGAAGAAGATTCAGTTGCCTGGTATCTAGGATGAGGTAGTAAATTAGATTAGACATTGGCTTTGTGGGAGAAGCCAGAAAGTGGTAGAAGAGGATTGCCTCTCTGACTTGAATCCTGTGACTTGTGGTGGGCCTCAGGGATTGGTACTGGGTCCATTGTTGTTTCTCATCTATATCAAGGATCTGGATGATAATATGGTAAATTAGATGAGCAAATTTCCAGATGACTCTCAGATTAGGGTGCAGTGGACAGTGAGAAAGGATCTCAAAACTTGAAGCAACTACGGGATCAGCTGGAAAAATGGGCTGTAGAAAGGGAGATGTGACAAATGTGAGGTGATGCACTTTGGAAGGTGTATTGGAGGATTTAAACCATGCTTTTTGCTTCAGCTTTAAACCATGTTTTTTTACTTTTGCAGCGTTTGCTTCTGCAAGGCTGAGAACCTGCTTGTTTTTTTAAGAATCAGCAGACATAAGCTAAATTCCACCACAGGGCCCAGAGATGCAGTTACCTGACAAAAGGACATCTGTGTACCAAGAACATTTCTTGTTTTGGTCACAGACTGTCAGAGGCCTAGCCTTGATGCAATGTTTTGGTCACAGACTGTCAGAGGCCTTGCCTTGATGCAAAATAAACCATTTATTCAAAGTGATAAGCTATGAGTAAGCAATTTTTGGGTAATGTAAGCCATGGTCCCGCTGCTGAAGTGGAAGACTCTCCGAGAGGTGGCAACATCTCTCAGCAAGAAGAACTTCTAGAGTCCAGCCAACGTCCCGGTCAGGGGAGGTGGAGAAGCTGCTACCGTCACCCTGACAACCTACTACAAGTGTGTAGTCGTTGCCTCGCTTCGGCAGTTGGGACCAGTCCAAGCGTTGATAAGTATATAGTTGGGAAGGGCTTGCATATTGTAGTGTGAAATCAGCTTTTGAATTTGTAATAAACATTTGTATAATCTGAACTGTGTGTGTGTCTATTTTCTTTCGGTAGCTCAAACACTGTGACCAATCTAAAACAAACAAAATGAGAGGTATAAGTTTACCCAAGACAGAAGGACAAACCAGCATAGGACTTGCCTGGTAAACAGTACTCAATTGTGGAATGTGGCAGAACAGAGGGATCTGGGAATACAGATACATAATTCCTTAAAAGTGGTGTCGCAGGTAGACAGAGTTGTAAAGAAAGCTTTTTTCACATTAGCCTTCATGAATTGAACTATTGTGTACAGGAGTTGGGATGCTATGTTGAAGCTTAATAAGACCTTGTAAGGCCAAATTGGATAATTGTGCACAATTTTGATCACCTACCGGTGGAACTGACATCAAGAAGATTGAAAGTGTGTAGAGAAAATTGATATGGTAATTGCCAGGTCGTGAGGAGCTGAGTTAAAGGGATTGGTTGAATAGGTTAGGACTTCACTGGAGTGTTGGAGAATAAGGAGAGATTTAATAGAGGAAAACAAAATTATGAGGGGTATAGACAACATAAATGCAAAAGGGTTCTGATGTTGGGCAAGACAAGAATGAGAGGAATGAGGTGAATGATGAAATATTTAAGGGGACCATTAGGCAGAACTTCACTCAGAGGATGGTGAGAGTGTGGAATAAGCTACAAACAGAAGTGGTGGATGCGAGTTCAATTCTGAATTTGAGAAAAGATTAGATAGATACAAAGATGGGAGAGATATAGAGGGTGCAGATTGATGAAGGTAAGTAAAATAAATAGTATGTCATGGACTAGATGGGCAGAAGGGCCTGTTTCTGTGGTGTAGTGTTCTGAGGTTCTATATTCTAAGTGATGAAAAGTCAAGAGGTATTGAAGCATGTGCTATTGGTGATCGTGTAGGTCAAAATCACTGGATTGAGAAATTCAAAGAGCCTCTATAATTTGTAAGGGATGAAAATAATATAAACTAAATTTTCCTGGAATAGTTGGATACTTGATGACAACAACATCACAATCCTGTTCTCAGGAATGCTCTCCATTTGAAGAGTTCACTTCATTTCAAAGCTATACAGTAATGATAAAGATTAAGTCGTTTCTTTGCAAACAGCTTTGAACGAAATGGGGAAAGTGATACATTGAATCAAATGTACAATTTCAACACCAAAACATCTTCCAATTATATTTTTTATAATAAAAATTAAGGCAGATTAGCAAAAGAGCTTATTACAAAGCAGCTTCAAAAAACATACAAAGATTAGGAATGGAATTCCAGACTTTAAAGTCTTTATAATTTAAGATATTGTTGCCAAGATGGAGCTATTAAATAGAATAATTCTCAAGAAGCCAGCATTAAAGAAGAACAGGTATTTCAGGAGGTTGGAGAACTGGAAGACGAAACAGAGAAATGGAGGTTTGACACCCACAGACCAATTTGAAAGCTAAAACTGAGCATGAGAGCTGAGCAGCATCAGCTCACAGTGCAGACACAGAGAAGCCACTAAAGATAATGATAGAAAAGGTTGGAATCAGATGAATGTACTACCATCCAGATAGATGTTGGTAAAGCAAAGTGTTGTCAAGTTGAAAAGACAATGGAGAGACAGATAACTTTTGTTACAATAACTCCTCCCCTTCCAATTGGAATTTTCAGGAGGAACTGCTTGGAGTTCCCTTCAATTCTGTTTGAAATATGGAGAAGAAGCTTCATGATTACTTCCAGCCACCAGTTTGCTGGGGAGGCTGGTCCCTTCTGTATACTTGTGGGGTTTTGCCTTTTAGGTAAAGATTAGTTTCACATTAAGCTAGAATTTACTTGGCTCCTTAAAGTCTTACAAAAAAAAATTATCAATAGTAATAGATTATCATCAAAGCTCGCCACAAACACCTGTGTTCCCAAACTTCCCTGAAACCTCCTTCCATCCAGTATTCCAGATTTCAGATTTATTGTCAGAGTACATACATGACATCACATACAACTCTAAGATTCTTTCTCCTGCGGGCGCGGCAGAATTACCACTTATTGGAAGTGCAATAAAAACTGTACACAAAGTACACATGTAACAAATTTTAAAAATGTAAACAATCTGATTGTGCAATCCAGAAAGGAGGGAAGAGCAATAAAGTGCAAAAGTAAGAGTCCTTAAATTAGTCCCTGATTGCATTTATTGTTGAGTGGTCTGATGTTGGAGGGGTAGTAGCTGTTACTGAACCTGGTGGTGTGAATCTTGTGGCACCTATGCCTTTTCTCTGATGTTAGCAATGAGAACGGAGTGTGTGCTGGGTCCTTGATTGCTGCTGCTCTCTGATGGCAGCACTCCCTGTAGATTTACTTTGGGACTTCCATCCTCAAGTAGCTGCAATCCGTTGAGACTGCTTAATGTTTATAAAGGTAAGTTTTAGTCAATAAGATTTTCGGAGATCCAAGTTAATGATCATGAGTCAGAAAGCAGGATGGAGATCAAGAATCTGGTTGTGTGGTGCCAGGACAACAATTTTGCTTTCAATTTCAATAAGATTCCACCTGCATTGAATTCGCCCATCATTATTGAATGAAGATCTCCCGGACCAATGCCTGAAGAGGGCGCACAAAATCAGTGAACTGGTGCGGACTCGAAAGGCTTGTTTCTGCTCCGTAAATGGTTATATGGTTATGGTTATATGTTCTCAATGGTCGGGAGGGTTTTGCCTGTGATGTCATGGGCTGTGTCCACTACCTATTGCAGGACTTTATGTTCAGGGGTATTGGTGTCCCCATACCAGACAATGATGCAGCTGGTCAGCACACCTTCCTTCACACATCTGTAGAAATTTGCCAGGGTTTCCCGATGTCATACCGAACCTCGGCAAACTCCTGAAGAAATAGAGGTGCTGAGGTGCTTTCTTTGTGATGACATTTGGATGCTTGAAAAGTAAATTGTTCTGCTCAGGAAGGTTCTTGTTGATTTTCAGAGAGAGAGATTTGTTGCTTGTTGGAAACCCACAACTGATCTCTTCCGATCAGCCACTTCTTGCTGAAGAAACTTGCCCATCAGGGTTTTCCAGATGATAACCTCCTTTTTTAAGGTCACCACAGATTTCCTTTATGTTTCCCTTATTTCAAGTGAAACATTATATAGCCAGCCATCTCCTCTTGTATGGACCACAAAGGCTTTGAACAGGTTGAACTAAGAACTCACAACCTGTCTTCAAAATGAGGTTTTTCCACAAGCTTGCCAGCTTGTTGTGTTTCAATCCCACTTGCTCCTGCTGAACTGTAGAACTGAATTCTCTCTCTCTCTCTCTCTCTCTCTCTCTCTCTCTCTCTCTCTCTCTCTCTCTCTCTCTCTCTCTCTCTCTCTCAGAGAAAACCAACTGCACTCAGACAGTTTGCGGCTTCGGATCTAATCTTATGAGTTCATTCATCTGTGGCTTTCCAAAACGATAATCTATTCCTCTACAGCATGTCCAATTAACACCTACTTGTGAAGTCCTTATAGGCATTCTTCAAAGTTTGTGCAAAGGCGCTCGGAGCCTGGACTGTCTGGCTTGAACAGAGCTCTGGCATTTTAAATGAGATCTGTTCTGAAGTGTTTGTATCTGTGTGTGACCTAAACTAAAAAAACCTGCCACAATTTATCTCCTTTAAAACATATCTAGATACAATATAAAATAAAACATAATCTGTCACAATAGTCAGCCTGGCTTTGTGAAGGGAAGGTCGTGCCTCACAAGCCTAATTGAGTTTTCTGAGGAGATAACAAAAGAAATTGATGAAGGTAGGGCATTAGATGTGGTCCATATGGATTTTAGTAAGGCATTTGACAGGGTCCCCCATGAAAGATTTGATCAGAAACAGCATGGAACTTTGATGGTGTGGATAAAAAATTGGCTCTGGAAGAAAACAGAGTAGTAGTGGTAGGATAGTATTCTGCCTGGAGATCAATCATTAGCGGAGTACTGCAAGGATCTGTTCTGGGACCCCTGCTCTTTGTGATTTTTATAAATGACCTAGATGAAGAGGCAGAAGGATGAGTCAGTAGGTTTGCAGATGATACGAAGGTTGGAGAAGTTGTGGTTGGAGATTAAAGTAGTCAAGGGCTACAAGAGGATATAGACAAGATGCAGAGCTGGGTGGAGAAGTGGCAGATTGAGTTCAATCTGGAGGTGTGTCCTGATGCATTTTGGAAGGACAAACCAGAAGGCTGAATACAGGCTTAATGGTCTGTTACTTTAGAGTGTGGATGAACAGAGGGACCTTTAGGTCTAAATCCATGCATCCCTCAAGGTCGCCAACAGGTTGATAGAATAGTTAAGAAGGCCTATGGGATGCTGGGCTTCATTAATAGGGGGATTGAGTTCAAGAGTCAAGACATCATGTTTCATTTCTACAAATCTCTGGTGAGGCCACTCTGAGAGTATTATGTTCAGTTCTGGTCACCTCATTATTGGAAGGATGTGGAAGCTATGGAGAGGGTGCAGAGGAGATTTTCCAAGATGTTGCCTGGATTGGAAAATGAGTGTTATGAGGCACGGTGAGAAGAGCTGGGACTTTTCTCTTTGGAGCACAGAAGAATGAGATGAGACTTAACAGATTATGATGGCATAGATAAAGTGGACAGCCAGTGTTTATTTCCCAGGACAGGAATGGCAAACACCAGAGGATATGTGTACAAAATAAAGAGAGGGAAGTTTAGGAGAGACATTAGAGGTATTTTTTTATGCAGAGTTGTGTGTGCCTGGAATTCCTTGCCAGGGAT
Organism: Narcine bancroftii; assembly: GCF_036971445.1. Classification (NCBI taxonomy): domain Eukaryota; kingdom Metazoa; phylum Chordata; class Chondrichthyes; order Torpediniformes; family Narcinidae; genus Narcine; species Narcine bancroftii. The sequence continues at coordinate 441,891,005 of NC_091469.1, forward strand.
GTTGCTGAAGGCTGAAACATTAGGGGCATTTTAGAGATCCTTACCCAGGCAAATGAATAGAGGATTACGGGGAAGGTAAAGTTTAGTACTTTTTTTTCAAGGAATATATTGATTGGCACAACTTCAAAGGCCAAAGGGCCTTTACTATGCTGTTCAAAAAGGAGATCACACACAGTTCTTATGCATCAGACACAGCTAAACAATCAATACTTTCTACAACCTGCAATTCCCACAGATAATATGAAAAGACAGCTTAAACAGGACCCATCACCCCTCATTAACCAGCAGACCCCAATTGGTTACAGATGTATTAACCATGTACTACCAGACTTAAAAAGAGCTTTTTTTCATTAAGCCACAATAATATTAAATACCAATTCACAGAATTGAGCGGTGCTGCACTTATATTTCAGAATCAGTAATCTTTTTCTAACAATTTAGTTTAGAATATTGCAGTTTTATTGTACATGATTTATTGTGTGTTTTTTAAAATTGTATGTTTATTGTATCCTATTCTATTTTCTATTCCAGTTGATGTTAATCATGTTTCATTGGCTGGTCTACCAGCCTGACGACAATAAAGTGTATAATATCAGATTACAATAATTACAATAAAGAACAAGTCGCAACACAGTTCTTCTTTAGTGTGCACCACTATAGCCCCTCATCTTTTACCAGCTTACCAGCACACACTTTACAATGATTGTCCATGATTTTCCACCTGGAGAGGAGCTAGGGTTCATTCCCAGGGTAAAAGAGAAAGAGCTGGGACACATGGTGGCCTTGAAACTGCGGCCAGGTGGAGGGGCTATGTTTGGTATTCCCAAATGAGGCAAGGTGATGAAGAGAGCCAATTGCAAGGTTTGTGCTCACCTGTGGGTGGGCTAGACCTTGATTGCCAGGTGAGGTGTCTTTCGTCTAGACTTCCATCAAAGTGGTCATTTAACCCTCCTCATTTACAGGCCCATGACCAGTGGTTTACAGGGATCGATGTTGGGACACCCTGTTGTTTGTGATTATACATAAATAACTTACATGACATGAAGATTGGTAGAACTGGTAGTACAGAGGACTATCAAAGAATTCAGAGGATGGAGATGAGTTTATATGTACAGTAAAAGTCTAAAAATCCAGATGCTAGAAATCCAGACCACCTGAGAATCCAGACTTAAAATTCTCAAACCTTTTAAATTTTGTGGGCTTTTGTATGTGTGTGTGGGCATGTGTAAGTGTCACGGATGCACAGAAGTCCCTGAAGTGAATGAATATTTATTTAATGTTTTTTGTACTTTGTATTTAATATGAAAAATATTTTGTTAATTATCAAAATTTACCTGTTCACAGAAAAATGTCAGATGAAGTTTAATCCAGACAAGTGAAAGGTCAAATGAAAGAGGAATGGCAGGATTCTTGAAATAATTGAGCAGAGGGATCTGGCATCTGGTCCATTGATCCTTGAAAGCAGCCACACAAGTACATAGGGAGGTATAAAAGGCACATGGTATGTTTGCCCTCATTGGGTAGGGCATTGATTATAAAAGTAAGAAAGACATACTGTATATACTTGTGTAATTGTCAATACCATGTAATAGTCAACCCCCACCCCCCCTTGTTTTTGGTACAAAGGTATGACCTGTGTAAAAGTGGACCCACTATTTTTGGCCCTGGTTGCCCATCCATCTGAGCTCCCGACCATGGATCTTCACCATGACTGCCCATGCATCCGAGCTTCTGACCGTGGGCTTTCCCCCTGTCTGCCTGCTCATCTGAATTCTCGACGCCCGTCTGTCCGCCCATCTGATGTCCCAACCGTGGATCTTTGCCCTGGCTGCTCACCCATCTGAGCTCCCAATGTCCAAACCATGGACTGATCACCTGGTCCCAGCCATCTGAGCTCCAGATGCCTTGAATGATGCAAGTACTTACTGAGGTCAAAAGTTTGACCCATGTAAAAGCGAAGGGCCTGTTCCTGTGCTGTACAGTTCAGTGCTCCATGTTGTCTGTTAAGCAAGTGGGAAAGAAGGTGGCCGACAGAGTGCAATGTGAAAAATGTGAGTTTATTCACTTAAGAAGTAGAAAATCAGCATTTATTGAGTCCAGTATCAGGAATGGGCTTCGTTTTTATTTTATATGTTGGTTAGCCTGATCCAGTAGTGATTCCACCCTTGGTTAGTGGAGCCTTCAAAAAGCTAAAAAAGGCCATCTGAATTTCCACAGACTCCTGGGAAAGCCACTCACTGAGCCTGTGAAAAGTTGATTGTGTAAAGACAATCTTTGTATTCAAGTACATGAGAAAAATGGACTCCAAAGAAAACAGTGAGAGGATTTGCCTTTTTCTTATTTAATTGAGATAGTTTCAATGTTTTCTTTTGATTTTCTGCAAGTTTTAGTGTTTTGCTATTAGTTTCATTTATTTATAATAATTTCTGTTTCTTTTTAAATTTTTAATTCTTTAAAAATGTAATAAAAAAAATGTAACAGGCCATTTCGGCCCATGAGTCTGTGCCACCCAATTTATACACCCCCGGTACAATTTGAATGGTGGGAGGAAAGTGGAGCCCCCAGATAAAACCCACACAGACACGGGTAGAACATACAAACTCCTTACAAATCCTGTGATTTGAACCCAGTCTGGACCTGATCCCAATTGCTGGCATTGTGCTAACCATTATGCCAACCATGCTGCCCTAAAATTTGAAAAAATTTTTATGGGTCTGATGATCCTGAATGTTCCTGACAGTTTAAAAAATTTTGGCTGTTTAAATTTCTCTGTCAATGCAGCCATGTGCCACTCCACCAATCCAAAGTACATGGAGCAGAATACTGTACCCAGACCATGATGAATAATAACATGGCTCAGGGGCATGTGGCCAGTGATCTTGGGATAAATGTCCCTGTCCCATGAAATTGTGAAAATTTCAACAACACTGATGCCATGAAGACATCACAGTCAATTTCCTGAGCAGGGTAACATAATAGCATGGTTAGCACAGTGGTTCGTGCAACACCATTTCACGACCAGTAACACAGGGATCGAATCTGATACTGTCTGTAAGCAGTTTGTGCACTATCCCCATGTCTGTGTGGGTTTCCTCCAAGTGTTCCATTTTTCTCCCACCCTCCAAAGATGTACTGAATTGGTAGGTTGATTGGTCATATGGATGTATTTGCGAGGCATGGGCTTATGGACTAGAAGGGCCTGTAACCATGATGTATCTCTAAATTAAAAATTATATTCCAGGCTATTGACCAGGAACGACAGGTTAAAGATGAGTAGTTTGCAAAGTCAGAGCACTGGCAGATTACAAATTCAGTTTGAGAGGAAAAGAACTTGCATCTGAAATTGGACAAATTCATTAAATGCAATTATGGGAACTAAAATAGATTTTTTTTAAAGTTTTTTTTATTTTTCACACTATGAACCATACTAACCAAAATACACACAAACATTTCCCTCTTGAATATACACAGTGTCATTTTCTCCCCTTTTTCCCCCCTCCCTCCTTCATCCCCCCCCCTCCCCACTCACTCAACGTTCAACCTATAGAATACATTAAACCCATTAAACAATGTCATCACACAATGAAAATAAACAAGAAATTTGTGTCTTCTACTTTTACATACTGGGTCAGTTCATTTCGTCTTCTCCTTCTGTCATTTTAGGCGGTGGAGGTCCGCGGTAGGACTTCTCTGTTGTGTTCCATGTACGGTTCCCAAATTTGTTCGAATACTGTGATGTTATTTCTTAAATTATATGTTATTTTTTCCAATGGAATACACATATTCATTTCTATGTACCATTGCTGTACTCTCAGGCTATCTTCTGATTTCCAGCTTGACATAATACATTTTTTTGCTACAGCTAAGGCTATCATAATAAATCTTTTTTGTGCTCCATCCAAATCGAGTCCAAGTTATTTACTTCTTATATTACTTAGAAGAAAGATCTCTGGATTTTTTGGTATGTTGCTTTTTGTGATTTTATTTAATACCTGATTTAGATCTTCCCAAAACTTTTCCACTTTCTCACATGCCCAAATTGCATGCACTGTTGTTCCCGTTTCCTTCTTACAACGAAAACATCTGTCTGATACTGTTGGGTCCCATTTATTTAACTTTTGGGGCATGGTGTATAGCCTGTGTAACCAATTATATTGTATCATGCGTAACCTTGTGTTTATTGTATTTCTCATAGTTCCGGAGCATAGCTTTTCCCATGTTTCATTCTTTATCTTTATGATTAGATCTTGTTCCCATTTTTGTTTGGGTTTACAGCTTGCTTCCTCGTTCTCTTTCTCTTGCAGTTTGAAGTACATTTTTGTTATAAATCTTTTAATTATCATTGTGTCTGTAATCACATATTCAAAATTGCTTCCTTCTGGTAACCTCAGCCTGCTTCCCAATTTGTCCTTCAAGTAGGTTTTCAGTTGGTGGGATGTAAACATTGTACCGTGAGTTATACCATATTTGTCCTTCATTTGTTCAAAAGATAATAATTTATTTCTCAAATAACAATTTTCTATTCTTTTCATCCCTTTTCTCTCCCATTCTCTAAAGGAAAGGTTCTCTATTGTTAAAGGGATTAGTTGATATTGCGTCAATATTAATTTTGGTAGTTTTTCTATATGAATCTTCTTCCAAATGTTGAGCAGATGGTGCAGTACTGGTGAATTCCTATGTTGCACCAGCTTTTCATCCCACTTATATAGTATATGTTCAGGTACCTTCTCCCCTTTTTTATCTAGCTCTAATCTGGTCCAATCTGGTTTTTCCCTTGTTAGATAAAAATCTGATAGGTATCTTAATTGTGCTGCTCTATAATAATTCTTAAAGTTTGGTAGCTGTAAGCCCCCTTGTTTGTACAAATGTTAATTTATCTAGCGCTGTCCTCGGTTTACCCCCTTTCCATAAGAATTTCCTAATTATTTTCTTTAACTCCTTGAAGAATTTCTCTGTCAGTTGTATTGGCAATGCCTGAAATAAGTATAATATCCTTGGAAAAATGTTCATTTTAATACAGTTTATCCTTCCTATTAGTGTTAGTGGTAAATCTTTCCAATGCTCTAAATCGTCCTGTAATTTTTTCATTAGTGGATAATAATTGAGTTTATATAGTTGGCCGAGATTTTTGTTTATTTGTACACCTAGGTATCTTATTGCTTGCATTTGCCATCTAAATGGTGATTCCTTCTTAAATTTTGAGAAATCCGCATTATTCATAGGCATTGCTTCACTTTTATTTACGTTTATCTTGTAGCCCAACACTTCTCCATATTCCTTCAATTTCTTATATAATTCTTTTATTGATAGTTCTGGTTCTGTTAAGTACACTATAACATCATCCGCAAATAAACTGATTTTATATTTCTTGTCTTTTATTTGTATTCCTTTTATATTATTATCTGTTCTTATCAATTCTGCTAGTGGTTCTATAGCTAACGCAAACAATAAAGGTGATAGTGGGCATCCCTGTTGTGTTGACCTGCTTAAGTTAAATTGTTTTGATACATGTCCATTTACTGTCACTTTCGCTAATGGTCCCTTATATAATGCTTTAATCCAATTAATATACTTCTCCGGTAAACTGAATTTTTGCAATACTTTGAACAAATAATTCCATTCTACTCTGTCAAAGGCCTTCTCTGCGTCTAAAGCAACTGCTACTGTTGGTGCTTTATTCCCTTCTACTGCATGAATTAAGTTAATAAATTTACAAATATTGTCTGTTGTGCGTCTTTTTTTGATAAATCCAGTTTGGTCGAGATTTGCCATTTTCGGTACATACTCTGCTAATCTGTTTGCTAATAATTTAGCTATTATCTTATAATCTGTGTTAAGTAAAGATATTGGTCTATATGACGCTGGTGTGAGTGGATCTTTCCCTTGCTTTAGTATTACTGTAATTATTGCTGTTTTACATGAATCTGGTAAGCTTTGCGTTTTATCAATCTGGTTGATTACTTCCAGGAAGGGCGGAATTAATAAGTCTTTAAATGTTTTATAGAATTCTATTGGGAATCCATCCTCTCCTGGTGTCTTGTTATTTGGTAATTTTTTTATTATCTCTTGTATTTCTACTATTCCAAATGGCTGTGTTAATTTATTTTGTTCCTCTATTTGTAGTTTTGGTAGTTCAATCTTAGTTAGAAATTCATCTATTTTCCCTTCTTTCACTTCGTTTTCAGTTCGGTATAATTGTTCATAGAATTCTCTAAAGTTTTCCTTAATTTCTTTTGGATTATATGTAATTTGTTTGTCTTTTTTCCTTGATGCCAATACCATTTTCTTAGCTTGTTCTGTCTTAAGCTGCCATGCTAGGATTTTGTGCGTTTTTTCACCTAGTTCATAATATTTCTGTTTTGTCTTCATTATATTTTTCTCCACCTTATATGTTTGTAGTGTTTCATATTTTATTTTTTTATCCGCCAATTCTCTTCTTTTAGTAATATCTTCCTTCATTACTAATTCTTTTTCTATATTTACTATTTCCCTTTCCAACTGCTCTGTTTCCTGATTATAGTCCTTCTTCATCTTGGTTACATAACTTATTATTTGCCCTCTAATGAATGCTTTCATTGCATCCCATAGTATAAACTTATCTTCCACTGATTCCGTATTTATTTCAAAATACATTTTAATTTGTTTTTCAATAAATTCTCTAAAATCCTGCCTTTTAAGTAACATGGGGTTTAATCTCCATCTATACATTCTTGGAGGGATGTCCTCTAACTTTAATGTCAATATTAAGGGTGAATGGTCCGATAGTATTCTAGCTTTATATTCTGTTTTTTTTACTCTATCTTGCATACGAGCTGATAACAAAAATAAGTCTATTCTTGAGTATGTTTTATGTCTAGCCGAGTAATATGAATATTCCTTTTCCTTTGGGTGTTGTTTCCTCCATATATCCAAAAGTTGCATTTCTTCCATCGATTTAATTATAAATTTGGTTACTTTGTTCTTTCTGTTAATTTTTTTCCCAGTTTTATCCATATTTGAATCCAAATTCAGGTTGAAATCCCCTCCTATTAATATGTTCCCTTGCGTATCTGCTATCTTCAAAAAGATATCTTGCATAAACTTTTGATCTTCTTCGTTAGGTGAATATACATTGAGTAGATTCCAAAACTCCGAATATATCTGACATTTTATCATTACATATCTCCCTGCTGGATCTATTATTTCCTCTTCTATTTTAAATGGCACATTTTTACTAATTAATATAGCTACTCCTCTTGCTTTTGAATTATACGATGCTGCTGTTACGTGTCCTACCCAATCTCTCTTTAATTTCTTATGCTCCAATTCAGTTAAATGTGTTTCTTGCACAAATGCTATATCAATTTTTTTCTTTTTTCAGTAAATTTAACAGTTTCTTCCTTTTAATTTGGTTATGTATTCCATTAATATTTAAAGTCATATAGTTCAACGTAGCCATTTTATACTTTGTTTATCTTCCCTTTCCGTTTCTCCATCATTACCTTTCCTTCTTATCCATTTCTGTTTTCTTGTTTTGAATCCTTTATAAGACAACATTCCTAAAACATCAAACATTTTCCTTATTCTCCTATTTAAAACTTCTTTAGCCCCAATCCCCCCTTCCCCTCCTGAGTTGTCCTTTATCCCTTGTCGGACAACCACATCTCCCCTCTCCATTTGGATTTGCGAATTCACTCACAAGCGTCAGCTGATTTTGCAGTGACCGTAACACCCCCCCCCCACCCAGCCCCCCCAGAAAAGATTTCAATTTTCATATGTGACAAAGGTCACTCTTTTAATTCCCTCCTTATTCCCTCTATTCCTTTTCCTTCCCTTATTAATTCTTGTCTATACTATCTATATTTTCCTCTAAATACAGATACATTCATGTATGCACATTATACATATACACACATATACCTCTTTACCCACATACATATAAATCGTGGTCATTTTTACTCTTATTACATGCCTCCTTTGAAGAAGACCGCAGAGCCCACCTCACTGACAAAAGGCAAAGGAGGAAAAACCCAACACCCAACCCCAACCAACCAATTTTCCCTTGCAACCGCTGCAATCGTGTCTGCCTGTCCCGCATCGGACTTGTCAGCCACAAACGAGCCTGCAGCTGACGTGGACTTTTTACCCCCTCCATAAATCTTCGTCCGCGAAGCCAAGCCAAAGAAGACATGTCTTCATCTCTCTGTTTGTTTTGTAGTTGTTCTGCAAATTTCCATGCTTCCTCTGGATCCAAGAATAGGTTTTTTTTTCCCATAAGATCGTTTTCGATGTTTTGAACTCCTTCCTCCTCTTCAGGAGTTCAAAACTTCAAAACTTATGTCTTTTTAGTTTGCAGTCTTTTGTACTCTCGTTACACGTCTTCATCTCTCAGTCTATTTTGTAATTGTTCTGCAAATTTTCGTGCTTCCTCTGGATCCGAGAATAGTCTGTTTTGTTGTCCTGGAATAAATATTTTCAATACCGCTGGATGCTTTAGTATAAATTTATACCCTTTCTTCCATAAAATCGCCTTTGCTGTATTGAACTTATATCTGGATAAATGAAGATTTTTTGCCCTTTGTACTCCAGTGGCTTATTGTCCTCTCTTACTTTTTCCATTGTTTTCTCCAGTACCTTTTCTCTTGTAGTATATCTTAGGAATTTTACTAAAAAAGATCTTGGCTTTTGTTGTGATTGTGGTTTAAAGGCCAATGCTCTATGTGCCCTTTCTATTTCCATTTCTTGCTGTAGTTCTGGACATCCTAGGATCCTAGGGATCCAATCTTTTATAAACTCTCTCATATTCTTGCCTTCTTCATCTTCTTTAAGGCCCACTATCTTTATGTTATTTCTTCTGTTATAATTTTTCATTATATCTATTTTCTGAGCTAACAGTTCTTGTGTCTCTTTAACTTTTTTATTAGATTCCTCTAATTTCTTTTTTAAGTCCTCTACCTCCATTTCTATTGCTGCTTCTCGTTCTTGCACCTTGTCCATTCTTTTTCCCATTTCTGATAAGGTCATAACTATTTTATTCATTTTCTCTTCTGTGTTGTTTATTCTTCTTCTTAAATCATTAAATTCTTGCGCTTGCCATTCTTTAAATGACTCCATGTATTCTTTGATAAGAGAAAGTATATCCTTTATCTTGCCTTTCCCTTCTTCTATTTCACTGTACTCTTCCTCTTCTTCTTCCTCTGGGTTGGCCATCTGTTGTTTCTTTGTTGCCCTTTTCTTCTCTTCTTTCTTGTTTTCGTTGTCTTCTATGTTCTCCTCTTGCTGCAGGTGTTCTGCAGCTGTCGTTGCCGGCTGTGGAGATCGACTCCCCAGCTGGTCACCCCTCCCGTCGGTGTGTTTTTTTTCATGCGCATCACGCATGCGCAACTCCTCGTGCATGCGCGGTCGCGCACTTGAACTCGGCTCAGCGAGCCATTTTTGTAGTCCATATTCTACCGACCTGAGGGAGCAGGTTTCTCTCTCCACCGCGGGCCTCTTCGAACAGGTAAGGCCTTTTCCTTCATCTTCCGTTGTCTTCTCTTCCTCTCTTCTTACTGCTGGTTTCGACTTTTCTTTTTTCGTCGCCATCTTCTTTCCACCTTTATATTCACTTTACTTTGATTTTTATTTTCGTGCCTTTGTGTTTTGCTTTGTTTTTTCTAATTTTTCTGGAGAGGGCTGGAGTTCACCGTCCGGCCACTACTCCATCATGTGACTCCTACCGGACTGTGGCATTTATTCAAGATATTTTTAAATGGTTTAACATATTTGTCTTGACCAACTCAAAACAAATGTTTTTATTTCAGTGCACGAAGTGCTGGAGAAATTTCCTTCTCCTGGTCACCTCCATATAACCATATAACCGTTTACAGCACAGAAACAGGCCATGTCGGCCCTTCAAGTCCGTACCGGTTCACTTGAACAACTCCACTAGCTCCTCCGCAAACCCCTGAGGAAATAGAGGCTTTCTTCATGATGCCATTGGTTGTTCCAGACTTTTGCCTGCTCTGCAGGGTTGCAAGGGAAAATTGGTGGGTTGGGGTTGGGTGTTGGGTTTTTCTTCCTTTGTCTTTTGTCAGTGAGGTGGGCTCTGCGGTCTTCTTCAAAGGAGGTTGCTGCCCGCCGAACTGTGAGGCGCCAAGATGCACGGTTGGAGGTGAGATCAGCCCACTGGCGGTGGTCAATGTGGCACGTTGTGTTAAATATCAAGAGTGTGAGGGGAGAGGGAGAGGGACCCTCAATTTGTAGAGAATTGATCATGGTAAACAGTAGTTAATGGTGATTTTGTTAACACTGACACTGAAAATGCTGAAAACTGAGTTCGAGTTTGAAAATCGTAAATAAAATATTCAAAACAAAATTGAAAGGAACCTTGAAGGTGATTCCCCAATACTAATTTTAAAATGTTCACCCAGAAACTATGAAGTATTCCAATTGATTTTTGTCAGGGTATGGTCTTCTTGAAGGTGTGCTCTTTGTACTTTGCACAGGTAAGAAATTAAGTTTGTGGATTTTTCAAGGGATGTTGACAATGGTTTTGCAAATTGATGTCTGGTGGGTCGATCACCTTGGTGTGTTCGAGGGTAATGTGTGTGAATCAAGGCCAATCTCGAATAATGGAGCTGGAGTCCGCGTGGCTCAGCTGATGAGTGCAATTCACTGTGGCAGAGCTGACGACAATGATCTGGCGTCAGCGTGAATGAGAAAGTCGATTTGGAAACCTTTCTGGAGTTGATGCATGTGCTGGGAGGGATTGATCCGGATCCGCAGGCGGGCAGGGGTCGCGCTCTCTCGCTCGCACTTGGAGCACCGCAGCCACCGTACAGACGCCGCTCGGCGCTGCCCAACCCAGGGAGAGCGGCGGACGGGGAGGCGAAAACGGCCGTTGCGGCGCCGGCGGATCCAGCTCCAGAGGAGGCCGACACGGGAGTAAGGCCGAGGCTGTGAGCAGGCTCGGGTTCTTCAGTCGGCCTCTTGGCGTTTTGTCGGCGCCGGCTGTCGGCTAGGAGCAGCGGCCGGGACGACGCGGCCTGCCGGCGCCGCTTGATACGGTGACTCGGGGAGACGGGCGAGAGAGGGAGGTGGGGTGGCACTGTACTGACTCTTGTCGCAGGCTCGGGGCCTGTGTCCTCTGCCGGTGTGGGGATAGTCCAGGGCCCGGGCCGAAGGAATGAAGGGGAGTCTACAGGAAAGTGAAGAGAGGTCAGACCCATTGATGGGGAATACTTCTAATTGTTAAACCCCAGGTCGCACCCTTCAGTTCCACTCTGGAGCACCAACTCACCTCGATACTCCTATTACCCTATTCTCCCCGTAATCCCCTTCATAATTATCAACGTTGCCCTCTTCCCACTGCCCCATTTAGTCGTTGACCAGTTGACCCCTTCAGGCATTTCTAAACACTCTCTTGTCCCCACAGCCCCTTATTTGCATGCGTTTTTAACTCCCCCATACCTGGCTGCCCTCTTTCCTCCCACCCCGTGTCTGGCCACCCCCTCTTGTCCGGCCGCCCTCTCTCCCCCCTCTCGTCCGGCTGCCCTCTCCCCCCCCCACCACCCCTTGTCCAGCCGCCCTCTCCCACCCCCTCTCATCCGGCCACCCTCCCACTCCTCTCGTCCGGCCACCCTCTCTCCCCCCCCCCCCTCATCCAGCCCCCCCTCATCCGGCACCCCCCCTGTCCGGCTCCCCCCCTCGTCCGGCACCCCCTCGTCCGGCCCCCCTCCCCTCGTCCGGCCCCCCTCCCCTCGTCCGGCCCCCTCCCCTCGTCCGGCCCCCTCCCCTCGTCCGGCCCCCCTCCCCTCGTCCGGCCCCCTCCCCTCGTCCGGCCCCCCTCCCCTCGTCCGGCCCCCCTCCCCTCGTCCGGCCCCCCTCCCCTCGTCCGGCCCCCCTCCCCTCGTCCGGCCCCCCTCCCCTCGTCCGGCCCCCCTCCCCTCGTCCGGCCCCCCTCCCCTCGTCCGGCCCCCCTCCCCTCGTCCGGCCCCCCTCCCCTCGTCCGGCCCCCCTCCCCTCGTCCGGCCCCCCTCCCCTCGTCCGGCCCCCCTCCCCTCGTCCGGCCCCCCTCCCCTCGTCCGGCCCCCCTCCCCTCGTCCGGCCCCCCTCCCCTCGTCCGGCCCCCCTCCCCTCGTCCGGCCCCCCTCCCCTCGTCCGGCCCCCCTCCCCTCGTCCGGCCCCCCTCCCCTCGTCCGGCCCCCCTCCCCTCGTCCGGCCCCCCTCCCCTCGTCCGGCCCCCCTCCCCTCGTCCGGCCCCCCTCCCCTCGTCCGGCCCCCCTCCCCTCGTCCGGCCCCCCTCCCCTCGTCCGGCCCCCCTCCCCTCGTCCGGCCCCCCTCCCCTCGTCCGGCCCCCCTCCCCTCGTCCGGCCCCCCTCCCCTCGTCCGGCCCCCCTCCCCTCGTCCGGCCCCCCTCCCCTCGTCCGGCCCCCCTCCCCTCGTCCGGCCCCCCTCCCCTCGTCCGGCCCCCCTCCCCTCGTCCGGCCCCCCTCCCCTCGTCCGGCCCCCCTCCCCTCGTCCGGCCCCCCTCCCCTCGTCCGGCCCCCCTCCCCTCGTCCGGCCCCCCTCCCCTCGTCCGGCCCCCCTCCCCTCGTCCGGCCCCCCTCCCCTCGTCCGGCCCCCCTCCCCTCGTCCGGCCCCCCTCCCCTCGTCCGGCCCCCCTCCCCTCGTCCGGCCCCCCTCCCCTCGTCCGGCCCCCCTCCCCTCGTCCGGCCCCCCTCCCCTCGTCCGGCCCCCCTCCCCTCGTCCGGCCCCCCTCCCCTCGTCCGGCCCCCCTCCCCTCGTCCGGCCCCCCTCCCCTCGTCCGGCCCCCCTCCCCTCGTCCGGCCCCCCTCCCCTCGTCCGGCCCCCCTCCCCTCGTCCGGCCCCCCTCCCCTCGTCCGGCCCCCCTCCCCTCGTCCGGCCCCCCTCCCCTCGTCCGGCCCCCCTCCCCTCGTCCGGCCCCCCTCCCCTCGTCCGGCCCCCCTCCCCTCGTCCGGCCCCCCTCCCCTCGTCCGGCCCCCCTCCCCTCGTCCGGCCCCCCTCCCCTCGTCCGGCCCCCCTCCCCTCGTCCGGCCCCCCTCCCCTCGTCCGGCCCCCCTCCCCTCGTCCGGCCCCCCTCCCCTCGTCCGGCCCCCCTCCCCTCGTCCGGCCCCCCTCCCCTCGTCCGGCCCCCCTCCCCTCGTCCGGCCCCCCTCCCCTCGTCCGGCCCCCCTCCCCTCGTCCGGCCCCCCTCCCCTCGTCCGGCCCCCCTCCCCTCGTCCGGCCCCCCTCCCCTCGTCCGGCCCCCCTCCCCTCGTCCGGCCCCCCTCTCTCCCCCCACCCTGTCCGGCTCCCCCCTCTCTCCCCCCACCCTGTCCGGCTCCCCCCCTCTCTCCCCCCACCCTGTCCGGCTCCCCTCTTCCCACCCCCCCGCCCCATCGTCCGGCCGTTCTCTCAGCCCATCCCCCCCGCCTCGTACGGCCACCCTCTCGGCCCATTCTCCCCCTCCATCCCACCCGGTCTAGCATCAGCAACATGCAAAATGATCATAAAAATAAGATTATAATTACACAAAAATAATTGTAGTTTCGTTTCATCTTTTAAGTGCCATACAATGTCCCTGAAACCACGTGTAGTTGACTTCGATGAAACATGGAACAAGCTTCTGACGACAATCAGAGCCGTTGTCATGCTGGATTATGTTGAGAGAGCAACTTGGAATGACCGCTTTTCGTATCCTTGACATCCAAATTAATTGTGGTTTTAGACTGTTATATTGTTGAAAAATTATGCAAACTCATATGCATTTGGAAACCTAAGAAAGATTATCAAAATTACAATTCCATCAACATGAGGGATTTCCTTGACAAAGATTGATGAAGTATTCAGTTTGGGGAATTTTTGGATTCATTTTACTTCATCGGCAAGGTTTTGAATACATAAGTTACAATATCTCATGTTACAACCCCAGAGGACCCCAAAACCCAGCAGCAATCGATATTCACCAAGACAAATGGTCACTTAAATAAAAATTGCTTTTAATTATCTTTAAACATGAAAACAGGATCAAACATTATCTTATCACTATTAACTTAACTAACCTAACAACTCCCTTCTAATTCTCAGCGCACATGTATGTTATATGTGTGTAAGTTTAGAAAAGTTCTTTGATTCACAGTCCAGTCTCACTTCTCATTCCTCCAAGTTTACTGGTTGCAGGCAATTCTTATACTGTGCCCAGAATTTAACATTTATGAAGTTCACCAGGCTTTGGTGCTTGGAAGGTAAATGGTTACCACTCAGGAAGGTTCTTGTCAGTTTTCAGAGAGAGATTTGTTGTTTGCTGGACACCCACAACTGATTCCTTGCAACCAGCCACTTCAGTGTCTTGCCAAAGCAACTTGCCCCATTAGGGTTTTCCAGATGATAACCTCTTTCTTTCAGGTCATCACAGCATTCCTTCTTGTTTCCCTTATTTCAAGTGAAACATTAGGCAGCCAGTCCTCTTGGATGAACCACAAGGGCTTTATCTATGCTGAACTAAGCTCTCACAACCTGTCTTCCAAATGGGGTTTTTCCACAAGCTTTCCAGCTTGTCCTGTTTTAATCCCAGCTGCTGCTGCTGACTGTAGTCCTGCAGAAATGAATTCTCTCTCTCTCTCTCTCTCTCTCAGAGAAAAAGCCTGTTTTACTCTCTCTGCTTGCAAACCCACATGACCTCCTTAGAACAGCAAGTTTAACTCAAGACAGCCCGTGGCTCCGACAAGTTCTTTCATCTGTTGCCTTTTTGTAAACAACAATCCATTAGTGAAGACTGTTGGGCACTCTCCAAAGCTCTTCCAAAGGCTATTGGCGCCGGCAATAATTCTGCTTTTTCCACAAATTCTGATCTGTTCTCCAGTGTTTCTAAATTATCACAATTGAATTATTATCAATTTTTTTTAAAAGTACCTTAAATCTTTTTTCTTAAGACTGCATTTAAAAGTTATTCACTTAATGATGATCACAACATAATTTGAGACTTTCAAAAGTTATCTTTTCCCTTATTAATTTATTCTCCTCCCCATTATTGATTTAATTAAGGCCCTTAATATTCTACTCAGAGACATTTACGCTTTATGTGTGGCCTACCCAGAGCCTCTGGGAGAGCGACTCTACACAGAAACAAAAATCTTTCTGGAAAATCATGTTCAACTTCTATACAAGGTATATCTTTTATTTCCAATGCAATTGAGTAGACCGTTGGATGTTGTCAGTCCCTGAAGAGTAGAACTAGAAAGGAACAGAATTCTCTTCAAATAATTTAATCTTTTTAGATAATGAATGATCATGAATAATTGTACAAGATAGTGAAAGGAAGCTATCAAGATGGTAAAAATAGCAGCCTGAATATTTCAACCTAGTCATATTTTAAGATTTTAATCAGGGTATTCAATAACGTATCATTGAGTGAAGTAATTCACCCAGATCTGTTCACAAGTGAGCATTCAGGATGTACATCCCCATTAAATTGGGTTTGACATTTGGAATACCCAAATATAATTTTGCCATTTCGCATTCCCTCAATTTATGTTCTTGTTCCCTGCTTCATCCCAAACCGTACAGATCAGCCAGTTTCTATGGCTATTCATATAATAAAATAGCTGATTTCATCAGAATGTGAATCATTTGATATGATTCCCTTGACCTTAGCATCATACAAGTGATGAAATCAGGGAAAATTGATGATCATTGTTGATACTGATTTATGTCAGAAAACATTTCCATGGAAAATGTTAAATGAGGCACTACTTCTTGATCAAATTTCTTCCACTGTTATTTAGTATAATATATTGAACCATTAACATGCTAAGTGCTTTTTTATCATGTTCAACATGGGTCAGATGTTTAAAAAAAAATTTAATTGTTCTTTGTTAATCCACAAGAACTTGTCAGTAGATTTTTTTTGGTTTTGGAATATTAGAAGTTATACTAATTATTTTGTTAAATGCATGTTGAAAATTTGCTATTGTGAAATTGGTCACTTTTGACCTTGCATTTGTGGAAAATGCTTCAAAATGGATAATTATTCAAATATAAAGATAATTTGGAGGAAAAAAATCCCACAAAATTACATTCATGATTAAAAAATATGAGCATTTTTGTTGCTTTAAAATCCTATAGTTAAGAATATTTATATATTTCTGAGCATGGTCTGCTTCATATATGTGGGTAAATTCTTGGTCCATTGAGTAAATTTCCTCATCAAGTCTTAGTTTCTTTATTACATTGTCTTAGATTAGAATATTGATCAGTGCCTTTATGATTATTAAGATTGAAAAAAATTTGCCTTTTAAAATGATATTTCTTTATATACTGTTATTTACAGAAAGTTCTTGATTCTGAAGAAAAGATTTTGACCATGTACCATAAATATTGGGAAGAATACAGTAAAGGTGCAGATTACATGGACTGCTTGTATAGGTAAATGGATCTGTTCTTTAAAACTAAAACATTTTCTTTGAGGCTTGTATTTGTTTTGGATAGAAATATGGATAATTAAATATAATTTTTGATATTATAATTAACAAAATGGAAATTTGTGGACTCATTAGCAGGCATAAGGACTGGTTTATCTTTGAAGTAGTAGCTCCTAAAATACACTTTGTCAATTTATTAAGTTTGTTCATTAAATAAAATAATTCAATTTAGCAACATTGAACTTCCTGACATGTCTGTGATTCTTTGCAACTTAATAAGTATGTGAAAAACTAGTACACTGCCTACTAACACTTGAGGTAGAATGTTGAAATGTTTTGAGTACATCTGGAAAGTTTCAAGTGTTTATTCATTGGCTTGGGTGCTACTGACAAAGTTGCAATTGTCCATTAACTTGAAAGCTGCAAGCTGGTCTTCTTGACTTGCTGAAGCTCTTGGAGTGGACCTGTCTGCAAAATGGTGTTTGATAGAAAACAGGTGTATTTTGATCCAGTGACATGCAGAACAGTTATTTTGAGGTATCTCAATCTGGATGGTGTGTAAGCAATTGTTATTCAATGGGTCTCTGTTGTTATTCTTCTCATTGATAGAGGTAGTGAGGCCTGATGTACGACATATAGATATTACAGGAAAATAGCTGTAATTAATTATTATAGCTGCATTTGGCCAATTGTATGCATTGGATATTGAATTCAATAGCACAGAGATGGCTCAAAAAGTTGTGTTCCATCTTAGATGGTATTGAGCTTTGTGAATGTTACTATTTCTGCAAAAGCTGAGCCATTGTTGAACGTACTTTTCCTAGTTTGAACATGGTAGAGACTTTGAAGGGTCTCAAGGTGAGTCAGTCATTAGAATTTATCAAACTCTACTCTGCTTTTGTGGCCACTTTGATGAAGTTGGTCATGTTAAAATGGCAGATCTACTGTTGCTTAAAAATCACACCAGCTTGCCCATGCCATTCTGTTCCAGAACTCCACTGGGATCTTGGCCTAAAACATTTAATCTTGGCCAAATACAGCACAGGAGCTATCTCACTGCTGATGAGCAGTTGTATTTGTCGAACCTTTTGACAGTTGGTGAAACCCAACTGTCAAACTTAAAAGATGTCGGGGACGTGCCACGTGATGATGTGGGGTTAGACTGATAATCCCTGCTCTCCTTGAAAAAGTGACAAAACAGGTTATAAAAGTTACAGAAAATATATGAAAAAACTGTCTGAAGACACAAAGAAGGATAAAGGACTTACTGTTGTACAAGAAACTGAGCAAGAAAAGGAAGAGAGACCTTATGAAAGGATCCTGGAGCTGTCTATAAGGTAGGATCCAAAGGAGAGAGGCTGGAAGCCGGGGAGACCTTGGACACTGCTGCACAAGGCTGTCGACATCGGGTGAAGAAATGAGTCTGTGCATGCACAGAGCACAAAAAAGGAGATTTTAAAAAGGATGAAGACCTGGAAAAGCAAATAAAAGAACAAAAATGACCTGTAATCAAGAAAAAAGTAGAAAAAGGTGCAGAAGTTTCTTTATCTTCTGGTGAATTAAAGCAAATGTTAGATTTTTTTTCGACAATCCATAAAAGTGTTAACTGATGAAGTGTGAAAGAATGGTGATAAGATGGAAAGATTAATACAACAGGTGGACATTAGATTTGAAATAGTGGATGGAAAAATTAAAGGGAATGAATTTGAGATTCATAATCTTAAAGATCAAATGAAGAAAGCAGAAGCAGCTGCTAAGCATGATCAGTTAATGCAAGAGATAGATGTTTTGGAAAATTTTAGCAAATGGAATAATATCAAGATTGTTAGACTTAAAGAAGGGGACGAAGGTCAAGACTTGAAAAAAAATTCTGTAATGGTGGATACTGGAATCTTTGGGTCAGGCTGCATTTCATGGTAATTTGGAGATAGAACAAGCCCATCGGGCACTGAGACCTAAACCTCAGCCTGACCAAAGGTCCCGTGCAATACTTGTCAGATTCCTTCGATATGAAGTAAGAGTGAAGATATTGGCGCTGGCAGCGAAACAAGCTAAAGGAAGACAATCACCTTTGATTTATAATGGAAATAAGATTTTTTTTTGTCCAGATATAAGTTTTGATTTGTTGAAGAAGAGAAAGGAGTTTATTCTGGTTAAAGATGTATTGTGGAAAAAAGGCTATGCCTTTGGTTTGAGATATCCAGCTGTTTTGAAAGTATTCGTCCCAGGAGGGAGGAATAGATTTTTTACTGAGCCTAATGAAGCAAAGGTATATGCTGATTCATTGCCTGTTAGAGATCAGCAGATGGTTGGAGACACAAATTCATTATATAACTGAAAGGTTTTGCTGTAACTGAAAATACATTGAATTTCGAGAGAGTTTAAAAAGGGAGGAAAGATTAACCTATACTGTGCGTGATCAAATATACTGGATAATATTAATGGATTAAAAGCTTATAGTAAGAGATGGTATGATGTTTTGAGTGAGTTAGTGGGGAATGTGATGCTGACCACTACGATGTCATGGGCACTAATGCAACTAGTTTTGCATCCCATACAGACCAGGGTGATAGAGACGCCTTAACATCAGGAGCCTCTGGGGTTTTTTCTTATCTTTCTTTTTTTCTTCCCTTATCTCTTTTTTTGGTTTTTAGCCTGGACTGTTTATAGATGTAAGATATTTTATGGGGAGGGTTGGGTTGGATTGGAGATGGAGGGGACGCTGGAGGGATATAGGTTTTAATTTTGATGTCTTATGGCAGCGAAATTGTTATTAATGGAATTTACAATCTGATAAAGAGAAAAAGGTTATTGAATTATTTGAAAAAAACTAAGGTATTTTATATAAGAAATTCATTTAACAGAAATAGAACATATGAAACTAAAGCGAGATTGGGTAGGAAGGGTATTCTCTTCCTCATTTAATTCTAAAGCTAGAGGAGTAGCGATATTAATAAATAAAAGTTTGCCAATTGAAATATTGGATGTAATAATTTATAAAGTGGGGAGGTATGTGATGATAAACTGTAAAATATATTCTGAATTTTGGACTTTGAATATATATACACTGAATGTAGATGATGGAAAATTTATGCAAGATGTTTTTATGCAGTCAGTTATGGGAGGAGACTTTAATTTTACCTTTGATTTCAAGTTGGATAGATCAGGAGGAATTATTGTTAACAATAAGGTGTCAAAGGATATTTAAAAATTTTTGAATGAAATGAAACGTTGATAGTTGGAGGAAGATGCATCCTGATATTAGAGATTATTCATTTTAATCTTATAGGCGTAAGACATATTCCCGTATAGATGTTTTTAATTGCCTCTCAACTCCAGATAAGAGTTCATAGTATTGAATATCAAGCGAGAATATTGTCCGACCATTCACCTTTAATTATATCATTTTTATTAGAGGAGGAGCAAAATATAGGTTATAGACAGAGGTTTAATGCAGCATTGCTGAAAAGGAAAGATTTTTGTGACTTTATAAGGCAACAGATAAAACCTTTTATGGACCTGAATGAACATTCTGTAACTAATAAGTATGGGATTCTTTGAAAGCTTATTTAAGAAGACAGATAATGTTATACGGCTAATGTTAAAAAAGAATACATGTCTGAAGTTAATTCTTTGGAAAAGGAAATAATAAAGATGGAAAAAGAATTGCAAAATCGAGGGAATGATGAACAAAGGAAAATATTTGATTTAAAGAAATTGAAGCGTAATACAATACAAACATAGAGAGTAGAGTGGGATACAAGACAAATCCGATTTAAAAATATTACAAATTGGGAGATAGAGCACATAAAGTTTTAGTATGGTGGCAATGGAAGACTGAATAAGTATCGAGACAGTAATAGCTGTAAAAGAAGATTTGTGCCATCTTACTTACAAAACACAAGGTATTAATGATGTGTTTATGAAATTCTATAAGAAATTCTGTAAATCTGAATCTTTGAAGGATGGGGATAAAAAAAATGAATATTTGTCCAAAATTACTTTACCACAGTTAAGTTTAGAAGAGAAGACAGAATAGTTACAGAATTATATGATATATTGATGTCTTTACCGAACAATAAGGCTCCAGGGGAGGATAGTTTCTCTCTGGAGTTTTATAAAGAATTTAAAGAGTTATTCATTCTGATATTTATGGGGTTGTTAGATCAAATGGAAGATCTTTGGGACTTGCCTGAGTCGTTTTAAACTGTGTTAATAACAGTTATTCTGGAAACAGAAGGGAAGAACCCTTTGCTTATAGACCAGTTTCATTATTGAATACTGATTATAAAATTTTGTCCAAACAAATAGCTAATAGATTAGCTAAATGTTTACCTAAATTGGTTAATATGGACCAAATATGCTTTATTAAAAATAGATCAGCTGATAATATTGTTAGATTTTTAAGTTTAATAGATATGGCTCAGAAAATAAAAATACCATCAGTGCCTTTAGCTTTAGATGCAGAAAAGGCATTTGATAGATTAGAATGGGATTATTAAGAAGGTTTTTAGAATTCTGATAAATTTTATAAACTGGATAAGAGCATTATATAATTCTCCAAAAGTTAAGGTGATTACAATAGGCAAATATCAATTTTTTTTTGTTGGAAAGATCATCTGGACAAGGATGTCCATTATCTCCTTTTTTATTTGCAACAGCTATAGAACCTTTAGCTGAGGTGATTAGAAGTGATAATGAGATCGAGGGCTTTAAGATACATGATAAAGAACATAAAATTAGTGTTTTTGCAAATGATGTAATATATCTTACAAACCCTGAAAGCTCATTACAAAAAGTGAATGATCGATTAACCGAGTATGGGTTAGTATCAGGTTACAAAGTAAATATTGATTAAAAGTGATGTGATGCCAATGATCAAGACAGACTATGTTCAAGTTAAGAAAAGGACTAATTTAATTGCCAGATTGGTGCAATTATATATTTAGGAATTAATGTTGATAAGAAC
The DNA here is from genome assembly GCF_036971445.1 of Narcine bancroftii. Taxonomy (NCBI): domain Eukaryota; kingdom Metazoa; phylum Chordata; class Chondrichthyes; order Torpediniformes; family Narcinidae; genus Narcine; species Narcine bancroftii. Next base: position 441,912,356 of record NC_091469.1, read on the forward strand.
TTTTTAAAAATTATTTAAATTAAACTACATACTTTTATTGAGGAAAATTAAAGAAGATTTATTAAGATGGAAAGATTTGCAAATTTCTTTAATAGGAAGGATTAATTGTGTGAAGATGAAATCTTTCCTAGAATACAATACCTTTTTCAATCTTTACCACATTTTGTACCAATAATGTTTTTTCAGGATTTAAATAAAAGTGTTAGAAGATTTATTTGGAGGGATAAAACGCCTCGGATAGTATTGGAAAAATTAACATGGAAATTTGATCAAGGGGGACTTCAATTGCCTAATTTTAAAAATTATTATAAAGTAGCTCAACTTAGTTTTTGCTTTCTTGTTATCAGACCCTTGAAAAGATTGCATGGGTGTAAATTGAAATGAGTAAAATAGGAGAAAGTAATTCTGAACTCATTTTATATAAATGGCATGAGGGATTATTAAAAGGAAAATCAGATCCACCAGTTTTGAAGCATATACTTAAAGTATGGAATGGAGAACATGTAGAAAGGAATGAAGAATTATCAGTTGGCTAAAATGATAGTAAATCAAAATCCTTTCATTTCTTTTACAATTAATAATCGTTAATTTGATGTTTGGTGTAATTGTGGAATTTTTTTAAAAAGGGGATTGTTTTTTGGGATCTTTTTTTTTGATTTTTGATCAATATTTCACATAATTCTATTTTTTCTGTTATCAATTTAAATCATATTTAAAAAGAAAATTTGGGAGGAATTTTAAATTGCCAGAACAGTCTATTTGGATATCTAATAATGGATACATGTATTGAAAGATTTATTACTAATATGTATATCAAATTACAAAAGACTTCATAAAAAGGATTTATTAAAATACAAATCCAGATGGGAAAAATATTTAAATATACAGATTCAAGAAGAACTATGGTCAAAATTATGCTATGAAACTGTTCCCAATACAATTAATGTTAGATATCAAATGGCAAAATTTAATTTTTTACATCAATTAGATATATACTCCATACAAGTTGCATGGACTTAATTTGAATTGTTCTGATTAATGTTTTAGATGTAATAAAGAAATAGGATCTTTCCTGCATGCAGTCTGGAAATGTGAAAAAAGTAGATAAGTTTTGGAAAGATACAAGTATTTTATTGTTTTAAAGACTCAGATTTTGAAGGATCCCAGAGTATTTTTTGGGAGATATTTCCCAATTGAAGTTAGATATTTATCAAAAAAAGTGTTTAAGTGTAGCAATAGCAAAGAAATTTGTAGCTGTAGCATGGAAATCAGGTGATAATGTGGGGTTGAATAGATGGCAAATAGAATTATTAAATTGTATACCATCAGAGAGAATAACGTATAATTTACGAAATCAACCAGAAAAATTTGAAAAGATTTGGAAACCCTACATGGATTTTATTGCTATGACTTTACCCATGGCGTCCACCACGCCCCAATCCAACCCGCCCTAATTAGTTATGGTTTAAGATTTTTATGTAAATGGAAATTAATTAATTAATTAAAAGATATTAATTTATCAGACTGGCTTTTTCTTTTTTTTCCCTAATTTTTTGGGGGTGAATGGGGGGAGAAAATATATAAAAACTGTATTACTTTTGTGTTCAAGTTTTTATTTTTATGTTATGGATTACTGTATATGTTATGACTCAAATGGAAAATAAAATTATGGAAAAAAAAATTAAAATATGTCAAAGGTGTCAGTGTGGTCATAGTAATTGAATGTTTTTGGTCATTTTTGAAAATCACAAACTTCCTGTACTGAGGATGTAAAAAAAATAGAATATGTCAATTTGAATTGTTTTCATAGCCTTCAGTGACCTTGTCTCTCGTGACCCCCTTCAAAACACCAAGATGTCTACATTTCTGGCCACTCGATCATTCACAAATCTTCCATTGCCAGCAAACTTTAATCAATTATGGCACTGCATTTTGGTATTGCCTTGCCAAAATGTGAAGTCTCTTCCTTCAAGAGACTTTTAAACCAATATCTTTGACCATAATTTTAGACATATGTCCTAATAAATCCAAACATGTAACATTTTATTTGATAGTTCTTCTTTGAAGTGTCTTGCAGTGTTTCTCAATGTGAAGCAAAGTATGCATGTGCAAGTAGCATTCTTAATTAAACTATTACCGTCCAGTTTAAAATTTCCACTGATCGTCTTGATGAATGGAACATTTCTACCTGTATTCCTGAGGTATTTATAGACAATAATTGATAGAATTTGTATCCTATAAATCTGGCTCACTGCTTGTTAATGGTCGATCATACAGTGCTGCTATAGAAAAAAAAGAAAAGACCCCCCCCCCCTTCAGCCAACTCTCCAAAGGAGAGCCATAAAAAAGAAAGAATATTTTTTTAAAAGTTAAATATACATATTAAAATCTAATCAATATACATTGAAATGGAAATATTCTGAGTATAACAGCCACTTATTAATAAAAAAAATTATAATTACATACGTAATTTTTTCCATTATTAAACAATATGTCATCTCATTATGCCATCTATTAATATCAATCATATTTCTATCTTTCCACGTACTAGCATGACATTTTTTCGCTACAGATAAAGCTAAATATACAAAAGCAAGCTGAAACTTATCTAATCCCAAGCCTTTCAGAGGTTGCAAACTACCCAATAAAAATACTGTTGGATCTAAAACTATTTTATAAATAAAAAATGTTCATGTTTAATTGCTGTATATGTCATTTTATTTGTTTTTTGAACAAATAAATAAAGTTTAAAAAAATACAGTGCTGCTATACAACATAATTGTATGTTAATTACAAATTAACATAAGAAATAGAAGCAGGAGTAAGCCATCTGGCCTGTCAAACTTGTTCTGGCATTCAGTAAGTTCATGGATGATCTGGTCAGCTCCACTTACCCCCATAACCCTTAATTCTTCTTATCACTGTGGTGAGAATAACTTGAAGGTCACGAGGAAGAGAAAACCACCAAAACATACAAAATCCTGGGTATCACCCTTGATGAAACCAAACAGACTAAATACCTTGGCATCAAAATCCAGAACAACCTGCATTGGAATGATCAGATGTATCATACAGCGATGAAGGCAACAGGAGCCCTAAATTTTCTGAGACTCAAGTTTCAACATTGTTCAACTTCTGTCAAGGAGAAGTTGTATGTCACCCTCTTCAGACCACATTTGGAATAAGCAGTAGCTGCATGGGACTCGTACACAAACAAAAACACTACTACCATTGAATGAGTCCAGAGACAGGTAGCCCGATTTGTCACAAATACATTTGGAAGAGAAGTGAGTGTTACAAAGCTCTTGAATTCGTTGAAGTAGAGTTCTCTCCAAGACAGACGTGAAATACACCACTTGACCTGTTTTTATAAAATGCTAAACTGCCAGCTTCATGTAGACGACCAAATCTACACTGAACCCAAGCCTGTTAGGGAGCAGACGAGGGCACGCAACCCAATTTGTAGTGCCATTTTCCAAGACCGATGTGTGCAGCAATTCATTCTTCCCCCATACAATTAAAGTACGGATAATCTTCAACCTACCATATTCACACAACCAGACCCAATTAAATTTAAGACAGCTCTTCAAAAATCTCCTCCTCAAGCACACCCCTACCTCCAGTTTAAATTCCATACAGAATATTTTGGAGGATCAAGAAACCAAGGTCTTGAACTAAACTCGTACTCAAGGTACACCTCTGCGATCACAACATAATTGTATTTGGAGTAACAATTTACCACACTGACAGTAGTATCTTCACTATTTATACTATTTGTACATTTCACCTTGCACTTTTTAAAATAAAGGATGTGGAAATGCTGTACTTTAAAAGCTCATTAAGTCAAATTTTCAGAGATTTGCAGAATTGGAAGAAGAATGCTATAGGAGTAGTTGGAAGTTTTGTAAATTCTTCCATTGTTACAGATATCTCAACACACAGTTCATCAAGAAGAACAAACTGACAGAAGCTGACCTTCAGTATGGATATGGTGGAGTGGATATCATTGAGCCTTTGATGGAAATAGGCGAGGTAAGGTCTGCCAAAAATAATTTTGGTAAATATTTGTATGAACAACAGGGATGTTATGGGCTGATTTATTTGAGTGGTTTCAGGGCATTGTCATCTGGCACAGATATAGGCTCTATAGGCAATTAATGTCTACACTGACCATTGTGCACCCATCTGTGCAAATCCCACTTACCAGCACTTGGTCCATGGACTTTCATGATTTGGTGATTCAAGTACTGTTGAGATACTTTTGAAAATATAATGGGAGAACCAGTCTTTCTCCCATGCAGGCAGTGCATTTTATTTTCCTCGGATCTCTTCTAAACCTCTTGACCTAAACCTATGTCTTTCAGTTTTAGACACGTTTGCTTATTAAGAAAGCTTTCCTTCTATCTACCCTATCTATGTACCTCAGGCTCATCAGCTCCAAATGAAAGATTCACTTGTCATATCTGTTCTCATGTCTGAAATGCTCCTTTCTTGACAACATCTCCTTTGCACTGTTTCCAGTGCAATCAAATCCTTGTGCAGTGACAGAGCTGCATCTAATATTCATGTTCTATTCAATGTTTTATGAAGTTCTGCCACACCCTAATAAAGACAGGTAAACCCTTTTCATCCAGCTGTGCTGCCACCTTCAGAGTTCTTTAAACTTGCCACATATAACATTACAGCAGCCCATGATGTTGTGGCGACCTATTATTTCCCCATCTCACACCCATAACCCTCTATTTTTCTTTCATCCATATATCTATCTAAGTGCCTTTTGTACCAGCCTCCACCACTACCCTTGGCAATGCATTCTAGGCACCCACCATCTCTGACTAAAAAGCTTACTTCTGATATCTCCCTTAAACTTCACTCCACCACTCACCTTAAACCTATGATCCACAACAACAAATACAAGACGACACTGTCCCTCTGGCTCAACCACTCAATGTGTATCACTGAACCTTGTTAGTTCTTCCAAAGTGCATTATCTTGTGCTTGTCAGCATTGAATGCCATCTGTTATTTCTCCACCATACCCTTGTATCACTATAATTCTATAGTTAATGACCATCCTCGCTTTCACACCAGCATTAATTTTAATGTCATCTGCAAACTTATGAATTTTACCCAAATCATGAAACGTGCACCGCTAATGATATGTTGAAATTATGATTAAAGAAGAAAGATGGTTTCTGCTCATTAAGAAGCATGGCCTTAACAATTTCTGCTGGGAAATTAAGCAATAAAATCAGAAAGCATGTAGAAATTTTGGAAGAAAACTTCAGTTCCTTGTTCATGACAACTCATGCTGGATAATTTTTCACTTTTAAATCTGACATCAGATTTTTCCAAACCAAGGACTTGGGAGTTAACGGTAAAATGTAGGCACATTGGATAATTACATATTCAGTCAGAGTTGACTGAATGCTGGAGCAGGCTTGAGGAATCAAGTAGCCTACTTGTGATTTTTTTTTAAAAGAATTTAATTTCATGGTGCTTCTTTGCCCTTCTAATTACACAGACCACATTTCCCTGCTTTTATCATGATTACATGTTTCTACCCATATTACATTGCTCTATTTTATAAACTTTTCTATTTAATTCCATATGCTGTCAAGGAGAACATTTGTTGTCCATCCTATTGTTTCTCCTTGAGAAGGAGATGGTGAGCTAGCTTTGAACTATGGTAGTATTTCTGGCAAAGGTACTCCACTGCACCTTGTCATCCCAATCCAACATTACACGGTGGTTGATGTTTTAGACCAGTTTTAGACCAGGGATGGGTAACCTACAGCCTGTAGGTGAGATGATCTAAATTTATCCAGCCCACAGGCCTCAGGATCCGGCCCGCAATCTAAATTTATCCATCCAGCACCACCGAAAAATCAGCGCAGGCTGCCATTCAACCACTGACTCACTATCTGGCCCACGCATGGTAAAATGTTGCCTCTACCCCACCGTTTTAGACCTTGCAAAAACAGAATTGGTGTATTTCAAGATTCCTTTATTGTCATGTAATAAAACAGGTGTAATATTACACTAAATTGGCTTTAGTCTGCCATAAGGCAGGTAGATTTGCCATCAGCAGAAATTGCCCGGCACTCCTTACAGACAGAGAAAGAGAAACTCCCTCCAGAGTCACTGTGTGTCTGTGGATTTGCATCCAGTGCTCCCACAGCCTCTGCAGCTTTAGAGACTAAAGTCAAAACTATCAGCACTAGATGCAAACCTCTGACGTGATCAGGAAGCCTTCAGCGCTCTTGGCACCCTATCACATGCTGGTTCAGCTTGTCTCAAGCCGGTATTCAGCAGTCTGCAGACTGGTGTGAGTCCTTTGACTGCAGTTACCAGCAGCCTGCATGGGTTCCTAGCCTTGAACCACAAACAGCCCACCATCTGTGTGCTCTTCAGCCGCAGAGCTCCTCACTGGTCTGCCACTGTGGTCACCACCCCCCCCCCCCCCCCCCACTCCCTGCTTCTTCTCAAATAGGGATGGTCTCCCCATTTGTTTTTATGCACTGTGCCAGTCCTCTGCTTCCCTGGAGTCTGCAACCACTTGAGGTTGCTGCCGGACACAGACACTGCCATCCTGGACCCAGGCCCTGTGGTCACAGGATTTTAAAATAACCCCTTTTGACTCCTTTAACAGAAAGTTTCAAGCCTGTACAGAGCTGTCGGTAGTTGGATTGGGTGGTAGAACCTTGCAAAAGAGCGCTTTGTCTCTGCTTGCGGCTCTTTCTAGGTCCGTGTCAGAGTCACCATTTTGTTTCCAAGTAAGGATCAAGTGCACCTTGGAGGGCTGAAACATATGTTTACTTCCCTTATCCTTTGACTGTGCTTTTTTGAAGCCCCTGTGGTATCTGCAGTACATTTTGTAATTGGGGCACATTGGAGTCAAAGTGTGTTGATGATGAAGTGAAAAAATGTTCAGAATAGTGGATGGGCAGCTTTATCCTGGATGGTTAGGTTTTTGGTGTTGTTGGAACCGCACTCATTTGGGAAAGTGCAGTGAATTCCATGATGGTTCCATGTTGTTCCTTTAAGTCTATAGAAAGAATTTGGGCTGTCATGAACTGAGTTATTGTCACAGTATATCCAGCCTCTGACCTGCTTTTGATGCCATGTTATTTATGTGGGTGGTCAATGTTATATAGAGAATTTAGGTTAAAATGACTTAAGTTAAAATGTGATGATTAATCATAAAAAGGGAAGCCAGAACGGACAGGGAGCTTACTAGCAGCCAAGGACAAAAGGTTCAGCTGGATATGTTTTTTTAAAGACATATCTTTTCATGGTCATAGTGAGAGACATGCAGGAGACAAAAGATTGATAAGAAGGGTGAGAAACAGAATTTAGTGTATGTAGAGTTCACAGCGTACGTAACGAACATGATAATTAAAAATGCAGTTATACTTAGAATGCTTTTGCAATACTAACCAATTAAAACAGTATTAATAAGAAGGGGAAGGGCAAACAATAAGGGTATAAAAATCAATGCACTGTATGTATCGGGGCTTAACTGGTGAGAAGCCAGTTGAGTCCAACTCTGCAGACTTGTAAATAAAGCTTGTCGTGTCATCAGTTTTAAAGAGACTCATGTGTGAGAAGTTTTATTTCTGACAGTGAAGTTGAGATTTTATTGCGTTCATGAGTTGTGAAGACATGTTACAGTTATATAAGATGTTGGTGAGACTTCACTTCAGAGTTCAGATTTATACGAGACATCACATGCAATCCTGAGATTCTTATTCGTGCAAGCCAGGTAGATTTTCTACTTATCGGTCATTGTAAATACAACAAATAAAAGGATACTTATACTAAAGAAAGAAATGTAAACAAACTGCAAAGCAGAAATAATAAATATTCAGTAATAAATAAAGTGCAAAGAAAGAATCCTTAATCGAGTCTCTGTTGGAGTTTATTGTTTCGGAGTCTGACAGAAGAAGGGTAGTAACTACCTGAATCTAGTGGTAAGAGTCGTGTGGCACCTCTACCTCTTTCCTGATGGCAACAGCAAGAACAGAACATGTCCTGGGAGCCATGGATTATTGGTGATGCTGCTGCTCTCCAACAGCAGCATTCCATTTAAATTTTCTCAATGGTGGGGAGAGTTTTTGCCTGTGATGTACTGGTCTTTGTCCACTATCTTTTGCAGGGCATTCTGCTCAGAGGTAGTGGTGTTTCCATACCAGTCTTTGATGCAGCTGGTCAGCACACTTTTTACTCCGTCTCTGTCAAAGTTTGCCACGGCTTCCAGTGTCATATAGAACCTTTGCAAATTCCTGAGGAAGTAGAGGCATGGACCTGCTTTCTTCATGATGACATTAATAAGTTAGGTCCAGGAAAGGACTTGTGAGATATTGAATCGCGGGAATTTAAATTTGCTCACCCTCTCCACCTCTGTAGGACTTGCATCTACTGCGATGAAATACTTTGAGTGGTTGGTCATGGCCAGGATTAACTCATTCCTGAATAAAAATCTGGACCCACAATTTACCAACTCACAATTGCTCCACAGCAAATGCAATATCTCTGGCCCTGGATCACCGAGACAACAGCAACACGTACATCAGGCTACTCTTCATCAACTGCAGCTCAGCTTTCAAAATCATCATATCATTAGAACCTTTGCAAATCATCAGGACCTTGGCAACTGGATTCTTGAATAACTCATCAGAAGACCACAGTCAGTACAAATTGGAAACCATGTGTCCTCCTCAGACAATCAACACAAGGCACACCTCAAGGATGCATGTATAGCCTACTGCTCTACTTGTTCTACACTCACGACTGTGTGGCTAGGCACAATTCAAATGCTGTCTCAAAATTTGTCGATAACATGGTCATCAGTAGAATCAAAGATGGTTTTGAGGAAGTGTACAAAAGGGAGGTAGATCAGCTAGTTGAGTGGTGTTACAACAAACTTGCACTCAACTTGGCAAAACCAAGGTACTGATTGTGAACATCAGGAGTGGGAAATCAGGAAAACAAAAAAGCCAGGTCAGTAGGGGAAAGGGTTAAGAACTTCAAATTCCTGGGTGTCAACATCTCCCAAGATCTCTCCTGGGGCCTCCATGACAGTACAGTCAAGAAGAAGGCTCACCAGCTGCTGTACTTTGTGAGGAGTTGGAGGAGATTTGCTATGTCTTCAAAGACTCTTAACAGTTTCTACAGGAGAGCATTCTGACTGGTTGCATGACTGTCTGGTATGGAGGTGCCAATGAACAAAGCAGGAGAAATACTATAGACAGTTGTGAACTCATGCAGTACCAACATACACATCAATCTTCACTCCATCGAGGATTTCTACAAGAGGTGGTGTCCAAAGAAAGCACCCACTATCAAGGACCCGCACCACAAGGGGAGTCACGTGATGGTGTAGTGGCTGGTTGGGTGGAAACTGCCCTCTCCAGAGAAAAGAAAAAAAAAGTGTGAAAAAACAGAGCTCAATAAACATAAAATACATGAAGAGAAAGATAAAGTTACAGAGAAGAGACAGAAGATGGCACCCAAAAGAGAAAAAGTAAGAATAACAGAGAAAAGGGAAGAAGGAAAATCACTGAAGAAGAAAGAAGAAGGCCTTACCTGCACGTCGGAGCAGAGAGCCGCCGTGGAGAGAAGCGGCCAATCTCCGGAGTTGGTGAGTCCCCAGAGGAGCGGTATCCTCCCAACCGGAGGACTTCAAAAATGGCTCTCAGAGCCAAGAAGAGGTGCGCAGTGCGCAAGTAAAAGAAAAGGTCATCGCCGACGGGAGGGAAACTCAGCTGAGGAGCGGCCAGCTGAGAGACGCCCAGTATCGGGGCGTTCAGCTGGGAGAAGTAAAGAAGAAAGAAGAAAAGAAGAATGGTGGGAAAGAGAACGAAGGGTGGGAAGTGGATGAATGGCAATGGGGCGACCGGCAGGGGGATGACCTACGGCAGGAGACCCAGCAGTGGGTCAGCCTGCAGCAGGTGGCCCAGCAGCAGATCGACCTGCAGTGGGAGGCCCAACAGCGGGTTGACCCAACAGCGGGTTGACCTGCAGTGGGAGGCCCAACAACAGGAGACACACCAGCTGGAGGCCAAGCAAGGTTACAGAAGCAGCTCACCAGAGAAGGATGAAGATACAAAAATACAGAGAAGAGAAGATGACACAGACACAAGAAGAGGAGGAGGAAGAAGACCAAGAATTTCAAAGGAAAGAAGGTAAAATAGAAGGGCAACATTTAGATAAAGCCTTTTTCGAAGAACAAATGAAGTCATTAAAAGAATGGCTATCATTAGAATTTAGTTCAATCAAAAGAAAAATGAAAAGAGCTGAAGACAGAATGCAAAGCTTAGAGTTGGTCATGACTGAAATAGGGAAAAGAGTAGAAAATGTGGAGGAACGAGAAGTTGCTGTAGAAATGGAGATAAATGATTTAAGAGGGAAGTTGGAAGAGAGCGGAAAAAATATTAAAGAGACATGATTTATTGTCACAAAAAATTGACGTATTGGAAAACTACAATAGGCGAAACAACATAAAAATAGTGGGCCTGAAAGAAGGTAAAGAAGGGTCAGATATGAAGGAATTTATAAAAGGATGGATCCCGAAGGTGCTGGGAATAACAGACTCACATGAAGAAATAGAATTCGAAAGGGCACATAGAGCGCTGGAACCGAAACCACCACCACATCAAAAACCGAGATCCATAATGGTAAAATTTCTAGGATATACAACAAGAGAAAACATACTGGAGCAGGCAAGAAAGAAGGTTAGAGAAGACAATAAGCCATTGGGACAAAAAGGGACAAAAAATATTTTTTTACCTGGACATAAGCTTCGAACTTTTAAAGAAGAGGTAGGAATTCAACACAGTGAAAACAATCTTACAGAAGAAAGGGTATAACTTTATATTAAGACATCCAGCGGTACTCAAAGTATTTATTCCTGGGGAACGAAATAGACTGTTTTCGGACCCAAAGAAAGCCTAATAATTTGTTGAACATTTGCAGGACAAGAAAAGAGAGGAGGAGGAGGAGGAGGAGGAGGAGTGACAAGAAGAATGACCGGCAAGAGAATATACAAAAATGTAATAAATATAAAGTGAAGATAATGTATATATAAAGATTTAAAGATGGATAAGAGAAGGGGAAGAAGGAAAAAAAAGAGAGAGAGCTTTGGTATAAGTATAGGAAAATAGTGTTCTCTGGGGGGGGGGCTGGAGGTGGGAGAATAAGGGTCACTGCAAAATCAGTTGACGCTTGTGAGTAAGTTCGCAAACCAAATGGAAAGGGCAGTTGTGGTTGGCGTCAAGGGACAGGAGGCAATCCAAAGAGGGGAGGTTTATTTGGGGTTATTGTTTGTGGGGATTGTTGGGGTATTTCATGTCTTAAATGCATTATCATATATTGAGATTAAAAAGGAAAACTTAAAAAACAGTAATGGAAAAAAGGGATGGAGGTGGTGAAGAGGCGAAAAAGAAGTGAAAATAAAGATATAAGATGACCACGTTGGACTAAATGACTATAAACATTAATGGAATATATAACCAAATTTTAGTGTATCCCATTGAGAAAAAAAATCACATATAATTTAAAAGACAAAGTTATAATAATTGGGGAAACCTGGGAACCATATATGGAACATGGCAGAAAGAGCAGGCCTCGGATCACCACCACCTAAAATGATAAGAAGATAAACACAATCAGATTTAATGTGAATAAGTAGATGATGCGCCTTTTTTGTTTGTATTCCTTTTTATAAAGATATTGTTTTATTGTATTTTACATGTCCAATATTTACTGTTTTTGGAGGGGGGCGGGAAGGGAGAAGGGAGGGATGGTGGGGGGAAAAAAGAAAATGTCACTGAATATTTAAAGAAATGCATCTGTAAATATATTTTGTGATATGGTTCATAGTGCGATAAATAAAGAATTACAAAAAAAAAGGACCTGGACCACCCAGGTCATTATATTTCTGAATAGACAGGCACCTCTGTGAAAGAATAAGTTTAACGAATATACTTAACGAGGTTAATGAACTAGGTGAGAAAATACATTGTGGGAAAATAATTACCTTCCAACACGACCTTCTCTGTACTACAGTGAGATAGTAACTAACACCACAAGAATGTAAATACATCTTGAGTTAGGACACCCTGATATTTCCCAGCCATCCAGAGATACCATAAGGGGACATATTATTGCAAATACAAGAAACATCAGCTGTGTGAAACTTGTGTGAAATTTGCAGGGTCCCACGCAGACCTCTGCCCAAAGGTGTGTAAAAATGGGATGGATGCTCTGTATACTTTGAATTGGGGCTCAGTGTAGAGAATGAGTTACTGATCTTCTTTGTACCCCTCACTTCTGCTGGTGTTATCAGGGCTGAAAAAATGAAACTATTGTAACCTTGATTGGTTTGCTGTTTTCTGCTGTTTGTTGTATTAAAGCACATGTTGACTTTAACAGCACGTAACTTTAATTTTTCCACTAATTTATTTTTAAGTGTAATTATAGCAATATTTTCACCTGCGATGCTGCTGCAAAACAATGAATTTCATGACATGTTCATGACAACAAATTGTGATTCTGATACCGATTCCCCATAGGGTCATTGAATCGTACACCTCTAGTTTTTCTTTTCAAAGTCTACAATCAGCTCCTTGGTTTTGATGATATTGAGTGAGAAGTTGTTATCAGGACACCATTCAGCCAAGTTTTCAATCTCCCTCCTGCATGCTGACTTGTCTCCACTTTTTATACAACCCACTACCGTTATATTGTCAGTGAATTTGTAAATGGTGTTATCACACTGAGTCACATAGTCATAAGTGTGGTGAGTAGAGCAAGGGGCTAGGATCACAGCCCTGTGGTGCTGTGGTGTTGATGAAGATGTGGAGAAGTTCTTGCCAATCTGCACTGATTATGGTTTGAAGGTGCTGAAATCCAGGATCCAAATACATAGTGGGGTATTGAGGCTCAGGTCTTGGAGTTTGCTGATCAGTTTTGAGGGAATGATGGTGCTGAATGCCGAATTGTGGTTGATAAAGAGCACCCTGATGTTTGCTACTTTGCTGTTGAGGTTGTTACGGATTATTTTATATTGTATATAGATATGTTTTAAAGGAGATAAATTGTGGGTTTTTTTTTTAAAGTGTAGGTCACAAACAAACAACTACTTCACAACACGGATCTCATATAAAATGCCAGAACTCTGATTAAGCCAGACAGTCCAGGCTCCCAGTGACTTTGTAAAGACAATGGAAATTTCTTTGCTGAAGGACTGCTGAGGAGCAATAGATTATTGTTTTGGAAAGCAACAGATGAACGGATTCAGAAGGTTGGGTCCAGTGCCGCAGTCTGTCTGAAGGTCATGTGGTTTTGCAAGCAGAGAGAGTCAAATGGGTTGTTTCTTTCTCAAAGTGTGACAGAGAGAGAGGGAGACTGCTGGTTTTCTATAGTGGCTTCTGGAAGCTTGTTTGAAACCCCATTTTGAAGACTGATTGTGATTTCTTAGTTCAGCCGGTTCAGAGCTCTTGTGGTCCATACAAGAGGAGATGGCTGTTTCGTCTGAGATGAGAGAAATAGAAAAGGAACTCTGTGGTGACCTGAAAGAGAGCTTATCAACTGGAAAACCCTGATGGGCAAGTTTCTTTGGCAAGACACTGAAGTGGCAGATTGGAAGGAATCAGTTTGTGTCCAACGAGCAACAAATCTGTCTCTGAAAACCAACAAGAACCTTCCTGAGCGGTAACCATTTACCTTACAAGCACCAGAGCCTGGTGAAAATTCATAAATGTTAAATTCTGTGCACAGTATAAGAATTGCCTGATACCAGTGAACTTGGAGGAGTGAGAAGTGAGATCGATCAGACTGTGAATCAAAGAACTTTTCTGAACTTACACACACATACATAGATATGTGCTTAGAATTAGAAGGGGGTTAAGTTAATAGTAATAAGTTAGAATTTGATCCTGTTTTTATGTTTAAAGAAAATTAAAAATAACTTTTGTTTAAGTAACCATTTGTCTTGGTGAATTTCTATTGCTGCTGGATTTTGGGGTCCTCTGGGCCCATAACAAGGTGGTCCAGGGTTTTGTGGAGAACCAGTAAAATGGCATCTGCTGTAGACCTGTTGCTGCAGTTGGCACATTGGAATGGATCCATGTCGCCGCTTCGACAGGAACTGATGTGCTTCAACACCAGCCTGTTAAAACATTTTATTACTGTGGATGTGAGTGCTACTGGTCAGTCATTGTTTAGGCAGGTTTCCATACTGATTGAGGCCTGTTTGAAACAGATGGGTACCACATCCTGTTGGAGTGAGATGTTGAAGATATCCATAAATACATTGGCCAGTTAATTGGCATAGGTTTTCAGTACTCAGCAGGGTACTCTGCCAAACCAGATATTTTCCTTGGATTCGCTCTCCTGAAGGCATCCTGCACATCATTTTTGGATATTGACAGTAGAGGATCATCTGGGGTTGTGGGGGTATGGAGTATTCTTGTTCAGGTGGTCAAACTGGGCTTAGATGGCATTTAGCTCATCTGGGAGAGAAGCTTTGTTGACTCTGATAGCATTGATTTTGTTTTGTAGCATGATCACCATAATACAGGAAGGAAGTGATATACAGGAAGGAAGTGATTAATCTAGAGAGGGTGTCAAAGATTCACAAGAGTATTACTGGGACTGAGGAACTTGAGTGTAAGGAGAGGTATAGAGACTGGATCAAATTTCTCTGGAATGAAGGAGACTTAGAGATAACCTTGTTGAGATGCATGAATTCATGAGTATCACCATTTTTTTTCTAGGATTGGAGAGTCTAAAACTACATGGCATGGGTTTAAGATGTAAATTGTAAAAATAATCTGAGGAGTACCTTTTTCACACAGTGTGTACTTGATTTTTTTTGGTACAAGTTGGGATACCATTGCACATGAATAAAGGTTTGGAGGGAAATGGACGAAATGGAGACAAGTGAGACCAGTTCAGATCAGATTTCCACAACTGAGGTACCACAAATAAGTCACCTCAATGTCTTGCTTTTTTTAAATATTTTTTAAATTTTTCATGCTGTGAACCATATCAACCAAAATATGTACAAACATTTCTCATTAAATTTACACAGTGGCATTTTCTCCCTTTTTTTCCCCCTTTCCCACCCTCCCCTCTTTCCACCCCCCCCAAAAACCCATAAATATTCAACATATACAATACAGTAAAACCATAAAACAATATCTTCACACAAAGGAAAATAAACAAGAAAAATGCGTCATCTATTTGTTACACACTGAATCTAGTTTTTAGGTGATGGAGGTCCAACCTCAATGTCTTGCTGATGAAACTTGTCCCATCAGAGTTCTCCAGATGATAACCTCTTTCTTTCAGGCTTCAACAGAGTTCCTTTCTGTTCCACTTATTCCAAGAGAAACATCAGACAGATAGCACTTCCAGCCATCTGCCACTCTGGAGCTTCTGTTTCAGTTCCAACAAGCTTCTCCTGGCTGACACTGTTCAGTCTCTCTCTCCAACTCATATTCTAACTTCCAGCCACATGTCCTCTCTCTCACTTGCAAAGCCCCCTCCTTCTCCAGCAAATAATAGGAGTCAGTCTTCTTGGTCAATCTGTTGTTTTTAGGTAAACAAGAACCCAGGCACTTCCAGCCATCATAAAATTAGAGTAGGTTACAAACATACCCACATTTTAAAACAGATCTTATTTGAAATCCTGAAGAATTCATATTCAGTGACTTAATAGAAACTATGGAGAATGCTATGCACATCCCACAAGTAGGTGGTAATTGAAATAACGTCATGAATGAATGATGTGTTGTCTTTAAAGCAACAAGCAAGAGACACTCTGGCTGTTGATAGCTCTTTACAAGGGTTTTGACAGAGTGCACAGAAAGGTCACTCCTGGGTTCTCGTTTGAATCTGAGTTGGGGAGAGAGACTGAACAGTGTCAGCTTGTTGGAACTGAAGCAGAAGCTCCAGAGTGGCGGATGGCTGGATTATGGTGATGATGGAGTGAGGCATATGCAGACAATGAGCATACAGTTCTGCTGCTGCTTATGATCCGCTGCTCTTCATGGATGCCCTGTTTTGAGCTGCCATATCTGTTCCAGGTCTATCTGCTGCTGAAACCCTCCCTCTCATCTTGAATCTTGTGTAATTTTGGCTTGCATTCTTATGTAAATTTGAAGCATTGTGTGCCAGATTCGCTACTTCGGACAAAATCATGTTCATTTCTAGATACCTTTATTTTGTGACATTCCTTAGTTTAGAACTAAAAAATAATTTTTTTTAAAATTCTCAACTTTGTTTCCCAAGCCCTCTATGACTTGTGTCCACTCAAACTGTACAACCCACTAAAGAAAGTTGCACAGTGTACCAATTCTGGCAACTTCATTCATCTTGAATTGAATAACTTCACTCTTCATTGGCCAAATGTTAATGTGAGGAATTCCCACTCTGAATCAGTCTCTCTTTCTTCCCTTTTTCATCAATTTGATGCTAACATTTTTTTTGTATGGAGTTCCTCAGAATGTGTTGTGTTTAAGAGCCTCTGTATATAAAAGTTGTTGTTTTGCTTATCGTGGTTTCCCTGCTCTCTGTACTCTACACTTACAGTTGCTCGGTTCAACTCGACAGAGCGCTGATTTGTTTTTACCCTCTTAATCCTGGATTAATGCTCGAGTTGTATACTATTGAATCTGGAGCTTGGTATGAGCATGTACAGTGCTGCACTGAGAAACTGATGCAAAACCCTGCTTTACTGCTGACATTTTTCCATGAATACACACCTATTGGCTTGCCCTGGCCAGAAAACTGAGTATGGGCCATGGTTATTGATAGAAAGCACTGGCTGTATGCTGTTGACAGATACAATAGCCTCCCACATAGTAACCTGTTGGATATGATGGATTCTGCTGTCTTCTGAGCTCTTCCCATCCTGATATTTTCAGTAGAGTAAAATGCTTAATGGTTCTCACTTGGTATTAAGTGTGTGGCCACACACTTAATCTGTCTGTGACAGGTGCAATGTCTTGAACTTTGATAGATTAAACCAGGGCAAAACTTGCACAGAAATATAGGGGCTTAGAATGTTGTGGAACAAGAGACAAAGGGGTACAGGTCCATAATTCCATTAAAATGGCATCACGGGTAGAAAGAATGGCAAAGACGGTATTTGGCTTGCTTGCCTTCATTGAGTTCAGGATGTTATTGTACAAGACAATGCTGAGCTCACACTTGGGAGTATTGAGTGCTGGTCATCCAACTTTCGGAGAGACATCAATAAGCTAAAAAGGGTGCAGGTAAAATTTATGAGAATGTTGCTAAGATTTCATAGGCTTGAATTAAAAAAGGCTGGATGGGGATTTTCTTACTGAGCAAGGGATGCGGAGGAGGGATCTCATAGAGATTTTTAAAAATCATAAGGGGCATAGATAAGGTAAATTGTCAGTTTTTTACTCAGGGTAGGGAAATCCAAAACCAGAGGGCAAAGATTCTAAGAGTGGAAAGATTTAAATGGGATTTAAGAAAGATGGAGTGGCGGGTGTATAGAACGAACTGCCAAAATAAGTGGTTGATGAGGGGACAATTGTAACATTCAAAAGACACTTAGACAGATACATGGAGGGATGTTGGCTGAACGCTGGCAAATGGGACCAGCTTGGTCAGGATGGAGATTTGGTTGAAGGATCTAGGTCTCTGACTTTTCTTTTTTCTTTTTCAATCTTTTTATTATTATTATAATTTATAAACACATACAGTTCAAAGAGATATAAAAAATACATAGTAAGTAATGAATTAATACAGAGATATTAAACAATAATATTACAGAATAAAAATATATCATAAAAAAATTTTTTAGATCAGTTTAGGGTGTGAACTATCGCTAAAAAAAAGATATAATTAATAACAATATATGAAAAAAGAGAAAAAAAAACCCAAAAAAGAAGAAAAAACAAATTTGAAAGGTCTCTGACTTAATAGTGCAACCAAAGAAAAACACAGCAGTGTGTGCTAATGGGGATTGGCAGAAATTCACACTGGGATCCAAGTTCTTGCCATACCAACAGGAAGGACAGGAGTTCTCAGTGGAGCAGAGAGTTGTGTCAAGTATCTGTGCAGCAGTGGAGAGGATATGAGGTTATGCCAGGTTATTGCACAGTGGAGCAGCGGGGAGAGGTGTTGGTTGTGTCAGGAACTGTATCACCATTGGGGAGAGCAGGGGGTTGTGTCAATATACCAACCAGCACAGTGAGCAGTGCAGTTCTTGATAAGTAATGCTGCCATGACCTCTTTTATCACTGGTTCCATTGGTATTCTGGTTTTTGGGAATGCATTCTGAGCATTAATGTATTTTCTTGCCTTTGTTTTTTCTGTTGTTTTTTCCACAATTGGTCAAGGTGTTGGCCTTGTTACTGCAGTGTGTCCTGACTGGAAT
This sequence comes from Narcine bancroftii, assembly GCF_036971445.1. Classification (NCBI taxonomy): domain Eukaryota; kingdom Metazoa; phylum Chordata; class Chondrichthyes; order Torpediniformes; family Narcinidae; genus Narcine; species Narcine bancroftii. The sequence goes on from NC_091469.1 coordinate 441,930,776, forward strand.
AAAGACTAAAAATGCTGGATAGTCATGCACCATTGAGGAGAGAGAAACAGTTCAGATTGATGATGTTTCAGCATAATGGCCGTTGACCCATTGCATTAAAGCTGCCTGACTTCTTAAGTACAGAATATCACTTTTTGTTTATATTTCATCAGCAGTTTTTTCTTCATTTTTCAATTACAGTATTTTTTCTGAGGCTTGTCAGTGTATTTATTTTAATATTTCTCATTAGACTCTTAAGAATTAGAAAGCATAGAAATAGGCCCTTAGGCTTAATTCATTCATACTGAAAGGGATCAGGGAAAACAAAGGTGGGGGGGGAAAATAAAGAAAACAAGGGGGAAGGTTACTGTAAATTGGAGAGGTCAATGTTGATCCTGTTTGGTTGAATACAAGGTGTTATTCTTCTAATTTGCTTGTGGCCTCAATTTGACAGTACAATAGTCCATGGACAGACATATCAGTATGAATATTGGAAGTGGAAGTAAAGTTGCTAGCCCCGGAGAGATCTTGGCTGTTGCGGCGGACCTTCGTTCTGTCCCTCCCTACCTTGTTTTCCCTGATCCCTCCGGCCCCATTCCTCTTTCTCTTTCTTTCCACACATCATCTATCTACCCTTCACCTTCCTTCCTTAACCTCCCCATCCTCTTCCCTTCATTCCATTATCTGTTGTCCTTCTATCAGAGTGCATCTTCCTTTGCTCTGTCACCTCAAAGCTTTTTTTCCCCCATTTCTTCTCCCCCACACCTCTATTCACTTCACCTTCCAACTCTTGTTCCTCCCTCTCCACAACCTCTCTGACAGGTGCGCTCATCATGAATCTGTGCTTTCCTCTGATATCTATTAAAGGTCTGAATAAAACTATTATGAAATGTCTCCTCTCCTTCAATAGTTGCACGACAATCCATTAATTCTACGTCAGAATGATTTAAGATAAGGTGCAAAAAAAGGACAGAATTGCAGTCCATAAGGTCCCATGTGTTGCGGTACAAGCATGTTATTAATTCTACCATGTAACATTTTAAATTTATGTGTCTGTTGTGATTGTGAGTTGTTTATAAATAGCCTTTGAGCAGCTCCTTACTGCAAGAAGGATAGATGGGGCAGAATTTGTCACATGTATCCAAGAAGGATTCTTGACATTATGTGGACAAGCCAACCAAAGGGGAGGCCATTCTAGGTCTTGTTAGGTCTGCTTTGTTCATGAATGAGTGAGTCAAACACCAGACTGAGTCGAAATCAAGGTTCTTTGTTCTTTATTGCCGGATTGTAACACTTGCAACTAACAGTGTTAGTTGGAGAAGGCACATTCTGCTGTTATCAGCAAGTGGTGTTTTTTATATATCTTAGGAATCGTACTTAGTAAATTATCATACCATGACATTGTCCAATGAATAAACTGTTGCTATCCTTCTCTGCTAGTTTCCTGCACATCAATTTGTCATCCCCACTCTTATCTTGAGAGTACAAGGTCACAACTGCATCTTGTTACGGCCCAGCACTGGGTGACTCCTACATTCCCAGCTCATGATGTTTTTACCTAACAGTCTAATAGTGGGTAATTAACCTGGACAGGTGACAGACCTCTCACTAGATGAGCATTTTTTATGTACAAGGGGTAGATCTTGGAGAAAAGCATAGAAGTAATGTGGACAATGTTTAGGGGCCTCTTACGCAGGTTTCTGGATAGATGGCAGAATAAGGGAACCATGGTTGACAAAAGATTTGAGACAGCACGTTGAGAGGAAGAAGGAAACATGCAGAAGGTATGCAAGCAAAAGACAGGAAAGGGCTCATGAATATTATAGCCAGGAAGGAACTTGCGAAAGGACTTGGGGGAGCTAAAAGTGGGCACAAGAAGACCAAAGATAGGATTAATGAAAACCTGAAGGCAGAAAGGAAATAATAGACTGGTTCATCTCGCATTACTGGTTGGGAAGATGTTGGAGCCAATTATCAAGGATGAGGCCCAAAGTACTTGGAGGCGCATGACAAGATAGACCAAAGCAAATATAGTTTCCCAAAGGGAAAATCTATTGACAGAACTATTGGAATTCTTTGAAGAAGTGATAAGCAGGCGAGATAAAGGAGATGCAGTGAATGTTGTGAATTTTGATTTTCAGAGGCCTTTGAAAAAGTATTGCATTTGAGGCTATTAAACAAGTTAAGAGCCCATTGTATAACAGGAAACATACAAGTGGTTAGAGTATTGGCTAATTGGCAGGAAGCAGAGTGGGAATGCAGGGATAGTATTCTGATTGGCTGCCAGTTGCTATGGTGTTCCACAGAGGTTGGTATTGGGTCCACTTATTTTTGTATTGTATTTCATCGATTTAGATTATGGCTTTGTGGCCAAGTATGCAAACTTGGAAAGGTCGGTGGAGGAGCAGGTAAGGTTGAGGAAGCAGGGAGGCTTAGATGAGGTCTTTTAGTTCTCTGTATGCATGACGAGCAGAAGGATGACAAGAGTGAAAGTAGAGCTGCTTAAGGATAAAGGAGGCAACATGCCTGGAAGTAGTGGATTTCATAAATGAATATTTTACTTCAGTATTCACCAGAGAGATGGACCATGATCAACGTGAGGTCAGTATAAAGCAAGCTTCTTGAAAACATTAGTACTATTCAGCCAACAATATTACTAAACTGATTACAATAATTAATGCATCAAGACAACTACTCAACCAACCAATGATAGTAGTGCTAGATGCGGAAAAGGCTTTTGATCGTGTTGAATGGAATTTTTTATTTAAAGTGTTAGAAAGATTTAAATTTGGACCACTCTTTACAGGTTGGGTGAAGGCTTTATACAAAAATCTTTCTGCTCGGGTGGTAACAAATGGACAGGTGTCATCTGCATTTAATTTGTCTAGATCAACTAGACAGGGCTGCCCACTGTCACCGGCTTTATTTGCATTGGTTAGGTAATTAGACAGAATGTTGACATTAAGGGAATTAAAGTTGGTGAGGAAGAATATAAAATTAATTGGTTTGCAGATGATGCTATATTTAACACATCCTAGAAATTCTTTGTGGCAACTTCAAAATTTGTTGAATCAATATGGAGAAATGTCTGGTTATAAAGTTAATTGGGATAAGAGTGAGATATTACCAATATCAGATGAAGATTATTCAGATTGTAAACAGCTTACAAAGTTTAGGTGGTCTAATAAAATAAAATATTTAGGTGTAACGGTGGATAGAGATTATCAAAATTTATATAAATTAAATTATGTACCTTTATTAAATAAGATGAAGTTTGATTTGAACAGATGGAAGGATTTACCTCTAACTTTGATAGGGAGAGTAAATTGCATTAAAATGAGTATATTCCTTCGATTTCAATATCTTTTTCAACCTATTCCTTGCTCTATACCAAAAAAAATTTTTAAGGAATTAAATACAGCGGTACGATTGTTTTTTTAATAAAAAGTAAATTATCGAGAGTTTCTTTACAGAAGTTGGCATGGAGGTATGAGTTGGGTGGATTTCAAATAGCAAATTTTCAGAATTATTATGAAGCAGTGCAATTAAAATTTATTAATAGGATGTTTGATACTGACCAACCTCCAATATGGGCTAACGTTGAACTGGCTCAGATTTTTGAACACAATGTACATCGATTTATAGATAAATGGAATCCCTATTTTCTACAAAAGTATAAATTGCCGATAATGTGAGATTTAATGGAGACCTGGTACAAAAGGGATCAAATCATAGGAACTAAAGGTAAAATCTCAGCTAAGACACCATTATATCAGAATAAAGTAATTCCTTTTTCATTTAATAACCCCTACTTGAAAGCTTGGGAATTGAAAGGTATTAATTTGGTGGAGGACTGTTTCTTTCTTTTACTAGACTCAGAGCTCTTTATTTGCTTATTATCAAGTTTGGGCATTATTGACAGAAAATTTTGGATGGAATCTGGTTTTACCTGGACAAACTAAATTTGAGATATTACTTGTTGATAATGGGAAGAAAGGGTTCATTTCTGAAATGTATGCTTTGTTACAAGAGTAAATGGTTAAGGTTGACTTATATAAAATGAAGGATAAATGGGAGAAGGATTTATCTATTATGTTATCTCAGGAGGAATGGATGAACATGTTTGTAGACAGTGTTACGAAATTAATTAATGTGAGATATAGTTTAGTCAATTATAACTTTTTACATCAGTTGTACTTGACTCCTGAGAAGTTGAAAAAAAATATGGTTTCAGTTCTTCAGATTTCTGTTTTAGTTGTGGAAATCAGACAGGTACTTTCTTACATTTAGTGTGGACATGTGAAAAAGTTAAACCTTTTTGGGAAAAAATTAAGTTTTTGGAAGATTTGTTCAAGATTGAACTACAACTTGATCTGTTATTCTGTATATTGGGTTATACTACTGCATAAACAACTGGTTTACGATTGGATAAATTCCAAATTGCATTTATACGTCTGGGGTTAGCTGTAGCTAGAAAATGTATTGCTGTAACGTGGAAGAATGATGTTGAATTGAATATACATAGATGGCACAGTGAACTAAAAATCATGTCTTTCTTTAGAGAGGATAACTTACAATTTACAAAATAATTACCTTATTTTTGTTAAAATGTGGACTCCATATTTGAAATGTATGGGTTTGGATATATGGTCTTTTTTTAAAAAAAGACGTAAAGGGTTGGCACACTCACAACAACCGATAACGACCTGAAATATGTATTTTGCTCCAACATAGGGGGAGGGATGTAGGGGGTGGGGTGGGAGGCGGTAGTAAGGGTAGAGTTTTTTTTAGTAAGTTGTTTGTTTTGTATGTATTTTTTTTAAATTATAAATAAAGTTTTCAAAAAAAAGAGACTGGACAAGATGTACCCCCGGTTAAGGACAGGATTTATGAGCATTTAGAGAAATATAGTCTTCTCAGGAATAGTCAGCACAGCTTTGTGAATAATAGGTTATACCTCATGAATGAGGAAGTAACAAAATAATTGATGAGGGTAGAGCAGTAGATGTGGTGTATATGCATTTTAATAAGGAATTTGACATGGTCTTCCATGGTAGATTTATTCTGAAAGTTATGAGGCATGGGATCAATAGAATCTTGGCTTGTCTGCAGAAAGCAGAGTGTAGTAGTATTCTGCTGGGTGGTCAGTGGCTTGTGGAGTTCCATGGGAATCAGTTCTGCGATATCTGATCTTTATGATGTTTATAAGTTTGCTGGACAAAGAAGTAGAGGATGAGACAGTAAGTTTGCAGATGACATGAAGATTGGAGGTGTAGATAGTGTAGAAAGTTGTAGGTTTAACAGTGGAAAGACAGGATGTAGACTTGGGCAGAAAAGTGGCAGATGAAGTTCAATCCGGATAAGTGTGAAGTGATACATTTGGGAAGTCAAACTTGAAGGCGGAGTGGACGTGACATGATGGCATAGATTGGAGAAGTGGAAATAAGCCTCTCCCGGCATAATTAATTAAAACCCGATTTAAAAATAAAATATTTAAATTTTTCTTAAATTTAAGAGCTTTATGTCTATCAATAGACATACAGTGGCTACAAAGAGAACAACTGCTAAAGAAATTGCTGAAGAAATTGGGCCTACCTTGATGATGGATCCTCGGGCTCAAGTTTCTCTCCCTCCTAGAGTCACTCATGCTATGATGGCAAGAATTAACATGACTCCAGCACCATCTCTCTGGGGAGCCGGTGAAGATAGCGTTGCAATCCAGAAGACTATCGAACTCCAGACATGGCAGGAACAACTGCGCATGCGCAAAGGTTCATGCCTGCCTACAATCAAACAGCCTGTTTCCCTATGGGGAACAGCAGGATCAACCAAGTTGCTGGTTTACTAACTCATTTACATCCATTGATTCAAATGGGTATTGAATCAGCTCGTTCTTCAAGCGATTCGGAGGGACAAAAAGATGAACAAGACACAGACAGAAGAATTGGAGGGACGAGGAGAAGAATTTGAAAAAGAAGCCCAATTAATCCAAGGGATTCAAGCAATGCGCTTTAAGTATCCTGAAGCTGAAATTCAAGGTTTGGAAGTTCAACAGCAAAATTCTATTTTTATTCAACAAATGCAGTTATTGTCTAAGCACAATTTCAAAAATAAAATGAAAAGTATTAAAAAATAAATGGCAACATATACTGAAGTTGTTGATTAAGTGAAAATACAAGTTCAGGAAATTGAAGATGATATTCAAGATTATCGTTATGAAGTAGAACAATGTGAAGATACAGTTAATAAACAGGAAGATTCTTTTATGGCTTGGGATGTTCAAAGGAAAGATCTTTTACAGAACATTGATGTATTGGAAAATCATAGTCACAGGAATAACGTCAAGATTTTGAAGGGCCTAATCCAGTGCAATTTTTTCAAAACTGGATTCCAGAAATTCTGGGTCCTAAAAACTTTCTAAATGGGCTTGAGCTGGATAGAGCACATAGAACTAATAGAAAAAAAAGCATTTCCAGGTCAAGCGCCAGACTCTTTTTTAGAGTTTGCATTATCTAGATAAAGAAATGATATTAAGATAGGCGATTCAAAATGCTTGAAATCATCAAGGTCCATTGGTGGTGGCAAATAACAAGGTATTTTTTTTTTAATGTGGATTTAAGTATGTCAATTGTGAAAAGAAGAAAGGAATTTAATCCTGCAAAATCTGTTCTTTGGAAAAAGGTGTATAAATTCTCCTTTTGATACCCAGCCATACTTAAAGTGTTTTCTGGAGAAAATCAATCACTTTTCTTTACAGATGAAGATGAAGCTTTGGAGATTGCAAATTCTCTTCCAAATCTTAAGCAAAATCAACGTATGGATGCCCAGACCCAGACTTCTCAGCAAAATTTGACAGGTTGATTTGAGAAAGGAAAAATTGAACAACACATGACAGAACAGCAAGAGATGATGGAGATTGATAATCAAGTGAATAAAGATCTCGAAGAAGCTTATCATACTTTTAAATGAACTGTTTGATAAAAGCAAACTATATTCTGTCCAGGGGAGGCAAACGTTTTGCTTTCTCCTTCCATAGCCACGTGCTACTTTGTAGCAAAGGCCACTTCCCGCACTGTAGAGGGAATTAGTACTGATCTTATCAGTACTAGTTTTTGGGTTTAAAGTTTTTTTTAAAAACTTGAAGGCAGAGTACAAGGTTAAAGGATGGACCTTAACAGAATGGAAAAACAGAAGGACATTGGGGTCCAAATCCATAGCTCTCTCAAGGTTGCCATACAGGTTGATAGGATAGTTAAGAAGGCTTATGGTATGTTGGCCTTCATTAGTCAGGGGATTGAGTTCAATAGTAATATTCCACCTCGATAAAGCTCTGGTTATACCATACTTGGAATATTGTGTTCAGTTCTTGTCTCCTCATTACAAGAAGGATGTGGAATCTCTGGAGAGGGTGCAGAGGAGATTTACCAGGATGTGGCCTGGATTGGAAAGCTTGTCTTATGAGACAAAGTTAACAGAGCTGCAGCTTTTCTTATTGGGAATGAAGAAGGATGAGAGGTGACTTAACAGAGGTCTACAAGATCATGAGAGGCATTGATAGGATGGGTAGTAAGCACCTTTTTTTCAGAGAACTTTTATTTAAGATGAGGATAGGAAAGTTTAGGGGAGACTTCAAGGGTAAGTTTTTTTACACAGAGAGTAATGGGCACTTGGAATGCATTGTCAGGGTGGTAGTAGAGGCTGGTACTGTTGGGACATTTAGAGGATTCTTGGACAGGCACATGGATACAAGAAAAAAAAGCTACGCGTGTAAGGTAGGGACAGTTTAGTTTGTTGCATAGGTTTCTATAGGCAAGCACAACATAGTGGCTGAAGGGCTTGTACTATGCTCTCATTTTCTTTGGCTTGGCTTCGCGGACGAAGATTTATGGAGGGGTAAATGTCCACGTCAGCTGCAGGCTCGTTTGTAGTTGACAAGTCCAATGCGGGACAGGCAGACACGGTTGCCGCGGTTGCAGGGGAAAATTGGTTGGTTGGGGTTGGGTGTTGGGTTTTTCCTCCTTTGTCTTTTGTCAGTGAGGAGGGCTCTGTGGTCTTCTTCAAAGGAGGTTGCTGCCCACCGAACTGTGAGGCGCCAAGATGCACGGTTTGAGGCGATATCAGCCCACTGGTGTGGCAGGCACCAAGAGATTTCTTTAGGCAGTCCTTGTACTTCTTCTTTGGTGCACCTCTGACATGATGGCCAGTGGAGAGCTCGCCATATAACACGATCTTGGGAAGGCGATGGTCCTCCATTCTGGAGACGTGACCTACCCAGCGCAGTTTGATCTTCAGCAGCGTGGATTCGATGCTGTCGGCCTCTGCCATCTCAAGTATTTCGATGTTAGGGATGAAGTCGCTCCAATGAATGTTGAGGATGGAGCAGAGACAACGCTGGTGGAAGCGTTCTAGGAGCCGTAGGTGATGCCGGTAGAGGACCCATGATTCGGAGCCGAACAGGAGTGTGGGTATGACAACGGCTCTGTATACGCTTATCTTTGTGAGGTTTTTCAGTTGGTTGTTTTTCCAAACTCTTTTGTGTAGTCTTCCAAAGGCGCTATATGCCTTGGCGAATCTGTTGTCTATCTCGTTGTCGATCCTTGCATCTGATGAAATGGTGCAGCCGAGATAGGTAAACTGGTTGACTGTTTTGAGTTTTGTGTGCCCGATGGAGATGTGGGGGGGCTGGTAGTCATGGTGGGGAGCTGGCTGATGGAGGACCTCAGTTTTCTTCAGGCTGACTTCCAGGCCAAACATTTTGGCAGTTTCCGCAAAACAGGACATCAAGCGCTGAAGAGCTGGCTCTGAATGGGCAACTAAAGCGGCATCGTCTGCAAAGAGTAGTTCACGGACAAGTTTCTCTTGTGTCTTGGTGTGAGCTTGCAGGCGCCTCAGATTGAAGAGACTGCCATCCATGCGGTACCGGATGTAAACAGCGTCTTCATTGTTGAGGTCTTTCATGGCTTGGTTCAGCATCATGCTGAAGAAGATTGAAAAGAGGGTTGGTGCGAAAACGCAGCCTTGCTTCACGCCATTGTTAATGGAGAAGGGTTCAGAGAGCTCATTGCTGTATCTGACCCGCCCTTGTTGGTTTTCGTGCAGTTGGATAACCATGTTGAGGAACTTTGGGGGGCATCCGAGGCGCTCTAGTATTTGCCAAAGCCCTTTCCTGTTCACGGTGTCAAAGGCTTTGGTGAGGTCAACAAAGGTGATGTAGAGTCCTTTGTTTTGTTCTCTGCACTTTTCTTGGAGCTGTCTGAGGGCAAAGACCATGTCAGTAGTTCCTCTGTTTGCGCGAAAGCCGCACTGTGATTCTGTGAGAACATTTTCGGCGACATAGGGTATTATTCTATTTAGGAGAATTCTAGCGAAGATTTTGCCTGCAATGGAGAGCAGCGTGATTCCCCTGTAGTTTGAGCAGTCTGATTTCTCACCTTTGTTTTGATAATGCAATAAACATTGCCTTTAAAAATTGTTCAACAGATGATGGTGGAAAAGGCATTTTCAGCCGAGATGTTAATTTGGAGATACAGCACAAGTAACTGGCCCTTTCCACCTAAATACATGATTAACCAACAAACCCTGTATGTTTTTGGAGGATGGGAGGAAGCCAGACACCCAGAGAAAACACATAGAAAGACAACACAAGTTTTGTACCTGGGTTTATGGCACTGCAGTAGCATTGTTCTAACCACTACAGAAACCATACTACTGCCTGGCGTTAACTCGAGCGCCATGTTGCTTCAGAGTACAAGTTTGCCCAGTTTTTTACACTATTACTAAATTGATTCAGGCCTTGGATATTGCTCCTTTTTAAACCCAGTTTGATGAGTTTATTTACCTGAGACCTCTGCTTTTGAGAAGCATGCTGAAAGTACTATATCCTGACAAACTGTTAATGATGCCAGTCTCTCCCACTCCATGTCTTCCTCTTCCACCACCTCATCATCAGACTGAGTGATAGGATTTTGGTACCAGCACTGGTTAAGCTCATACTTGGGAAATAACTGCAGTGTTCTGATTGGCAGCAGTGCTTACGATATTTAGGAGGGATTGGCAAGAAAGAAAAGGGGGTGGGGTAGTATTGATGGTGAGAGAAGGGACTGACACGATTGACAGGAAGGATATTGACTCAGAAGATGGGTAGAACTGAGGAATAGCAAGGGGCGGAAAACGTTAGTGGGGGTGGTATATAGGCCTCCAAATAGTAGTGTAGAGGTGAGGGAAGGCATTAAAAGAGAAATTAGAAAAGCGTGCAATAAGGGAACAGCTGTCATCATGGGAGACTTTAATTTTCCTATAGATTGGACTAGTCAAATTGGTAAAAATACTGAGGAGGAGGAATTCCTTGAATGTTTACGGGACGGTTATCTAGACCAATATGTCGAGGAATCAACTCGGGAGCAGGCCATTTTAGATTGGGTATTATGCAATGATAAGGGGCTAATCATCAATCTTGTTGCGCGAGGCCCTTTGGGTAGGAGCGATCACAATCAGTATCTCTATGGACATGGTCTTGGGGAAATTGATGGGATTGAAGGCAGATAAATCCCAAGGGCCTGATAATCTACATCCTAGGGTACTCAAGGAAGTGGCCATTCAGATAGCAGATGCTTTAAGAATTATTTTCCAGAACTCGATAGACTCAGGATCAGTACCCATGGATTGGAGAGTAGCTAATGTTACCCCACTATTTAAAAAGGAGGGTAGAGAAAAAGCGGGGAATTATCGGCCGGTGAGCCTTACATCAGTAGTGGGCAAAATGATGGAATCCATTATTAAGGATGTAATAGCGGAGCATATGACTAGCAGAGAAGGGATCGGACGGAGTCAACATGGATTTACAAAAGGTAATTCGTGCTTGACAAATCTATTGGAATTCTTTGATATGGTGACAGGTAAAATAGATGGGGGAGAGCCAGTGGATGAGGTGTACCTGGACTTCCAAAAGGCCTTCAATAAGGTCCTGCATAAACGACTGGCTTCCAAAATCAAGGCTCATGGGATTGGGGGCAAAGTATTGATATGGATTGAGAACTGGCTGGCAGGTAGAAGACAGAGAGTTGGGATAAATGACTCATTTTCTGAGTGGCAGGCGGTGACCAGTGGGGTGCCACAGGGATCTGTACTGGGACCCCAGCTGTTCACAATTTACATTAAGGATCTGGATGAGGGGATTGGATGTAATATCTCCAAATTTGCAGATGACACTAAGCTAGGAGGGGTTATGTGCACGGAAGAGGGGGTCAGGAAGCTCCAGTGTGATTTGGATAAATTGAGGGACTGGGCAGATACATGGCAAATGCACTACAATGTGGATAAATGTGAGGTTATCCACTTTGGTAATACAAACCAGAGGGCAGATTACTATTTGAATGGCAATAGATTAAGAGATGGGGAAGTGCAGAGAGACCTAGGGGTACTTGTACATCAGTCTCTGAAGGCGAGCATGCAGGTACAGCAGGAAGTTAAAAAAGCAAATGGTATGTTGGCCTTCATATCAAGAGGGTTTGAGTATAGGAACAAGGATACCTTACTGCAGCTGTACTTGGCCTTGGTGAGACCACACCTGGAGTATTGTGTGCAGTTTTGGTCACCTTATCTAAGGAAGGATGTTCTTGCAATGGAGGGAGTGCAAAGGCGATTCACCAGGCTGATACCTGGAATGGCAGGAACGACTTATGAGGAAAGATTCCGCAATTTGGGATTGTACTCGCTGGAGTTTAGAAGATTGAGAGGGGATCTCATAGAGACATATAAAATTCTGGCAGGACTGGACAGAATGGATGCAGATGGGATGTTTCCAATGATGGGAAAATCCAGAACCCGGGGCCTTGGTTTGAGGATAATAGGCAAACCATTTAGGACCAAGATGAGGAGGAATTTCTTTACCCAGAGGGTGGTGAATCTGTGGAATTCATTGCCACAGAGGGCAGTAGAGGCAGGTTCATTAAATATATTTAAGAGGGAATTAGATGTATTTCTTCAGTATAAGGGTATTAAAGGTTACGGAGAGAAGGCGGGGACGGGGTACTGAGCTTTAAGATCAGCCACGATCTCGTTGAATGGTGGAGCAGGCTCGAAGGGTCGAATGACCTACTCCTGCTCCTATCTTCGATGTTTCTATGTTCATGTATTTTATTCGGACCATGGTTCTTGGTGGCTTGGTAGATGCTGCATACTTTCTGGATCACATGTCACACTTTTCTCAGTAATTCTGTCTGATGATGCATTGTTGTTCAAGCAACCCAATTGTAAGTCCTATGCACAATGGAACTGTTCTCAGAAAGTTAATCAGATGATGAAACTGAAAATAAAAAATCCCCCAAGGATCAGTCTGTACATTAACATGTTGCTTTTAGTGTAATTGCTCTCTCCTCCCCCCCCCCCCCCCCAGTTTTCTCTTTGTTTGTTTGGTTCCTGCCTGTTTGGACATGGACATAATTCTTTTTTTCCTCTATTTCTAAATTTACAGCTAGCTCTTGATATGTGGAAGAAACTGATGATTGAGCCATTACAAACCATCCTCATCCGAATGCTTCTTCGTGAAATAAAAAAGTAAGTGTTTGTTTTCGTGAAACTTTTATCTTGAATTTGAGTGATCTGCTAAATTATTTTTTAATTTCAAACCCAATTCTCTGATTTTATGATCTTTGTAATATGACGACAAGGCCATACCCTATGTACATTGGTGCAGAAGCTATACCAAATATTCAATTCTGAATTTATTTTGCCGTATCAGTGGCAGAATAGAGAATTGTGCAACGGTAATCCTGCAGCATAGAAACAAGTTTCAAGGCTCACCATCTCCAAGCCAACCACTGAGTACTCATTATTAATATCCCAATGCTGATCTGGATGCTACTCTAATGTTGTGAAGGTCACTGTTTTAATAGCTCATCAGGAAGTGTGCCCGAGATTCCAGCCAACCTCTTGAATAGAAATGTTCCTCTTTAAATATTCTGCTTCTCACTTTAAAACTTTGCCTTCCGGTTTTTGATAATGCCAACCATGCAGAAAAAAATTTTGATTATCTACCTTCTTATTATCTTATAAATTTTATCATATCACCTCTCAGACTTCTTTGTTCCTTGGAAAACAAGTCCAGCTGATATCATCTTTCCTCATTCCTTTGTGTTCTATCATTTACTGTATATGTCTAACCCCTGTTTGAATCCATGCCCTGCCAAATTTGGATTCAATTTACCAATTTTACTTGGATGCCTGTTTAACCTATTGGACATTTCCAGCATGTGGTACCTTGTCAAAGGCCTAACTGAAGCCATGATTGATGCACTTTGTGATCATTTGAAAAATTAATTCATATTGGTCAGTCAGGATGTACTTCTAACAAAGTCATGTTGAATATCTTTGATTTGTCCAACATTAATTGTATGCCTCAATTTTTTTCCCCAATAATTCCCAACCACTGTCTCAAAGCTTGCTAGTGAAGTGAGACAGAGCTTGCCTAATTCTACTAGATTTAAAGATGTGATAAGAGAAAGATGGGACAATGCCAGGTTTATTTTTTGAGTTTGCAGCAAAGAAATAAAATTTTCTGCTTGATGTAAAGTTTTACACAAGTGGAAAAAGAATTGTCCTCAGATTAAACTAGGGCACGCTCACCAACTTAAATTCATAATATTTTTCTTCACCTCTATCTCTCCAAAAGTGCTACATACTTTATGAGAACTTTAATAAAGAATAAAATGTAATTATTTCAGATATGGCCGCTAGAACAGGCTAACTTCCTGAAAACAGCAATGAGAAAATAACTAGAAAATCCATCTATTTTGTTGGCCGAGGGGCAAGTGTTGAGCAATATAGTGGAGATCTGTGCTTTCCCAGTCAAGTCTCTGAAGATCTTTGGTAACCAACCATCTGAGGTTGTAAATAAGATCTTGGTTGAAAATTTCATCCACTAGATGACACTGTTGACAATTCAATACTGGTATGATGTCTTCCAGTCTCTCAATTGGAGGTGAAGCTTATTGTTCTCTGATTTAATGATGTGTGTAATGGAGGAAAACTTAATTGCACGGTAGACCTGTGATGCCTGATCTGTGGTTGTATTGGTTTACCCAAAGTCAATGACTAGTGTTTAGATTTCATTTGTGGTAAAAAGAATATGACCAATAGGAGTAGGAGAGAAAGGAGAATGGCAATTGAAAATTTTAGTGGAACCATTAGAGGTGGTATAAGGAATGAGATCTGAGGAATTTGGGTATTCCATTCAAGATGAGATACTTCGTAATATAAGAAGGACGTTAAGCTGTCTGAGGAGATAGAGTGGATAAACGGCAGAGATGGTGGGGGGGGGGAGGGGGGGAATTGTGGACTGAAATGCTCCAAAGCATTGTGGTTTTATCAATACTTTTGATATTGGGAGTCACTGATACTCACTAAATGTCATTAAGTGGTATTTGATGTAGAACAAGGGTGGACAGAAGACCTTTGAATTAGTTCAGGTTGCAAGGAGAATGCTGGATTAGGGTTGATAAGAAGCAAAGTTGTTAATGTATGCTTCAGGAAATAAATTGATCATGGTCAGAACCAGGAGTTTGAAGGTCACGATGAAAATTGGACATTGCCAGGATTGGACAGATAGTAATTAAGAAGGAGATAAGAACCAAAGTATGGAGCTTCTTGTTATTGGTGGAGGAAGTTTAATCTGATCAACACCTTTTGACATTGTTCAGCAGAATCCAAGGGTACTGCAGGAGACATAGAGCTTGGCATTCTCCCATTTATGTGGAAACTATGTGAGGGGTATAGTAATGAAATTTAGACACTGGAGTTGTGCTGCTTTTTTTTAGTAGGGGGTTGCAAATTATCGTGGAATTATAATAGTGTCTGAAAGATTCCTATGCAGAGGCAGTGGAAGAAGCTGGTGAATAAATTTGTCAAATTATAAATGATTTTGCCAATTTGAAAGAAATATAGTTTTGTGGGCAGGCTGAGAAAAATAGGAAAAGATCTACAAGCATTTGGATTTCAGAGTGAAGCTGAAATTGGTTTTTTTTAATGGAAAATGAACAACATGATGTCTGAAGTAGCCAGAAAAATAAAAAGAGGTGATACCCAGTAGCAGTTGTTTCAGAGATCAGCAACATAGATTTATGACTGCACAAAAGTTACAAGGGAGATGGTTCAGGTCAAGACTATGCATCAGGATTGCATAAAGAGGAAAGATGGCCAATACACTGGAGGGTGGCGTGTTTGGTAGGTGATAAGTAGAACCAATTGGAGAGGGAATGAGAGGCAGATGGAGCCAGATAGAGTGGGATGAAGGGCTGTTAGGTTATAGATGGAACGTGATGGGCAGATGGATGAGGAAGGCAGAGATAAACAATGGGAGAAGAAAAGCAACAGAAAAATGTGATTGGAAAGAGATTTCTGGGTGTGTCAATTACATGAAATTATAAAAATCAATATTCATCACATTGGATTGTCAGATACCCAAATAGGTCAAATGTTCATCTCCTGTCCCATAAAAATCTTTGATCCTTGTAATGATCTGGAAGTTAATTGATGTGGAACAAGACTTGGAATTAATGTTGAAGTTCCTATTTGAATATTTCTGATGTTATTGAAAATAAAATAAAACTGTCTTGAACACATTTTTATGTATTTAGTTGTTAGAAACCATGAAACCATAGAACACTGCACCACAGAAACAGGCCCTTTGGCCCATTTAGTCTGTGCTGAACTATCATTTTACCTAGTCCCCAATGACCAACATCTGGACCATATCCCTCTGTACCCCTCCCATGCATGTATTCATCCAAATTTTTCTTAAATTTTTTTTCTTAAAAAATTAAGCCCACATTCACCACTCTAGCTAGGGAGAATATTCTGGTGTTACTCCTTTGTTCCACAATATCCTGAAATAGTCAAAGAAGCTGATTGGGAAGAGGGGTAGGATGAGTTATCTAATAATTCATACTATTGTTTAGCAATGTGTACATCTGAACTTACTTTATGAATGACTATTTGGAATTTGTTTGCTGAAATGAAACCAATGTAAGCCAGAACCAAATTCATATGGAAACTGAAAGATCAAATGCACTGAATTAATGTGTTGCAGAGGGGTGGGGTTGAGGCAAAAAATTCATCAAACCTTAATGTGAAATCAAACCTTAATCTCCCTGTGATTGGAAATGTTTGTGATAAGGCTAAATGGAGCTATTTATATTTTTATAATGTCCAATTGTGTCACTTGGACAATGAAGTGCAATATCTTTTCAGTAAATTAACACAGCAAAACATTTTGAACATGAATATAAATTTTCTTTTTTTTTTGAGTTGACACAAAATTGGAAGACCTGCTTAATCATGAGGACAGTAACAGACTTGAAAAAGGGTGCTAATCTTCTGGTACATTTAGAGAAGAATTAAAATTTAAAAAAATGCATGTGGAAATATTCAATACAAGATGCTAGAAAAAGTCAACAAGTTATGGAGTCTCTGTGGCAAGAGAAATCAAGTTACAGTTACAAATTGAAGACTCTTCACCAGAACTGGGAAAGTGAGAAAGCAAATGAGTTATGTTGAAGAATGAATGAAGGATAGATGGATAGGGCCTGAGGAATATCTGATAGAGTTGAGTGAAGTTTGCCATAGTGATAAAATATTGATAAAGCCATTTGGTTGATAGTTTAATGGGGGAGAAAACAAACAAGGTTATATCAAAGAAATGCAGGTAAGAACTGACGAAAATACTCAGCAGATTAGATAGTATAGAAATCGATACATCGAGAAAAGCTGAGTCAGTAAATTTGACAGATAACGCAACAGAACTCATCAGTACTGATGCGTAGAAAATAAGTTACTGAAATTATTTAATTTGATATCAACTCTTGAAGGCTGGAAAGTTCCCTAACGGATGATGACATGCTTTTCCTCCAATTTACACTGTGCTTTATTGGAACAGTATTGAGAAAAAAATGAGAGTGTTATTTAAAATCATGAAAGTTGTTGACAGAACAGAGAAGCTTTCCAATTGATGGAAGGATCAGCACTTGGGAGAGAGATGAAACTAGTTGGGAAAGAACCAAAAGTGGTATGTCCATACACCAGATTGTTGTTTGGAATGTACAATTAAATTAATGGAGGCAGATTCAAACTACCGTTACATTGGGGGCAAGATGAGAAGATTTGTTGGCTGGTGAATGGGAATAGCTGGATTGCTACTAAATATAGTCAAAATGATCTCAGTGGGTCAATTAACCATTTCCTGTGCTGTAAACATTCTGTGAAATAATGGTATTAGTGGAGGAAGAAATGTCAGAAACTACAGCTCTTTCACTTCCAAGGGAATTTTTAATGGACAGTGTGAAAATATAGATTGGTCCTTAGCTTTATGTTTTATCTGAAAAAAGGAGGTATACACATTGTCATACTTTTTAATATCCTTGAAGTGTTTGCCTAGGTTGCTGAGGTATAAGTATGGAGATGAGTTGAGTGTCTAACTTTGTGTGATAAAATGGTTACTTTTTGAGAAGGAAGTGTATCTGAGTTTGCTCTTAACATTAAAGATGAAACCTTGTTGTGCCTTAGTTTGAAAATAAGGTCAAAGATCGAAACTGAAAATATGTCTTATATCAACCTCTTGTTACAGTGACCGTTGTGGAGAAAATCTAAATCAAAAAGTAATCCATGGGGTTATCAACTCCTTTGTTCATGTTGAACAGTACAAGAAAAAGTTTCCCCTTAAGGTAAGCAAATTCCAAAATTATTGATACCAATTTTGAAATGAATGTGAATTTCTGGGGAAGCAAGGTATGCCTTGAAAGCACATGATTTATAGAAGAGGAGATTTTTGGGGACAACTGTATATATATTTAAGTGGACAATTTTTAAAAAAAAATTTTAGTGAAATGGATGTTACTGATGAGGCCAGATTTTATTCTGCTCCCATTGTTGTTCAACAGTAATTTCAGAGGGCAGTTAATCATGTTGATATAGGTTTATAATCACATATGGGCTAGATTTGTCAGACAAATTCCTTACCTGAAAGACATTTGGGACAAGAGTTTATTTATTCCCAATCCTGTGATTTCATGGTCATCGTTTGTGTCCAGATTTAATTAACTTTACAATTTTCTCCAGCAGGCACAGTAAGATTAATATTGTTTCTTAATCCATGCCGTCCTTTAACCTGAAGTTCTTATTTAATTTTACTTGTCAGTGAAATTAAAAGATTGGCTTGTGTGTAGTTTGTACATTGGTATTGTTAGGAACAGTTGCTAAGTATAGCCTCAGATCTCAAATATTTACAGGCCACCCCTGCAAATATTCAACCTTGAAATTAATATAACTATTAATTCAGTATCAGTGAACGTGGTATTAATTATGGATGATCATGTAAAATGCAATATCCAACCAAGTGATCTCTGCTCAAAAAAGAGCAATTTTTCTACACTCTCCAACTCTTTGAACTTAACTTTTTAATATATCTTGATGCTGACTCTAAACAATTAATCGTTATTTCTTTCTATAATTTTCCCACTCGTGCTTCTGAAAGTTTGTGTTTTCTTAAAGACTAATTAATATAGAACTCTGGACATAGACCTTGTATGAATATTCTACATCAAATCAAGTCCCACAGTTGGATCAATTGCTATTGCTTTTTGGAGTGTGCATTAATCAATTTAAAATATGGTCCCTTGCTGAAATCCTGAGAAAAGTTTCTTTTCTTCTGAGATAATCGCTACATCAAAAATATAATTGGCTATTAAACTGGTATAAGTATGAATTAATAGCCCCTTACCTGTTTTTGTTACCTACATTTACCCAGAGCCTACCAACATGCCTCTAACCTGGAAGACTAATCTTGTTGGCCTGAATTGTTCAAGAGCCAAGTGGCTGGGCCTCCAATTACATCAATGATACGTGATATGGCCAGGACAAGCCCTGCCACATATGATGGAGCCTTGCCTCCATCTGTCAACCTTATCAATGTTTCTCAATGCCTATGACATAAAAAGAAAATAATTCTTTAAAATTAATTTTTCCCTGAAAAATCAATCAAAAATGGTAAACCACTTCTGAATCATCAGGAATGTTAAGCAAAACATGATATGTTCTTTCTTATCATCCCTGCAATCTAGCAGTCTCCATTCAAATCTTTGGCCTTGCAGACTACCTCCAGTAGAATTTCAGGCAAATTTAAGAGATCTGCTCTTGTCCTATCAAGTTGCGTTGCCAGTAAGTTTGTGACATAAGAATTTCTGCGGGATTCCTGAAACATAGCCACCTATCATGTGGAACTGCAAGCAAAACGCAATTGTATACAGACTAATATTATTATGATTAAATATTAAAAGCTTAGTTTCCAGTGTTACTAAAATGATGTGTAAACAGTTGTCAAAAGTAACAATTGTATGACATTGTTTCACATTTTTATGTAGGTAATTAAAGTCTGTAACTTAGCAATTTCCTTACTTAACATTTTTCATTCCAATATCAGTTTTATCAGGATCTCTTCGAAGGGCCATTTCTACTGGAAACAGGAGAGTATTACAAACAAGAAGCTTCAAATTTACTTCAGGAGTCAAACTGTTCACAGTATATGGAAAAAGTATGTAACAAAGTTATGATAATTTTAATCAGCTTTTAATAATGTAATTTGTACTTTAACTCAAAGATTAGAATGTTCAATGCACTAATGTAAGTACAGGTTTTAGCAAGATTGAAAGATGAAGAAGTTCGATGTCGGAAGTACTTGCATCCTAGCTCATATGCCAAAGTGATTCATGAATGCCAGCAACGAATGGTAGCGGACCATCTGCAGTTTCTACATGGTGAATGCCAGAATATCATCAAGCAAGAAAGGCGAGAAGGTGAATAACAACATTTCTTTGGTTACTTGACTGCCAATTTATTCTGTCATTCATCTGTACTGAATGGGAAGGGATTGGGGATGTGTTCTTTCCCTTCTAAAGAGCCTAGTAGGTCTGCATGTACCTTATTGAATTCATTTCTTCTCTGCTGATAGTCATAAATGATTGTACAAGTAATTGTGATAATGACACATTATTTTGTTAATGCAAGCTTCATTCTCTTCTCATTTTATTCTACCCCTGACTTTACCATTGTATCTCCAAGAATTGTTTCCATCAAATCCCAACACTATAACTTAAAAATTCTCTCAAGATGTTATCTTAGTGTACTTAATGAAGTTGTTCTCTAAAACTTAAAACTATGCATGGGATTAGTTCTGGAAATGTATTGATGATATAATGCCAAACCGTTGTGCTCCTCTTATTGGACTGTTTCTCTTGTATTTATCAGTTAAAATGTACTTATTCTTTTTCCTACCCATCTCCACTTTTTTTATCCTGAAGCAGATATGGCAAATATCTACACTTTGCTTCGTGCAGTTTCAAATGGTTTACCTCACATGATCCAAGAGCTTCAGAATCATATTCATGATGAGGGCCTTAGATCCATTAGTAACCTCTCTCAGGAAAATGTGAGTATTTTGAAAAGATTCCTCATTTTTCATTGTGGAAATGTATTTTGTACATTATTTGTTTCCTGTTCAGAGTCATTACTGTTGGTGATAAGTCTGTTACAGAAATTTCTCTGGCATTCACAGTTTATACAAATGATTGTTGTAATTATGAATGAGATTGTTTATTTTTCTTGGGTGAAATTTTTTCTTTTCTGTTAAAACATGTCTCTTGAATGGAAAAAAACCCTCAGCTCAAAAATAATACTGTATAATAATCTCCTGCTGCCATATTCACTTTGACATTTTTTCCATTGGCTTTTGATATGTCAGTCAAAAAAATAAAGCAGCTCCATCCAAGTTTTACTTTTTTTTTAAAAATTTGATGACTTTTGGAAAAGTTAAAATGTCTTGAAAATAGATCTTAAATCAGAATAAGACTGAATGATGATATGAAAAGAAATTCATACCAAAAGTTCTTTATCCAAACTCGTTCGAGGAATGGAGCATGAACTGAGTGTACATTTTAAGCTGTCGTCCATTTGTGAAGTAAAATTCTTATCGGAGTTTTATTCTTGAAGAGAATTTATGTCCTTCCCAATATTCATTCTCCAACCAAACTCATCATTCCTGATAGTTGCAAAAGTTTGCTGTATGACAAAATAAGTGCCTTGATTATCAAATAAATATCAGCTGTCCTTTATAAGTCGTGTGTTGACAGTAAAACAATTTGACCTTTGCTGGAGACCTCAAAGTAACTATGTAAAGACGAGGTGAAAACAAAGTTTGCTTTAAAATTCATTTGATAGTGATGTGGTGATGTTGAGGTCTGAAACACCACAAATGAGGTGTTGTCTCAAGGGATGTTGGAATTTTTTGAAGAATTCATGAATTTCATTAAGGATGAAAACCTAGCCAATGAACTTTTAAGAAACCTGAAATAATTTGTTTCACAAACTTGCTGCATTAGTACAGTTTAAAGTTGTTGAAATGCATATTTTAACATGGTGATTGGTATTAGGTCTGATGTTGTTTCTCATCTCAATTAATGACCTTGATGACTGTATAGTTTGCATGGTTCAGAAGTTTATGGGTGACACCAAAATTAGTGGTACAGTGGACAGCGAAGAAGGTTGTCTCAAATTACATCAGGATCAAGATGAGCTGGGAAGGCAGAATGGCAGATGGAATTTAACTCTGACAAGTATGAGGTGATGGACTTTGGTATTTTCAACAAGGGCAGGACCTGCACAGTGAATGTTATGACCCGAAGAGTGTTGTAGAACAGAAAGACTCAGGGATACAGATACATGGTTCCATGAAAGTAGCAACAGAGATGGACAGAGCAGTGAAGAAGCCATGTTTACTTTCATTGGTCATGACATTCAGTTCAGGAGATGTGATGTCATGTGACAAGACAAGACTGAGACCGTACTTGGTGTTTGTGCACAGTTGTGGTCATTAAGCTGAAAAATTGCAAGAAAGATTAATAAGAATGTTCATGGGACTGGTGGTTTGAATTAAAAGGTGAGGATAGAAAGGTTTTCTCCAAGTTTTCTCCATGAAGAACATTAGTTTGGGGCACTGTATAAGGGTCATAGACAAGTTAAATAGTCCTTTTCTTTTTTCTGCAGGGTAGGGAAATCTAAAACTAGAGGTTTAAAGTGATAGAGGAATGATTTAAAAGGAACCTGTGGAGCCGGTTTTTCCACACACAGAGTGGTGGGTATATGGACCAGGCTGCCAGAGGCAGAGGTAGAGCCAGGTACCATCAAAATATTTAAAAGACATTTAGACGGGTTTGGATAGGAAAAGTTCAGAGGGATGTGGGTCAAATTGAAGCAAATGGGATGAGTGTAGCCACTTGGTCAGCATTGACAAGTTGGATCAAAAGGCCTGCTTCCATGCTGTAAAACTCTGATAGTGGAGGTGGTTTTGTCTGGTATCATTGCTCTTTGCCATCTTTATCAGTTATCAAAATAAAGGCATTGAGGAACTAATTGTAGTGCTCATAGATGGTGCAAACATTTAATGGTTTTTTTAAAAATCATCTCCAGAATAATGGGCAGTATATTGGAGCCAAGTGCTAAAGGATGCCAATGAGAAGAAGGATTCCAATTCCTTGCAGTATTGGTGAGGTCTCCATCATGTTACCTGCCACCTAACACTAATCAGACTTCACTATATGATCAAAACGTTCAGTAAAAATTGCAAGATTGGGTAGCAGGGATAGCATAGTGGTTAGTGCCATGATATTACAGCGTCATCGTCCCAGATTCTAATCTGGCACTGTCTGCACAGAGTTCATATATTCTCTCCAAACACAGGTTTGCCTCTGTGTTCTGGTTTCCTCCCACCCTTCAAAAGCTTATGAGGTTTGTAGATAAATTGGTGTATTTGTGGGGCACAGTCACTTAGACCGGAAGGGCTTGTTGCTGTGCTGTGTGTCTATATTTTAAATTAAAAAAAATAATATTCACTCATTTGATACTTGGGATTAATGTTTTGTTCAGAGAGCAGATAATAGGCCCTTTCAGATGGACCCTCCGCCTTGAGGGCGGCAGCAGGAGCGAATCTTGTGGATTCATTTTTCAGGTGTCAGCCCTAAAAGGCTGCTTGCAACATTACCTGTTCCACCTGAAAGGGCCTATTCATATCCAGAGGTGCCTCGTAGCGCCTCCAGATCTGATGGAGGCGGGGTGACTGGTGTCGCAGCGCCACCCGTCATAAATGTGCGGCATAGCGATGGCCGTCTTCCCTACCCGTAATCTCCCATGCCGATGGAACTGCTTTGTGTTTCCCACAACAGCTCCAGCTGCGTGGGGGGATTATGGGTAGGGAAGACCGTCATTGCTTTGCTGCATTTTGACCCGCAGAGAGCGGCCCCAGTGCAGGAGCAGCCAGCCGGGCTGTGACAGCCCACACTGGCCGCCCCTGCACCGACATCTCCCGCCGGCCGCCTTTTCCGACATCCCCTGCCCCTCCAGCTGCTCCTGCCCCGACATCCCCCATCAGCCACCCCTTCCCAGTGGGGCCGGGTCAGTCAGGTAGCGGGGAGAGGGACTGTCAGGCAAAGGGAAGTTGGGTAGCCTGCTGATAGAGTCATCAGCCCGCCCCCAGGCAGCCGCTTATAGCGGCTGCACATTCAGGTGCCTCGGCGGAGCCTGGCACTCCACTGATTTTTCCTCCCTGAGGAGGGTTGGTGTCGGCGCCTCAGAGGCACTTCTGATGCATTCAGGTAAGTATGTCTTTAGTTGCAAGGGTGGAGATTATGTGGCTTTACACTGGGGTGTTCAGGCCACCTGAAAGGACCTCAAGCTATTTAATCCAATGGAGTTAATTGAATCAAAAGTTATTAAGATCTTGAAGGGTTTTGAACAGATAGGTGCTGAGAGGATGTTCCTCTTCTGGGGATTCTGGACTGAGGCATGATTTCAGAACAAGGGATGGAGATTTTTTTTAAAGTTGAACAACTCTTTTGAACAATCCAACACTCCTTTCCCTCTTGCTCTCTGTATCGTCATGCAAATGGAGTCTTTGTGATCCATTTAGCTTCCTTTGGAATGTTAACATTAAATCAACCTCTACCATCTCTCCTGCTTGTGCATTCCAACATTCCAAACCATACAGTGCTGTATTTTTTTAAACAAGATGGTCCTCATATCACTTTTGGTTTTTTTACTCATCTTCATTCTACATCTTCTGATTCTCAATCCTTCCATCATTGGAAGCAAATCACAGCTGTTCCCATCTAATTCCATCAGCCCTGAAATCATTCTATTCTGGAAGCATGTGTTAGGTTCAAAAAACTAGTCAGTCAGGCCATGGAAGAATATGAAGTTGCAGGAAAAGTTCAAGTGTGGCATGGAGGCCAAAACGGAGTCTTGGCGAGCTGGATATAAGAACATCCTCAGGCATTTTATATGCATTAAAAACAAGAGGATATAAAAGGACAAACAAATTTCATATAACCCAACGGATATCAATGAAAACTTCAAGGAATTCTACGAGCAATTATATCGAACTGAGAACGAAGGGAAAGAAGACAAAATAGATGAGTTTCTAGCTAAAATTGAGCCACCGAAATTGCAAGAAGAGGAGCAAAACAAATTAATAAAATCATTTGAAATAGAGGAAATACAGGATATATTAAAAAAAACTACCGAACAATAAAACGCCGGGAGAGGACAGACTCCCGATAGAATTCTATAAAACATTTATTTTTTGTTTGTTTGTTTTTTTTTTTTAATTTTTTATTTTTCACACCATAAATCACATTAGCCATGATATACACTATTTCTTTTTCACACATATACAGTGACTTTTTCTCCCCCCCCTCCCTCCTCCCAAGCCACCCCCCCACCCCCCCTCTCATCCATTTTAGGTATACAATCTAGGTTGCATTAAGCCAGTCAGACAATGTTGTCATTCAACAAAAATACACCAGAAATTCTACTGAGTCCATTCTTTTCTTTCCTTCTCCTTCCATCAACTTAGGTAATGTTTGTCCCCGGTAGGTTTTCGCTATTGTATTTAATGTAAGGCTCCCATACTTGTTCGAATATTTCAATATTATTTCTTAACCTATATGTTATTTTTTCTAATGGAATCCATTTATTCATTTAAATTTAGTAGTTTCTTCCTTTTAATTTGGTTATGTATTCCATTAATATTTAAAGTCATATAGTTCAGCGTAGCCCTTTTATATTTTGTTTATCTTCTCTTTCCGTTTTTCCATCATTACCTTTCCTCCTTTTCCATTTCTGTTTTCTTATTTTCAACTCTTTATAAGACAACATTCCTACAACATCCAACATTTTCCTTATTCTCCTATTTCTATCTTATTTATCCCCAATCTCCCCTTCCCCTCCTGAGTTGTCCTTTATCCCTTGTCGGACAACCACATCTCCCCTCTCCATTTGGATTTGCGAATCCACTCGCAAGCGTCAACTGATTTTGCAGTGACCGCTATTTCCCCCCACCCCGCCCCCCCCAGAAAAGATTTCACTTTTCATATGTCACAAAGGTCACTCTTTTAATTCCCTCCTTATTCTCTCTATTCCATTACCTTCCCTTATTAATTCTTGTCTATACTATCTATATTTTCCTCTAAGTACAGATACATTCAC
This sequence comes from Narcine bancroftii, assembly GCF_036971445.1. NCBI lineage: Eukaryota > Metazoa > Chordata > Chondrichthyes > Torpediniformes > Narcinidae > Narcine > Narcine bancroftii. The sequence continues at coordinate 441,956,336 of NC_091469.1, forward strand.
GTATGCACATTGTCTCTATTCACTCTTATACCTCTTTACCCGCATACATATCAATCGTGATCATTTTTACTCTCATTACCCGTCTTCCTCCCTCAGTCTATTTTTGTAATTGTTCTGCAAATTTTCATGCTTCTTCTGGATCCGAGAATAGTCTGTTTTGTTGTCCTGGAATAAATATTTTCAATACCGCTGGATGCTTTAGTATAAATTTATACCCTTTCTTCCATAAAATTGCCTTTGCTGTATTGAACTCTTTTCTCTTCTTTAGGAGTTCAAAACTTATATCTGGATAAATGAAGATTTTTTGCCCTTTATACTCCAGTGGTTTGTTGCCCTCTCTTACTTTTTCCATTGTCTTCTCCAGTACCTTTTCTCTTGTAGTATATCTTAGGAATTTTACTACAATAGATCTTGGTTTTTGTTGTGGTTGTGGTTTAGAGGCCAATACTCTATGTGCCCTTTCTATTTCCATTTCTTACTGTAGTTCTGGACATCCTAGGGTCTTAGGGATCCAATCTTTTATAAACTCCCTCATATTCTTGCCGCCTTCATCTTCCTTAAGGCCCACTATCTTTATGTTATTTCTTCTGTTATAATTTTCCATTGTATCTATTTTTTGAGCTAGTAGTTCTTGTGTCTCTTTAGTTTTTTTATTAGATTCCTCCAATTTCTTTTTTAAGTCTTCTACCTCCATTTCTGCGGCTACTGCCCGCTCTTCCATCTTGTCCATTTTCTTTCCCATTTCTGTTAAGGTCATCTCCATTTTATTTATTTTCTCTTCTGTGTTGTTTATTCTTTTTCTTAAATCATTAAATTCCTGTGTTTGCCATTCTTTAAATGACTCCATGTATCCTTTAATAAGAGAAAGTACCTTCTTTATCTTGCCTTTCTTTTCTTCTTCTATTTCACTGTACTCTTCCTCTTCTTCTTCTTCTTCCTCTGGGTTGGCCATCTGTTGTTTCTTTGTTGCCCTTTCCTTCTCTTCTTTCTTGTTTCTATTGTCTTTTGTGGTCTCTTCTTGCTGCAGGTGTTCTGCAGCTGTCGTTGCCGGCTGTGGAGATCGACTCCCCAGCTGGTCCCCCCTCCCGTCGGTGTGTTTTTTTTTCATGCGCGGTTGCGCACTTTTACTCGTCTCAGCGAGCCATTTTTGTAGTCCATTATTTACCGACCTGAGGGAGCGGGTTTCTCTCTCCGCAGCGGGCCTCTTCGGACAGGTAAGGCCTTCACCTTTTTCCTCCTTTGTCTTCTCTTCCTCTCTTCTTACCGTTGCTTTCGATTTTTCTTTTTTTGTCGCCATCTTCTTTCCACCTTTATACTCACTTTTCTGTAACTTTTATTTCTGTGCCTTTGTGTTTTCCTTTGTTTTTCCCGACTTTTCTGGAGAGGGCTGGAGTTCACCGTCCGGCCACTACTCCATCACGTGACTCCCTCCTATAAAACATTTAAAGACTTATTAATTCCTCCTCTCCTAGAAGTAATGAACCAGATTGAAGAAACACAAAACATGCCAGATTCATGCAAAACAGCAATAATTACAGTAATACCAAAGACGGGGAAAGATCCACTAAGACCAGCATCATATAGACCAATATCTCTACTCAATATAGATTCTAAGATAATAGCTAAACTATTAGCAAACAGATTGGCCGACTGTGTACCAAAAATAGTAAAACTAGATCAAACTGGATTTTATTAAGAAAAGAAGAACAACGGACAATATCTGTAAGTTCATTAACTTAATCCATGCAGTACAAGGAAACAAGACGCCAACAGTGGCGGTTGCCTTAGATCACACATGTCAAACTCTGGCCCGCAGGCCAAATTTCGCCCGCGATATAATTATATTTGGCCCGCAAGATAATTTCAAAAATGTATTAGAGGTGGCCCGCTGGCCGCCGCGCCAGTATAGCGCATGCACAGCTAATACTATAAATCCCAGAATGCATTGGCATCAGCCCGCTAATTGCCCCTACCTCCTCTGTTTACGTTGCAGGGTCTCACCGTGGACTATGGTTTTGGGGCCTGGCCGGTGTCAGGGGAAGCCAAGGCCGCTTCCCAGTGCCCAGAACCGGAGGCCTCGGGCCTGACCTCGCCAGGACCGTTGCCCACTCCCCCTCCCTGCCGCAGTCGACCCGCGACTCACGGTGACGGGGCCGCTGATCCGCCGAGATGCCGCCCTGCAGCGAGAGCCGATACCCCCGCACTGTCGTTGTCCAACCCGATCGCCCGCAAACCCCGCCCTCCCGCACATAGGCCCGAGTAAGGATTATGAACTTTAATCTCAGGATAAAACGATCTTCCAATAGTTTCATGTCACAGTGATAAATATATTCCTGGTTAAAAATGGTCCTGTACCTGGATACAAGCTCATTAGGCATGAAACTTGAAAAGTTGTAAATCAAAGGATATCTGTACCAATGGAAAAAGGGCATGGCAAATAACCCTGCTAGAGTTCATGCCCACAATCAGTCACCCATTTGATTGTTTCAGGAATCATGTTATTCTCCCACATTCTCAATAGCTCTCAGATTTTACTATTCGACAGCACACTAGCAACATTTGACAAATCCTCTATAGAGAAATATTATTTATTGACTATTTTATTTCTCATTTGTTAATGCTTCTGGAAAGAGTTTATCCAAAACTATTATTAAACATTTATTTTAATAAGAAAAAGTTTAACATTACATATTTTGAAAGAAGAGAAAACATGCAGATGTTGTTGAAAATTTTCAATAAATATTTAGTTCGGCCCTCGACTTAGTCCAAGTTTTTAATTTTGGCCCTCCGTGAATTTGAGTTTGACACCCCTGCCTTAGATGCAGAGAAACCTTTTGACAGAGTACTTATTCAAAGTACTACAGAGGTTCAACCTATCAGAGAAATATATTAACTGGATTAAAGCATTATATAAGGGACCATTGGCGAAGGCGACAATAAATGGATATATATCAAACCAATTTAAATTAAACAGGTCAACAAGGCAGGGATGTCCACTATCTCCCTCACTGTTCGCGTTAGCTATAGAAACCTTGGCAGAACTGATAAGAACAGAAAATAAAATAAGAGGGATAAAAATAAATGAGAACCAGAATTATCAATAAAAGAATTACATAAGAAATTGAAGGAATATGGAGAAGTATCGGGGTACAAGATCAATGCAAATAAAAGTGAAGCGATGCCAATGAATAATGCAGATTTCACAAAGTTTAAGAAAGAATCACCATTTAAATGGCAAACACAAGCAATCCGATACCTAGGTATTAGATTAGATAATAATTTAGGCAATCTATAGAAATTAAATTATCAGCCAAGGATACAATACCTATTTCAATCGTTACCAATTCACCTAACAGAGAAATTCTTCAAGGAGCTAAAGAAAATAATAAGGAAATCGTGGATAGCGCTAGATAAATTAGCAGAATGGTACAAACAAGGGGGCTTACAGCTACCAAACTTTAAGAATTATTATAGAGCAGCACCATTAAGATACCTATCAGATTTTTATCAAACAAGGGAAAAACCAGATTGGACCAGATTAGTGCTAGATAAAATAGGGGAGAAGGTACCTGAACATATACTATATAAGTGGGATGAAAAGCTGGTGCAACATAGGAATTCACCAGTACTGCACCATCTGCTCAACATTTGGAAGAAGATTCACGTAGAAAGGAAAAAAACAAATGATCAACTGCCAAAAATAATAATGACGCAAAATCAACTAAACCCCTTCACAATAGATAACCTTTCCTTTAGAGAATGGGAGAGAAAAGGGATGAAAAGAATAGAAAATTGTTTTTTGGGAAATAAATTATTATCTTTTGAACAAATGAAGTACAAATATGGTATAACTCACGGTACAATGTTTGCATACCACTAACTGAAAACCTACTTGAAGGACAAATTGGGAAGCAGGCTGAGGTTACCAGAAGGAAGCAGTTTTGAATATGTGATTACAGACACAATGATAATTAAAAGATTTATAACAAAAATGTACATCAAACTGCAAGAGAAAGAGAACAAGGAAATAAGCTGTAAACCCAAACAAAAGTAGGAACAAGATGTAAACATAAAGAATGAAACATGGGAAAAGCTTTGCTCTGGAACTATGAGAAATACAATAAACACGAGGTTACGCATGATACAATATAATTGGTTTCACAGGCTATACACCACACCCCAAAAGTTAAATAAATGGGACCCAACAGTATCAGATAGATGTTTTCGCTGTAAGAAGGAAATGGGAACAACAGTACATGCAATTTGGGCATGTGAGAAAGTGGAAAAGTTTTGGGAAGATCGAAATCAGGTATTAAATAAAATCACAAAAAGCAACATACCAAAAAATCCAGAGATCATTCTTCTAAGTAATATAAGAAGTAAATAACTAGGACTCGATTTGGATGGAGCACAAAAAAGATTTATTATGATAGCCTTAGCTGTAGCAAAAAAATGTATTATATCAACCTGGAAATCAGAAGATAGCCTGAGAATACAGCAATGGTGCATAGAAATGAAGAAATCTATTCCATTGGAAAAAATAACATATAATTTAAGAAATAACATCACAGTATTTGAACAAATTTGGGAACCGTACATGGAACACATCAGAGAGGGCGTACTCGGACCTCCACCACCTGAAATGACAAAATGAAAAGAAGACGAAATGAACTGACCCAATGTGTAAAAGTAGATGACACAACTTTCTTGTTTATTTTCATTGTGCGATGACATTGTTTAATGTATGGTATATGTTGAACGTTTAGTGGGTGGGGAGGGGGGGTGGGGAGGGGGGTGGGAAGGGAGAGGGGATAAGGGGAGAAAATGACACTGTATATTCAAGAGGGAAATGTTTATGTGTATTTTGGTCAATATGGTTCATAGTGTGAAAAATAAAAAAAATTTAAAAGAACAAAAAAAAAACAAGAGGATATGAGGGAAAAGATAGGACACTTTGGAATTTATGCCTGGAGTCTAAGGAAATGAAAGGTACCAAATGAGTCTTGTGCATGTGTTTACCAAAAAGATTGACATGGGCAGTGCGAGAAAGGAAAATTTGGGGAATATTCAAGTGTTCAGGGCATTTTTACATCAAGAAAAAGGTGGAATTGGGTCTTTTTAGGGGCATTAAGTTGGATAAGTCCACTGGGCCTGATGGATGATATCCTTGTTTATTGAAAAAACAAGTAAAGAGTGCTGGACTCTTGACATCGAGTGACAGGAGAGGTCCCAGAGGACTGGAGAGAATGGAGGTTGTGTTTTGTAAAAAAAAAAGTTATTTGTGTTTATATATTTTTTTGAAAATGGAAAATGTTGATATGAATATTTATGGGGGGAAAAGCAAAAAATAAAAAATTCCAAAGAAAAAGTGGAAAATAGAAAAATCTGGTACATTTTAGGCCAGTGAGCCCCATGCCTGTAATGAGGGAAATACTGAAAAGGATATACTAAGGGATGCACATTTGGAAAGTCATGGTCAGATCAGGAACAGTCAATGAGGTTTTGTGAGGGGCAGATCATGTCCTACCAATTTTACTAAGTTTTTTGAGGAGATGACGAAGATGTTTGATAAGGGTAAGGCAGTTGGTGTGGTATCATGGACTTTTGACAAGGTCTCTCATGGTAGCTGAATCAAAAGGTTTAGGTGCATAGGATCTATAGTGAGTTGATAATTTGGATACAAAATTGGCTGGCCTATGGAAGACAGAGTGGTGGTGGAACGCTGGAGGCCCATGACCAATGATGCTTAGTCAGTATTTGTGTTGGAACTCGTGTTATTTATGATATTGATAAATGACTTGAATGAAAAGGTGGGAGGGTGGATTAGTAAGTTTGCAGATGAAACAAAGATTTGTGGAGTTGTGGGCAGAGCAGAAGACTATCAAGAATACAACAAAATTATACAGTCGTGTAATGGCCCGCACCTCAGGGCGACACAGGAAATGCCTGTCAAGCACTGCAACCGGCAAAGCATTGTGTGGGCTGAAACGCCCATTTCCATAGGCTGCCGGCAGAATGGATGAAACTGACCAATCACCACTGGTGGATTGCAGGAGGCCTGGGTATCCGAGGTAACCAATTGGCAGCCGCCCGCTCAAGCCACGCCCGAGTGGTGATGTGTCTGAGCTGACTATAAAAGGTAGAGCTGCCACTGAATAAACTCAGTGTCGAATACACTCTACAAGTGTGTACGTATTTCTTCTCCTGCAGATTCAAGCTACAGCCTAAGGGCTCTAACCAAAAGCTATAACCTAGCTGTAGCTGTAGCAACTTCACTGCAGTAGATTAATTACAGATATAGACAGATAAATGGCAGGCGGAATTTAATACTGACAAATATGGTGCTGCACTTTGAGAGGTCAAATATAAAGGGAGTGTATGTTGATGTGCAAAAGGATCCGAGGCCCAGACAGCCTTGAAAGTGGCTGCACAAGAAGACAGGGTGATAAAGAACATATATCGTTGGCTTGGGTGAGGCATTGAGTACAAAGTTAAGGAGGTTGTATTGGAGCTATGTTCAACTTTGGTTAGGTTGCACTTGGCATTCTGTGTGCCATTCTGATAACCTCTTTGCATGTGAAGGCTTTGGCAAAGGTACAGAAGAGATTTAGAACCATAGAACATTACAGCACAGAAACAGGATTCTTCTAGTCTGTGCTGAACCATTTTTTTTTACCGAGTCCCACTGACCTGCACCCAGTCCCTAGCTTTCCATACCTCTCCTATTCATGTATCTGTCCAAATTACCAGAATGTTGCCTAGATTAGACGGTATGAGCTATGGGGAGAGGATGGAAAAACTTAGGTTGTTTTCTTGGTCAATGAGAGTCAGGTGTATAAAATCATGAGAGGCGTTGATAGGATGGACAGTCTGAAACCTTACCCCAAGACAAATGCATTGCTCACTGGAGGACATCTGTTTCAGGTGATGGGGGAAAATCTAAGGGAGATGTGCAGGCCAAATGTTTTACTCAGAAAGTGGTAAGAACTTGGATCAGGCTTCTAGGAGCAGTGGTAGAAGCAGATTCAATGTTAGCATTAAAAAGGATTCCGGGCAGACATATGAAAGGGTTGGAGAGATATCAAGTGCAAGCAGTAGATTTTAAGTTTGATTTGAACATCATATTTGGCACAGACATGTGGGCAGTAGGGCCTGTTCTTGTGGTGATGGAAGGCTGTTATCTTCATTATTTGGTGGTATATAAGCCTTTGGATCTTTCTAAATGATGGCAGTTAGAACTGGGCACAATACTCCAATTGTGTACTTCTTTGCTCACTGACCATGCAATGACAGCAATCATTCATCTACCAATGGCTGATACCCTCATACCCAACCCTGCTGACAATGCTCTCAAAATTGTGTTGAGGAAGAGATTCATCATGCAGATTTTAATCATTGCTACTTGCAGCTGAAATAATTATACACCACATTTTATTACAAATATATTCATGAAAGCAAGTTTGATTCTCGAATATAGATAGGAAGTGAAAGTGTGAGTATGGTGATGCAGAAAAGGAATAGAAATAGGCATCTGGTAGCCATTTTTGGATAGACAGAGAAGGGCAGTGAAGAAATAGTGTAAATGTATATACTAAAAAAAACCTGAGTTGCACTAGAACTCAAATTGTCTTGGCAAGATTATGCAGATGTATCAAAAATGGTGAAATATGGTGGGGGGGGGGAGAGTGTGGTAGGAATGGGGGAGTGGGTGAGCACTGTTTGTTTTGCGGATCGAAATTGGAGAGAGAGAATGAACAAGACAGACAAACGTACATAGAAGTAATTTGTGAGAGTATGATGCAGAAAGGTAATGGGGAAGAGGGAGATGGTGAATACAGAAAGAGTGAGAACTAGGAAAAAGAGCTGAAATATGAGATCTTAATCTTCCATATGCAGGTTATGGGAGAAAAACACTGAAAATATTAGAAGTATTAATGCTATATAGTGACAGACTGTTATTTTTGGCTAGTAGTAATTTTTTTTCTTTGTTTAGCCTCCAGTGCTGAGGTACAGATTATTTGATGTCTGACCCTCATGCTCATGGTTCATATTTTCCTGTCTTTTTCTCTCTGATTCTGTTTTTTTTTAAATCAGATGCCTACGCAGTTTGTGGAATCAGTTCTTGAAGTTCACAGTAAATTTCTTCAACTCATCAGTTCAGTCCTTAATGGAGATCAGCATTTTATGAGTGCACTTGATAAAGTAAGTAGTTAAAAATAGCCTAGAAATTGTGTAATATTTTTATCTTGGAGCATGAATGTAGTAACTAACATGTCTGATTTCTCATTCCTGATAAAGAATGGACATACTTGGGATATTTTAAAATTGGTAAACATTTAAAAGGATCCACTTTAGTTTCTGCTGTCATTTCTTGAATCCCAGAAAAACCCAGCTTTGCTCACTTAGGTTTCTTATATATCTACCACCACTTTGTGGTGACATTCATAAGAACATCAGGCTCCACATCTGCTGACAACACCAGCTCCATCACACTATGAACTCTCTCCAACCCTTCATTGTCTTTAAATTGTTAACCTGTTTGATTGAAATTTAGTACTTTCTGAGCAGCCATTCTCTCCAACTGTTGAGCCATTGTTCTCGGTTCCCAATGTAACCTCAGTTCGCCAATTACTGATTATGATCCTTCCTAGGAATTTTCTAAGGCTGAATTAGAATGCCAGCAACCTTGTATTTCAGGCAGAGTTGAGATTCCAACTCTGGATATAATTTCAAAATCTGCTCTATTTCCAGCAGTTTAACATGAGAACATATAAAATGGAAGTTGCAACCTGCTCCTCCATTCAATGTTTGGGTGTATCATTGACCTCATTTTTATTGTCCTGCTATCTTGCCTTTCTCATGAATGCCAATTTGTATCAAATAAACTTTTTCCACCAAGTCCTTTTCATCAGTTGACTCTTTTAATTGATCTTGTTACAGCAATGCCTTGCTTGTGAAGAAGGCACATCAACTCTTGTACTTTCGAAGAAGGTACAAAGGTTGGAGGTATTGTGGATAGTGTAGAAGGTTGTGGTAGGATTACAAGAAGATATAGACAGGATGCAGAGTTAGGCAACAAAATGGCAGATGGAGTTCAATCTGGAAAAGTATGAAATGATACACTTTGGAAGGTCAAACTTAAAGGTGGAGTATGTGGTGTCTGGCAAGATTCTGAACAGTATGTAGAAACAGAGATTTTGAGGTCCAGGTCCATAGATCCCTTAAGGTTGCTATGCCAGTTGAAAGAAAACATCTGTTATGTGGGCCTTCATTAGCTGGGAGATTGAGTTCAAGAGCCATAAGGCAATGTTGTCGTTCTATAAAACTCTGGTTAGACCACATTTGGAGTATTGTGTTCATTTCTGTTTACCTCATTACAGGAAGGATGTAGATGTTTTGGAGAGGATGCAGAGAAGATTGACCAGGATATTTCCTGGATTGGAGAGCATGTCTCATAAAGCAAGACTGACAGAGCTAGGGCTTTTCTCATTGGAGGGATGCAGGATGACAAATGATTTAATGGAAGAATTTGATAACAGGTACACAATCCTTTATCCGGACATCTAAAATCCGGAAAGCTCCAAAATCCAGCAAGTGGGGAGAGAGATGGCAGTGTGAGTCGGGCAGGCGAGGGGGGAGATCGGCAACACGAGTCGGGCAGGCAAGAGACCGGCTGTGTGAGTTAGGTGGGCGAGTGGGGAGACTGACAGCCTGAGTCAGGTGGGTGAGGAGTGGGGCGGTGAGACGGCAGCACAATTGGAAGGAGGTGGGGGTGGATACGGCAGCCCAATTCGGGTGGGCTTAAATCTGGCTTTCTGAAATCCGGAAAAATCCAAAATTGGAACACACTGTCCCCCAAGGGTTCTGGATAAAGGATAGTGTACCTGTATTAGAGGCTGAAATTAGCTGCCCAGTCAGCACCATTTTAAATTTTATTTTACATTTATACATACAGCATAGTAACAGGCCCTTTCAGCCCACAAGGCAGGGCCGCCCAATTACACCCAATTTACCTACAAACCACCCCCCCCCCCCCAGTACATTTTATTGGGGTGACAATGGCAAATACAGTAAAATCCCCATCATCTGTAATTCAGTTAACTGAAACCCAAGCAATCGGTTTAAAAAAGAAAGCAACAATTAGAATTTTAATAAATAATAGTTTAAAATTGTAAAAGTAAATGTTCACCGAAGCCACACATAACCCCTTGGTGAAGATGGGAGCAAACATTCAGCCAGCAAAACATCCTGGTCATGCCCTGCCCACAGCAGCTGTCAATAAAATGGCATCACCCAGGATGAAGAGCCAACTGATGCTGCTCACCACCGAGGCAACTCTCCCATGGTGTCTTTCTATCCCTGCCCTGTAAGATCTTTATCTTTATTTGTATTAGATATATTAGTAAGGCTTTATCTGTAAACTTGGGAGAGGGCAGGAATACTATTTTTTTATTCAAATTACTTTACATTTTGCATTGTCTTTCAAGCTGTGTATTCTTAATGCAGGTGTGGCATTTTAACAGTGTGTCTCAGTCAACCAGAAAATTCACAAATACGGCACCCGCAATCCCTGTAGGTGCTGGATAATGGGCATTCTACTGTTACAGAGGAAATCTCTTTAAGGAGAGTGGAGGGAGTTTAGGGGAGATGTCAGAGGTATTTTGTACACAGAGAGGGATGGGTGTCTGGAAAGCATTGTCAGGTTGGTGGTGGAGGCTGGTACAGCAGCAACATTCAAAAGTCTCTTTGATTGGCATGTAGATGTAAGAAAAATAAAAAGTAATGGGTGTGAGAGGGGGGGGGGAAATAGATAGTTGTTGATTAGGGTATCAATCACCCCAGTACCCAAGAAGGGTAGTGTAAGCTGCTTCAATGACTATTGCTCAGTAGAAATAACTTCTACTGTGATGAAATGCTTTGAGAGGCTGGTCATGGCCACAATTAACACATCTAAGCAACGATCTGTACCCGCTGCAATTTTCCTATCATCACAATTGCTTCACAGCAATATTGCTGGCTCTCAGTTCTGCATCACCTCGAAAACAGCAATTCATTCTTAATTGACTATAGCTCAGCCTTTAATATAATTTTTCCCTCAGTGCTGATCAAGAAGCTACAATCTCAGCCTCTGTACCCCATTCTGCAAATGGATCCTTGACTTCCTCAGTGGAAGACCGCAGTCAGTACGAATTGGAAACAACGTCTCCTCCTCACTGATTATCAACACAGGCGCACTCCAAGGATGTGTGCTTAGCCCACTGCTCTACTCATTATAAACCGATGACTGTGTGGCCAAACAAATTTGCCAATTACACCACAGTTTTCAACAGAATCACATACGGCAATGAGGAAATGTACAGGAGGGAAATAGGATCAGCTCATTGAAAAGTGTAACAACAACAACCTTGTACTCAACATTAGCAAAACCAAGGAGATGATTGTGGACTTCACAAGGAAGGGGACACGGCCCAGTCCTCATCGAGGGCTCAGTAGTGGAGAGGGTCAAGAACTTCAAATTCCTGGGTATCAACATCTGACCTGGAGCCTCCATGTTGATGCAATCACAAAGAAGGCTTGCTAGTAGCTATACTTTGTGAAGTGTCTGAAGAGATTTGGTATGTCACAGAAGTCTCTTGTAAACTTCTACAGGTGTACCGTGGAGAGCATTCTGGCTGATTGCATCACTGTGTGGTGTGAAGTTGCCAACACTCAGGACAAGAATAAACTCCAGAGGGTTGTATACTCAACGTGCGACATCACAGGCAGCAGACTTCACTCGACTGAGGACATCTACATGAGGCGGTGTCTTAAAAAAGCAGTCTGTAGCCTCAAAAACCCCACAACTCAGGCCATGCCCTCTTCTCTCTGCTACCATTGGGGAAAAGGTACAGGAGCCTAAAGATGAGCACTTCAGGGCAAAGGACAGCTTTTTCCCCACTGCCATCAGATTCCTGAATAATCAATGAAACAAAATCACTGCCTTACTTCTGTGCACTATTATTTTTTTAAGTAATGTTGTAAGATGGTTATAATATGAATTTTACACTGTGATGCTGCCTCAAAACACCAAATTTCATGACTTGTTTATGACAATAAATTCTAATTTTGATTCTATAGGTTGGCACAACACTGTGGGCCAAAGGGACTGTATTTTAATGTTGTACTCCCATCAAACCTCTACGGGTGCACTGTGGAAAGTATACTGACTGGTTGCACCAAAGAATGGTTTATTAATTCAAGTGCCCAAGATCTCAGAAGGCTGCAAAAGAAAGCAAACATAGCTAGATCCATCAGAGGCTCTGCCCTCCCATCCATTGCAGATATCAAGACTTCTGCCTCAAGACCTCATCTCCCTTTTCAGGCAAAAAGTACCTGAAGACCAGAAGCTCTGCATTTCTTTCTAAATGCTCTCAGGCTTTCAAACCTTGCCTTGAAACACTAATTGTGAAATTCTCACATACTACTATTGTAATGGCACTTTTTTTCTCTTGAACGATAGTAACAACATTTATTAACTACCGATCTTTTGTATTTATTATCTATTTTTAATTTAATATGCAGGAATATATATTTTACATTTTAATTTTAGTGATGCAGTACGGTAACAGGCCCTTTTAGCCCACAAGACCATGCCACTCATATACACGAAGTCATGTGCAAACCCTGTATGTCTGAAACTTGGGAGAAAACCAAAGAACCTGGAATAAACACACGCAGTCACAGGGAGAACATACAAACTCCTTACAGACAGTGGCGGATTCAAACCTGAGTCACTCACAGTGTAGTGTCTACTTCTGTAGTTTTTTTTTCCCCCAAGAACTACCTGTTCGGCTGCAGCAATTAAGAATTTCAGTTCATATATACATTGTACAATCTATCTGACAATAAACTCACTATCATTATTAAACAATCAGATGAGTCTGTGCCAAACCATCAGGAGTTCAGGAAAATGAGATGGTGCATTGTCAGAGTTTCATAGCAGTTGCTTAAAGAGCTAACAATGTAATCAAGGAATCATGTGTTGTTGCTTGTTTGTGTTGTATCAAGAATTATTTGGCAACAAGCTTCTTAGATTTACTCTGCAAAGTTCCTCCCACTTTGCTGCAAAATGCCACCCTGAAACTTCAATGATATAAAGCAGGAATTAGTAAAGTACTGGTTACAGAGCTGCAACCAGTTGTTTGAAATTATTTGCCCAGGTATTTGGTACTTGGGTGCTCTCAACTAAAATGTAATATTATAAATAGGAAGGTGGTTTAGAGACCTCTGGTGGTGGAATTTTAGACTAATTTCATGAATTCGTATTTTTTAAAATCCAACATTAAATTCATCTTGGTTGTTGATGTAACAGTTGATTTTTACTATTCATCCTTCTGACAAAATCCAATGGAAAAAAGCAATATTTATAGTTTAATCAATGTTGTTGGGACTACTGGAATTGACAGAATGATGCACTTGAGTATACATTAATTCACAACCATCTCACGATTTTAAGGTATACAGCTGAAATTTGGCTTGGTTGGTTTTGGTGTTTATCAGATTTAATTTTTCTTGATGTGACGAATCCATCAAAGGATAGCAATATTTTTAAATTTTTCTAACCTTTATTGCAATAAAACAGCTGGTCCGGACAGTATACCTGACCGTGTGCTGAGAGTGTGCAGAACAGTTGGCAGAGGTCTTCACAGATATTTTCAATCTGTCCCTGGCCCAGCAAGTTGTTCCCTTGAGCTTCAAGATTGCCACTATCATACCAGTGCTAAAATGTCCCATCTCATTTTTTTTTAAATTTTTTTATTTTTCACACCATAAATCACATTAGCCATGATATACACTATTTCTTTTTCACACATATACAGTGACTTTTTCTCTCCCCCCCCCCTTTCCTCCCAAACCACCCCCCCACCCCCCCACCCCCCCCTCTCATCCATTTTAGGTATACAATCTAGGTTGCATTAAGCCAGTCAGACAATGTTGTCATTCAACAAAATTACACCAGAAATTCTACTGAGTCCATTCTTTTCTTTCCTTCTCCTTCCATCAACTTAGGTAATGTTTGTCCCCGGTAGGTTTTCGCTATTGTATTTAATGTAAGGCTCCTATACTTGTTCGAATATTTCAATATTATTTCTTAACCTATATGTTATTTTTTATAATGGAATACATTTATTCATTTAAATTTGGTAGTTTCTTCCTTTTAATTTGGTTATGTATTCCATTAATATTTAAAGACATATAGTTCAGCGTAGCCCTTTTATATTTTGTTTATCTTCTCTTTCCGTTTTTCCATCATTACCTTTCCTCCTTTTCCATTTCTGTTTTCTTATTTTCAACTCTTTATAAGACAACATTCCTACAACATCCAACATTTTCCTTATTCTCCTATTTCTATCTTATTTATCCCCAATCTCCCCTTCACCTCCTGAGTTGTCCTTTATCCCTTGTCGGACAACCACATCTCCCCTCTCCATTTGGATTTGTGAATCCACTCGCAAGCGTCAACTGATTTTGCAGTGACTGCTATTTCCCCCCACCCCGCCTCCCCCAGAAAAGATTTAACTTTTCATATGTCACAAAGGTCACTCTTTTAATTCCCTCCTTATTCTCTCTATTCCATTACCTTCCCTTATTAATTCTTGTCTATACTATCTATATTTTCCTCTAAGTACAGATACATTCATGTATGCTCATTGTCTCTATTCACTCTTATACCTCTTTACCCGCATACATATCAATCGTGATCATTTTTACTCTCATTACCCGTCTTCATCCCTCAGTCTATTTTTGTCTTTACCCACATACATATCAATCGTGATCATTTTAACTCTCATTACCCGTCTTCCTCCCTCAGTCTATTTTTGTAATTGTTCTGCAAATTTTCGTGCTTCTTCTGGATCCGAGAATAGTCTGTTTTGTTGTCCTGGAATAAATATTTTCAATACCGCTGGATGCTTTAGTATAAATTTATACCCTTTCTTCCATAAAATCGCCTTTGCTGTATTGAACTCTTTTCTCTTCTTTAGGAGTTCAAAACTTATATCTGGATAAATGAAGATTTTTTGCCCTTTATACTCCAGTGGTTTGTTGCCCTCTCTTACTTTTTCCATTGTCTTCTCCAGTACCTTTTCTCTTGTAGTATATCTTAGGAATTTTACTACAATAGATCTTGGTTTTTGTTGTGGTTGTGGTTTAGAGGCCAATACTCTATGTGCCCTTTCTATTTCCAATTCTTGCTGTAGTTCTGGACATCCTAGGGTCTTAGGGATCCACTCTTTTATAAACTCCCTCATATTCTTGCCTTCTTCATCTTCCTTAAGGCCCACTATCTTTATGTTATTTCTTCTGTTATGGTTTTCCATTGTATCTATTTTTTGAGCTAGTAGTTCTTGTGTCTCTTTAGTTTTTTTATTAGATTTCTCCAATTTCTTTTTTAAGTCTTCTACCTCCATTTCTGCTGCTACTGCCCGCTCTTCCATCTTGTCCATTTTTTTTCCCATTTCTGTTAAGGTCATCTCCATTTTATTTATTTTCTCTTCTGTGTTGTTTATTCTTTTTCTTAAATCCTTAAATTCCTGTGTTTGCCATTCTTTAAATGACTCCATGTATCCTTTAATAAGAGCAAGTATATCCTTTACCTTGCCTTTCTTTTCTTCTTCTATTTCACCGTACTCTTCCTCTTCTTCTTCCTCTGGGTTGACCATCTGTTGTTTCTTTGTTGCCCTTTCCTCCTCTTCTTTCTTGTTTCTATTGTCTTCTGTGGTCTCTTCTTGCTGCAGGTGTTCTGCAGCTGTCGTTGCCGGCTGTGGAGATCGACTCCCCAGCTGGTCCCCCCTCCCGTCGGTGTGTTTTTTTTCATGCGCGGTTGCGCACTTTTACTCGGCTCTGCGAGCCATTTTTGTAGTCCATTATTTACCGACCTGAGGGAGCGGGTTTCTCTCTCCGCAGCGGGCCTCTTCGGACAGGTAAGGCCTTCACATTTTTCCTCCTTTGTCTTCTCTTCCTCTCTTCTTACCGTTGCTTTCGATTTTTCTTTTTTTGTCGCCATCTTCTTTCCACCTTTATACTCACTTTTCTGTAACTTTTATTTCTGTGCCTTTGTGTTTTCTCTTGTTTTTCCCGACTTTTCTGGAGAGGGCTGGAGTTCACCGTCCGGCCACTACTCCATCACGTGACTCCTCCTAAAATGTCCCATCTCCACGAGTGAATGAATTTGTCCAGTTGAACTCACCCCCATCATTGCACAGTGCTTTGAGAGACTGGTTCCATCACATTGCCCATCACCGTGGACTCTTATCAATTTGCCTGTTGTGTCAACTGAGAATGCCATTTCCATGGCACTTCACTCTGCCATGACCCATTTGGACAGCTCCAACTCTTATGTTAGAATGCTGTTTGGCATTCAATACTGTGATTCCCTCCAAACTGATTGCCAAACTTTGCCAGCTTGGTATCAGCTCATCCCTCTGCAATTGGACCTTAGACTTTCTGACTAACTTACCCCAATCTGTTAAGGTAGACCATCACTTCTCTTCCATTCTCATCTTGAGCACTGACATGCCCCAGGGCTGTTGGCTGAGCCCTTTCCTGTATTACATTTTCATCTATGACTGCATTCCATAAGCAAGTTTGCAGATGACACCATGGTGGTTGGCTTGATCAGAGGGGATGATGAAACGGCCTTTAGGGATGAGTTCCAGTATCTGGCAGTGTGGTGTGCTGACAATAACTCGGCACTTAACACTCAGAAGACCAAGGAGGTCATTGTGGTCTTCAGGCATGCTGGAAGCTACACTCATGCCTCTATTTATATAAATGGAGTTGTGGTGGAATGAGCATCAAGTTTCATATTCTTAGGTGTTCATATTTTTGATGATCTCCCCTGGTCTCTGAACTCCATCATCCTGATTAAAAAGGTGCAACAACTGAGCATGAAGAATGTACACATCTGTCTCAGGATATTGATCGATTTTTACTGCTGTACCAGTGAGAGTCTTCTTACCTATGGCATTTCAGCATAGAATGGCAATTCAGCAGGTGGTGAAAACTGCCCAGTGGATTATTGTCATCCAATTGCCCACCATTGAGAACATCTATCAGGAACACTGCCTGGGCAAGGCGAAGAGCATCATCAAGGTTGCATCTCTCTTTCCATCCGGTAGGTGCAACAGGAGCCTTGGCTCTCGAACCAGCAGGTTCAAGAAGAAATTTTTTTTTCTAAGACTGTGATCCTGCTGAACCTTAAATCACAGCACTGAATGGTATGGCACTCACATTGTACTGTCAGTACTTTTATAATTGTTTGCTTGCTGAATGCGCTTGTTTTATTTGCATGTACTTATTTGTATATAGCACTATTTTTTAACTTCTGCTTGGATGCTAATTGTATTTCATTGGCTTTGTACTTTAGAATAAAGTTTAATCTAATCTAGATATTAAACTACATTTCAGCACATTTTCAATCGGCACATTAACAATACACCTCCAACGATAGCAGTGTGAATTGGTCTCCTTGCATGATGTTGGCCACCATCAATATCAGTCATACACTATCACATCCAGGAACTCTGTCAACTTGAATTTCACTTTGCATGCTTCAACTGGTTCCACAATGCTAGAATTCTCACTCTCCACTCCCTCTTTAAGACAATCTTGTAACCTACCTCAATGACCAAATGTCTGACCAGAAAAAAAATTTATCCACTGGCAGTCGTTGAGAATGAACTCAATTTGCTTTTGGTTGTTGATGTGAAGGAATATGCTTTTTTCAATGTACTTCCAGTAACAACCTTTTGAGGATGAGAGAAAAATTGTTGTATGCCTCTCCCAAGCAAAGGAATAATTTTTTTCATTGAGTTTTATTGTCAATTCACACAACTTCTTTCTGTGTGCTACTTCTGAAACAATGTCTCCTCCTCACAAACAGTCAATGCAGGCGCACCTCAAGGATATGTGGTGAGCCCTCTGCTCTACTTGTACACCAATGACAGTGTGGCTAGACGCAAATCAAGTGTCATCCACAAATTTGTTGGCAGAATCACAGACAGAAATGAGGAAGCATACTCTCAAATCTTGCACTCAAAGTTAACAAAACTAAGGATCTGATTGAGGACTTCAGGGGGTGGGGGATATTGGATGAACATGAACCATTTCTCATCAAGAGGTCAGCAGTGAAAAAGATTAAGAACTTCAAATTCCTGGGTGTTAACATCTCTGAAGATCTGACCTGGAGCCTCCATGTCGATGCAATCACTAAAAAGACTTGCCAGTGGCTAAACTTCGTGAGGAGGTTTAGCATGTAAGCAAAGATTCTTGCAAATTTCTACAGGTGTACTGTGTATTGCAAATTTGTCTGGAATTGAGGTGGCATTGCACAGGACAGAAAAGACCACAGTTATGAACTTGGCCAGTGACATTGCAGGCAGCGGTCTTCACCGCATCAAGGACATCCACATGAGGTGGTGTGTTAAGAACAGCTTCTATACTCAAGGACTCTAAGGTCATGCCCTCTTCACAGTGCTGCCATCAGGAAGAAGATGTAGGAGCTTGAAGACAACCACTCAACAACTCAGAAACTGCTTTTTTCCCCTCTGCCATCATATTTCTGAATGGACAATGACCCATAAACGCTACCTCACATTCTCTTCTTTTTTCCTTATTTAATTTTTTTAATGTAATTTTGTCGTGGGCTGTACTGATCCACAAGCGAACCAGGAGGTGCAGGCTCACAATGGGCTGACATCACAATGGACCTTCAAGAAGCCAAGGATCACAGGAGTCATGCTGATAAGTTTTCGGAGAGTTCCAGTAAAGTAATTTGATTGGTTCAACTCACTCACAGCTTCTATCTGGTTTTTTTCTTCTGTTTGCTGCACAGCAACCACAATGGTGACCCCGATCATCCAGACAGCATTTTGGACCCCACGATGAATGACACGAGTGCACAGAATACAGTCTTACTGAAGCTGCTGACCTTTTGGACCTTACAGCTGCTCATCTGGTATGAACAGGCTGAGGCCCAGTTTCAGGTCAGGCAGATCACCGCAGACTCCTCAATATATTACCGCATGGTTAGTTCGCTCGACCAGGAGACTGCCGGACGAATCAATTACTTCTTACATCAACCACCTACCGCTGACAGGTATGAGGCAATTAAGGCGCTTCTTATCCGCAACTTTGGGCTTTCCCACTGCGAACGAGCAGCCCGGACGGCCTGAGCGTCCACATACTGACCGCCCTTATGAACAATATGTTGGCATTAATGGATGGCCACAGGCCCTGCTTACTGTTCGAGCAGATATTTATTGAATAGATGCCAGAAGACATCCGACTACTCTTCACGGATGATGACTTCAGCAACCAGTGCAGGCTAGCAGCCCGTGCAGATGTCCTGGGGCACACCAAGCAAGAAGCGGGGCATTCATTGACATAGTCGCTGTGTTTTGCCAATGATTGGTCTCTCTCTCCCACTCCACCAAGAAGGCTGGTGACAGCCGCAGCAGTTGGAGGCTCAAACTCGGAGCAGTGGTGTTTCTACCATTAGAAATTGGGTTCTGGACCCCGCTACTGCCGTCCACCTTGCTCCCGTCCAGGAAACGCCATGGCTGGCTGTTGCTGGTTGCTATGATGGTTGGCCACCGAGACAGCTTCCTTTATTTATGGGATCGACTCTCAGAGTGGCATTTCCTCATGGACATAAGTGGAGGTCAGCGTCATGCCCTGTCGAACTGAGACACCTCTGCTAGGAAATAGGGGCCATCCCTCACCAACAATAGTAGCACACACATGTACAGGAACAATAGCACACACATGTACAGGGTGCAGACCATCCTGCTCGAGTTTGGCTCCTGCTGTTTTACCTGGACCTTCACTTTGGATGATGTGTCCCAGTCCCGACTGAGAGCAGACTTCCTTTGAACCCACTGCCTCCTGGTGGGTCTTAAAGGGCGCCATCTGGTCAATTCCACAACCTTCCAGATCTTCACACTTCGTGAAGCCAAGTTCTGGCCCCCCTTCTTTGACTCCGTAACCTTATTGGGCAATGAGTTGCCAGAATCTTGGCAAAAATTCCTGGCCATTATAGTGCCACATTTCTCCACCGTGGTCCTGAAATATGGCATCCAGCACCACATCCTCATGGTGGGTCTGCTGCTACACACCTGAGCATGCAGGCTTCCTCCCAACAAGCTGTGACCCACCAATGAAGAATTCAGGAAGCTGGAGGTGATGGCCATCATTTGGTGCTCGGACAGCCCATGGCCTTCCCTCTACACGTGGTGTCAAAGTCTTCTGGGGGATGGAGACCTTGTGGGGACTACTGCTAGCTCAGTGACATCACAACAGCCGACCAGTACCCAGTTCCCCACATTCAGGACTTCACGGCAATCTACATGGAGCAAGGACCTTCTCAAAAATCTACTTGAACCGGGGGTACCACCAGCGACGTCCCCAAGACAGCCTTCATCACACTATTCAGCCTTTTTGAGTTCCTCTGCGTGCCATTCAGCCTCAAAAAACGCAGCACAGACTTTCCAGAGACTCAAGGACTCGGTGGGGCATGGCCTGGATTTTGTTTTTATCTACCTAGATGACATCTTCATCGCCAGTCATTCATGACAGGACCACATAACATACCTGCAGATGCTCTGTCAGCGACTACGGCCTAGCCATCAACTCATTGAAATGTCAGTTCAGCCTGACGACCATTGATATCCTTGGGCACCGCTTCGATCTGACACAGGACGGTCCCTCTTTCGTCAAAGGTTTGCCAAGCCAATTACAATCAAATGTTTGTAGGAGTTCATTGGGATGGTCAACTTCTACCATTGATTCCTGCCATTAGCTGCCGGGATCATATGACCACTTTTCAAGATGGTGTCCAGTCCGACCAAAGAACTCAGCTGGGAGGCGGAGTCTTCGGCAGCTTTTGGCCAGGCCAAAGATGCAGTGGCCAACACCACCCTTCTCGTGCATCCATGCATTGATGTGCCCAACACCCTCACATGCAACGCATCCAACACGGACGTTGGTGGCCTCCTGGAACAGCTGATTGATGGACATTGAAGACCACTTGCTTTCTTCAGCAGACACTTGCAGCCCTCAGAGAAGAAGTATAGTGCATTCGACAGGAAGTTACTAACTGTCTACCTCACCATACGCCATTTCCTCTATTTCCTCAAAGGACAGGGTTTCATGATCCTCACTTATCACAAGCCCCTCACTTTTGCTTTCGCCAAGATGTCAGACCCGTGGTCAGCAAGATAGCAGTGTAATTTCTCTTCTATCTCAGAATATACAATGGCTATCAAGCACGTTTCTGGCAAGAACAACCTCGTCATTGATGCGCTGTCCTGTACGTCCGTCCTGTCTGTATGCTCCCTGTCCCCAAGAATCGACTATGCAGTGCTCGCAGTAGCCTGGCGGCAGGATGGTGAGATATCAGCCTTCCGCACTGCTGTCTCAGGGCCATTGAAGCCACACTTCTCTGTGACCTGGGCCCATCATTCCCGCTGGTGGAGGCGTTGCATCTTCGCACTATATGGGTTGGCCCACCCATCCATCGGGTGACAACTGGTTGCAGACAGGTTCACGTGGCATGGCCTACTGACAGACATACAAGGTTCAGAGGCACATGAAAGCTCTTCAGTCTTTCCCGCCAACACACAGATGATTTGACCATGTCCATGTGGACATTGTTGGGCAGCTGTCGGTTTCCAGAGGCTCCACATACCTGTTCTCGATGGTGGACAAGTTCACTCGATGGCCAGAAGCTGTCCCACTCTTGAGCACTTCCATGACATCCTGCGCCAGGGCCCTCCTCGTCATTTGGATACCCCTTTTCGGCCTTGGGTGCTTCTTGTGCTGAAGGAGGATTTGGCCACATAGTCCGCTGAGCTCGCCTATGGGGCCCTGCTGACAGACCCAGGAGAGTTTGTGCCAGCAGCTCGCAGACAGGAGGAAACAACTACACTGCTGCTAACATGACTTCGCAAGAAGGTAAACACCCTGGCCCCTGTCCCAACCTCACACCAAGGTCCAGATCCATCCTACGTCTCGGAGGATCTCGAAGACTGCGAATACAACTTCATAAAGAGAGGTGTGCAGCAGATGCCTCTTCAGAGCCCATATGAAGGTCCATGCAAAGTGTTTCGGCTCAATGGGACTATGTCCTTTTTGGACATTGGGGGTAGTCAGGAAATGATCACAGTTGACTATCTCAAACTGGCACACCTTGACCTCAGCCAACCAGTAACTGTTGCAGCTCTGCAGTGGAGAGGTCGGCCTCTCAAATGTACAAACTGTTTATGAACTTTGGTCTTGGCATAACTTCGAACACCAGTCTGGGGGGTCGGGAGGGGCGGGGTTGTCATGTACCAGACTGCACAGATCCACAAGCGATCTGGGTCATGGAGGTGCAGCCTTGCACTGGGCTAACATCACAATGGTCCCAGTGTGGGTGCCATAAAGGATCATGGAAGTGGTGCTGATAAGTTCTCGGAGAGTTCCAATAAAATCAGTCAGTTGGTTCAACTCACAGCTGTGTGGTTTTTTTCATTCGCTCACTGCACAGCACACCGACCACAATTTATACTTTTAATATTTGAATCTGGAATGAATATTTGCACCAATAATGCTGCCGCAAAACAATAAATCTCATGACATGTTCATGACAATAAATTCTGATTCTGATTTCATGGCAATTGTGACTTAATTTTTTTTAATTTGGTATATTTTTGTAATGTGCTTATATCTCAATTTTTTTTATTCTCTAATAATCTATATTATTCTTGTAACCCTGTTCTCTGATATGTTTTTTTTTCAATTTCGTTATGTCTTTCTCTAAACCATCCAGCTCTGTAAAATATTCTCTCTAAGATTTTTTGTATAAGAAATAATTTGTCCTCTTTGATGTATTTTAAGTGTATTCCATATTAAAATGCTATGATCATTAGAAGGAAGATTAGTTTCACAAAATAATTATTTGTCTTTTAATAAACTCACAAAAGTCCTTCCTTTTCAACAGTGGCATTGAGATGCCATCTATACACATTTTCTTGTTTTTCCATTATCGCAGTTTTTAACTGAGAAGACTTTAAAAATAAATCAATCCTTGCATATGAATCATGTACCCTTGAGTATAACGAATAGTCTCTTTCTACAGGGTTAAGTTGCCTCCATATATCAATCAAATTTAAATTCTTCATCATTGATGTGTCATTTTTCAGCTTTTGCCCTTGTTACTGTTCTAGCTGATTTATCCAATATTGGATAGAGACAGAAATTGAAATCTCCTCCGACCAGTACATTTTGTCTTCCCTCTGCTGTTTTTTAAAAAATTCTTCATAAAGGCTTCATCGTCATAATTTGATATACAGAGATTCAAAGAAGTCCATGATTCTGCGTAAATTTTACAATGTTCCATTACAAATCTTATAGCTTGGTCAGTCAGTTATTATTTGTATATTTTTATTGATTAAAATCACTACTCTTACTTTTGAGCCAAATGGCGACAATATTTCTCCCACCCATCCTCTTTTTAATTTAGCATGTTCTGATTTATTAAGATGTGTTTTTTGTCGAAAGATTATATCTGCCCTTAATTTTTTCAGGTGTGCCAAGACCTGCTTCTTTTTTACCAGCCCGTTTATCCCATTAACATTAAGACTAATAAATTTTAGCATTCTATCCATATTGATTTTTTAAACAGATATTGTTTAACAATAAAAACCTTTTTGTTTAAATAATAGTAATCTTTCCCCTTCAAAAAACACATACAATGTCCCTGCCATGTTAGTGATGTAAACTGGAAGCCCCAAAAGCCCGCAGAATCCTTTGAGGAAGAAGAACCCCTCTCTTTAGCACCATCTTTTATAGATACTCCTCCAGGTGTCATTGTCCCCCTTAGACTGGAGTCCCCAACCTGCTACTACTTTTCCCAAGTTTTCACTCTTCATGAACATTTCAATAAATTTACTTTTCAACAATAAATACAGGACAGTTTTTTAAAAAATGCAACTTTTACTTCGTCCCATTGTAAACATTCTTCACTGACTTCTTGGTAACTTTGGTCTTTTCATAAACCTCGCAGGAAGTCTTCCACCTCGATCTTTGTCTTGAAAAATCATTGATTACCTTCAGCTATTTCAACCCTCAGAGTTGTGGGATATATCAACAAATATTTCAAGTTTTTGGAAAACAATTGTCTTTTTACATCACCAAACTCCTTCCTTTGCTTAATCAAAGTAGGACCAAAAGCTTGGAAAAATAGCACTTTTTCATGACAGGACATTATTTTGCTTAGAGTATTCATGTGTTGCTCCCAGAATTATCTCCTGTTCCAGGTAACTCAAAAGTCTTACCAGGACCGGTCGCTGATCGCTGGCTCTCCTTAGTCCGAGGGTCTGGTAAACCCTTTCAATATGTAATTTTTCTCTGAATTTGTCTTTTCCCAGCACTTGTGGGATCCATGTTTCAAAGAAATTGACTGGATCGATTCCTTCTTTCAGTGCGATAACTTGAACATTATTTTGTCTGCTAAAATTCTTCATGTGATCGATCTTGTCCTGCAAACCTTGTCTGACTCCCATTGGTTCTCGCCTCTTTTTCCAAAGCTTTTAGCTTATCCTGTGTTTTTACCAAGTCACTTCTGCATGGTTTATTCTTTCCATCAAGTCTTCAACGATTTCTTTTATTTCAGTCATCCTTTCACTCATGTCTCTTGTTACAGTTTCAAAGCCTGCAAATCGATTGCTCAAATTTTCCATAGTTCTTGTCCTGACTCCCCAGTTCTGCTTGGGTCTGCCGGTCCCGAGGTCACTCTTACGGTGCTCCCTTCTGGGCTGAGAAGAAACATCCTCAATTTTTATTCTAGGCTGCCTTGGTTTCTTAGTACTTGTTTTTTCCATTTTTTGATACTCTTCATGGAGAGCTTGATCAAAACATGTCTGTCTAAGTCCTTCTCATAGTGTTAGGTAAAAACATGAGCTGGGAATGTAGAAGGAGTCACCCAGTGCTGGGCCGTAACAAGATGCAGTTGTGACCTTGTACTCTCAAGATAAGAGTGGGGATGACAAATTGATGTGCAGGAAGCTAGCAGAGAAGGATAGCAACAGTTTATTCATTGGACAATGTCATGGTATGATAATTTACTAAGTACATATCCTAAGGTATAAAAAACACCACTTGCTGATAACGGCAGAATGCGCCTTCTCCAACTAACACTGTTAGTTGCAAGTGTTACAATCCGGCAATAAAGAACAAAGAACCTTGATTTCGACTCAGTCTGGTGTTTGTCTCACTCATTCATGAACAAAGCAGACCTAACAATAGCCATGCCCCAGTTGTAATGTGTAATTTGATTTTTGAAATAATGTTGAAGGAAACATGGAGTTACTTGTGGAAATATTCTTTGAGGCCTTTATTTTGTCTTGCAGGCTCTAACATCAGTGGTAAACTATAGAGAGCCAAAGTCTTCGTGCAAGGCTCCAGAGCTGGTAAGTGTGGCAAGCATATAAAACTTAATGTTAACATCCTCTTCTTTTGAAATTTTGGAGATAATTTTTAAAATGCCAAATCTTGCATTTTTGTTCTACACAATATTGACATTTTTATGAATGCTTGTATATCCTCACAAAATACTCTCCAAATAAAAACAAAATATAGTCGATGTAGGAAATTTGATCAGCAAGTGCTGGAAATAACCAGCAAGTCAAACTGCATCTGTGGCAAAAATTGAGTTCGTGATTAAATTACCTATTCTTTCAAATCTTTCGTTTCTATCCAAATGTGCTTCAGCATCCTACTGACCACATGTCTCAAGGTCAATACCAGTTTCAGATAGATTTTAATCTGTCTTTAGCTTCCCTCATAATGTCATGGTTCAGAATACAAAGAACCGCCTTTGATGCTAAGAATTCATTATGTTTGACTCTTAGCTTATCTTGGCCAAAGCTACATTGGAGACAGCATAATTTTACTGATTTCCTGCTTCTATTACATTTGAGAAGCATCTATTGTTATCCGGAATGATGTCAATACTGCTAATGTCTAAGATGTTAGTTCCCTTCCCACCTTAACAATAGTGCATGTTGGATATTCGCTCTGTGAACTTGGATATGAATATAAGAATGAATTAGCCATCGAATATATTGAAACACAAAAGGACACGCTGTCTTAATAACAGATCAGGAGAAAATGAAGGTCTGAGTGAGAGATCAAATTAACATGAAGGATAAATAATAAGGGAAGAGGAATTATTACTTAGTATGTTTGAAAACAGGTGCCTGAATATAATTTTATTTGCAGCTAGCTAAGTACTGTGACAACCTATTAAAGAAATCAGCGAAGGGAATGACTGAAAATGAAGTTGAGGACAAACTAACCAGCTTCATCACAGTTTTCAAGTACATTGATGACAAAGATGTCTTTCAGAAGGTAAGTGGTGGTTATTTCCAATTCCTGCAGAATGAGGCAGGTTTTCAAAACATGCAGACTTCCTTACCTCTCAAGGAAGCTACAATATTTGGCCTTAGTGCGGACAACTCAAAATCAGTACTTCATATTGAAAGCTTCCGATCAGTAGACTTAATGAAAAAAAAAGATGGTTTAAAAATCAATTAAGTAAAATTTCTTTCTTGCAATTACCCACACATTTACTTTTTCAACCCCAGTTCTATGCCAGAATGTTGGCGAAGCGGCTGATACATGGTCTATCTATGTCTATGGATTCTGAGGAAGCTATGATTAATAAACTCAAGGTTTGTAACATGTTTTTGTGCATTAGTAGAAACATGACATGAAAATTTTGAAATGGAAGAGACTGCAGATGCTGTCGTGGAGCTTAAAAAAAAACCTGCTGGAGGAACTCAGCTTGTCAAGTTGGAGGAGGAAAGGGTGTTTCAGTCCCTGGATGATGTTGAGTGAATGAGTGGAGAGACAAGTATTGCATTGCTTCTGGTTGTGAGGGCAAGTGCTGGAAGACAAGGAGGGTCACATGGAAATGGATGAATGAACCAAGGGACCGTGGAGAGAGTGGTCACTGTGGGAAGCAGAAAGGGGCTGAGAGAAGAAGATGTGACTGATGAAGGAATCCAGTTGCACCTGGCAAAAATGACAGAAAACAATGTGATGAGTGCCATTGCGGACCATCCTGTACCTGCATAAATGGTGCCTGACACAAATGAGTTCCTCCAGCAATTTGTTTTTCACTTATCATGATTTGGTTGCTTTTTCAACTCCTCAGAATTAATGCCTTTTCAAACCTAATGATATAAACACTAATCACTAACCAACTAACTCTTGGTATTCTTAATTTCTGAATGGGATAAATCTTTGAATTCCTCTGAGCTCAGAAAAATAAATTATTGTTCACAGGTTTAAGCTAAAAATGCAATTTAATATGAAATTACTTATGATTTTAAAATATTTCTTTTAATTTTTTTTGGAAAATGCACGTCCAAAGCTTTGAAAACTATTGATAATTATTTCTAATTCTACTATCATTTGATTTACTTTAGATTTACAGTATTTCTTAAAACCTGAGTAATTTAAAGATTGTTTTAATTAATTGGTCTTCAAAAATTCATTACAAAGAGGTATTTTTCCCAGAATCATTAATTTATGTTATTTCAAATTAAAGTAATCTGTATGGTAATATTTTGAACAGTTAAAGCACTTCAAAAGCATTACATATCTTCTCAGAAGTCTTTTGGAATAAAAATTCTCTTGGTCATGGTAGCATTTTACTTTGACTTAAAAACAATATTTATGTGCTATAACAAATTCATTTACTTTTTATATACAGCAAGCCTGTGGATATGAGTTTACAAGCAAACTTCATAGGATGTACACCGATATGAATGTCAGCGCTGACCTCAACAACAAATTTACAGCCACTTTTTTAAGACAACAGGACACTGTAATAGATCTTGGAATCAGCTTTCAGATCTATGTTCTTCAGGTAGATGAGACTCCAGGATAAACTTAATCCCATGTGCTGGATGTTTCCACCTTCCTTCCTGAATTAAACCAGTCACTTGTGAAACCTTTTCTGTCACTGTCTTGTTTTGAATGGAGAAATCAATTGAAACATCTTAAAAAGTATCATTAATATTTGTGAATTATGGCTTCCAGTGATGTGTTTTCAAGACATGTTCCTGTTAAGTATGAGGTTATTTATTTCATTGAAAAATTGTGGATTCCAGGTCTGTTCAAGTTTATCATCCATTGCACAAGTACAACCCAACAAAACAGCGATCTCTTGTGGAGCATCAAAGAGAAACATTTTGAAAAGTACAATTTTTAGCATTTGCAAATTTGTTGCAAAACTGATGATCATATGCATGACGTGATTTATAATGACTTGTATATCAATGCACTTTTTGCATCCTATCATTTTGATGTAAAAATATTGTTTTCAATTTTTTTAGGCTGGTGCATGGCCTCTGACTCAAACGCCTTCATCTACATTTGCCATCCCACAAGAATTGGAAAAGAGTGTACAGATGGTATGTTAATAGGTAGCTCTTTATTTGAAATGCAAGGAAAGTTATTGATGCAAATTTTCTTTGTATGGTATGAGTAAATGTCTTCTATGTTTCTTCATATAATTTTAATCCTGTTGCTAATCTTGCTAAACTGGCTCGTCACTTTAAAGGCATGGTTGTTAGTGGGTCAAAGGTGAGATGGTGGAAAGGGTATTTATTGCAGTGAATTAAATATATTGCACATATGGAGGATGGAAAGTTTAATGCTAGTGGCACAGATAAAACAACATGCCGTCCTGAAATTCAAATAAGAAAATTCTGCAAAAACTCAGCAGGTCAGGCAGCATCTAGGAGAAAGCAATGACATTAACCTTTAAAAATGATGACGTTTCATCAGAACTTAGAAAAATTGGAGAGCACGTGTGCTTTTGTTTGCAGAGAAGAAGGGTGGAGTAATCTCTGATAAATAAAATAAAGCAAACAATAACCAATGCAACTTTCAGTTCATGGTTTAGTTTTCTGGAAAAGAGATCAAAAGCATGTTTTCTTGTACAGCATTAAGTGTAGATCTCAAGATATGGCAAGAAATTGATTTGAGAAGTACCAACTGTGCTGATCAGACCCAATATGGATAATACACTCTGACAGCTACATGTTTTTCTCACCCAGATGCAAAGGAAAGAAGTGCATCGAAAGTTAGGGTGTGCCCTGATGAAGTCGGTTGTAGAGGATTTGTTGCCAAATCCACAGCAAGCTGCTGAGGGAAGTAGGAATCATAGGGCAGGCCCTCAGAAAGGTAATTAAACCCCTATCCAACTTAGCTGAAATGAGCAGTCAATGGCTCTGGCTAAAAAGGAGGGATCCTATCTGGGCTCCAAATGACCACTAGGAGAAACAGATATGGGACACACACCCAGGTTTTGATCAGCCTGTGGTGGCCAGCCTTGGCAGAGACCATCTTGTATTTAAAAGGTCAAAACACCCAATGATACCAGGGAATACAACTGAAGATTTGACTGATACCGGTTAATATTTCCTCGTGGTTATCATCCATTATTGTAATTGAGACAACTGACCATATTATTTTGATGAGAGAGGATCAATCTAGCCAATACTGAAACATCAGGGATTGCAACATCTAATCCTATATATCAAACTGTGAGAGTGCATTTTGCTCAACACCTTAGCAAAAACAAGAAGGAAACAGAAATCACTAAGGGTGAACAAAGTAACAGACAAAATGAAACCATGTCAAGATAAGCAGGACTTCTTCATGCTGGGAACTCCTTGAAGGGAAGGAATGGTGAATTAAACAGTGTGTTGGTTGGTCTGTGGTTTTGTGTATGATTCTTGTAGGTGATTGCTGTACATCCAGATAAACTGTTTAGATTGAGGTTTTGGGAAGATGTTAAGTCACCATTGATTGATTTCTGTTTCTGGTGGTTTTCACTAATCTCACACTGATGAAACCTCAGACAGGAACTCATCAGTGTAGGGTCAATAATTGGATTTTTTTTTAAATTGGTTGTCACGAGTGGAAAGAACTCAAGCAGAAGATGAATAAAATTATCCCTCTCTGTCACTTTGGACCTCAAAGTTTAGAAGTTTTCAAAGCAGTGGCGCTGTTGTAAATGATCATTTGCATTATTGTATTAAAATAAAGTAATTGAGTTATTTTGCATATTACATAAAGGAGTAAATCATAATATTTCAAAATTTAATTGGTGGCTTCGAACCTCTCGTGAAGGTAGAATTATTATTTTTTAAAAAGCTATGCTTCATCTGGATTATGAGCAAACATTTAGCATAGCCAACTTAATTATGCAGAGTTTGTTGACAAGTCTTTTTTTTTAACTTTAAGATTTTATAACATGAATAACATATAGGATTACATTTAAAAAAATTAAGAATAAAATAATAAAATTACAATACAATATCAGTAATCTAAATAAACTATACCCTCCCCAATAATTATTACACATTAATAACCCAACTCAAATTAGTCCAACCCCCCCTTTCCCCCAAAATAAAGAGTGAAGAATTAATAAAGTTAATAATATATGAGAAAAAAAACCCACTTACAAAAAAAAACAAAAACGTAACCGATTAAAATACTAACAAAAAGGAAAGTAATTAATACTAAGATATCAGACTTAAAAAACATATTTAAATCAAACTTAAATGCATTTAAAAAACGGAGTTAAGATGAAACATATATTTAACTCAAACTTAATATAAAAAATTAGTAAAGTTAGTAACATTATCTATCAAAAATTCTTAAACAATAATCAATTCTTTAAAAAAATTGTAGCATGAAAAAAAAGATGAAAAAAAAACTTTCTCTATAGAGATAAACCTTCACCAAATATCAACTAACTTCACATCTATCATCATATTAGTCACATAAACCACCATCTTAAAACAAAATTCAAACCTCATTAAGCATTGTACAATTCAATTTTAGTACTCTTCCACCATTTTTCCCTTTTACTCTTGAATAGTTATCCAATAAAAGCTCCAATACCACATTTAAATATCCCAAATCATTACGTTAAAATTCAGATATCCAAATAATAAAAACACATCTACAACAAAATCTATATCTTCAACAAATGGAGCATAAACCACAAACAAAATTCAAGCCTCATTAAGAATTATACAATTCAATTTATAACTTTCACCATTATTCCCTTCGTTCTATAACTAAAATAGCAAAATAATATACACCAGAATTACCACTCCTTTCACCTTAAAGTTAAAGAAAAAATATTAAAAAAAACTTATCCATCCCATTCACATTTAAATTTCAGATATTCCTTATCTACTGAATAAACTTTACAAAAAAAAACCACATCAATTTTTAGTTTTTTAAACAATCAAATACTTTCTTATGCTTTTTTTTAATATTTAAACAAAAAAAAACCTTCACTCTTTAATCTAATAATACAAAAAAAAGGAAAAAAAACGGGTAGGAGGTTAAAAATACCCTCTCCCGTCCAAACCGCGCAATGCGGTAACTCCCAAAAAAAAATGGGTGTGAGATAACTCACACGTAGCAGATGACTTTCAGGAAATAGTGCCTATCCAGTTCTCTCCCCCAACTCTCACTTCATCTTAAACTAACATCATCATTATTTAATATCCCTTTTTTTAAAAAAAAACATTAGAAAAAAAAGGACAACTCTTCTTTTAATCAGCTCCAACTGCCGAGTCACCATTACAACCATTCCTTCTTGGAGCACGGCTCTTTTCTTCCATCTCTTGTCTCCTTAGAGATCGCGGCGGACTATGTCTCTGTTGAAACTGAGTAATTGGCAGCTCTTGAGCAAATGCTATAGCTTCCTTTGGAGAATCAAAGAACTTTGGTTGGCAACCATCTTGAAAAACCTTCAAAACAGCTGGATATCTAAAGGTTGCCTTATAACCTTTCTTCCACAACAACTCTTTAGCAGGATTGAATTCCCGTCGTTGGAACATAACTTCTTGACTCAAATCCACATAGAAGAAAACTCGATTATTTTGAATCATCAAGGGTGATTTTCTCTGTTGTGCATTTCTAATAGCCACTCGTAAAATTATTTCTCTGTCGTAATAATTCAAGCAATGAACCAAAACAGGTCTTGGACTTTGACCTGAAATAGGTCTTCTACGCAAGGCTCTGTGAGCACGTTCCAGTATTATACCTTCCGGGAAATGTTCTTTACCCAGCACCTGCGGAATCCATTCAGTAAAAAATTTTCTTGGGTCTGGTCCCTCCATACCTTCCGGCAAACCAATAATCTTTATATTGTTCCGTCTGGATTGGTTTTCCAAATAATCAATCTTTTTCACCAAATTTTTATTTTGAGTTTGTAAGTCTTCGACCATTTTGGTCACATCAAAAACTTGATCCCGTATTTCGTCTATATCTTCTTCACACGAATTAAATTTATCTCTCACTTCAAGCTTAAAAGCTCCAAACTCAGCCATCTGTTGAGAATGTATTTTCACCAAAGTATTAAACCTAGTACCAAGTTCAGTCATAATCTTGGATAATCCCTGCATTGTATAAGATAATTTAGATTCAAGATTCACAAAAATCTTTTCAATTGGAAGAGATTTTGGCTCAACAGATTCCTGCTTCTTCTCCAAAGGATCTTCTATTCCTTCCTTCATTCTGGTTGCCTTTCTTGTAGTATGACTGTGTGTGGAAACCCCAGCCACAGCCTCTCCAGCAATGACTGGCCGGGGTTTTCCCCAGTCCATAATGTATTAAATTCTCCCAGTACATCAAGTTGTATAGGTTCTTGTATCTCAAGAGATGCAGTTTGCAGCGCCACCTCTACTGACAAATGCCTTTGAGTAACTCTTTGTTCTAAAGGCTGTTTGGCGCCCTCTTTAGGGAGCTCTACCGGTGTAACATAGAGCTCTACATCTGAACACTGTACCTCTCTCCTGGGATCCATTTCACGCTGAGTCCCGGTGTCTTTCCTGTAGGTAGGCTCCAAAACTTGAACTTTTAGAAAATGTAGTTTTTTGATGATCTGTTGTCATTTTTTTTCGCTCTTTTCCACCAATTGTACCATCATAAGTTAAATTAACAGCACTGAAATTATCTAAGCTTTTAAAGAATTTTAACGGGCATTTCTAGACAAAACAATAAGATAGAGTCTGGAGAGGAATGGAAGGCACGTCTGATCCTTATGCCATCCTGCCACGCCCCCCCCCTTTGTTGACAAGTCTGATGGCAATCCTCCCTCAAAAGTTAAGACACAAGAATCTGCAGGTGTAGAAATCTGGAGCAATAAAATGTGAATCGATGGATTGTGTCAACCTGATATGTCCATATTTCCTACCACCCTCCTCAGATGCTGCTTAACTCACTGAGTTTCTCTAGCAGTTTGCTTTTTTCGTCTCTCAAAACATTTCACTTGCAATTCATTCGTGAAGTTTTTTAGTCATCTCTTAACTTCATCATCATTAGGAAAATGTTACTGATGGGTAGTTTTGAAGTATTGGCTTACATAATTCTTTCCTTACAGTTTGAATTGTTTTACAATCAACACTTCAGTGGAAGAAAGCTTACCTGGCTGCATTATCTTTGTACAGGTAAGAATTCTTCAATACCTCAATCTCTCAAAACCTTTACTGTAAATGTGTGAAAGAGAAAAAGTGTATATCATGGCTATTGTGATTTATGGTGTGAAAAATAAAAAATTAAAAAAAAAAAAATGAAAGAAAATCGATTTGAATATAAGCAATTTTGGTGCACACTTTGTCAATGGTAATGCAATTCAGAAATCAGAACTGGTCAATTTTATAAGGTACATGTCTTTTTTTGTCTCCAAACTGTTCCTGTGTAATTATTCCAGTACAATTCAAAAAAAGACACAAGATTTATAGGAGTATTTTATGCAACATATAACTTTGGGAAGATTTAATTCCCTATAAGATGGTAACTTTTGTCATATTTGTATCAGGAACTTGGAAATCAAAGCAAGACCAGGCAATTGCAAATCACACAAATCTCAACACTGCTTTCTTATACAATAGTAATTCCATATTTCTTGATTCCCTCAATTTCCACAGTAAAACCCCTGGTATCCGGCACCTATGGGGATTGGAAGATGCTGAATAAGTGAATTTTCCAGTTGCTTCAGATTTCCTATTGTGTGATTGACGAGCTAATGTCGAGTCATGCCAATTTTAAACTTCCGTACATTTCATCTATTTGGTTTTCGTAATATTTTTTGCCAGTACCTTGAGGCTGTTGGTTGCTTGAATTCTGGATAACAGGTTTTACTGCACTTGTGTCTTGAATGAGCCTCCATTACAGACTTCATGAATTCCAAAGTCTCACCATCCACTGAATGAAGAAATTTGCTCTCATTTCTTCTTTTATTCTTTTTTAATGTAAGTCAGCTTTAACTAATATATGTATGTCTTTTACCTTTATTGTCAAACTCTGATTAAACATTTTATCCTTTGGTTCATTGTGGTCTATTAATTAACGAAACTGACAAATTATGGAACACTGTATTTGCACATTTCATGTTTTCTCTCTTTTTTTTAATGGGTGGAAAAGGTGAAGTAAAAATGAACTATTTATCAAAGCCTTATGTAGCTATGGTCACTACATACCAAATGGCTGTGCTGCTAGCATTTAACAACAGTGAAATCGTCAGCTACAAGGAGCTCCAAGACAGCACACAGATGAATGAAAAGGAACTCAGTAAAACCATAAAATCCTTGCTTGATGTGAAAATGATCAACCATGACTCTAGCAAGGCAAGTATGGTGATGAAATGATGGTAACATATTTAAGGAATTTGTTGCAATGTGAAGACTTATTTTAACATTGTTTTGCAAGAGCTAATATATAATACCTCCGCCTTTAATTAAAGTGATGGCTATACCAGAATGCCTGCTAAATGGGAAACTTATGAGGAATGAACACAACTAAATTAAGAAATGGATAAATTCATGAATTTCTAGTTTGATTCAATTCCAGAGACATCTTCGATTTCCACAAAAAGGAATAAAAACTAAAGCTGACATTTCAAGTTTTCCAGTAACTCATGATAAATGCTCAAGTGAGAAAGACTTGAAGTATGGAGTGATGCGGAGTTGTTGGAGGAGTACTTCAAGTGTTCCCAGATTCCCTGTGTTTGACAGGGAAGTCATCCAAGATGAAAATTCCTAATAGTTCTGTGACCTTTTCATGCATTTATAAGGTTGCAAACGTTGGGCCATGTTATTGAAGGCTTGAGTGGGATTCCTTCATGACAGGTTAACATCCTAACACACTAAATAATAAAATGTTGGCACTCAGAAACAGTAGACTCACAAACAAAAGAAGGGAAACTAGTAAACTTTAAAAAATTACTGTGAATAAAGTTTAATGAGAGAAAAGTACAATCAGCCAGTGGATAAACACTTGAGTATCTACGTCAGATCACAGCAGAAAAGTGAATTTTTAGGTATATCTGCTTCAACGAAATGTCTTGATAAAATGCTGCTTAGGGAAAAGTTCACATGCACTCAGGAAACCACTTGCTGTATAAATTCACCTTAGATTATTTTATTTTTACAGGAAGATGTTGACTTGGATTCCATTTTCTCATTGAATACAATTTTCAGCAGTAAAAGGACAAAATTTAAAATTACAACCTCCATGCAGAAAGATACACCGCAAGTAAGAGCTTTTTTTGTCTTGATTTATCATTTTTCATAGTTATTGGTCAAAAATAATCACCGAGGTAGAAACATTACTTTCCAGCATTAATTTTCGTAGAATCATAAAGCACAAACCAGACCCTTCTGCCACCAAAGTCATGTAGCCAATCAAATATCCATCTGTATTCATCTCATTTACCTGTACTTGGTCCATAGTTTTCTCTTCCTTAGTAGATTCTGCTGCTATTCTGGATACTTAAATGTGAGGAGATTTTCCTACACCACTCAAAATGTCAAAGATTCATTTTGTTGTCGAGTAATAATAAATTAAAAATGTAAAGTACATTATCCATAGGGCAAACAAAGGGTCCCCATAAGCATAGCGTAGGAGAAAGAGAAATAAAATAATCTCCCTTCAGATCCACTGACAGTAAACCTGATGATTTAACTTGTTGAACTTTGAATGTGCATACAACAGTATAGCATTTTAGTTTATAACATTTTTACGTGGATCTATATCTGATTAAGTAAGAAGAGAATAGAGAGCAATTGTTACAATTGTGTGCATGGACTTATCCTCCTGCGCTCTCCCAGCATTGCACAGACTGCAATTCAAAACATGGCCAACCCGATGAAATCAGGAGACCTTCAGTATCCGAGAACCTTTGGGAGCTCGTCTTGCCCTCAGCACCCTCTTGAATCCCAGTTCCGATTCCTGGTTCCCTTGAGCACCTGCCCCCTGTGAGTGTCCTTCAACCGCAAGTTACCAATGGCCTACAGCCTGTGTGGGTCATTCAGCCATTGATCCCCTCACCATCATATGGGGACGTCTCATATGCATCTCCATCTCAATGGGGAAGAGGGGTTGTTTTCCCTGTTTCTGGTGCCCTGCACCAGTTTGCTACTCCCTCGCAGTCTACAACCCCTTGCAGTATGCTACCCTGCACGGGGACCATCATTTTGGCCACAGACCCTATGGTTGCTGAATTTAAAATAAAAACACCATCAGCCTCTTTAACAGGCCATTTAAAGCCTATACGGAGCCATCAGCTTTAGGATCGGGTGGTACGACCTTGCAGAGCAGCATGGTGTCTCCACTCCCAAATAATCCATCCCAGCGAATGCCCTCATGAATCTTCTCTGCCCTTTTCCACTGTAATCATGTCCTTCCTTTAGTTTGGTGACCAGATGTGTCTGTGGTAGTCCGGCTGTCCTCTCAAAATGAATCCCCTTGCTGTGTCAGGATAGAATTCCAAAGTTCAAAGTTCAGATTTATTGTCAGTATATATGCGACATCACATATAACTCTCAAGATTCTTTTTCCAGTAGGACAGGCAGAATTTATGCTTATCGGTGTTGCAAACTGTACTCAAGAAAAAGATACATATACAAAAGAGAGAAATAGAGACAAACTGTGCAATATAGAAAAAAAACAAAGTATTCAGTAATAAATAACGTGTAAAGAAGAGTCCTAAAATGAGTCTCTGATTGAATTTGTTGTTGAGGAGTCTGATCGTGAAAGAGAAGCAACTTCTCCTAAATCTGGTGGTGTAATTCTTGTGGCATCTCTACCTATTTCCTGATGGCAGCAGTAAGAACAGAGCATGTCTTGGGTGGTGTGGATCCTTGATGATTGCTGCTGCTCTTTGATGTCAGTTTTACATGTAGATTTTCTAGATGATGGGAGAATTTTGCCTGTAATGTCAGAATCAGGTTTATTGTCATGAACATTTGTCATGAAATTTGTTGTTATGTGACAACAGTATTGAGCAAGTCATGGTACCACAGACATTCTTACTGGTACCATTGAATTCTCCTTTTTGAAGCAAGCATAAAAGGTGTTCAGCTTTTCGCGGAGTGAAGCATCACAGATTTTTATGATGTGAAGGTTTTACCTTCTGGGATTAATGGCTTCCAACCCTTGCTCAAGCTGGCATTTATCAGATTATGTTTCTAATTTCACTCGGAGTTGCTTCTTTGCTATTAAGATAGCCTTCCACATGTGATACCTGGTCTTCCTTTCGAATCAGGATCACCATTTTTAAATACTATTGATTGATGTAGTCCTCAGAGGCTGTGAATCCTTTAGTTCATCCACAGCTTTTGTTTGAGGTAATCGGGTATATATTCGTGAGCACACACACTCATTTACCTGGATGAAGTTGGTTACAGCTGTGGCATATTCATTCACATTTGAAGATGAATCCTTGAATTTGGTCCACTCTACTGATTCAAAGCTGTCCTGTAGGTGGTACCAATGAGAATCCCTGCAGAAGCTGATTCTACTCCTCCGTGATATCTGCTTCTAATGCAGTGGTTCTCAACCTTTTTCTTTCCACTTCCATACCACTTTAAGTATTCCCTATGCCACAGGTGCTCTGTGATTAGAAAGGGATTGCTTAAGGTGGTAAGTGGGTGGAAAGAAAAAGTTTGAAAACCACTGTTTTAATTGTACCTAATTGACTCGTTATGTGCATGGTTTCTTAACTCCAAAGGAAATGGGCCAATGACAATTTTTCTCAAAACAAAATATTTCAGTAACAATTGGGTCTAGAGCAATGATTCTCAACCTTCCCACTCACATACAACTTTAAGTAATCCCTAATTAATCATAGATCACTTACGGCATAGGGATTACTTAAAGAGTTATGTGAATAGAGAGAAAAAGGTTGAGAACCATTGCTCTAATGCTAATGTCAGAAGATCCTTCAAGAGGGTGAACTCTCACAAGGCCTCAGGCCTTGATACTGAATATCTGTACCAACCAACTAGCCAGAGTGTTCACGGACATTTTCAATTTTCAATCTCTCATTCCTGCAGTTGGAGGTTCCTACCTGCTTCAAAAGAGCATCAATCATCCCAGTACCGAAGAAGAGCAGACTGAGCTGCCTCAATAATTATCAGCCTCAATAATTATCTAGTGTTCAGCCCATATCCAAGGGAGAGTTAGGAAAATGGAATATAAAGCTAGATTGTTATCTGATCACTCACCCCTGTTAATAGCAATAGAACTGGAGGACATCTCACCAAGAACATATAGATGGAGATTAAACTCCATGCTGCTTAAAAGACAGGAATTTAGAGAATTTATTTGAGCGCCAAATTAAAATGTTCTCTGTGCACCTATCATTTCTTTCTCCATCTTACCAACTGATTAATATCATCTTCTCAGAGGATTGTAAGAGAGGATCCATATACATTTGGATAAATTCAGTCTGAATAGGGTTAGTCAGCAGAAAAAACACACAAATGCTGGAGAAGCTCAGCAGGTCAAACAGTGCCTTTATGTAGCAAAGGTTAAGATACATCGCCAACATTTTGGGTTTGAGCCCTTCATCAAGATGTTAAACGATGGTGATGTATCTTAACCTTTGCTACATAAAGTCGCTGTTTAACCTGCTGAGCTTCTCCAGCATTGTGTGTTTTTTTCACTTAACCACAGCATTAACAGAATCCTGTGTTTTACCCAGGGTTATTCAGCACATCTTTGTGTGTCGGATAACCTGTCTCACTAATTTAATTTTGTTCCAAGAGGTGACCAACGGTGAAAGTAGGGCAGTAGATGATGTCCATGTGACCTTCAACAAGGCCTTTGACAAGGTTCTGCATGTTAGGCTGGTCCAAAAGGTCAGATCATGTAGGATCCAGCGAGGCAAGGTAATTGGATGGAGTGTTGGTTTGATGGTAGGATATGAAGGATGGTTATAGAGGGTTGTTTGTCATCTATATTAAAGACTTGATGACAATGTAATTAGTATGGTCAGTAAGTTTATGGAAGACACATAAATATACAGTGGACTGTTAAAAGGTTATCTAAGATTACACCAGGATCTTGATGAACTGGGAAAATAGGACAAAGAATGGCAGTTAGAATTTAACTCAGACAAATGCATTTTGGTAGGTTAACCAAGGCAGGTCTTAAATAATATACGGTAGGCCTCTGGAGAGTGTTAAAGTGCAGGAGACTTGAGGGCAGAGGTGCATATTTTAATAAACATGACCATGCAAATAAGCAGGGTGATAAAGAAGCAGTTTGGTGTGCTGGCCTTCATTGGTCAAAGCATTGAGTTGTGAAGTATGGATGTCATGTTGCAACTAGAGTGAGACTGCGCTTGGAGTATTACGCACAGTTTTATCCACCCTGAACTCAAATTAATTTGTTCCATCTCTTCACTTTCCAGAGACAAACTGTCAACAGATATCTGACATAAACCCATTAACTCCCAAAGTTACCTTGACTGCAACTCTTCCCACCTTGTCTCCTGCAAGGATTCTATTCTTTCTTTCAAATACACCTCCACTGCATTTGCTCCCAGAATTGAAGCTTTCCGTTCCAGGACATCTGAGATGTCCTTTTTCTTCAGAAAACGTAGCTTCCCCTCACTGCCATTAACTTGGCTTTCACCTGCATCTTTTCTATTTCCTGCACATCTGCCCTGGCCTCCTCTTCTCCCAGATGTAACACAGACAGAGTTTCTCTCATCTTCACCTACCATCTCACCAGCCTCCATATTCAACATATTCTCTGCAATTTCTACCATCTACAATGGGATAGCACCACCAGACACATTTTCACTTTCCCTCCCATCTCCACTTTTCTTAGGGATTACTCCCTTCACGACTACATCCACCCATCATTTCCCCTCCCCTCTCTCCCCCCCACCCCAAACCCGGTAACTACAGATATATAAGGTAACTTGAGATTTAAAGTTTGCAGTTGTTCTTCATTGGAACTTATCATGTATCATTTCATAGATTGACAATGTGAAATTGTCCCAATGCATTGGTGCAGAAATCCTCAAGATTGTGATGGATTGTGGGTCAACTGGAGTTCTTGTGGCAGTGTGTAGTGATAAGTCTACAATGCAGGGACGTTTTTCCAATTTGCTACCATTGAAACGATACTCATAAGTTTATCTTCTGCCTTTCAGTTTCTGATATCTATTGTAGTACAGGTACACAATCCTTTACCCTTGGAAGACAATGTGTTCCAAATTTCAGATTTTTCCAGATTTCAGAAAGCCAGATTTAAGCCCACCCGAATTTTGCTGCCGTATCCAGCCCCATGCCCGCCCAACTCATGCTGCCCGCCTTTCCCCTCGCCTGCCCCCCTCGCACTGCTGGTCTTCCCCCCTCACGCTGCCAGTCACCCCCTCGCCCACCCGACTCGTGCTGCCGTCTCTCCTCCCACTTGCCGGATTTTGGAGCTTTCTGGATTTTAGATGTCCGGATAAAGGATTGTGTACCTGTGTATACTAAAGCTTTATACTCATTGGTTTCAGAATTGCAATCTTTTCATTTTATTTAATGGGGACAACTGAATCCAACATTTTGGGAATCAATGTGTTTACATTAGCACAAATAGCAAATCACACATCAGACAAATGCTGAAACAATTATATTGGGTTTTTCTTATTTCATTGCTTCAGGAGATGGAACAAACTAGAAGTGCAGTTGATGAGGACAGGAAAATGTATCTGCAGGCTGCTATTGTTCGCATCATGAAAGCCCGTAAGGTGCTCCGACACAATGCACTTATTCAAGAGGTAAGAGTTCATTTTATTTTTTAGGTATTCAAAGAATTACCAAAATCCAATCATGTATTTCATATTTAAATTAATTGAAAGATATTTGCTCTTGGTGATCGAAAATACGCTTATTGCAACAACCTCAGTGGACAATAACCTCACCTAATCCTTTCGTTTCAGGCCCAGGGCTTGGAACCAGACCAGGCTGATGAAATGAAAGTCTACTCAACCCACTAAAAATTATGCAAAATTAGTTTAAACAGCCTCAGTTGGGTTCCTACTTAGACAATGTCAAATAACTATTCAGATAATTTTGCCAGGATGGTGCCTGGATTGGAGAATATGTCTTATGAGGCAAGATTTTTCAGAAGCTAGGGCTTTTCTCTTTAAAGCAAAGAAGGGTGAGTGGTAACTTACGAGGCAAGGTTAACAGAGCTGCAGCATTTCTTATTCGATTGAAGAAGGATGAGAGGTGACTTAACAGAGGTCTACAAGATCATGAGAGGCATAGTTGGGGTGGACAGCCAGCACCCCCACAGAGGGAAGTGGGTACCTGGAATTCATTGCCAGGTATACTAGTGGAGGCTGACATAATAAGGATATTTAAGAGACTCAGGCACATAGATGCATGAAAAATCAAGGGCAGTGGGCGTGAGGTAGGGAACGTTCCGATTGTTTATAGATGTTGGCACAATATTGTGGGCTGAATGGCTTGTTATGTAATGTTCTATATATATGTGAAATTAAGTTGTTAAATAAAAGGAATAATGTGTTTATTCAGCATAATCAAAACAAACCCAAGGAATAATTGCTGATGTGACAAAAATGGAAAAATATTGCCTTTACATTGGCATGTTTAATCTTTAGATATAAATAGATACTCCATGTGTCTTTGAGGGTTTCCTTTGGGTGATTTGGTTTCTTCCCTCCCTCCAAACTGTACGGTGATTGTATTTGGCTGACACGGGCTCATAGGCTGGAGGGTCCTGAAACCATGCTGTATCTCTAATTTTAAAAAAACACTGGAAGACAGGAGCAGAAGGAGGCCATGTGGCCC
Source organism: Narcine bancroftii (assembly GCF_036971445.1). NCBI lineage: Eukaryota > Metazoa > Chordata > Chondrichthyes > Torpediniformes > Narcinidae > Narcine > Narcine bancroftii. The sequence continues at coordinate 441,998,557 of NC_091469.1, forward strand.
CTCAAGCCTGCTCCTCCTTTCAACAGGTTAATGGTTAATCTCCATCCCAAGTCTCCTGCATGCCAGCTGTTCTTTGCCCAAATTTTCTCAAACTTTTAAAAATGTATTAATCTCCCCTTTAAAAATCTTCCATGGTTTTGCCTCCAGGATAGAGAATTTCAAAGCATACCCTGTGAGTAGAAAATCCTACATATCTAAGATTTAAATGACTGTTCTATATCTTGTAAGACTCCCAGTTGTGGAAATGTCTCATTGTCTACCCTTTTATGCTCTCTTGCGATCTTGTATTGTCCAAAAAGATCACTCTGCATTTTTTAAAGAATCCATTTTCTGGAGCCTGTCATAATTGGACTAATCCTCTCATCTCATGAACAAACCTTGAGTGAATCACTTTTGAACTGCAATAAGTCTAGGGGCAGAAGTAGACTATTCAGCCCATCGTATTTGCCTTGCCATTTAATCATGAGCTGATCCATTTTCCCACTCAACCCCAATGCCCATCCTTTTCCTCATAACATTTGATGCCCTGCCTAATAAAAAAAACTTGTCAATCTCTGCCTTAAATACACCTAATGACACAGCCTCCACAACTGCCTGTGGCAACAAATGCCACAGATTTACCACCCTTTGGCTAAAGAAATTCTTTCATATCTCTGTTCTAAGCAGACACCCTTCAATCCTGAATTTAATTTGCGCCCCCTTGTCCCAGACTCTCCCGAAATTTCTACATCTATTTTGTTCATGCTTTTTAACATTCAAAATATTTCAATGCGATTTCCTCCCCCCCCCCCCCAATTTTCCTAAATTCTAACAAATACAGGCTCAAAAACTGTCAAACACTCAAAGTTATAATAATCTTTTTCTTCCCAGAATCATCCTTCTGAACCTCCTTTGAACCCTTTCCAATGACACAACCATTCTTAAATTAAGAAGAATGAAAGTAGGCGAGCAAATAATATCAATTATGATTCAAAAAGCTTCAAGTATGTAAAGAGCATACCACCTAAAATGACAGAAGGAGAAGAGAATGAAAAGAACTGACTCAGTGGAATTTCTTGTTTATTTTTATTGAGTGACAACATTGTTTGACGGGTTTAATGTATCTAATATTCTGAACTTTAAATAAATGGGAGGGGAGAAAACGACACTATATATTTAAGAAGGAAAATGTATGTATTTTGATCAATATGGTTTATAGTGTGAAAAATTAAAAATTAAAAAAAAATTTTAAAAAAGTATGTAAAGAGCAAAAGAGAGGTGAGAGTAGAAATAGGATCACTAGAAAATGAAGCTGGAGAAATAATAATGTGAGACAAGGGGATGGCTAAGGAACTAAATGAGTATTTTGCATTATTACTCATTGTGGAAGACATTAACAGTGTGCCAGTTGTTGAAGGATATCAGGGAATGGAAGTGAGTGCAGTTAATGTTTCAAGGAAGAAGGAGCTCAGAAAGCTAAATGGTCTAAGGGTGGATAAACCTCCCAGACCAGATGGATTGCACCCTCGGATCCTTAAAGAAGTTGTTATAGAGGTTGTGGAGGCATTGGAAATGATCTTTCAGGAATCAATAGATTCTGGTATGGTCCTGGAGGACTTGAAAATCTCAAATATCACTCCATGATTCAAGTAGGGAGGGAGGCAGTAGATAGGAAATTTTCAACCAGTTAGCTTGACGTCAGTGATTGGGAAGATGTGGACGTTGATTGTCAAGGTTGAGTCACAGAGTACATGACAAGATGGCCAAAGCCAGCATGGTTTCCTCAAGGGAAAATTTTGCTTCACAAACCAAATGAGGTCTTGTAGCATCTGCTACGGCAGCGTTATGGAATCAAGAGACGAACACATGGTGCGAGGGTGAACTAGTAACTGCCTTTATTGCTTGAATTCCTCACGCTGCGCGCAGGTAAACACCCACTTCTGGTGATTTGTGTGCCAACTTTTGAAAGCAATGTTAGCGTGTCGTAGCATCACTCCCTGACCGGTGGAGCGCCACCCGGAAGTGTTAATGTCCCCTGAGCAACACGTTAACTGTGGGCTTCTCTTTGGGAGTAAAGAACCCATGCCACTTTGAGTCGGATGACTGGGATGGCGATTCAGCTCGCCTAACTGCACAGTTGCTAAGCCCGCTACACCACCCACCCCGTGCGGCCTCTGCATTTGACCTGGGGGTCCAGGACAGGCTGGCCTGAGTCCAGATGCACTTCCTTTTTTTTTAGTAATTCTTTATTTATCGCACTATGAACCATATCAACCAATATATTTACATATGCGTCTCTTTAAAATATTCACAGTGACATTTTCTCTTTTTTCCCCATCCCTCCCTTCCCCCTTCCCACCCCCCTTCCAAAAAACAGGAAATATTGAACATATAAAATACAAGAAAACAATATCTTTATACAAAAGGAATACAAACAAAAAAGACGTATCATCTACTTATTCACATTAAATGTGATTGTGTTTATCTTCTTATCATTTTAGGTGGTGGTGGTCCGAGACCTGCTCTTTCTGTTATGTTCCATATATGTTTCCCAGGTTTTTTCAAACATTGTAACTTTGTCTTTTAAATTCTATGTGATATTTTTTCCCCAATGGGATACACTTAAACTTGGTTATATGGTTATATATTCGGTTAATGTTTATAGTCATGTAGTCCCACGTGGCCATTTTATCTTTATTCTCACTTCTTTTCCGCCTCTTCACCACCTCCATCCCTTTTTTCCATTACTGTTTTTTAAGTTTTCCTTTTTAATCTCAATATATGACAACGCACTTAAGACATGAAATACCCCAACAATCCTCACAATCAATAACCCTTTAACCCCAAATGAACTTCCCCTCCTTGGATTGCCCCCTGTCCCTTGACGGCAACCACAATTCCCCTTTCCATTCAGTTTGCGAACTTACTCGCAAGCGTCAACCTATTTCGCAGTGACCATTATTCTCCCATCCCCAGTCCCCCCCAGAGAACACTATTTTCCTATACTTATAACAAAGCTCTCTTTTTCTCCCCCTTCTTCCCCTTCTCTTATTCATCTTTAAATCTTTATACATACATTATCTTTACTTTATATTTTTGTATATTTTCTTGCCGGTCATCCTTCTTGTCACTCCTCCTCCTCTCTTCTGTCCAGCAAATGTTCAGCAAATTCTTGGGCTTTCTTTGGGTCCGAGAGCAGTCTATTCCATTCCCCAGGAATAAATACTTTAAGTACTGCTGGATGTCTTAATATAACAATCTTCCATAAGATTGTTTTCGCCGTGTTGAATTCCTTCCTCTTTAAAAGTTCGAAGCTTATGTCCGGGTAAAAAAAATATTTTTTGTCCCTTATATTCCAATGGCTTATTATCTTCTCTAACCTTCTTTCTTGCCTGCTCCACTATGTTTTCTCTTGTCGTATATCTTAGAAATTTTATCAATATGGATCTCAGTTTTTGATGTGGCGGCGGTTTCGGTACTAGTGCTCTATGCGCCCTTTCGATTTCTATTTCTTCATGTGAATCTGTCGTTCCCAGCACCTTCGGGATCCATCCTTTTATAAATTCCTTCATATCTGACCCTTCTTTGCCTTCTTTCAGGCCCACTATTTTTATGTTGTTTCGCCTACGTTCAATACGTCAATTTTTGTGACAATAAATCTTGTGTCTCTTTAATTTTTTTTGCTCTCTTCCACTTTCCCTCTTAAATCATTTATCTCTTTCTCATTCCTCCACATTTTCTACTCTTCCCTATTTCAGTCATGACCAACTCTAAGCTTTGCATTCTGTCTTCAGCTCTTTTCATTTTTCTTTTGATTGAACTAAATTCTAATGATAGCCATTCTTTTAATGACCTCATTTGTTCTTTGAAAAAGGCTTTATCTAAACTTTGTCCTCTATTTTACCTTCTTTCCTTTGAAATTCTTGGTCTTCCTCCTCTTCTTCTGTGTCTGTATCTATGTCTGTGTCATCTTCTTCTCTGTGTCTGTGTATCTTCATCCTTCTCTGGTGAGCTGCTTCTGTAACCTTGCTGGGCCTCCAGCTGCTGTGTCTCCTATTGTTGGGCCTCCTGCCACAGGTCATCCCCCTGCTGATCGCCCCGTTGCCGTTCACCCTCTTCCAGGCCTTCATTCTCACCACTCTTCTTCTTTCTTGCTTGCTTCCCCCAGCCGAATGCCCCAATACTGGACATCTCTCAGCTGGCCGCTCCCCAGCTGAGTCCCCCTCCTGCTGGCGTTAACCTTTTCATTTACTTGCACACTGCGCATGCGCGAAGAGTTGCGCATGTGTAGTTGCGCACCTCTTCTTGGCTCTGAGAGCTATTTTTGAAGTCTGCCAGTCGGGAGGACACCCCTTCTCTGGGGACTCACCAACATCGGAGATCGTCTGCTCCTCTTCACGGTGGCTCTCTGCTCTGACGTGCAGGTAAGGCCTTCTTCTTTCTTCTCCAGTGATTTTCCTTCTTCCCTTTACACTGTTATTCTTACTTTTTCTCTTCTGTCTCTTCTCTGTAACTTTATCTTTCTCTTCCTATATTTTATGTTTATTGAGCTCTGTTTTTTCACACTTTTTTTCTTTTCTCTGGAGAGGGCTGGTTCTGCCCGACAAACCACTTCTCCATCACGTGACTCCCATCCAGATGCACTTCCTTGAGGCGGTATCATGATCCTGTCCTGTTGCCTGCCAATGTCCAGTGTAAAATTACACAGTCCTGCTACAATACCTTGAATGGGCCTTTGTAGGGGTACTGTAGGGGTGTTCCTTGCTGTGCTCCCTGCACAAAAACTTAGTCGGTGGACTGTAGGTCTGTGGGGTTGTGGCAGGATGGAGAGCCGTGTTGTGAAGGTGATGGGTGCATCTGTTTACCCGCTTGCACCTTCAATCGCTGGAGGACGTCTACGGCGCTAGGCTGTGGGCCGGGGTGGGGGGGTGGTGGTGTGGGGCTTGAAGTGAATGTCCCCAGGAATGGTAAGTGGGAAGCTGTAAACCATCTCAGTAGACGAGGCTGGTTGGTCTTCCTTCAATTCTGTGTAGATGCCTAAGAGCACCCATGGGAGTTCGTCCATCCAATTCAGGCATTGTATTCGAGCTTTTAGGGCTGCCTTCAAGTGGCAGTAGAAACGCTCGACCAGGCCATTTGCCTGAGGATGGTAGGCCGTGGTGTGGTGCAACTGGCTGCTGCAGAACTTAGTTAGGTCAGCCCAGAGCGAGGAAGTGATCTGGGCCCCTTGGTCTGAGGTGATGTGATTGGGACTCCAAAACGTGCGACCCAAGTGGACAAGTAGGCTCTGGGGCAAGTCTCTGTGTCTTATGTGGGTAAGGGTATGGCTTCCAGCCAATGGGTAAAACAGACAATTATTGTGTACAGATACCTCATACCTTGGCTCACTTTGCTCGACCTATTGCTCGAACACCGCGTTCACTGCTTTGTCCGCCGCGTCCATTGTATAATCTGGGTGAGCCAGGACTATGGCCCATGCTAGTGCTGTTTTCATGGTCTGGAACACTTCTGTGGTTTCTAGAATCCACTGGAGCATTTTGTTGCTGAGATTGATGAGGTTGAACAGGGACTGCATGAGGGCGGCTGCTCCCAGGAGGAAGTGATGATAAAAGTTCACCATCCCCAGGAATTCCTGGAGGTCTTTGATCATGTTCAGCTTGGGAAAGTTTTGGGTGGCTTCTACCTGGTCCGGCAGTGGTTTGATTCCCTCTCAGGTGATACGGAGTCCCAGGAAATCGATTGTCTCTCGGCCAAACTGGCACTTAGCCAGGTTCACTGTGGGTCCGAACAGCTGCAACCTGTTGAAAGGGCGACTCAGGTACATCCTGTGCGTGCTGGTGTTGGAGCTGGTGATGGGGATGTCATCCAGGTAGATGAAGTCGAGATCCCTGCCAACCATGTCCATAAGCCACTGAAATGTCTGAACTGCGTTCTTTAGTTCGAATGGCATCTGAAGGAACTCAGAGGCCGAAGGGTGTCATGACGGCCATTTTCGGGACGTCACTGGGATGCACCAGAGTCTGGTGGTACCCCTTAATTAGGTCCATCTTGGAAAAGATCCGGGAGCCCTGGAGCCTTATGGTGAAGTCCTGGACGTGTGGGATAGGGTACCTGTCTGGAACTGCAGCGTCATTTAGTCGCCTGTAGTCATTGCACTAGCGCCAGCTGCCAGAGCTCTTTGGTACCATGTGCAGTGGGGAGGTCCAGGGGCTATTTGAATAATGGGTGATCCCCAGCCCCTCCATGGTGGCAAACTCAGTCATGGCTTGCTGGAGTTTGTCTTGTGGGAGGCGCTGAGCCCGAGCATATACTGAGCACCCAGTGGTCTTGATGTGGTGCTCCACACCATGTGGTGGTCTGGTGTTGTGGAAATTAGGTGCCAGTAGGGCTGGGTACTTGTCCAGGAGGTGGGCATATTCGTTTCGGTCCAAAGCGTGGATTCCTAACGGCAGAGAAGGACGTTTCCTCAGAGTAAGGGGGTATGACTGGAACATTATAGCATCTACCTAACAACATCTTGCCATGTCCACCAGAGGTTCATGATCCCAGATGAAATCTGCTCTGAGTAAAGTCTGTTCCACGGCCATGATTGTGCACTTCCACTGGAAAACCATGTCCACGGCATGGATTGTGACCAGACAGGTGCCATAACTCAGAATGGAGAAGTCATTGGCTGCTTGCAGAGGTGTTGTGTTTGGTCTCGAAATACATTAGTGGGGTGAGGCTTATCTCTGTGCCTTTGTCGACTAACATAGGAACATAGGAAGTAGGAACAGGTGTTGGCCAAAAATGGCCCATCAAGCCTGCTCCGCCATTCATTAAGATCATGGCTGATCTAAGGAAATCCCTCTTTGTCCACTGGTCCCTGAGGTAGTGTAGGCCTTTGAGTGCCAGCCACTATCAGAGGCCGGCTTGTCCATGTCCCATCGCCGTGTTTGATTTGGCAGTGGGGTAGGTGCACGGGGGGTGGGTGTTGAATCGCCGTGCATTTCAGCCCCATCTGCAGTGGTGGAAGCAGTATTTGGTCTGTTTGTCTGGGTGCTCATTGTTCTATGGTTGGGTCACGGCTAATACTGGGGGGCCTGGCGAAGATGCTGAAGTGACAGTGCCGACGGCGTAGATGGGCTGTACGTCGATCAAGCTCTATTGTAGGGTATGGAAAAGTCTGTCTGCTTCCTATGCTACCAGGTGTGGGGCGCTGAAATCCATGTTGGAAATTGCCGAGGAAATGTGTACCATCAGCTTGGAGAGGAATAGGGCCTCGAAAAGGAAACAGTTCATGTGTCCATCAGCTTGGGCCACCATTTCGTGCATAAGCTCGGAGGGGTTTCTATTGCCCAGGACTTGCATATTTAGGATGTGAACGGTGCACTTGTGCCGGCTGAGTTCCAAGGAATAGAGGAGGAAATCCCAGAATTGCTTGTACTTGTGCTTCATGGGAGGATTTTCCATGAAGGGCCTTACTTTGGCTCCGGTGATGGCGTCCAGGGCACTGACGACATGCCAGAGTCTGAGACAATGCCTCTGATATGGAACTGTGACTCAGCCAGTTGCAGTCAATTCCTGGGCTGGTTTGCCCAGAAGAGCAACAAATGCACGCTCACCCCATTGGTCGTGGCCGTTATGACTGTAGTGGTAGCAGCATCCTGCATTCTGTCGCACTTGAGGTAGGTTCCCAAAACGTTGGAACCATCAGGGTCACCACTGTAGCGTCTGCTAAGGCAGTGCTACGGAATCAAGAGACATCCATGTGGTGTGAGGGTGAACAAGTAACTAACTTTACTGTTTGAATTCCTTGCGCTGTGCACAAGGAAACACCCACTTCCGGTGATGTGTGTGCCGGCTTCCAGAAGTGACATCAGCGTGTCATGACATCACTCCCTGACTGGCGGTGCACCACCCAGAAGCGGTGATGACCCTGGACAACACGTGTCATTAACCGCGGGCATCTCAGGAGTGAAGGGGGACCCACGCCATTTTGAGTCGGACAACTGAGGCGGCGATTTGGCCTGTCTAACCACAGTCGCTAGGCCCGCTACACACTCATAAAGGGTCAATATCACATCCCTGATCCTGTATTCTATTCCTCACGAAATGAATGCCAGTATTGCATTTGCCTTCCTCACCTTTAACTCAACATGCAAGTTTACCTTCAGGCTCTTCTGGGTGTTTTCAGCTTTCTTACCACTAAGAAAATAGTCTGCCCATTGATTTTGTTTCCACCGAAGTGCATGACCATACACTTTCCAACATTGTATTTCATTCTCGGTCCTTCTGCAGCCTCCCTGTTACCTAACCTGTTCCTCCACCTATCTGTATTATCTGTTAACTTAGCCATAAAGCAATTAATTTCACAAGTACCAAGACAACGGAAGAGGGCTGACAATGTCAACATGTATGTGGTCGAATCTGCGCTGCAATGCTGGAAATGCTGAAGCGGTGCGTTCACATGCCTTTGCACTTTTGCAGATTGGCAGTCCGTGCATGTCTTTGCCCAGTACGTGACCTTTTTGAGTCCATGCCATCCAAACTTGTCGGCTATCAGGCCGACTGTCGCTCGAATTGAGGGTTGGAAAGTCCATGAATGGCATCGAAAATTCAACAGGGACGATAGGGCAAGGCTGACCTGTGGAACTGTTGCACAGGAAAGTGGTACCTTGCGGCCAAAGGCTTCATCCTCGAGTTGCAGACTCGTGATAGAAGTTCTATAAGCCGGGAGTTTGTCGTCCTGACGCTGAGTTTTGCCAAACGTCATATAGTCTACAACCGGAGAGAGGGCAAGTCCTGCTTCAACAAAGGTTCAGGAAAGGGCGTCAGCCACCACATTTCTCTTACTGGTTGAAAACTCAGATATGTAAGATAGGTGGCTTTGCTGGCAGGCTGACCAGGGATCTGATGCATTCGTGAAGGCAAACGTTAGCAGTTTGTGGTCAGTAAAAACTGTGAAGTCCCTTCCTTCCAATAAATAAAGGAAATGTCTGACTGCTAGGTACAGCACCAGCAGTTCCCTATTGAATGTGCTGTATTTTGTTTCCAAAGGGTGGAGGTGCCTACTTTTTTTTTTTAATTTTTTATTTTTCACACCATAAATCACATTAGCCATGATATACACTTTTTCTTTTTCACACATATACAGTGACTTTTTCTCCCCCCCCCTCATCCATTTTAGGTATATAATCTAGGTTGCATTAAACCAGTCAGACAATGTTGTCATTCAACAAAAATACACCAGAAATTCTACTGAGTCCATTCTTTTCTTTCCTTCTCCTTCCATCAACTTAGGTAATGATTGTCCCCGGTAGGTTTTCGCTATTGTATTTAATGTAAGGCTCCCATATTTGTTCGAATATTTCAATATTATTTCTTAAACTATATGTTATTTTTTCTAATGGAATACATTTATTCATTTCTATATACCATTGTTGTATTTTCAAATTATCTTCCAATTTCCAGGTTGACATAATACATTTTTTTGCTACGGCTAGGGCTATCTTAACAAATCTTTTTTGTGCATCCTCCAAATCAATTCCAAATTCTTTGTTTTTTATGTTACTTAGGAGAAAGATCTCTGGATTCTTTGGTATATTGTTTTCTGTTATTTTATTTAATATCTGATTGAGATCATCCCAAAATTTTTCTACCCTCTCACATGTCCAGATTGCATGAATTGTTGTTCCCATTTCTTTTTTACATCAAAAGCATCTATCAGATACTGTTGGGTCCCATTTATTTAACTTTTGCGGTGTAATGTATAGTCTGTGTAACCAATTATATTGTATCATACGTAGCCTCGTATTTATTGTATTTCTCATCGTTCCAGAACATAATTTCTCCCATGTTTCCTTTTTTATCTTTATATTTAAATCTTGTTCCCATTTTTGTTTAGTTTTACCATTTGTTTCCTCATTCTCCTTTTCTTGCAGTTTAATATACATATTTGTTATAAATCTTTTGATTAACATTGTATCTGTAATCACATATTCAAGGTTACTTCCCTCTGGTAAACTCAAATTGCTTCCTAATTTATCCTTCAAGTAGGTTCTCAGTTGGTAATATGCCAGCGCTGTATCTCCAGTTATATTGTACTTATCTCTCATTTGTTCAAAGGATAAGAATCTACTTCCTGAAAAACAATTTTCTATTCTTTTAATCCCTTTTTTTTCCCATTCTCTAAAGGAAAGGTTATCTATTGTAAAAGGGAGTAGCTTATTTTGCGTCAATATTAGTTTTGGTAATTGATAATTTGTTTTATTTCTTTCTACATGAATCTTCTTCCAAATATTGAGGAGATGATGTAATACTGGAGAAGTTCTATGTTGTACCAATTTTTCATCCCATTTATATAATATGTGTTCAGGTATCTTTTCCCCTATTTTATCTAATTCTAATCTCGTCCAGTCTGATTTTTCCCTTGTTTGATAAAAATCTGATATTTATCTTAATTGTGCGGCTCTATAATAATTTTTAAAGTTTGGCAATTGTAAGCCTCCTTGTTTATACCATTCTGTTAATTTATCTAGTGCTATCCTCGGTTTCCCCCCTCTCCATAAAAATTTCCTTATTATTTTCTTTAACTCTTTGAAGAATTTTTCTGTCAGTTGTATTGGCAATGCCTGAAATAAGTATAATATCCTTGGAAAAATGTTCATTTTAATACAGTTTATCCTTCCTATCAGTGTTAGTGGTAGATCTTTCCAATGCTCTAAATCGTCCTGTAATTTTTTCATTAGTGGATTATAATTGAGTTTATATAATTGGCCTAGATTTTTGTTTATTTGTACACCTAGGTATCTTATTGCCTGCATTTGCCATCTGAATGGAGATTCCTTCTTAAATTTTGAGAAATCCGCATTATTCATAGGCATTGAGGTGCCTACTTAAAAGAAAAACGCTAGACGCTTCCATTTCCATTGATATACTGTTCCAAGACCTGCTTACTGCCACGTCAGAAGCATCTATCGTCAAGGCAGTTGGTGCATCCATTTGTGGATGGACTAGCAATGTTGTCTTCACTAGGGTGTCTTTGGACAGCTGGAATCCTACCCTTTGTCCACTTGAGTTCTTTAGCATCACTGGACATGAGGGTAAAGAGGGGTTTCATAATATGTGCTGCAGAAGGTAGAAAGCGAGGATAGAAATTTCTGGAGTCCTTTGATGGTATCAGGCATCATGAATTTGAGGATGGCTTCCACCTTCCTAGGCAATGGAACAACACCAAGGCTACTGATCTGATGTCTGAAGAACTCGATAGAGGACTGCCCAAATTTGCACTTGGCAGAATTCACAATTAGCCTGAACTCCTGTAGGTGGTGGCAGAGTAAACGCAGATACTGCAGGTGCTCTTTGTGGAGTGGCTGGCGACGAGTATGTCATTCAAGTATTCAAAAAGAAAGTCTATGCCATGCCCCACTGCGTCCATCAGTCGCGGGAATGTTTGTGCAGCATTTTTGAGCCCAAAAGGCATTCTCAAAAATTCAAAGAGATTGAATGGTGTTATGATGGCAGTCTTGGGCACATCCTCTGGGTTTACAGGTAATTAGAAAATATACTGGCCCCATGAAGATTAACTAAAGTCCTGTATATGGGGCACAGGGTAGCGGTCTGCAGTGGTAGCTTTGTTGAGATGCCTGTGATTCCCGCAAGGTCTCCAGCCTCCCGTGGCTTTGGCACCATATGTAGCGGGGAAGCCCATGGGCTATCAAACCTGTGTATGATTCCAAGTTCCTCCATTTTGTGGAACTCTTGTTTTGCAACTTGTCAGGCTCAGGCGTGTAGAGGAGATCCTTGGCTGAGGATGTGGTGTGCGATGCCATGTTTGGGTGTGGCAGTGGAGAACTGGGGAGTGACAATGTCCGGAAACTCTGCAAGAAGATTGGCGAATTCATTGTTCAAGTACTCCACAGTGTCTAGGTGTGGGGCTGGTAGTTTGGCTTTTCGAAGGTGGAAATTCTGGAACGTTGTGGTGTTCACCATCAGTGAGAGGACTCTGAGGAAGTCAGCACCCAGCAACGACTAGGACACAGCAGCAAGAATGAACTTCCATATGAACTTGTTGTTGCTGAATTTCAGGGGTATAGTCCATGTACTGTATGTATGAATCGAACTGTTATTTCACCGCAGTGAGTGCCAGACCCGCATTCGTGGTATGGGTGTCAAAGCCCGAAAAAGGCAGGACACTAACCTCTGCACTGCTGTCAACTGGAAATTTGCGCTGGGAGAGTTTGACCCAGGTGTACAGTAGCCTGTTATGGTAGCTAGCAGCTGTAGCCATTGTCACGGAGTCATGCTTGTCCGGGGGAATATGCGCCACATTGCCAGTACTTTTGGAGCCTGGGCCTTTGGGTGTGACGTAGCACTAACTTCTGTGAGCCTTGTGCCTTGCTGTTTCGCACGCCGCAGGATGTCTTCATGGGTGGCCATTGTTCGAGGATCCTTGTTAACCAACGTGTGATGAATGTCTTCTGGAATATGCTGTAAAACACCTGCTCGAAGAGCAAGCAAGGCCTATGGCCATCTGCCAGTGCGAACATGTCGTTCATAAACTTCAAAGGAGCGTGGTTCCCCAGCCCATCAATTTGGAGGAGCCGTGCAGCTCGCTTGCGTCATGAGAGACCATAAATCCGGAGGAGTAGTTTTAGGACTTCGTAGTTGCCTAGAGCTGGCGGTTCCCAAAGGAAATCCACTACTCAACTGGGCGTGTCCTGGTCGAGGGCTCATGATAGTACTTAGAGACATCAACTTCTATCTGTGAATGTGGAACTGCACCTCAGCCTGTCTGAACCAAACTTCAGGTTGAGTGGTCCAAATGACAGGCAGTTTGAGCAAAACTGCTGTGTTGTCCATGTTGGGTCCAAAATCCATTTGGCCCCATTGGAGTCCCCAATGTGGTAACCGTGTCGTAGTGCGAAATGAAGAACGAGAAAGTGATCAGATGTGGTCCAATCGAAGTTCAGTAAAAATCATTTTTAAAACCCCATATGTTCCAAATGACATCATCGCATTGTGACGTCATGACGTCACTCAGAACCTCACAAGCCAGTTCAATTCAGCCTCCGGTGAGCTGCTACACCATCCTTGAGCCACGACTCCATGATGGTTGCAACATCACATTTGTCAATCTTTAGCTATACTACAAAGTTATCCACTTTATTTCCTATGCTGTATGCAATTAACATCAAAACATACCAGTATTTGTTACTTTTTTGACTCTGTGTCCTTGTTATGTTGCAACTCATCCCAATGGCTGCAATTTTGCCTTGTGTGCCAACTGCCTCTCCCCCGCCTCTTCACTGGTTTCCTCCCTGTGCAAATACAGTTGAAACACCCCGCCACCCCCACCCCCTCCCAACACATTAGCAAACCTCCGAGCCAGAATATTGGTTTCCCTCCAGTTCACTGCAACCCATCACACTCATACAGACCAGGTCACCCCTTCCCCAAAAAAGGTTCCAATGATCCAAGAAATTGAAACCCTGTACTATCTCTTCAGCCACTCATTTGACTGCACTATCTTCCTGTTCTAACTTTCCTTTGTTCATGACACCAAGAGTAATCTTGAGATGACCAATTTGGAGGTCCTGCTCTTCAACCTCTTTCCTAACTCCCTACACTTATTTTGCAGGACCTCTAGCCCACTCCTGCTTATGTCATTGGTACCAATATGTACCATGACCTCTGGCTGCTCACCCACCCCTTTGAGAATATTCTGCACTCGCTCAGAGAACTCCTGGACCTAAGCATCTGAGAGGCCACACACTATTCTGGAGTCTTTTTTGCAGTCACAGAATCTAATGTCTGTTCCCACGATCAAGTCCCCTATGCTCTACCTGACCACCATTCCCTTCTGAGGTTCAGAGCTGACCATGATGTGAATGGTCTGGTTGTTGCCCAGATAGGTCATCCCCCTCAGCAGAATCCAAAGGGGTATGCTTGTTGCTGAGGGGAATGGCCACAGGAGTACCCTGCACTGCCTGCCTGTTCCTTTTCTCACTCCTAACTGTCACCAAGCTACTTGAATGTGATTGTATTCCTGTAACTTCAGTCTATCACCCTATCAACTTCCGAATAATCCGGAATTCATCCAACTCCAGCTCCAATTCTCTAACAGTTTATAAGGAGCTTCAGTTGGATGCACTGCTCATTGATTAAGTGATCAGGGGATACTGTCTGTATACCCTTCCATACTGTGTACAGTATTCCAGGTGTGCCCATGCCATCACTATCCAATGTTGATACTATTTCCCTATTTTTGAACTTCCATCTCCTTGCAATATAAACATATTTAATTTGATTTAATTATGTCTTTTACACTTATCAGCAAACTTTTTTTGTGATGCATGCACAAGAATGTCTTTATTCCTTTGTCGTTCACTCATGTGCAGTTCTCTCCAATCAGGTAATAGTCTGTTTTTTGATTCCTTTGAATTTGGCAAGTTTCATCCATTCACGCAACCTCTCAATACTGTGCTGTAGAGTCACAATATACTCATTACAACATGACCTTTCACCTGTTTTCATGTCATCAAAAGACATTCTGCCTCCTCTTCCATTTGTATAAACAGTGAATTACTTGGACACTCCACAAATGACATTGGTTTTGTCTTGAAAAAAGGGCCTGTTTCTTTCAACTGTCTTGTGTGAAAACCAATCTCTAAACCAAACAACTATAATTTACCCAGAAAGAAACACTATTATCATCTGAACTAGTCTTTTATGTGGCACCTTTTCAAATGCTCTTGGAAATAAAAATGCACTTTATCTATACATTCTCCTCCATTGACTCTGGTTGCACTTCAAAGAATTCAAGCAAATTTGTGCTTTGGCATTATTTGAAACTTTCTAAATAGGTAATCATTTAGAAAAGCTTCAAGTCATGCCAAAAGATATACAGGCATTATTTGAAGCTTTTCCAAATGATTAACTATTTCTTCAGTTACTGGCTCAAGCATTTTGCACACAATAAAATGTTAAATTAACTGGTCTGTCATTCCTTCCCTTTTGTCTCCCTCCATTCTGAACACGACAGTCACATTTTCTGTTTTCCAATCTGATGATACCTTCCTAGAACTGTGTTCAGAAAATATATATCCAATGCTCCATTATTGAAATTGCCTGCAGAATTAAAGTTACATACATGGATTTTAGTAAAGCTTTTGACAAGTTCCCACATAGTCGATTGGGATGAAAGGTTAAGGCACACAGGATTAGAGGCCAACTGGATAAAATAAATATTGGCTGAATGATAGAGTTAGAGAGTGGTTGTAGAGGACTCTTTTTCAGACTGCAAGACCGTTACTAGTTGAATGCCTCAATTTTTAGTTCAAAGATCCTTGCTTTTTGTAATATACAGTGCCACTTTCATAACATTTGGAACAAAAACACTTTTTCTTATTTGCCCCTGTGCCTCACAGTTTTAAATGTGTTATCAAACAATTCACGTAATTAAAGTGCTGCACATTCCAGATTTTATTCAAGGTTATTTGTGGACATTTTGGTTTGACCATGTAGAAATTACAGCACTTTTTAAACATAGACCCCTAATTTCAGGACGCCATAATGTTTAGGACATTTGGCTTCACAGGTGTTTGTGAATACTCGGGTATGTTTAATTGCTTCATTGATGCAGGTATAAGAGGAGGCAGGTATGGATATGGCAATGACTACTTTCTGCAGAGGACTTTATAGAAATACAGAGGCTATGCTGCAAGATGCAAACCACTAGTGAACCACAAAAAAGATGGCCAAATTACAATTTGCATAGAAATATTTAAGAGTCTACAGAATTCTGGAAAAAGGTCTTGTGGTCAGATGAGACCAAGATTAGCCTGTATCAGAGCAAAGTTTGGAGGCGTGAAGGAACTTAGCACGATCCAAAGCAGAACACCTTTGCAGCGTATTTCTATTTATGAAGTCTTCTATCGACAGTACTCATTGACATATCTGCCTCCTGAAGAGTGTTTCTGATCTGTTGAACATACATTTGGGAATTTTTTTTCATTATGATGAGAATTCTTCTGTCATCAGTAGTGGAGATCTTCCTTCAAATACCTATCCATTTGTTTACAAAATGACAACTGAAGACTCCAAAAGTGATCAAAAGTTTAGAAGCAAACCTTGCTCTCTTATACTTTCACCAATGAAGCAATTAAACATGCCTGAGTACTCACAAACACCTGTGAAGCCAAATGTCCCAAAGTTATGGTGCCGTGAAAATGCACTTTAATTACAGTTGAATTATTTGATTACAAATTTAAAACTGTGAAGCACAAGGGCAAATACAGGAAAGAAGTGTCTTTGTCCCATACATTATGGAGGCACTGTATGCAAATGATTTGGACAAGAATGTTTCTGGCAAGGTGAGTGAGTTTCATGATGACATGGAAATTAGACAGTGAAGAAGGTGACCTGAGTTTGCAAGGAAATTGAAATCAGATGGGTGGCGTGGTTGACATAGCAATTAGCACAATGCCTTTACAGTGCCAGTGATCGGAACCTGGGTTCCAATCCCATGCTGTCTGTAAGGAGTTTGTATGTTCTCCTTGTTTCTGCGTGGGTTTTCCATGGGGGCTCCAGTTTCCTCCCACCATTCAACATGTACCGGGGGGGTATAGGTTAATTGGGTGTAAATTGGGTTGCACGGACTCGTGCTGAAATGGCCTGTAATCGTGCTAAGTCTAAATTTAAAATTTTGAAACTAAGCTAAGGAATGGTAGATGTAGTTCAACTCATAAAAGTGCAAAAGTGTAAATTGAACCAGGCAGCACGAACTTTGTTAAAAGCAGTGGTCTCAAAAATGTTATGGATTAGAGAGACATTGGGTGCAGGTACATAGTTCTTTAAAACAAGCAGCATAGGTAGACAGTAGTGCAGAGAGCATTTGTGACACTTGCTTTCATCGGTTGGGATATTGAATACAAGTGTTGGTGAGGCCACACTTGGAATATTGTGTGCACCTTTGGTCACCTAGCTATAGGAAAGATATTATAAAATTGAAAAGGGTACAGAAGAGGTTTACAAAGATGTTGCCAGGATTAGGGAAGATGAGTTATGCTAAGGGAATGGAAAACTTGGCCTTCTTTCCTTAGGTGGTTAAGAGGGTATCTTGTTGATGGTCTTTCAAATTATGCTGAGTCGTCTTTAACAGGCCATTTCGGCCCTTGAGTCCATGCTGCCCAATTTACACCCAATTACCCTACCTCCACCCCATGCATTTCAAACAATGGGAGGAAACTGGAACCCCAGGGGAAAAACCCATGCAGACACAGGAAGAACGTACAAACTCATTACAGGCAGTGCAGGATTCAAACCTGGTCCTGATCACTGTGCCAACCGTGCTGCCAGTGATGGATAGTGATTGTTCAGTGAATAATGAAGGAATGCCTTGTTTTCCCCCATGGATGGACATAAGGATTTGATGGCACAAATCATGAATAATTGTCATTCTTCCTGGCATTTTATTCCTGAAAAGAAGCACAGTTAAAACTATTGCTGATGTGGTAAAGGCATTGTGCAAACCGCAACGCCAGCTGCCATCCATCTGATCTAGATTTCCTTGCAAACTCAGGTCACCTTCTTCACCATCTATCGGAGCATTTCTTTCAATTCATTATAAAGCTCACTCACCTTGCCAGAAACATTCTTGTCCAAATCATTTGCATACAGTGCCTCCATAATATTTGAGACAAAGACACTTCTCTCCTGTATTTGCCCTTGTGTTTCACAGTTTTAAATTTGTAATCAAATAATTCAACTGTAATTAAAGTGCATATTCAAGATTATTTGTACACATTTTTGATTGACCATGTAGAAATTACAGCACTTTTTATACACGTCCCCTCATTTTCAGGGCACCATAATGTTTGGGACATTTGACTTCACAGGTGTTTGTGAGTACTCCGTTAGGTTCAATTGCTTCATTGGTGAAAGTATAGCTTTTGATCGCCTTTGAAGTCTAGTTGCCATTCTTTAAACAAATAGACTAGTATTTGAAGGAAGGGCCTACTGCCTAATGACAAGAATTCTCCTCATAATGAATTCTCATCCTTGTGGGCATCATTTGCACTATTGGTGTGAGAGTTTGTGCATTGTCTGTCATATTTTGCAATATTTTAGTCATCCTTACACTTATTCAAAGGGACTTTATTGACCATCAAACACTTGGAAGACCTTGATGATTCATGGACAATTGGAATTAGGAGCACTGAGCTCCTCTTTTTAAATTATTTTTCACACTATGAACCATACTGGCCAAAATACACACAGATATTTCCCTCTTGAATAGACACAGTGTCATTTTCTCCCCTTTTTCCCCCCTCCCTTCCCTCCCTCCCTCACCCCCCCCCTCCCCTGCACTCAGCTCCTCAGGCCTTCTCCACCACTCATAAGAACATGGCTGATTTAAGTGTGCATAGCAGGTGCTTCAAAGAATGTAGTCCCTCTTTTTGCAATATGTAATGTCTATTTAGATCTGTTATGCAATTGTAGTAAAAGGTGATTCTTGAATGAAGACGCTCAAAGTTTGCAGGTAGTGAGTTAAGATGTTAAAGAAATGAAGATGAGCTTTGCAAAATATCTTTTTTTGTTCCATCATTGATCAAGTTAAGTTTGTTTTCATTTTCCTTTCTGCTACCCTCAGATAATAAATTTAACGGATATCCATGTTGAAAACTTACTAGTGTTTGTTCACTTTTCAACAGGTAATAAGCCAATCGAGAGCGAGATTCAACCCCAGTATCACCATGATCAAGAAGTGCATTGAAGTCCTCATTGACAAACAATATATTGAGCGTAGCCAGACCTCAGCAGACGAATACAGTTATGTAGCTTGATCCAAACTGTTGGCCTTTGGCTTTGTTTGAGTATGGTGCAAGTACCTGCTGTGTCACTGTTTGATGTGTTCCTGTGAAATGAAGCAGAGCTGTGCTTCCACCAGGTTTTTCATGCCACCACCACCTGGCAGCCCTTTCTCTGCTGTTTACAATCTAACCAGTGCCACGTTGCAAGTGTCAATGCCGATCGATTTCCCAACTTGTCATCACAACATTAAGAATAAACTGGGAGTATTTTGGGAGCCATGTTAATCTCACAGGTGCAGTTATATATATTTTGAAAGATCATTAAACATTGTAATATGGCAAATAAACTGTAAACTTTCATCCAAGATTGCAGATAATAAACATGGCACTGTTGCTTCACAAAGAAAGCCTGTACACGACCTGGGTTCATGCAGGTTTCAGTGAAGTTGGCCAGTGCATCAGGGTGCTCTGTGTATCACCCAGATGAGCAGATAAATATACTTCATTCAGGAACATCATGAGGAATGTCTAAACTGGTTTGCACTTCCATTAAAGGGATTTTTGTCAGATTGATTTCTTTTAGTGTTTCTCGTGTGCATTGATGATTGTCATTAGTCCTTCAAGCCTTAATTCTTCAATTGAATGCTGCATTTTTTTTGGGGGGGGGAGGGGGAGTTGTGAACCTTCAAAAAGGCAATGTCTTTCATAATATTTTCACATTTACTGCCTCAATCGTATCCACAGAGTAAAAGTCTAAAACATTTTTCTTAAATCTGACTTCAAATGAATTGATGGTGGATTTTTAGAGAATAAATTCCAGCCCTGAGCTGCAATGGGAAAATAAATGCTGATGTATACTTCTGATGCAGCATTGTGGGATCCCATTCAATCTACCCACATGCAAACACCCACATATGTACCCCATCCATTTCTGGTGATGCAATTAAGATACAAGAAACATTTGACATGGGAAGTTCCTATTGCCCTTCATGGGCAATTCCTATTCAGTAATAATTGTTGAACTATTACGTAAAAGGGTCCACAAGAACCTTGTGAATCTTGTCGCAGCTTTCATGTGGAAAAAATTCTGCGTCAGTAAATGTATCAATTAAAATTTATATCATTTACTAACATCACAAGGTTTTTAAATTAGGAATTTTGCGTAGAAGTATTTTTTAACTTGCTCACAATTGATGGAATGAAGTTAGATGGCGAGTTTGTTAATGGACTGATAGATTTGAAGTTTTCCACACTTTTGGCTCTTCATGGTGTTCACAACTGTAGATTTTAAAGAGGATTGGTTGTCTCCATTCTTACCAGTATATTTAAAGTTTAATTTATTTTTTAACTCTTTGGTTTGATGTTGTATTACTGGTAGTCGAGTGCAGCTGGAATGGCAGGGAATAAAACTGTTGAACTTTGGTTTGAGTTTGGCTGTTCTTGCCCTTTCTAAAACATTTTATTGCAATCACAATTTTTAAAATCTGAATGTAATTGAATATTTTGCCTTTCAAAGCAGACATCAAAATGTAAAAAAAAGCCTGTTGACTTAAAGGATTAACTTTCAGGATCCCCACTCCCTCCCCACCTCACCAGAGGGTATTCTCACTGCAGAATTTGTCATTCTCCTCTGGTTAAAATATAAAATTACCAGTGAACAAGAAAGGAGAGTTTACTGCCTCAAGCAGTCTTTTCATATTTTCTGTACCCAGTGTTTTGCATGGACCCACTTGCAAAAATCTTTGGAACCTGGTCTTTTTTTTTAAAAAAACATATTGACCATGTTGAAATCTAGACAAAAAAGGCTATAATTCCAAAGTTTAGGTTTTTGTACAATCAGTCTGTCATGAAAAACTGGAGGGCTCACAAACCTAGGCAAGAAATGCTTGGTACTCACTATCTCTGGTTATACCTTTCAACAAGCTTTGAAACCAGTCACATCTGCCACTATTCATATTCAACACCAGCAACATTTCAGTGTATTCCCCTCCTTAATTTTTCTTCCCCCCCCCCAGTCCAGATACGATTCCTGCCATCTTCAGGTGGGAATCTATCCTCTTGTAACAAAAGAAGCACAAAGTAAGAATTTAGGTACAGATGTATATGGTACAATGTATATGGCAGTAAACCCATTGTTGTTACCAAAGCTAAAATTCCTTCCCCCAGTCACCACCACTGCTGGTCATAATCACGCCACCACCGGGAAAAAATTGATCCCTTTGTTTTTTGACACCCGTTTCTTCAAATAATTACTTTTATGAAATTAAATTGGTGTGATTTAGAACTAAATGAAATTTGCATACAGTACACTTTTAAAAAATCTATTTGTTGTTGTCATTTCATATGCATTGAAATTATCTTAATTGTAGATCTTTGTTTCATGCTATCCTGTTAAAATACATTACAATTTTTTCATTTCTTTTAAGGATTCTTTAGTTGTATGGGTTCAGCCAGGTTTTAATTTTAAGGCAAGTGTCATTTTGTTGCTTGATTTCTCGCTAAAGGAGGGTGTATCTGTCATATTTTTCCCCATATTTTGAAACCCATCCTTATTTTAAAGGTACCAAAACCTTCTTTATGATTTTAAATTTGTTTTCATTGTGTCCTGGAATATTTCCTCACTCCCATAAATGAAAGGAGTTTAAACACTTTTAATTGCATTAACCCTAAGTATTTTATTGGCCTGTCTCGATTTGCCTTCTTGGAGATAATCATCTACTGATTCTCAAAATACAGGAGACAATTAAATGGATTCAACTGATAAAGTTGGACTCTTATTCAGAGATAATACATATTAACTTAAAGTTATAATGAATAGAACTACATACAAGCATTCAATTACCTGTATCTTTTGATGATTGCAGATTCCTTAATGAGGCTGTTTAATTCTTTATTCCATCTTCCTTCCCTGAGCCAGGATTTTTGTTGCATACAGATTGATACTGAAGTCTGCACTGAGGAGAAAGGTCATCTTTTCCAGTTGTGCTTGGAGTATTTTGGAGCCGGTAACGGATCTGATTTTTGAGCTATATATTTTAAACCTTGCTAAAGAATGGTAACATGAATTCTTAAACTTATTGTTATTCATTTTGGGAAATCATGGGTTTTCATTCTTTCCAAGACATTTTAAATTGACTATATCAAATTGCAGAATGTCCATTGAGCTGAGTTGTTTCCGAATTGAAGCAGTTTAACATTACTGTAGCTGAATAAGACTTGTCAATGGATTGGAATGTTAAACTTAGTACTGGGATAAAAATAGACTTGACTTGTGTTATTATCATCATGAGTGAAACTGGTGCTGTTCTACATTATTCAAAATGCCTCTGGCTCAATGCATTCAATTTCCTCCGCTGAATTGGAAGCAGCACTTAAGGTGACAAAAAGTTTGATTCAATTTTCCTCAGAGAAAAAAAAATTACTGGACATTGTTCACTGAGCACCATCCAGCACTAACTTGCAGTGTTTTTTCAAAGTGCAGGATAAGTCCAATATGTTTTGATGTATGCAGTTGAATACCCTGACAGAGATCACCCACTCGCATCAAATGGATGTAATTGTACATTATATGAAGGCTACAGATGTCATTTGAATTATGCATAACAAACTAAATGGAGGAATTAGGCAATTAAAATCAGTTTACTTGAAAACCAATCTTGACCACCTCAATTTTCACAGAAGACAAGAGTCAGAAGCCACCACCCGGTATTATCTCAACGATTGAGATTTACTACATATTTAAAGTTGATCGATGAAATTAATGGATTATATTTTAATTCTGGCTCTCGATTCCAGAGGATGATGATGGTTTCCTTCGCTCAGTTTGTGGAGTTTGATATGAGGATACCCCACTCCTCAAATCTTTACTAATCTGTTCTCAAACTCTCAACAATTTAATGGTCTATCATGTTCTGATATAGTTGGTTCAAAATCATACAAAAATATGTAATGGTTAAATCCCGAGTGAAGAGCAAGTTCACGTTTTGTTTATAATGTTCTTGCCTATTAATCTGTTTCAGTCCAGGTCAACATTTCAAAGGGTCTTTTCTTTTGCTTCAAATCAATTTGAAACATCCCAGTAATGTGAAAGGTGCAATATGTGAACATACTCTTGTGCAAATTTTTATTTTAACTGTTGATTTAATACAGGAATGATGAATGTGATTACTTGCCAACAAAAGGAATTGGATTGCATAAAGTTATATAAAGTTATTTTAGATGCATGTTTTTTGAATAGGATCCCTCTGTGGATCCTTCCAGTTCTACCCACCATCCAATCACACCTCCAATCCTCTGTGCTTCTTCCAGATAAGAATGCCAATCTGCTGGTGTTTTCTGATAACTCACCCTGGTGTTTATTCTCCATTTGAAAGAGAAATTAGCAAAGATGAGTTAATTCTCTGGATTGTGGAGCCTTTTATAGTGAACCCATTATAAACAAATATTGCTGCTCAGTGGATGTAGGTGTGATGAGAATAGGAAGTGTCATTGATATTTCTGTTCACCTGATGCTACAGCCAAGAACAAAACCAATTACAGTATCCAAGTGTGGACCAATTCTTGTGTGCCTATGTTTGCTTGAGATGAAATCAGGTAATTTGGTACAAGAATAAGGCCTGTGTGTGCTATTATTGTGCACTGTGTTCTTTGGGTCCTTCAAAATGTGTAAAATTTGTCAAAAACCTGGATGTTTATTAACAACAGTTTATTAGTTAATAAACGTGGGGCCAAATGCACAGCTCTAAGTCAAGAGGAACACAGTAACATATATAATGATTACTGATCGGTGTGTTTTTTTGCAAGGTACAGTTTTAAGGTATTGGTGGCAAAATATGATCAAACCTCAACTGATAAAATTGTATCATTTGTTAATGCATGTACATTGTAAAAAAAAAAGCAAAGTCAAGTTTGTTTTATTTTGTCATCGCTATTCGAGTATATTGAGTAATAAATGATATTCTTAACATGTGGTGTTTGATTTCTGGGGAGCAAATCATGCTCCAAAATTAGTGATGTTCATGTTTATACAACTTTGTTACTTGAGTGTGCTGTAGATTTTCTTAATACCTATAAATTTAGACATACAACACGGTAACAGGCCATTTCAGCCCATGAGTCCTTGCCGCCCAATTTACACCCAATTAACCTACAGTATGTTTCAAATGGTGGGAGGAAACCAGGCCATGCCATAAAAGCCAACCCTGACCCTAAAACATGGCCACACATTTTTACTATTCTTAGTGTGCAGATGGCTCTAAAATAATACTTTAATCAAAATGGTATGTAAGATGCTGCAGACACATTGAGGAATAAGAAACCACTCAGCAAAATCATCCATATCCACTAAATCAATTCAAATGTTAGTTCTTAACATCTGTTATATCTCCACAGTATTAGCTTGCTATTACAAGTTCACATTAAAATACAAAAGCAAGATACTGTTGATGTGAAAATACTCTCCAACTCAAGCCATGAACTTTTTATGAATGCTGAACTAATACGATGCAACATCATGCCTCAGGAAAAAATAAATAAAGGCAGAACAATCAATCCAATCTCATTTAAAAGCTGTGCTGTGACATTAGGAAACACGTGTATGTGCCTAATCAGTGATTTTATCTGCAAAAATTCTTATTAAATCATCATACTCCAGATCTTGCTCTGGATGCAGTGGGTTCAGTTTATTTCTGCAATGAAGTCTTTCTGCACGTCTTCAAGCATTGGCAGTGTCAAACTGATTCAAGGTGCCAAATCCATCAATGTTTTCCACTGTTGGGTTCTGTGCACATCTGAGTTGCAGAGCTTAATTATGCTGTGATACCTCTGATTCTAAACTTGGTGGGGCATACTGGAACTTTTTATTCTGATGCAAGCTGCAGATATAAAGCAAATTAGAAGGAAATTCTCATTTAAAAATATTTTGGTTTCAGAGTTTTGTGATATATTTGGCCTGCTGTGTTTCAATTTATGAAACATTCATTTTTGCACCATGGGCTGAATTTACTTGAATATTCAAAGATACCAGACTGTAAAATTGACAATGGCCACAAGAGGAAAGGATCCAAAAGGAATTCCCACATCAGATCAATTATGTCATCATCTAATTTGTATTTCTGTTGGAAGCTCCCTTCAATTTTTGGTTCTACAAAAACTGTCACAATCCATAAGTTCACAAGAAGGTCAATTTTTACATTGTCAATCGTGTTATATGGCGAGCTCTCCACTGGCCACCGTGACAGAGGTGCACCAAAGAAAAGGTACAAGGACTGCCTAAAGAAATCTCTTGGTGCCTGCCACATTGACCACCGCCAGTGGGCTGATATCGCCTCAAACCGTGCATCTTGGCGCCTCACAGTTTGGCGGGCAGCAACCTCCTTTGAAGAAGACCGCAGAGCCTACCTCACTGACAAAAGGCAAAGGAGGAAAAACCCAACACCCAACCCCAACCCACCAATTTTCCCCTGCAACCGCTGCAATCGTGTCTGCCTGTCCCGCATCGGACTTGTCAGCCACAAACGAGCCTGCAGCTGACGTGGACTTTTTACCCCCTCCATAAATCTTCGTCCGCGAAGCCAAGCCAAGAAAAAGATATGAAGGGGGAAATATATTAGTATATGAATTGTTTAGTACGCCATTCCAGTTACAAGATGTGCAAGGTTATTCCAAAGCCAGTGTTATCACATTCATCAACTGATTCTTATATTCTTCTATAAACCTCAACTGAATTCTTGATTTTTATTCATTAGTCACATGAGATAGATCTTGACAATGTGCAATATCAGGTGGAAACAATTTGACAAGATGTCTATATGACATTTAATGAGTCCACATGACATAAATAAACATGAATCTCGTGTGAAATCTTGGTACAACTTGGCACTACATAGTGCCCTCAATACCCAAGTCACAGGACCACAAAACAAATTGTACCCATTTTTTTTTCTTCCTACAACTACTTTGTTCTCGTGATTTTTTTCCTCATTGCAACTGCTTTATTCTTATCAATCGCTGCTGCAAACCTGCTGCTGTGGTTTCTGTGACCTACAAAAATGTGTCCACTTACTAGAAAGATTTTGCTTCCTGGACCTTTTAGGTGTATTTTGTGGATTTGGGGCTGCTGATCACAAAATTTGCCTTAAAATGTTCCTATCATGTACCAGATTTTTAGATACACCAGTAACTCATTTTTGTGATTTCCCATCATATTTTAATTCTTCTTGTAAATTGCTCACAAAGCAAGCTGTTTTAGTCAGTCCAAGCATGGCCTTGGCATGCACTCAGTGCAGGTGTTATGCAAATGTTGTCTTGGGCCTGGATAGAAGCAGGCAATCTATAAAAGTGGCTGACTTATCCAGATGCTGTGCATTACATTGATATAGATTGAACACATGTTGATGTACATGTTCTTCAAGCAATAGCATAGTGAGTACTTAACAATAGCATTTATTGTGTTCAGAAAGATTCAATAAAGCAAAAATGTCTCGTCAATGTCACAACAGCTGCGATACTTTCTGTTACATTTGAGGTGAGTATACGCTTCAGGCTCAAAGATGTATCTTACTGCACTTATTAAGAAATCCTATGAGCTCTACTTCATTTGTAAAATTGATGACCAAAACAAACCCTGGACTCCACACATTTGTTGTGCAATATGTGCAGTAAACCTGAGAGCATCATTATGTAATGAAACAATACCAAAATCTTCCCTCATCTGATTAAAAGATAAAAACTTACCCTCTTTAAAACAATCTCCCAAATTTTTCACACCTTTAAATCTCCAATGCAATAAACTTTGATTATGTATTGAAAAAGAAATAAGTTGATTTTTATACAACCGAGTCAAAGTCAATAATTTACCCCTAGAACCTATCATTTTATTTTTCCTTATCCATAACTTCATTAAATGTTTTAGTATAGACACATTATATTGATGTAACAAATTTATATTCCACCTAAACAAAAATTGATGCATTTCAAATTCAGAAATACTTGCCATCTCAATTTTAGCCCAACTAGGAGACCATACCAAATCCATCAATGAACTAATAAATTTAAGTTAGGCTGCTTCAAAATAAATTTGAAAATGTGGTAAACGTAATCCCCCTAACTCATATTTCCAAGTTAATTTATTCAAAGCTACTCTCAAAAATTTACCCCTCCATAAAAACTCCCTAACCATTTTATTTAAATCTCGAAAAAAGATTTTATCAAGTAAATACGGAATAGATTGAAACAAATATTGTATACACAGAAAGATATTCATCTTAATTGTGTTTATCCTTCCCATTAAATGAATAGCTAAATCTTTCCATTTAATCAAATCAGTTTTAATTTTTTTCATTAACGTAGCATAATTTAATTTATATAAAGATTGATAATTAACACTCAAAAATTATACCCAGATATTCAATTCGATCAGTCCACTTCAAATTAATAATATTCTTATAAACTGAATAATCTCCTTCACTTACCGGTAATATTTCACTTTTTTCCCCAATTAACTTTATATCCAGAAAGACGTCCATATTGTATTAAACATTCCTTCAAATGCAAAAGTGACTGAGCTGGGTTTATTAAATACATCAATACATCATCAGCAAATAAATTAATTTTATACTCCTCATCTAAAACTTTCATACCTTGTATCTGTGTATTTTGTCTTATCAACTGTGCTAAAGGTTCAATCACTAATGCAAACAAAGCTGGTGATAAAGGACAACCTTGACGAGTTGATTGAATTAACTTAAAAGATTCCGAAATCAAACCATTCATCAATACTCTAGCTACCGGTTTACTATATAATAATAATATACAATAAAAGAAGGACCAAACTTAAATTTCTCCAGAACTTTAAACAAAAAATTTCATTCAACTCTATCAAATGCTTTTTCTGCATCTAAGGATATCACCATCGGATGATCTAAAGATTGTCAAAATCTATTAATCAAACTAATCGCTCGCAAAATGTTATCTGAAGCATATCTATTCTTTATAAAACCTGTTTGATCAATATGAATCAATGTGGGTAAAAATTTAACCAATCTATTCACTAGTATTTTAGCTATTATTTTATAATCTACATTAAACAACGAAATTGGTCTATATGAAGATACCTTCAAAGGATCTCTATCTTTTTTTAGGAATTACTGTAATTAAAGCACTAGAACAAGACTCAGGTAAATCATAATGTTCTCCAACTTGGCGTAATACATGCTCAAACACTGTAGATAAATCATCATAAAGATTTTTATAAAATTCAACTGAAAATCCATCAACACCAGGCGATTTACCATTCGGCATTTCCAGCATAGCCTTTTTAATTTCCGAATCAGTAAATGGTTCTTCTAACTCCTGTATATCTCCATCCTCTAATATTGGTAAATTCAACTGTGATTTTTTTAAAAATCAATCGATCCTGTTTCCTGTTTTCCTTCAGATGTATATAACTTTTTATAAAATGAATAAAATTCATAATTAATCTCACGAGGTTTATAAATAATAAGAGAATTCTGTCTAACAGCATTAATAGTCCTCGATATCTGTTCTTTCTTTAATTGCCATGCCAATACCTTATGTGCTTTCTCTCCCCATTCGTAATACAGTTGTTTAGTCCTATTAATCACACATTCAAATTGATAAGATTGCAAAGTATTATATTTCAATTTCAGCCTAGATAATTCTATTTTCTGATCTTCTGTAGCATCTTTCTAAAATTCCTTTTCTAACTCATTGATCTGTTTCTCTAATCCAAGACTCTGATTTAATTGATTCTTTTTTATTTTAGAAGTATAACTAATTATTTGTCCTCTCAAATAGGCTTTCATAGCATCCCATAATACAAACTTACTTTGAACAGAATTAGAATTTTCATTCAAAAAAATTAATTTGTTTTTTTTAAAAATCAATAAATTCCATATTTTTAACAACATTGTATTAAATCTCCAATGATAAGCTATTTGAATTTTCTCAGAAGTTTCATATGTAAAATATAATAGAGAATAATCTGAAATCGCCCTACTTTTATATTCCGCTTGTTATATTTTCCCTTGTAAATGTGCCAATACTAAAAAGAAGTCAATCCTTGAAAACGATTCATATCTAAATGAATAAAAGGAAAAATCTTTCTCTGTCGGATTAAGATGTCTCCAAATATCTACTAAATTAAGATCTTTCATCAATGCTTGAACCTGGATTGCCATCTTGGATTTTTTTTAACTTTCTTTGGAGATTTATCTAATAAAGGTTCCAAAACACAATTAAAATCACCACCAACTAAAATATTATCATTAGCTTGACCCAAACATAAAAATGCATCCAAAATAAATACTTCATCATCTGCATTTGGAGCATAAATATTACATTTGATCTTTGGTAAAATGTATGTTTGGTAGAGATATGATTTTACCTAAAATGACTAAATTTGAGACTTCTCTTATGAAGGTACCAGAGAAGGGTTATATTTCATTTATGTATCAAATATTACAGGATGGTATGGATGAAAAGGGTTGGGATAGATCTAAAATTAAATGGGAAGTGGATATTGGTTTTACTTTTTCTGAAGATGATTGGTTAGATATCTGTTATGATAGTATAACTAGATTGATAAATGCACATTATGCAATGATTAATTACAATTTTTTACATCAATTATATTTGACACCTGAAAAATTAAAAAAATATGGTTTTAATGAATCAGATTTGTGGTTTAGATGTGGTGATACGGTTGGAACTTTTTTTCATGATGTTTGGTTATGTATACATATACAATCTTTTTGGAAGAAAATTCAATCGTTTTTAGAATACCTGTATAAGATTAAAATAGTTTTAGATCCCACAGTATTTTTATTGGGTAGTTTGCAACCTCTGAAACATTTGGGATTAGATAAGTTCCAGCTTGCTGTTGTATATTTAGCTTTACCCTTAGCGAAAAAATGTATTGGTTGTACGTGGAAAGATACAAATATGATTCTTATTAATAGATGGCATAATGAGATGAAATATTGTTTAATAATGGAAAAAATTATGTATGTTTCACATGATATTTATTTTTTTATTAATAAGTGGCTGTTATACTCAGAATATTTACATTTCAATTTATATTGATTAGATTTTAATATGTATATTTAACTTTTTCTTTAATATTCTTTCTTTTTTCTTTTTTGTATGGCTCTCCTTGGGAGAGTTGGCTGAGGGGGGGGGGGGGTTTCTTTTATTTTTTCTATATATAAAGAAACCATTCATGTATATGTTTAATTGCTGCATGTCATATATTATTTGTTTTTTGAACAAATAAATAAAGTTTTTTTTAAAAAAAAGCAAATAAACTAATCTTATATTCATCATCTGCAATTCTTATCCCTTTAACCTTATCATTCTGTCAAATTGTCTGAGCTAATGGTTCAAAGACCAATGCAAACAAGGCTGGTGATAATGGACAACCTTGACGAGTTGATCACGATAGTTTAAATGGCAAAGAAGTTTGACCATTTGTCACCACCCTAGCAACGGAATTTGTATACAATGCCTTAACCAAACCAATTAAAAAAAGGGCCAAAATTAAACTTCTCCAACACCTTAAATAGAAAATTCCATTCAACCCTATCAAAAGCTTTTTCCATATCAAGCACAACCACCATTGGTTGGTTGGGATGCTGTCTCAATGCATTGATAAACATTATCAATCTAAGAATATTATCAGACGAACTTCTATTCTTAACAAAACCTGTTTGATCTGTATGTACCAGCTGAGGTAAATATTTAGCAAATCTATCGCCAATACTTTAGCCACTATTTTATAATCCACATTTAATAAAGAAATTGGTTGATATGAAACTACATTCAACAGATCTCTATCTTTCTTCAGAATCACTGTAATTATCGCACTAGAACAAGATTCTGGTAGTGACTGGTCTTCAGTTATTTGTTGCAATATAGAAGATAAATCTTCATAAAACACTTTATAAAATTCCACTGAAAATCCATCATCACCTGGCGACTTTCCATTCAGCATCTCTTGTATAGTTTCTTTAATCTCAAAATCTGTAAATGGAGCTTCCAATTCTTTTACCTCTTCCTCCCCTAAAACCGATAGATTTAACTTAGATAAGAAGGATTCAATAGAACCATCATCATGTTTTCCTTCAGAGTATACAATTTCTGATAAAATGAATAAAATTGGTCATTAATTTCCTGAGGTTTATAAGTAACTATTGAATTCTTTTTAACAGCATTAATAGTTTGCGATACTTGTTCCATTTTTAATTGCCATGCTAATACCTTATGAGTCCTCTCACCCAACTCATAATAACATTGCGCCATCAGATTTCTGAACAGACAATGTACCTTTGACACTACCTTACTTTTTTCTCTTTTTTTGCACTAATTGCTTATTTTTAAATATTGTATTTACGGATCTGTAAATTCTAACTGTTTTGTACCAGTAATGCAGGATACTACTGCCACAAAACAACAAATGTCGAAAACATATTCATGACAATAAACCTCTTTCTGAAATTGCCTTGAGTTTGTCATAAAATGGCTTCAAAGATTTTCCAGAGCATTAGTACTACCTGGCACCCTTTGAGCAAAAGAAAGTGAAGCAAAACTGAGTCCCTCTCCCCCAGAATCCATGAGTGACTGTGGATTCACCTTCAGCATTCCCATAGCCTCTACAGGCACAGAAGCCACTAGTTCAGTTTTATGATTACTAAAACTAGGCTGAGCTTTTCTCAAGTGCACAATGTCCAGTAAAATATCCAATATCTGGAACTTATGGGGATTGGTACATGTCAGATAAGTGAATTTCCAGTTGCTTGAGATTGTGTGTTGTGCGATTGGCCAACTGACCACTAGGGGGCCTCCAATTTTTAACTCCCCTATTTTTTACCTTTTAATTTTCCATAATTTATTTTTGCTGGTTGCCGGATGAGGCTGCCGGTTGCTTGAATTCCATTATTACGGGGATTTTATTGTTATCCAGTACCTATAGAGGAAAAAATGCTCTAAATGATCGGGTATTTAGAGAAAGAAATAAGAACAGAAATTGCGGGGATACCAAACAGCTCAGGCAATCTGCAGAGAGGAGGTGATTTATCTGTTTCTGTTAATGATCTCCTGTAAGAACTGGAAACATTTCAAGGAAAAATATAGGTTATAAAGTATAATGAAAGGTGGAAGGGCATTTGTGTGGCTCATCCAATTGAGAATTGAGTTTATAGTAACTTGCAGAATCTTGATGGAATGCCATTGAATGTCAAGGATCATTGGTTTAACTTTATCTTATAGGAAGTAGTCACTGCTTGGAACTTTTATGGAGCTAAAAAGCCAGTAATGTCTCAATCCTTCTTGGAGTCCAGCTGTCTGTCTGGTGAAGGTTTTCACTGTGAAATGTGCAGAATTTCAGTAATTTTACCAAGCCACAGGTGTAAACTGCTCTCCTGAACCACAGGACCCTGGAAACATCAAGTAAATATGACAGGAAATAGTTGAAATTCCACAATCATCCTGAAGCTCCACACGAGTATTACTACAGGTTCTTAACCTAAAAACAAAGGAGAGTAGTTATTATTCCAGCATTTGAACATTTTTTTTAACCTCCTTTGGAATTTGAAATCTCGAAAGTTAATGGCTTTGACAAGATCCTCAAGAGCATGTCAAATCTAAGCAGTTCCCAGCAAGGATTCAGAATCAGTGACAAATCTGAAATTTTATTTCAGAATGAACGAAAGCAGTATTGAAGTTACTGAAGAAATAGGGAAATCTGCATTTCTGAACCTTTGAATGTGCAAGTGTTCAAGTCAATTGTCATCTGATTGTACAACCTGATGAAACAGCATTCTCTGGTCCTTGGTGCAGAACATGCAGACACACAATCAGACAGAAAACACCTACAAACAATACATATACAGGACAAGTATTTTATCTGCACACATATATAAATAAATAAAAATTGTTTTTCACATGTGAGAGTCTCAGATGGTTAGTGTGAGCAGTTCCTTTGGTCATTCAGCATACACACTGCCTATGGGAAGAAGATGTTCCTCAGCCTTGTGTGGCTGGCTCTGATACTCCTGTATCTCTTCCTCGATAGGAGCAGTTGAAAGATGGTGTGGGCAGGGTGGAAGGGGTCCTCGATGATTTTGTGTGCCCTCTTCAGTTAATGATCCCAGTAGATCACATTAAAAAGAGGTGGGGAGGGGGTGTGGGATGGTGAGGGAGACTCCAGTAATTCTCTCTGGCACTCATAAGCCTGTGGATTGACCTCTGATCCATTTCTCTGCAGGAACCACACCGCAGCCAGCCAGGACACTTTTGACTGCACTCCTATAGAAGGTTGACATGATGGTGGTTGTAAACTTGCCCACTTCAGTCTTCTCAGGAAGTGCAGTCCCTGTTTCACCTTCCTGACAGAGATGTTGAGTGTCCACAATAAGTGTTCCAGAATTTCTGGGAGTGGGGTGTTTCCATGCAGTATAATTGACATTACTTTTTTCTAATGTTTGCAATAACAAGTGATCTAATCTTGTAACTTATTTATTTTGATTTCATTTTTGTACATGCCATTTTTCATATTTATAATCAAGTGATGTTTAATTTGTTTTTACACAAGATGACAAGTCACTCCTTTTTAATTTAAAAAAAAATGTAGATACAGCATGGTAACAGGCCCTTCTGATTCCCACATATCGGCTGCTGCCGGCCCGAGAGGCCGACGTCCCCACTCCTGCCAGCCTGGGAAGCTGATCTCCTCACTCCTGGGAGTCTGAGGTGGCGCCAGGTAACTAGGGGCAGTGGCATCACTTGTAACCTACTTTATAATTTTGAATGCATGCACGGATTCCTGTCATTCTCTTTCCATCTTCAATCTCTCTCCCTTCCCAGTGTCGACAATCTAGGCATGTGCTTCAATCACTTTTTTTTAAAAAATGGCTTTTGGTCCGTCAAAACACGATACAGGTAGACTCCAAAGTAACTTTGAAATATCATAAGTCGGAACATCGTAAGTCAGGGTCTTTCTGTATAGCCTTTTTTTCCTTCCTTCCAGGTGACAGGTGATAGCTGCTGGTGGATAATTTAATACTATTGTCAAACGAAATACATAGATGGCAGAAAAATATAAATACAGTTGACAAATTTGTATTCATTTTCAGATAAAAATTAGCAGTTAATAATCTCAGATATTAAAAATGGAAATGCATCTTGAACAGCAAATGATCCAATATTAATAATTACTACACATAAAGACAACCATATTTAAATAACCAAAGAAATAAGTGGAGTGAACAGAAGTGTCCCCAATTGTTTCCATTGAACTTAGGTTGTGCGCTCATTGTGGACCTCATTCACAAAGAAGGCCAGCTAGCCTGAGATGCTCGTGAGTTCCTGACTGTTCTGGAACCATACCTCAGTTAGTGATGGTACCAGGGGAAAGGAGGGGGCTGAAGGGAACAGAAGAAAATCACATGGAGATCTGCAAACACATGGGTAGTCCAAATCTGAAAATAATCTCTGCCTTCAGGACAAGAGAGGCAATTCATAAAATCTTGGCAGAGCTGTGATTGAAAGAATTATAGAGTGTGCCTCATCCTTAAATCATCTGTTATTGTTCTAATTGACTATTTCTGCAGCAGTAAAATGAAACAATAATTCTATACAAGGAACATGAACAGATTGTGTAAAGGATGACAGATTTTGTCAGAAAACCTTTCACCTGTCTCTATTGCCATCAGAAAAGGTGTAACATCACTCTGTATTTGAACAAAGAAATAGGCAATGGTAATAAAATCTGCTCAGCGTATACACCTGTCGAAAGTGAACTTGACAGATGAGAAGGATCTCAAATATCAATAACTCTCGGGGCCTAATTCTGGTAATTGCATACACACAGTTGTAAAAATTGCATTCCTTAATTGGTAATCTAGATGCTTGAAAAATCTCAAACACTCCAAAAGTGAAAACATAAATTAATGAAGAAGAATAAAAGATTTATCAACTGGCATGGGATGTTAGAACAGAGTGTTCAATGGCAGCATTTTGATTTTATTTACAACACAATTATGTAAAATAATTTTAAAAAAAACATTAGATCTGTAATTATCATGCTCTGTCAACAGAAAGATTATTCAAGTGTGGATGTCATGCACAATACATTTATGAAAGTTTCTGACATTGGGTGACTGAATATGTTGTTATTATTGTACACTCAGTGTTCTAGGAATTTAATTTTATAACTGCTCAGCTTTCTGTAAAATTGAACTAGTGACCCTGACTATTCAGTTGTCTACATTAATGTCAGACATCTCCAATTTTGAGTAATCACTTACTAATATTAAAGCTACAGATCAGTAGTCATATTTGTAATGAGATATTTAGGAAGTATGATCATTTGAAAAGTGTGGGTTGAAATTTTTTTTAAAATAATTTTTATTTCCAAAGACTCACAGTTCAAAACAAACATACAATGGTGTACAACATTCATACTTATTCCTCAGCTGTTCAAATGTCATGATGTGCCCCTATTCAAAACAAATCTTGATACACCTGATCCCTTTCTGGCACTAGATGTCCAGGATCTTATTATCCAGAATCATTGGTATTAATTTGTTCTAGGACAAGGGCATTTTTGGAGATAACCTCACCTTTAGTCCAATACATTGATTTATTGTTTTTCTATGTCTGAATTACATGTTTTAAAATTGGGTTATCCATTTCCCTTGATATCAGTTTAGTGACTCACTTATATTTTAACTTTCCTGTTATCTTTTCTCCTACTGTGTGTAGTCCAATTTGTGCCCAAGAGGGGGTACCACCTCCCTCATAGAGAGAACTGATAAATCTTGACTGGGCTGCCCAATAGTATTTTTGAAGTCTGGCAATTTCAGACTACCCAGTTCATAACCCCCAAATCAATTTTTTTCATGGAGACCTTAGCCATCTTACTGTTCCACAAGAACTTCCCGACAAATCTGATCAGCATCTTAAAGAAGCACTGGGGCAATGGAATGGACAAGGACTGAAATAGATAATGTTGTAGAATAGTTAGAATTTGGGGTGTAGGTACATAGTTCATTAAAGCTGGTGATCACAAGACCATAAGTCAAAGGAACTTGCCACTAGGCCCATCGGGTCCGTTCCGTAAATCTACACTAAGCTACTCTACACTCGTTCCAATTTCTGGCCTTTTCTCCATATCCCTTGATGCCCTCACTAATGATGCAGTTAGACCGTGTGGTATATTTGGCCTGCTTACCTTCATCGGTCAGGCTATTGTGAACAGGAGCAGGGCCATTATTCAGGACTTTGGTGTAATTGCACTTGGAGTATTGTGCGCAGTTCTGGTCACCCAGCTATAGGAAATATAAACTGGAAAGAGAGCAGAAAAGATTCATGAGACTGTTACTAGGAATGACAGGCTTGAATTATAAGAAGAGGCTGAATAAGGTGGGAGTGGAGAAGGCAAAGGGAGCAGAGATAAAAATAAATAGTCATTATTTTCCAAGTATATGGGAGTTGAAAACAAGAGGCCGTTGATTGAAGGTGAGTGGGAAAAGATTTAGAAAGGAGTTCAGGGGATCCTTTTCCACACAGATGGTTTTGTTGCACGCACTGCCAGAGGAAGAGGTAGAAGTGGGGACAATAATAACATTCAAAGGTCATTCAGAGAGATGCATGGATAAGAAAGGTTTGGAAGGATATGGGCTGAACACAAGCAAATTGAACTTGCTTCAGGAGACATCTTGGACTGTTTCCATGCTGTATAATTATTTTTGCTGATGAGTTTCATCATCCTGGATATTCCTCCCAGTGTTGACGTGCTGCTTGCAGAATCACAGAAGGGTTTCCCTCCATCTATCAGCAGACCAGACACAATATTCACAATTCAATGCATCAGATCATCAAGCTGAGTAAAGATCCATGTCAAATGAAATCAGGTCACTGCCGTTCTCAGTTTTTCTCATCACCATGTTGAATCTCACCTCCAACAAATTTCTCTCATCTTCACTAATGGAATGAATCAAAAACTTTTCAACCCAGTTATCACACTCCAGAACCAAGGCCACCCAAACCTCGTTCAGTCCAAAAGACTGAGCTCCAAGTCATTGTTGCTAAAGCATACGAGAGGATGAGCCCTACTTCCACTGCAATGCCTGTCCCTGGAAATTATCAACCATTTCCTATATTATGGGAGTTTCCTTTCAGAAAAGCAGTCATTGAAAAGGAAATTCTCTACTCATAATGTGCCTTTGGTTGAATGAGAGAAAATGTTGCTTTTGAGATCAGAATTAGGCACAAAATGCATGGTTTGTGGAAGATCCCTATAATCTTAATCTTGTGGTGGATTACGCAGACCAAGTCCTTCAAGGCACTTTGGAGCTCTCTGCACAATTAAGTGAATCAATATCAGTGTCTTCTTCCAGTTTAACATTCTCAGTACTGAGGCCTGGTATTCACTCAGTTGGTTCTGCCTTCTTCACTCACAATTAACCTGTGTTGACACTGACAGGGAGCTATGAATTTTCACCCCAAGGCCCTCTGTACTTCAATGCTCAGAGTGGAGTGCCTTGCCAGTTACTTGATATGTCCTCCAGAATTTGACTTTCAAAAGTGCATGGCCTTTCTCTTGTCAGAATTACATTCAACCTGACACCAACTTTTGCAGAGAACTCTATCCCATGTATCCTAGACAACCTTCTTTACTGCATGTCTCCACCAGTTTTGATGTTGTCTGCACCACCGACATTCTGTTCCATGTCATTTTTTTAGTGTTACAAACAAGAAAGGACCAGCACTAATTCCTTCTGAGCACCACTTACTCAATTTTCCAGGCCAAAAAATACCCATCTATCCCTACCCTCTGCCACCTATCACCCAAGCAATTTTAGATCTCTGGACTTTAATGAACTCCATGTGGGACCTTATCAAAGGCTTTGCTGAAATCCGTATCAACAATTTCTACCACATTGCTTTCATCAATTTTTTTATATACCAACTTCATTCGAGCCAATATAAGAATATATTCAGAGGAAGATTTTCATAAAATATCATAAAGAGGATGGAAAGAGGCAGAGGGGTTTGAGAGAGAAAGCAGCTGGATTTAGGTCAACAAAGTTGGAATCAGGTTTAATGGAGTTGGCTTGGAGAAAGTTAGAGGGATAGAGGGAATGGTTCCAATAAGAAAGTTTTAAAATGGTGGGAACAAGAGACCCGGATAATGGTGATGACCGTGTGAGTCTATTTACAATTCTGGATGAGTTCAGGTTGGAGGAGGGTGCAAGGTGGGCATCAGTAGCAGACAGAAAAACAATTGGGATCCAGAAGTAGGTGATATTTTGAATGTTGAAGCCAAGTTGAGTGGAAAGGGGCTTGGAAATTCAGCACTGAATCAAGTACAAATCCAAAAATTGGAATGGGATGGTTTAGGTTCAAACAGCGGTCAAGGATAGGGATATTGGTGTTTAGAAATACTTATGATGGTGTGTACAGAAGATAACAAAATCACTTGGTATACACATGATAATAACTCAATAAAGTTAGGACTGAATAGAAGAAAGCATTTCCCTTTTTGAGAAGCTAGTGAGGAGCAGCTGGGGTATTGTTGGTCAATTATTCAGAGTTGTAGCAAGTTCCAGACACCAAAGGAGGCTATTTGGCCCATCATGCTACCTTGCAACACTTGATTACGCTCTCCAGGAACACTTCCAAGTATTGTTTGTGTTGAGTCATTCAGTCCGCAACTGAAATACCTGGCTTCTGTTTTGAAAAGCCAGCAATGCATATTCATGACGAAACTTGTCCTCAAACTCTGCCTCCTTAAGGGATGCAAAGGTTATCTTTATGAATCACTTCTCGACCAAATAAAATACCCTTTCATCTTTTTCCTTAACCCTATCAAATTGAAGCAAATTCCTTAGAGCTAAGCCCAGCAGCCCCCTTGCACCCCAACTCCCCCTGTTAACTTGCCACAGGCTGGCTAAAGACACTGAGGATCCTTGGAACATGAATTATTTTGCTCTGGTTGATGACTTTTCTCAAGATGTTACCTCCAGTGGCAAAGCAGGTGTCAGAATTTGAGAATGCGGGGAGTAGAAAATAGGATGAGAAAGGGGAAGCACCAAAGGGTTTGAAGCCAGATACAAAAAAGAGAGTTAAGAGGCTTCCAGAAATACCCATGAACATCGCAGGGGAAAAGAGATCTGTGAAAGCAGCAGAGTTTTCATTTTGGGGGCGATGTGGGGTCGAGACTCGGGTGTTTCATGGTCCTATGTTCTTCACTGTCCCTGCAGAATACACTGATCAACAGCAAAAGGACTTTGATTCCTCATTTGCTCGGCCAGGAGGCTGGAAATTCGTCTCCCTGAAACCATCCACCATCTGCGGGAGGAAGGAAGGTGGCCGTGGCGGAGTTGATTTTGTGCAACCCGGGGGAGGTGCAAGCTCGTTGAACGTGTCAGATCGTGTCGAGCGAAAATACATCGCTTCCAGTTGGCGGGAAGTGCCAGTGACACTGGGTGGCGCCCTGTCCGCTCCCCTGGCTCGGGCTCGCTCTCTGCGGGAAACACTGCGCTCGGTTCCCACCAACAGGAACAGGTGGCCGCAGACAGACAGAAGAGCGCAGCCGGCCCGCCCGCCCGCCCGCACCCGCACCCGCACCATGGACACCGCTTCACTGCACACGCGGAGGGCCAGGGCGACATAAACACGGGCTTGCGCCGCGAACGGAGATCGTCTCGGGTTTTATTTTGGATTTGGGGTCCGGAACGACCGAGTCTATTATTCAATATTATTGTTGTGAAGGAGTCGGAGGGAGGGAGGGAGGGAGGGGAGGTGGGGGTGGGGGGGGGGAATGAAAGTGACCGTCTGCTTCGCGAGAACCAGGGTGGTCGTCCCTTGCGGAGATGGAGCCATCACCGTACACAGCCTCATCCAGCAAGCGGTGACCAGGTATCGCCGAGCCATCGCCAAGGTGAGTGCGGGAAGAGGCGTCCGATCCGTCCTCGACACAATGGAGCGAGCGGCCGCCCGGGTTCGGTGTCCAGCCAGCAGCCGGGATCAACATGGCGCTCCTCGCCACTCCGGGGGGATCCGAGGTGGCTGCAGTCAGGGCGACGGCAGCACTCGAGGGAGGGATATGCAGTAAATCCCGAGTCTTCACGTTCCCCCCCCCCTCCCCTCCCCCACCCCCCGGGCCCAAGTTTTGAGCCGGAAAGTTTTTTTTTGTTGTGGGAAACTTTGCCTCACAATTCATTCTGCGTTTGCCCACGTCGCCTTGCGAGGTCTCTGGTTTCAAAGCCAGGACTTGCTGGGAGGTGACTGTGTGGGGTGAGCATTGGAGGTGATTCAACTCCAGGCCGAGGCTTTCCCGGGGATGGAGGCCCCGCAGTGGAGTGGCCAGGAGTTTCGGCCCATGGGCATTTTCCGGCCACGCATTAACCCTGCAGGTCAGAGTGAAATGTGGCCCCGTTGAAGTGAGCAACGGGGGAGAACATTTTTAACATGCACTGAGCCCACTCCGGGATCTGGAGCCAGATCTCAAAGGGTACATGAAAATAATAAAGGAGAGATCAGCTGCAGAAAAAAAAGGCCCATTTTTAGCTGGTATTGATTCGTAATTGACGCTCGTTCCCTGGACAGTAAGTTGATCACACACATGAAGGATAATGTGTCCTGTTGCACTCACTATAGGGCCGGGATCCACTTGGTTATTTTCATGTTACTGCATCGACTTCGTAGGGTTTAAAGATTAATATTTTAAACATTCATTTCCCCCCGCAACCGAAGGCATTTCGTCTTGGTGTCACCATGGCTGCAAGATTAAACTTCAGATGAAGCCCAGACAAATGTTCCCCTGTCAGCTATTATGTGTTGGGGCATACTTTACTGTATCATTTACTGCAACATTGTTTTTGAGGGAGCTCTGGGGTGAGGTGTAAGGATATTTTTTCTGCTGGACAATCATTTATCTGAAGAGCTGTGTTCCATATTGAGTTGAACTGAGATTGAGGTCAGGTTGCATGAGTGTAAAGACTGTGTTTCTGAATGGGCTAACATCATCTGGTAAGAGAAAAAAGAGTGACTATGAATCAGCTGTCGCAGTATCAGTCAAAATATTAATTAGCATGTGGTTACGTCCCTTGGATGGAAATTGTGATAAATTTTACGAGTCTTTACATGTATGACTGAAGCTATTCTGGATGACAATATATGCAATTAATAACATTTTCCTGTGCAAGAAACTGGTCGGGGGGGGGGGGGGGAAATAGTTGGGGTTAATCTTTAAATCAACATCTTTATTTGCCACCCAATTCTAACAAATTGATAGCAAGTGCCCACTTCGGTTATTTAATTTGGACAGCAAGCTTCACTTGTTGGAGTCCCACTTCAGTTATTTAATGAATTTTCTGAGATCTTATTGGGTAAATGAAATCATTTATATTTTTGCCATTAAGTCGCACCAAATCCTGTTGCAAGACCTGCAGAAATATTAAAAAAAAAGTTTTACTCAATGCAAATTAATGAACATTTGTTGTTTGAGGAAGAGAAAAGATTTCCAATCCAGATTTTGATTGCTGGGGTTAAAATGTAAGGACAACAAAAAATACATGCAAAGAGAAGATGAATTTGAGTAAATATTAGCTTGGAAGGAAGGGGCTTGTTAAAATCTAATTCCTACATGGAAACGGGTCTCTTGAGATGACTCAGAAACATTTCTCAGACGTTATTACTTTTGAAATATTGTCGTCAGTGATAAATTGGTAATGGTGGCTGTTTTGTACACAACACAATTTTGCAAATTAATGATGTGTGCAAGTTGTATTGGTCAGTTTGAGGAAGCAGTTTTGTAAGTTTTAGTAAGTTTTACAGACTTCCATGTGAAAAATAATAGCTTAATTGCTGAGTAGCAAAGTGGTCATGTGATAATGAATTGGCTAAAAGAGAACAGGGAAAGGGGGGTGGGGGGGGGAATAGAACTGAAGAGGTGCTTCTGCTTGGCGAAATAGCTTTCCTCCATGTCAAAAGTAACTTGCTGCTCTGAAAATGTCATCCTCTATTGACCCCACCTTGAAATCTTCATCAAGATAACCCTGAACTATGCCAAAAGGAACATTGAGCTTTCAGTGACATACATGAGTGGAATACACTTAAGTATTCTTAGTTATAATGTTATATGAAAGAATTGGATCCATGGAAGAGATGGCAGCTTGGATTCACTGGAATGTAAGTTAGAAACTAGGGTGGGGAGGA
This sequence comes from Narcine bancroftii, assembly GCF_036971445.1. Lineage (NCBI taxonomy): Eukaryota > Metazoa > Chordata > Chondrichthyes > Torpediniformes > Narcinidae > Narcine > Narcine bancroftii. The sequence goes on from NC_091469.1 coordinate 442,040,571, forward strand.
TACAAGTTGTTTCAGTAAAAATTGTGTGAGGGGATATTTTGTTATGGTTTGGATGTGTAATGGTGAAGTTAGAGTGAGGATGGTTAGTTTGTATTCTTGTTGGTTTCTTCAAAGGAACACCATTTAATTGCTTTGAATTTACAGCAAAGAACTAAACCTGTCAGCTTGACTGTTCTGTGCTAATTTTGGTGCTCACCGTCCATATCATCTGGCTAATTTAATCCACCATATCTCCATTCTCAACCAGATGTTTAAACTGCAGAATGCCAGGTCAAAAAAAAGACTTTGACATTAATTTTGTCTCTGAATTTTAAGGAAAATTGGATAAATGTTTGGAAAAAAGTATTAGGTCTTTGTACGATAGGAGTGAAATATGAAAGTCTGCTGATGTTGTGATTGCAGTGAAAACACAGAAATACTGGAGAAACTCAACAGGTTTTGCAGCATCCATAGGAGCGCAAAGATATATTACTGACCTTTTGGGCCTGTATGAGCTCTGTATGATATCTAACTTAGGGGACAGAGGTCTCCCAAGAGTGGATACTTGGGTGGATATCAACTAGCCAACCAGCATTATCAGAAACAGCTCAAAAAAGTAACTCAACTTGTCATGAGCATTGAAGAAAATTATAAAATACTACTTCACTCTAACTTTACAATGTAGTTCATAAGCAGTACAGGTAATAACTAAATATATGACAGTAGTGCAGAATTTTTTGTGAGCGTCTGATTTTTTTTTAATGCTTCATTTTTAAAAATTATCTTGTCATTAAAGAGCATAATAGTTTGCTAATTTGGTTTGAATGACAGAAGGCACAGCAAACTATTCTTGTCAGCATTGTGTCATTTCCTAGTTTGGCCGTTCTGAAGTAAAATGATGCTTATGTTTGTAGAAATGATGTTTAGAATTTAAATATGGGGCCCAGCTTTGTTGCAAGTAAATGATTTTCACTTTGAAGCCAAGCTGCTCTGTTAAGAATACATAATTCACCTTGACAGATATGGTTTATCATATGCATGGTGAACAGAAGATATTTTAATAATGTTATAAAACTATTTGATATTAATAATGATTTAAAATTTAGTTTTGCAATATTGATTGACCGCTGTTTCAAATTACTCTCACTGCCTGCTTTTATTTTCCACATTCAAAGGAATCTAGGAACAATAGATGTAATTCTAAGATATAGAACACTGATAGAATTATCTTCTTGCCCATCATAAAGTATTTGCTCCATATAACCAGTTGGTTGTGAAAAGTTATTTGACAGTGAAACAAATGAATCACCCTATGAAGAGATTTGCCCCTCAAAATTTGTTGCTAAATTGGTTGCGCAGGGACTTGTTCCTTTTTAAATGATTTTTTTTTTATTGACAAACTAACTTATTTGTTATCGATTTAAAGATACATCTGTTAATTTTGTCTCTTGATGTCCATCAATTAATTGTGCGTACTATCGTTGCTGATGTCACATTGTACACCGACCGGTCGGTATACACCGATTGCTTGATGGTGGTTTGCTGTCAAGAGGGAAAGCAATGGGCAAAAAAAAAGTGGGTATGTTAATTTGCTTCCTTGTGGTTGCAGACCCATAAGGAAAAGAATGCATGAATTAAGAATTTGTTGTTATAGACATAAGTACAATGCATTATTTACAGTCCCATTCATTGGCGTTGCTTGTGGCCGATAGAAAAATAAGAAGTGATCAACGTAAATTCTGATACCAAAAATAGTTTGTTTTTCTTTTATCATCTGTAACATTGAATTCACCGATGATGTGCTGAATGGAGAGGGGTCACAATGATTGGTAGCAAAATAAATGCTTTTTAATATTTCAAAGAATAGGTTATTGCTATTATGGATATTTTGAAGGATTTTCTTTGTATCAGTTACATGAAACTCATTTGGATGCACTTGGGTACAAAATTGTGGAACAATGAAAGTTAGTTAAAACATCAGTCTAGAGGCTTTCAATAGAAAGCTAGGAAGGGTATGGATAGGATAGATGTAGGAAGGTTTTTTGAGCTGGCCGGGGAAACTAAAAGATTTGGGGGAATAGATTTAGGACAGAGATGAGGAAAAATAGTTTTTCCCAGAGAGTAGTGAATGTTTGGAATTCTCTAACCAGGGAAGTGGTTGAGGCTGCCTCATTAAACATATTTAAAATTCGGTTAGATAAATTTTTACATGATAGAGGAATTAGGGGATATGAGGAGAAGGCAGGTAGGTAGAGTTAGGTCATAAATTAGATCAGCCATGATCGTATTGAATGGCGGAGCAGGCTCGATGGGCTATTTTTGGCCTAATCCTGTTCCTACTTCCTATGTTCCTAGATTCTTAATATAGACACATGTTTATTGTCTCTCCATATTCATTTATTGTTCCAATAATCTTATTAAAATCAATCGCTACTTGTCGTGATCTGTGTACTTGATAGTAGCTCAACCCATTCTTAATGTCTGTGCTCAACTCAGTCAAAGATGCTTAATGCTCCAAAGTTTCTTCATTCATCCAACTGAAATGCGCCCTCAGAATTGTATTTTGCTGTGTTTACCAATTCCATGCTTTCTTTATGCTCATTAATATATATATTTATTTTGCTATTATCATAATTGAAAAGATGAATTAAAATAAGTAAATTAAAATGGAAAGAAATAAACTGTCAACAATAAAATGAATGATCTTAAAAATGTATTTGAGGTTCTGCAATTTTGGTCACCACTCATTTTTGTGTTTTGTATAACTAGAACACTTTTCGTGGCTGTTTCTGTCATGGTTCTACAGATAGTATACTTCAAGGAGTGCAGGTTTTTAATTTTCTCTATAATATTTTAAAATTAGCTGTTGCAATGCAAACTATATTGACAATAAAATTATTGTTTACATCTTCATGGGTGCTTCAAAAATGACTGGATTTGGTGTGCTGCAGAGCATAATATTTTAAAAATTGTCCAATTGAGTCTCATCAGCTGTATGTCTTCATAAGGTTCTTGTAGTAGTGAAAGGATATTCTCTTTCTGCACTGCTCTGCTTTCTTATTTCTCCTTTTCTTTCATTGTTCATTAAGATTTTGTCATGTATATTATTGGTGGTTTCTGGGAGGAAAATATTTTCCTCTTCCGGTTACTTTCATCATCTGTTTTATTGGTTGCTTTTCTTTTTCGTGCAGTCCATAGTCCAGTTGGTGATCAATCAGCATTATCATCTTTTTTTTTTAAATTTTTTATTTTTCACACCATAAATCACAATAGCCATGATATACACTTTTTCTTTTTCACACATTTACAGTGACTTTTTCTCCCCCCCCCACTCCCTCCTCCCAAGCCACCTCCCCACCCCCCCCCTCTCATCCATTTTAGGTATACAATCTAGGTTGCATTAATTCAGTCAGACAATGTTGTCATTCAACAAAAATACACCCGAAATTCTACTGAGTCCATTCTTTTCTTTCCTTCTCCTTCCATCAACTTAGGTAATGTTTGTCCCCGGTAGGTTTTCGCTATTGTATTTAATGTAAGGCTCCCATACTTGTTCGAATATTTCAATATTATTTCTTAAACTATATGTTATTTTTTCTAATGGAATACATTTATTCATTTCTATAGACCATTGTAATCAGCAGTATCATCTTGAAAAATTTACTCTGTGCCATTTTTTTGAGTTGCAGATCATTTTTGATGCATCATATTATAATTAAAAAAAATACTAACCAGTGGGAGGCTTTTTTGGCCTTTGTCAATTAATTTTGGAAATCCAGTTCAAATCAACATGTTCGATAAGAGAATTAGCACAGCCTTGAACATGGAGGAGTTAAATTGTTCAATAAACAGCATTTAGTCCAAACTACAAGAGCAGAAAAAATGACTTCTGACGAAGCTTTTGATTCATGTACACATGTACAGTTGGAGTTCTGTGAGAGAGCAGAGCTCAAATTGCTAATGAAGTCCAGGTTGGGCTGCAAAATTATACTGAGACTTAACTCTTTCCTTTCTGTTTGCTGTTCTTTGGAGCTGGAGATTCATTCAAGATTATAAGTTTAGATTGTTCAACCATGAGTAACAGAGTAGGATTGTATAGTATATTTTTCAATCCAAACACAAGTATTCCCATCCTGCTTTCAGTTTTTCCTGGAATTGCCTGGTTTGGCTCTGTGCTGACCACAAGCAATGTGGAGAAGGAAGTTAAAGTGGACAGTATAATCTGCAAGTTTTTTTTGTTCGTCTTAAATTAAACATTTAAATGTGTCAATTACAAAATGTGTTATCTTATTGCATGTAGATATCATGAATGTTGGTTAACCATGTTCTGTATTGTGGTTGCTCCCATTACTCAACCCAGTCCTCCCACAATAATCCCAATGCTGGGGAGGATCAATTAACTGGGTATGAGGCTAATCTCCCACAGACCTGAAGAAAGTAAAATGGAGTTTGGAGCCCTTCTATAGATTAGTATGGCACAAATTTCTGTTATGATGTGTGAGAAGGTCTGTGTCTGGCATTGATGTTGGCATGATTGCAATTTGTTCAGATTATGCAGAGAGAAAATAAAAATAAAAATAAAATTGTGCACCTGGTCAATGTATCACTTGAGCAAAGGCAATTTTTTTGGGCTTTGTGTTCTGAAATCATAATGCATTGCTCAAAAGCTGATTCAAGTATTAAACAAAATTATTGTTTAAATGACTTTTTCATGTAATATATTTTTAAGTAGATTTTTTTACCTGTGAAATTAATAGTTGAATGCTCTCTGTTCTCAAAATCATCCTTTGAGTATTTCATAAATCATGTTAGCAGCTGAAACATTGTTGAAGGAACATATTTTAGTGATACATTTTATCCATGAGGTTGAGAATTTCAGAATCTTTATTAGTATCAACATAAAATATTTGTTTTAGTTTTTCTTTTTCAATATTTTTGTTAACATTGAAATTTCACATCCAAAAATACAGAGTACATTTGTTAAAAGTCAAAAAGATGCATTACTTGTAATTCATATCATTTCATCCAAAGTACTCCACACATTAATCAGGTTGTATTTATATTATTTAAAATGTTTTTGTTTTTAATCAGTGTTTTTGAACAATTAGGCAGTGGATCATTTTCTCAGTTATCTGGTGAAGTAGATTGTCTTCCAAAAGGAAGTGTTGCTTGAATTTATTTTTGCATTGACATATTGGTCTATGAATCTATTGCAAAGAGAGCTAAATTCAAGTATAAATCACTGCCCTAGAATCTTAGTGAAAGCAGTGGTAGAATAAAAACTCTTGGTTGGATTTTGTTTTATTTTAAAAATAACCAATTACCCCTTTGGTTAAAGCAGTGTTTTCCTGAAGGAATTTGCATAAAATTTAAATGGTGGAGTTCACTGATGGTCATATTTTTGCCTGAAACATAGTGCACAAGTTATGGATATATCAGAAGTTCAGAGGCTGATGTAAAAGTTACTTGGCTACAGGAAACCTGTTTTATCTAAAATTATATTTTTTAAGATTTTTTTTGCATCCTCGTATCAGAGCAAGTTCCTCTTTCAAATTCCAGACCAAATGGAGCATTGAGCTTGGGCATCAAATGTGCATTATGGAAATGTTACCAATATTGTCTTTTGGTGACATTTATTTAAACTCTTACTAATTGATGCTCCAGTTGAATTACACCATCAGATCTTGACAAAATGGCAGATCATGAATGCAAGAGTGGAATGGTTAGTGCAACGCTGTTACAGCGCCAGTGATCAGGACCAGGGCTCCTCATGTCTGCATGGGTTTCCTCCCACCCATCAAAAATAAAAGGACTGGGGATTGCAGGTTAATTAAGTGCCATTGGGTGGCAAGGGCTTTGGAGCTGAAATAGACTGTTACCTGCTGTATGGCTAAATGTAAAAATTAAACATTTATGCTGGAGGAGAGTTAAGGGTACTGGTTCTTCATGAGAAAACTGGATTCAATTGAGAAATCATCAAGTAGCTCAATCAGAACAAAATTGGAAAACTCAATGGAAATGCTGTTTAAAAAAAATAAGTAGCTTTGGTTGATGGAAGTTGATCATTACAGTCTTAGGACATCGCTCCACTACCTCTGTAAAGTAGCCAACATATCAGACAGATAGTCACAGTCCCTTCCACCTTGAAACCCCCCCCCGCCTTCCCCACCACCACACCTGTGAGGCACAAGATATGTGAGTCTGAAAAAGCACATCTCCAGATTGTAGACTGTTTCTGGTGGTGATCGGACTCTTGAATATACCTCATATTAGTGAAAGATGATGCCTTATACTGGTAACTACTTTTCTCTTGAACACTAAATATCCTGCACTTTTGTCTTGTGGTTCTGAACTCAACATTTTGGTTAGCTTTTGCTTGTTTTGTTGCATTACTTGTTGTATTATGTATAATTAACTGACTAGATAGCATGCAAAGTAAGATTTTTCACTGCATGTTGGTACATGTGACAATAAATTTAAATAACCCAACCTCTGTCCTTGATTGTTCTGATTTTAGTGCAATAATATTCACCACTTGAATGCAAAGCAGACTAAGAATTGCTGGAGGAACTCAGCAGGCTTGAATTGCTGGAGGAACTCAGCAGGCTTGAATTGCTGGAGGAACTCAGCAGGCTTGAATTGCTGGAGGAACTCAGCAGGCTTGAATTGCTGGAGGAACTCAGCAGGCTTGAATTGCTGGAGGAACTCAGCAGGCTTGAATTGCTGGAGGAACTCAGCAGGCTTGAATTGCTGGAGGAACTCAGCAGGCTTGAATTGCTGGAGGAACTCAGCAGGCTTGAATTGCTGGAGGAACTCAGCAGGCTTGAATTGCTGGAGGAACTCAGCAGGCTTGAATTGCTGGAGGAACTCAGCAGGCTTGAATTGCTGGAGGAACTCAGCAGGCTTGAATTGCTGGAGGAACTCAGCAGGCTTGAATTGCTGGAGGAACTCAGCAGGCTTGAATTGCTGGAGGAACTCAGCAGGCTTGAATTGCTGGAGGAACTCAGCAGGCTTGAATTGCTGGAGGAACTCAGCAGGCTTGAATTGCTGGAGGAACTCAGCAGGCTTGAATTGCTGGAGGAACTCAGCAGGCTTGAATTGCTGGAGGAACTCAGCAGGCTTGAATTGCTGGAGGAACTCAGCAGGCTTGAATTGCTGGAGGAACTCAGCAGGCTTGAATTGCTGGAGGAACTCAGCAGGCTTGAATTGCTGGAGGAACTCAGCAGGCTTGAATTGCTGGAGGAACTCAGCAGGCTTGAATTGCTGGAGGAACTCAGCAGGCTTGAATTGCTGGAGGAACTCAGCAGGCTTGAATTGCTGGAGGAACTCAGCAGGTCAGCTAGCATCCAGGAATAGAGATGGGTAAAGTTTTGGGTCTGGAACCTTTATTGACTTGCGGGAAGAGTGATATTATTTATATAATGGGAGGAAGTGGAAGTGGGGCCGAGAAGTGATGGGTTGATGGGGCAGAAGGTATGAGAGGTGGATGGACTGGTCAAGGAAGAGGCCAGTGTTGAGAGTGGGAAAGAAATGTGGGAATGGTTGGGGGAATTAAAATGGTGGGTGGCAGGAAGTACAGTTTGCATTCGCCATAGCAGTCACACAATCTGAAAGCAAGAAATGCTGGGCGAGCTCAGCAGGACTTTCAGCATCCATAGGAAGTAAAACTGTATAACTGCTTTTTCGGGTCTGAGCGCTTCTTCGAGGCCCAGTTCCGTCACACACTCTGTGTTTGGAGTCAGCAATTTGAGGAGGTCACACTGGGTTGGACAATGTGCTTCTCAGTCAGTGGAAATTAAATGTGCCTCTTCTCTCTTCCCCCCCCCCCCCCACCCCTCCATTTATTTGCCATCATTTCACAAGCCTTGATAAATGGCCCAGAATTATTACTTTCTACCTATGGAGATGCTCTGATGCGCTGAATTCCTCCAGCGATGCTTTGCATTTGGTGGATTGGTTTGTGAACAATTGCACAAAAAGGATGGAGATGAAGGGATTCACTATCTGATTCTTGAGCGACTCTACCTTTTTAAAAAGCATTCAGTCTCCATCATTGGATTTCTGTTGTTGCAACATATTTGAAGCCTCCTGTTCCCCTTGTTGATCTTCATTTGCCACTATGAGCAATTGTCAGCTCACCAAACATTGGACATCATGAAGAATGATGTCATCTCCCTGGTTGTATTGCCACGTACCTGTACCAACAAACCAGGTCAGTTAGTTTGTTAATTTGTTTATTATTGTTGCTGAGACAGAATCTTGGAAGACTTTACAAAATGTATGGGATTGTAGGTTAATTTGGATATAAGTGGGCAGCACAGGTTTAAATGGCCGAATTGCAAATAAAATTTAAAACCATTGCTCTTTGTCTTACTCACTGTTATACAACATGGACAGGACAGAATGTAAAAGAGGAGCGCCACACCAACATCTTGCTGAGGCCCCTGAAACTGCTGTCTCCTCCACTAAAATGTTTCCAGTCAAGCAGATGTGAACCCTTACCTGCATTTTATTGAAGTGAACTGCAGCAGCAACACTGCTTTTGCAGTGCCGTATCTTTGGATTGACTCACTTTCCTCTTGATGGCTTTTCCTTTATCAAGGGTCGTCGTTTCCTCTTCATTCGGTGATGATCTTTTCCAAGTAATTTGAACATTAAGACACTAAATAATGGAGGCAGACAGCATTTGAGTAAAGAGTTAACATTTCAGGTCACAGACCGTAGATCAGAACTCAAAAAATGGGAATGCAAATGATCTTCAATGTGGATAGAGGATTGGGGAGAGATGGATTGGGCAAGTGGAACATCTCTGATGGGGGAGATCATGATGACATACTTGTGAAGTCTTCTGATTGAAAGATGAAAGAGGAAGGGAGAAAACAAAGAACTTTGTAGGTGTGAAATTCAGATCAGAACTATTGCATGGGAGTCAAACAGATAGAATGTTGGAAATGCCTGGCAGATCAGGCAGTTCCTATGGTGAGGGAAAACTTGAGTCAACTCAACAAATGGAGCAGAAGGTTGATCACACTCATTGTGCCCCACCAATAAGTTTGGAGAGAGGATTACTTTGCAAGCAGCAAGTTTAAGATTAGAATCAGAATTTATTGTTCTGAACATGTCGCAAAAAATAGCATCACAATAGAAACTTTTACATAAACCACCATTCAAAATGAATAAAAACAGTGAAAGAAAAAGTCAAAGGCAACGTCTGTGGTTCATTGCTCATTCAGTAATTCTGATGACAAAGAGGAAGACGCTGTCTTTGTGCTGTTGAGAGCTCATCTTCAGGCTCCTGTACCATTTCCCCGATGGTAGCAGAGTGAAGAGGGCATGGCCTGGGTGTTGAGGGTCCTTGAGGATGGTGGTTGCTTTCTTAAGACACTGCCTCTTGAAGATGCCCTTGATGGGGTGAAGACTGGTGAAACACAAAAGTCTGTAGATGCTGTGATTGTAGTACAAACACACCAAAGTGCTGGAGGATCTTAGCCTGGTGCCCGAGATGTTGCAGGCCAAGTTAACAACTCTCTCTGAAGTTTTTCTTGTCTTGAGTATTGGCACCTCTGTACCAGACAGTGATGCAACCAGTTAGAATGGTTTCCATGGTATATGTTGAAGTTTTCAAGAGTCTTTGGTGACATACTGAATCTCCTCATTGAAGTATACCTACTGGCTTTCCAAGTGGGGATGGTACCCGCGGGGGCGGTACCCGCGGGGATGAGCAGCTGTGTTAATTGGATGCTTCCAGGTGGGATTGGTTTGCAGACGCTGGATCAACAGAAAAATGCTGAAGGAACTCGATGGCTAGTGAAAAGAGTGATATTATTTAAATAATGGGAGGGAGTAGGAGAGGGGCCTAGAGGTGATGGGAAAGAAATGTAGGAATTAAAATGGTCTCCCAGCGTCCATCGGAGATAAAGATTGAAAAGCAATGTTTTGGGATGAACCCTTCATCAAGGGATGCAGAAAAAGCAGACACGTATCTGAATAAATTGGCCAGAGAAGGAGAAGCACAGACCAATGGGCAAAAAGTGATAATTGGACAAGGATAGGAGGTCAGGAGAGGAAAGGTAAGAATTGGTTGTGGGAGGGTGGCTCCATGTATGCAGAGCTGGAGGAAAAAAGATGGAGGAGGAGAAACCAAGCCAGAGGAAAGGAAACATGGGGATAGGGAAAAGGAGAGATAAGTGGTGGGGGGGGGAGGGCAAATGGAAACCAGAGGCAAATGTTAGTCATCTGATTACAGGATCTGCAGATCAAGTAAGTCACTCCAGGATGCTCTTGGTTCAGCATTCAATCAACATCATCCCATTAAAACTGATCAGCAAACTTCCAAGAACTGAGCCTTAATGTCCCACTGTGTAATTGGATCCTGGATGTCCTCACTTTTTGACCATACTCAGTGACCATTGGTAAGAACATTTCCTCCATAAACTTCATCAGTACCATAGCACCACAAGGCTGCGTTCTAAGCCTCCTGCTCTATTCTATTTACACCTATGACTGTGTTGCTTGGTATGACAATAACACCATCTACAAATTAGCTGATTGATAGCACGGTTGCAGGTGGTAGACAAAGTGGGTGATGGGTTAGCAGACAGGAGAGAGCTTGAAAACTTGACTGAATAGAGTACTAACAACAATCTCCCACTCGATGCCACCAGAACCAAAGAGCTGATTGTGGACTTTAAGAAGAGAAAGCCAGAGGTGTACAACCCAGTGATCATTGGGGGATCAGAGGTGGGAATGGTGAGGAAATTTAGATTCCTCAGTCACTACCTCGGAGGACATTTATTGGACCCGATGCATGAAAGTCATTGTGAAAAAAGCATGTCAGTGCTTCGACTTTCTCAGGAATTTGGGGGAAGTTGGTATGACCTCCAATAACTTGGCAAACTTCTACAGATATGTAATGAAAACCTGCTCTCCTGTTCCACCTCTCCCCTTCCAGTTTATTCATCTAGCTTTCCCTCCTCCCATTGATCATTGCTGTCCTCTTCCTTCCTTTCCACCTATCACCTGCCTCTGCAACCACACCTTTCCCCTCCCCCTCCCCACTCTTTTGTTCGGACACCTATCGACATTTTTCAAGACTATGAAGGGCTCAAGCGCAAAAAGTTGGTGATGCATTTTTACCTTTCCTATATGAAGGGCACTGTTTGACTAGCTGCATCACAGCCTGGTATGGTGGCACCAATCCTCTGAGCAGAAATCCCTGCAAAAAGTAGTGGACACACCCCAATACATCACAGGCAAAACTCTCCCCACATTGAGAAAATCTACATGGAATGCTGTGGTCTGAGAGCAGCAGCAATCATCGTGGATTCACGCCACCCAGCTCATGTCCTGTTCTTGCTGCTGCCATCAGGAAAGAGGTATAGATGCCACAAGACCTCTAGCACCAGGTTTTGGAACAGTTGCTTCCATTTCACCATCAAACTCAACAACAAACTTAGAGACTCGTTTAAGGGCTCTTACTTTGCACATTATTTATTATTGAATATTTATTTTCTGTAGTGCACAGTCAGTTTGTTTAAATTTCTTTCTAAGTTTACATTCCTCTTTTGTATACATATCTTGAGCAGAGTTCTTTGTACTGCTGTAGAATTTCTGCCTGACCCACAGGTAAAAGAATCTCTGTGATCTTTTATGTACTCTGACAATACATTTGAACTTTGACTTATTTGTTGTTTCTCCAAATGTGTGAGACCATGGACAAGGATGTCGGCATTGGTATGGGGCAGAAACCTGAAATGGATTTCCACGAAAAGTTCCTTTCGATTGCAGTGGATAGTGCAAAGTTGTTCAGCAAAGCAATCTTCCAGACTGTGCCTAGTTTATCTGATGTAGAGGGAACCACAATGGGAGTACCCCTGCAGATTCACAGGTGAAATGTTGCTTCACTTGGAAGGGCTGCCTGGGACTCCGAATGGTGGTGAGGGAGGAAGTAAAAACAATGCTGGAGAAACTCAGCAGGTCAAGCAGTATCCTTTATATAGCAAAGAGAAAAATACATAACTGATGTTTCGGGCCAAATCCCCTCATCAAGATGAGGGTGCAAGTGCAGCATTTCCTGAAGTTACAGGGGTAGGCACCAAGGGGACAATTGGTGGGAAGGGAGGAATGGATTGACAAAAAGGTCCCCGCCAAAGGAGGGGAAGATGTATCTGGTGGTGGGATCACGTAGTTGAGGTCGTGGTATGTGAGAACGAGGAATCCTGTACTTGCAGCGCTTTGAGGCGGTTGGGCCAGGACGATGCGCAGGCCATGGAAGATATCCATTATTCTGACACCTGGCTGCTGCTTGTTCAAACCTTGATAAAGGCCTCATGGCCAAAATGTTGGTTTTATCTCTTTTGCCCCTGTGGACGCTGTGAGACCTGCTGAGTTAGTCAAACATTTTTGTGTTTTACTAAAAAGATAGTGACGTAAGTTTGCAAGATCTTTGAATTATGAGTGGTCCATTTGTTAAACTGAAGCTGTCTTTGTGCTAACTTGCGTGCCTCTATCATTATTTATATGTTTGGAAATTGATCCTTATGATGTTTGAGCCAGTATCCTATAATTTCAGCAGAAGTCCAGAAAATGTGGAATATTGTTAACATTTTATGGGCATTTTGCAATTCTTTCACAAAATTCAGAGCAGACACCTTGGATCTTTATTGAAATTTTAAATTTTCTTCTTTTTTTTTTTTTTTTTTTTAAATTTTTTATTTTTCACACCATAAATCACAATAGCCATGATATACACTTTTTCTTTTCCACACATTTACAGTGACTTTTTCTCCCTCCCCCCTCCCTCCTCCCAAGCCACCCCCCCATCCCTCCCCCCTCTCATCCATTTTAGTTATACAATCTAGGTTGCATTAATTCAGTTAGACAATGTTGTCATTCAACAAAAATACACCAGAAATTCTACTGAGTCCATTTTTTTCTTCTCTTCTCCTTCCATCAACTTAGGTAATGTTTGTTCCCGGTAGGTTTTCGCTATTGTATTTAATGTAAGGCTCCCATACTTGTTCGAATATTTCAATATTATTTCTTAAACTATATGTTATTTTTTCTAATGGAATACATTTATTCATTTCTATATACCATTGTTGTATTTTCAAATTATCTTCCAATTTCCAGGTTGACATAATACATTTTTTTGCTACAGCTAGGGCTATCTTAACAAATCTTTTTTGTGCATCCTCCAAGTCAATTCCAAATTCTTTATTTTTTATGTTACTTAGGAGAAAGATCTCTGGATTCTTTGGTATATTGTTTTCTGTTATTTTATTTAATATCTGATTGAGATCATCCCAAAATTTTTCTACTCTCTCACATGTCCAGATTGCATGAATTGTTGTTCCCCTTTCTTTTTTACATCGAAAACATCTATCAGATACTGTTGGGTCCCATTTATTTAACTTTTGCGGTGTAATGTATAGTCTGTGTAACCAATTATATTGTATCATACGCAGCCTCGTATTTATTGTATTTCTCATCGTTCCAGAGCATAACTTCTCCCATGTTTCCTTTTTTATCTTTATATTTAAATCTTGTTCCCATTTTTGTTTAGTTTTACCATTTGTTTCCTCATTTTCCTTTTCTTGCAGTTTAATATACATATTTTTTATAAATCTTTTGATTAACATTGTATCTGTAATCACATATTCAAGGTTACTTCCCTCTGGTAAACTCAAGTTGCTTCCTAATTTATCTTTCAAGTAGGATCTCAGTTGGTAATATGCCAGCGCTGTATCTCCCGTTATATTGTACTTATCTCTCATTTGTTCAAAGGATAAGAATCTACTTCCTGAAAAACAATTTTCTATTCTTTTAATCCCTTTTTTTTCCCATTTTCTAAAGGCAAGGTTGTCTATTGTAAAAGGGAGTAGCTTATTTTGCGTCAATATTAGTTTTGGTATTTGGTAATTTATTTTATTTCTTTCTACATGTATCTTCTTCCATATATTGAGGAGATGGTGTAATACTGGAGAAGTTCTATGTTGTACCAATTTTTCGTCCCATTTATATAATATGTGTTCAGGTATCTTTTCCCCTATTTTATCTAATTCTAGTCTCGTCCAGTCTGGTTTTTCCCTTGTTTGATAAAAATCTGATAGGTACCTTAATTGTGCGGCTCTATAATAATTTTTGAAGTTTGGCAATTGTAAGCCTCCTTGTTTATACCATTCTGTTAATTTGTCTAGTGCTATCCTCGGTTTCCCCCCTCTCCATAAAAATCTCCTTATTATTTTCTTTAACTCTTTGAAGAATTTTTCTGTCAGTTGTATTGGCAATGCCTGAAATAAGTATAGTAACCTTGGAAAAATGTTCATTTTAATACAGTTTATCCTTCCTATCAGTGTTAGTGGTAGCTCTTTCCAATGCTCTAAATCGTCCTGTAGTTTTTTCATTAGTGGATTGTAATTGAGTTTATATAATTGGCCTAGATTTTTGTTTATTTGCACACCTAGGTATCTTATTGCCTGCGTTTGCCATCTGAATGGGGATTCCTCCTTAAATTTTGAGAAATCCGCGTTATTCATAGGCATTGCTTCACTTTTATTTACGTTTATCTTGTATCCCGACACTTCTCCATATTCCTTCAATTTCTTATATAGTTCTTTTATTGATAGTTCTGGTTCTGTTAAGTACACTATCACATCATCCGCAAACAGACTGATTTTATATTCCCTGTCTTTTATTTTTATTCCTTTTATATTATTATCTCTTCTTATCGATTCTGCTAGTGGTTCTATAGCTAGCGCAAACAATAATGGTGATAGTGGGCATCCCTGCCGCGTTGACCTGCTTAAGTTAAATTGCTTTGATACATGTCCATTTACTGTCACTTTCGCTAACGGTCCCTTATATAATGCTTTAATCCAATTAATATACTTCTCCGGTAAACTGAATTTTTGCAATACTTTGAACAAGTAATTCCATTCTACTCTGTCGAAGGCCTTCTCTGCGTCTAAAGCAACTGCTACTGCCGGTGCTTTATTTCCTTCTACTGCATGAATTAAGTTAATAAATTTACAAATATTGTCTGTTGTGCGTCTTTTTTTGATAAATCCAGTTTGGTCTAAATTTACCATTTTCGGTACCTGTTCTGCTAATCTGTTCGCTAATAGTTTAGCTATTATCTTATAATCTGTGTTTAGCAAAGATATTGGTCTATATGACGCTGGTGAGAGTGGATCTTTCCCTTGTTTTAGTATCACTGTAATTATTGCTGTTTTACATGAATCTGGTAAGTTTTGTGTCTCATCAATCTGGTTGATTACATCCAGGAGGGGCGGTATTATTAGGTCTTTAAATGTTTTGTAGAATTCTATTGGGAGTCCATCCTCTCCTGGTGTCTTATTATTTGGTAAATTTTTTATTATCTCTTGTATTTCTACTGTTCCAAATGGTTCTGTTAATTTATTTTGTTCCTCTATTTGTAGTTTTGGTAGTTCAATTTTAGTCAAAAATTCATCTATTTTCCCTTCTTTCCCTTCGTTTTCGGTTCGGTATAATTGTTCATAGAATTCTCTGAAGTTTTCCTTAATTTCTTTTGGATTATATGTAATTTGTTTGTCTTTTTTCCTTGTTGCCAATACCGTTTTCTTAGTTTGCTCTGTCTTAAGCTGCCATGCTAGGATTTTGTGTGTTTTTTCCCCTAGTTCATAATATTTCTGTTTTGTCTTCATTATATTCTTCTCCACCTTATATGTTTGTAATGTTTCATATTTTATTTTTTTATCCGCCAATTCTCTTCTTTTGGTTGTATCTTCCTTTATTGCTAATTTTTTTTCTATGTTTATTATTTCCCTTTCCAACTGCTCTGTTTCCTGATTATAGTCCTTCTTCATCTTGGTTGCATAACTTATTATTTGCCCTCTAATGAATGCTTTCATTGCGTCCCATAGTATAAACTTATCTTCCACTGATTCCGTATTTACTTCAAAGTACATTTTTAATTGTTTTTCAATAAATTCTCTAAAATCCTGTCTTTTAAGTAGCATGGGGTTTAATCTCCATCTATACATTCTTGGAGGGATGTCTTCTAGCTCTATTGCCAATAACAGGGGTGAGTGGTCCGATAATAGTCTAGCTTTATATTCCGTTTTCCTAACTCTCCCTTGTATGTGGGCTGATAACAGGAATAGGTCTATCCTTGAGTATGTTTTATGTCTAGTCGAGTAGTATGAGTATTCCTTTTCTTTTGGGTTTTGTTTCCTCCATATGTCCACAAGTTTCATTTCTTGCATTGATTTAATTATAAATTTGGTTACTTTGTTCTTCCTGTTAATTTTTTTTCCCGTTTTATCCATATTTGGATCCAAATTCAGATTGAAATCCCCTCCTATTAGTATGTTCCCTTGCGTATTAGCTACCTTCAAAAAGATATCTTGCATAAACTTTTGATCTTCTTCGTTAGGTGAATATATATTAAGTAGATTCCAAAGCTCTGAATATATCTGACATTTTATCATAACATATCTCCCTGCTGGATCTATTATTTCCTCTTCTATTTTAAATGGCACATTTTTGCTAATTAATATAGCCACTCCTCTTGCTTTTGAATTATACGATGCTGCTGTTACATGTCCTACCCAATCTCTCTTTAATTTCTTGTGCTCCAATTCAGTTAAATGTGTTTCTTGGACAAATGCTATATCTATTTTTTCCTTTTTCAGTAAATTTAGTAGTTTCTTCCTTTTAATTTGGTTATGTATTCCATTAATATTTAGAGTCATATAGTTCAGCGTAGCCATTTTATATTTTGTTTATCTTCTCTTTCCGTTTTTCCATCATTACCTTTCCTCCTTTTCCATTTCTGTTTTCTTATTTTCAACTCTTTACCAGACAACATTCCTACAACATCCAACATTTTCCTTATTCTCCTATTTCTATCTTCTTTATCCCCAATCTCCCCTTCCCCTCCTGAGTTGCCCTTTATCCCTTGTCGGACAACCACATCTCCCCTCTCCATTTGGATTTGCGAATCCACTCGCAAGCGTCAACTGATTTTGCAGTGACCGCTCTTTTCCCCCACCCAGCCCCCCCCAGAAAAGATTTCGTTTTTTATATGTCACAAAGGTCACTCTTTTAGTTCCCTCCTTATTCTCTCTATTCCATTACCTTCCCTTATTAATTCTTGTCTATACTTTCTCTGTTTTCCTCTAATTACAGATACTTTCACATATGCCCGTTGTCTCTATTCACTCTTATACCTCTTTACCCGCATACATATCAATCGTGGTCATTTTTACCCTCCTTACCCGTCTTCATCCCTCATTCTATTTTTGTCTTTACCCACATACATATCAATCGTGATAATTTTTGCTCTCATTACCCGTCTTCATCCCTCAGTCTATTTTTGTAATTGTTCTGCAAATTTTCGTGCTTCTTCTGGATCCGAGAATAGTCTGTTTTGTTGTCCTGGAATAAATATTTTCAATACCGCAGGATGCTTCAGTGTAAATTTATATCCTTTCTTCCATAAAATCGCTTTTGCTGCATTGAACTCTTTTCTCTTCTTTAGGAGTTCAAAGCTTATATCTGGATAAATGAAGATTTTTTGCCCTTTATACTCCAGTGGTTTGTTGCCCTCTCTTACTTTTTCCATTGTCTTCTCCAGCACCTTTTCTCTTGTAGTATATCTTAGGAATTTTACTACAATAGATCTTGGTTTTTGTTGTGGTTGTGGTTTAGGGGCCAATGCTCTATGTGCCCTTTCTATTTCCATTTCTTGCTGTAGTTCTGGACATCCTAGGGCCTTAGGGATCCATTCTTTTATAAACTCCCTCATATTCTTGCCTTCTACATCTTCCTTAAGGCCCACTATCTTTATGTTATTTCTTCTGTTATAATTTTCCATTATATCTATTTTTTGGGCTAGTAATTCTTGTGTCTCTTTAGTTTTTTTATTAGATTCCTCCAATTTCTTTTTTAAGTCTTCTACCTCCATTTCTGCTGCTATTGCCCGTTCTTCCATCTTGTCCATTTTTTTCCCCATTTCTGTTAAGGTCATATCCATTTTATTTATTTTCTTTTCTGTGTTGTTTATTCTTCTTCTTAAATCATTGAATTCCTGTGTTTGCCATTCTTTAAATGACTCCATGTATCCTCTAACAAGAGCAAGTACCTCCTTTACCTTGCCTATCTTTTCTTCTTCTATTTCCCTGTACTCTTCCTCTTCCTCTTCTTCTTCCTCTAGGTTGACCATCTGTTGTTTCTTTGCTGCCCTTTCCTCCTCTTCTTTCTTGTTTCCATTGTCTTCTGTGGTGTCTTCTTGCTGCAGGTGTTCTGCAGCTGTCGTTGCCGGCTGTGGAGATCGACTCCCCAGCTGGTCCCCCCTCCCGTCGGTGTGTTTTTTTGTATGCGCATCGCGCATGCGCGAGGAGTCGCGCATGCGCGGTTGCGCACTTTTACTCGGCTCTGTGAGCCATTGTTGTAGTTCTCTTTCTACCGACCTGAGGTAGTGGGGTCTTCTCTCCACAGCGGGCCTCTTCGGACAGGTAAGGCCTTCACCTTTTTCCTCCGTTGTCTTCTCTTCCTCTCTTCTTTCCGTTGATTTTGATTTTTCTCCTTTTGTCTCCATCTTCTTTCCACCTTTATATTCACTTTTCTTTAACTTGTATTTCTGTGCCTTTGTATTTTCTCTTGTTTTTCCCGACTTTTCTGGAGAGGGCTGGAGTTCACCGTCCGGCCACTACTCCATCACGTGACTCCTCCCAATTTTCTTCTTCATTCCTGTCTTTTTGCATGTTTTCTGCTGCCACTTTAATGGAAGCATTGCCCACATTTTAGATAGTGAGTAAGTGATCTGATAACAATGGGCACAGTATCCCAACTGTGCTAAATCGTATCCTTTGCAGAATTATCTCATGTAATGGGTGCTCCTACTTTAGTGACTACGATTACATTTTGAATCTGAATCAATGAACAATTAGCTCAATACTTTTATTTTCATCTATAATATTAAAAAAAGCCTTCAAAGATGAACATTTATTTATAGAACTTGAATGTAAATATGTCACAATCTGCAGTGAATTGAAAGTGAATTATTTTTGTATTCATTGATTTTTTTTAACATATCTTAAAATGTTCTGTATGTTAATTAATGATTGTTAACTTTTTTATGTATTAAATCATTCCAGTAGTGACCTGCATATGTGTAGATCAGACATTGCAAGAAGGGAGTTGTCGTGTCAACTGCATTGATGGATGTGTGTTGAATGGCCTCTTGCATTTTAGTTTTTTTAATGATTCTGGTATGTTCACCTTTGCATTGATGTGATTTCTAATATCATAGTCATCTTTCTGCCTCAAGTTATTTCATTCTGTGCTCCACAAGTTTTGATCAAAGTCAGAATGAAAATAATAAGAATAATTAGTATGGAAAGTATTAAATGATGCCGAGTGCACTAAATAAAATAATATATTGATCATTGGTAAATTAATTTTGTTCATTTCATAATTCAGCAACCAAGTGCTTTTGGACCAAAGTTATTCTCTGGATTTGGAGAAATATGACTTTCATTGAGGAAGATCAAGCAAAGAGTGGAAGTAATAGCTTGGTAATGTGGCTTGAGAAATATAGTGGGCAGGAATCGTGAATAGTTCCTTAGAGTGACAGAATTTTCATTCACTTGGGAGAATAGTTAAACCTCCCATTTGAAACTAGAGAACGATACTTCCTCAGCAATATTCCTACAATAACAGCCATAACAAAAAACTGAAGTCTCTGGCATATGATTTGAACTCCCCACATAATTGATAATGAGCAGAAGATTACATTTAAAACATTAAAACCAAATGATAAGATTGCCCTTGCAAGTGATTCCCATCTTGTTACAATGGAGGGCGGATGGTTTCTGTGAAGACTGACACAAAAATAAACTAATTTGGTGGTTGATTGTGGAATTCATGTGTAAATAGGCACTTTTACCTAACTTGTAAATGCTGCCTAAAATGCCAATCTATGTTAATCCTATGTGCCTGTATTGTGTCCATATTTTGATAAATCTTTCCTGTCCATGTACCTGCCAGATTGTCTATTGAACATTTGGAATTGCACCTTCCTTGACCACTTCCTCTGGCAGTTCATTTCCCATTCCTACTCTTTGGCTTGGCTTCGCGGACGTAGATTTATGGAGGGGGTAAAAAGTCCACGTCAGCTGCAGGCTCGTTTGTGGCTGACAAGTCCGATGCGGGACAGGCAGACACGATTGCAGCGGTTGCAGGGGAAAATTGGTTGGTTTGGGATGGGTGTTGGGTTTTTCCTCCTTTGCCTTTTGTCAGTGAGGTAGGCTCTGCGGTCTTCTTCAAAGGAGGTTGCTGCCCGCCAAACTGTGAGGCGCCAAGATGCACGGTTTGAGGCGAGATCAGCCCACTGGCGGTGGTCAATGTGGCAGGCACCAAGAGATTTCTTTAGGCAGTCCTTGTACCTTTTCTTTGGTGCACCTCTGTCACGGTGGCCAGTGGAGAGCTCGCCATATAACACGATCTTGGGAAGGCGATGGTCCTCCATTCTGGAGACGTGACCCATCCAGCGCAGCTGGATCTTCAGCAGCGTGGACTCGATGCTGTCGACCTCTGCCATCTCGAGTACATTCCTACTACCCACTGTGTAAAAAGGGTTGCCCTTCCTTCCCCTTTAAATATTTTCTTGCTTTCCTGTCCCCTTTAAATATTTTCTTGCTCATCTTGTATTAATGCCTTCAAGTTCTAGACTTTAATATCCTATGGGGATGTGGTGGTGTGAAAACTATGTTGAAAAATCTTTCTTCTGGCCCTCATGTTTTTATGCACCTCCTTAAGGTCTCCCCTCAGCCTGCTACCACTCTCCAATCTGATACTTGAGTCCTCCAGATTCTTCCGTAAATTTGAGAGTTCTTAGTGTCAAATTAGATATCATGAGAAATATACTTGATGGGACAATATCAGCAGAATTTACCAGTAAAGATTCTACAATATGTGAAATAATTTATTTAAGTGCACCAAGAATGAACTGAGTAGTTTTTGCTATTGTATCAGAATGGAAGAAGAAAATAAGTTGAAACTTCAACGGAAGGTCTTTATTAACCATATGTCACTGGGTTTGATTTTTATTTTGCCTCTGGCTGGTCAGAATAATTTTTCTACAGTGAGAATTAATGTACTTTATCTGCAATCCAAGTTGAAGTTGTGCATAATTTGCATGAATAAAACCTTTAGTTTAGAAGGAAATTATATTTACTATTTAGTTTGATCAGTAATGCATTTTGGATTGTGTTTTACACAGAAGAGGAAATACAGACTATTCCCTTTATTTGCTGAGGTATGAAGACTCAATATATTTGACTTCAAAATAACTAGATGGCAACTGTTGCAGTTTGTGTAATGCTATTACATTGCCTGGGTTTGAATCCCGTGCTGTCTGTAAGGGGTTGTACGTTCTTGCCATGCTTGGCTGGGTTGCCTGTGTGCTCTGGTTTCCACCAGAAAACATGCAGGGTTTGTAGCTTAAATGGTGTTTGGGCAGTATGGGCTAAATGGGTTTGTTATCATATTGCATCTCAAAATTAAATTTAAAAAAAATAAATAAATTTGATGAATGCCCAGAGCTAATAACTTTTTGACATTAACTTTAGTTCATTTATTTGCCTGGGTATCAGCTTGGAACATTCTTATTGTATAAAAGGTGTTATGAAATGAAAGTTCCACTGAAGGTCTTTTCACAAAATAAGAGACTTTTGTAAGCTTAGGATCGAACATAGCCACAGGCTCTTCAGCCCATGATGTTGGGCCGACCAATGTAATCCAACTCTGCAGCAATCTAGTTCTTCCTCACCTTGCACCCATAACTGTCTATTGTTCTTGCATCCATCTGCCTACCTAAGAGTTTTGTATGTCCCTGTTGTGTCAATCTCCACCATCACCCGGGAAATGCAATCTCTGCTTATTTATATATACAATAAAACTTATTCTGACATCTCCTGAATTTTCCTCACTTGCCTTAAACAGATGCCATCTAGTATTTGTTATTGTTGCCCCAGGAGAAAGGTGCTGGCTGTCCACTGTCCAGTCACCTTTTACCTTTGTCATTTCGAAGAGACAATCTTTAGCTCTGCAAATTTAGCTTCATACGATGTGTTGTCCAATCCAAGAAAATCTCCTCTGCACCCTCCCAAAATCATTAAATTCTTCCTGTAACCAGGCGACCAGGACTAAAGGCAGTACTCCAAGGTTATTGAACAAACTGCCAATAAATTAAAATGCTTTCTTCCAGTGTTTCTTTTAATGAAAAACACAAAATGCTGGACAAGCTCAGTAGGTCAAACAGGGACCCTTATGTAGCAAAGATGAAGGTATGTAACTGATGTTTCAGGCTTGAACCCTTCATCAAAGTATGAGAAAATGTCAACAAGCTTCTGAACAAAAGGTGGGGAGGAGAAAGAGGTAGGGAGGTGGCAAAGGCAGGAGATGATGGGTGGAGAAAGGAGGAGGGGACAGCAGCAGAGGGGGAGGAGGGTGGAAGAACTAGGAAGACAGGAATTGGGGGAGGGGAAAGAAAAGGCAACCAGGTTAGTAGAAAGTAGTAAAATCAACGCCATCTCCCGGTGTTAAGCGATCTTTGCGACCGGTCTCTCTGATGTAGAGAAGGCCACAAAGGGAGCATTGGATGCAGTAAATAAGTCCCCTGGATGTACAAGTGAAATGTTGCTTCACTTGAAAGGCCTGTTTGAGGTTGCTTCGCTGAGCACCTCCTCTCCGTTCGCAACCGCAACAACCTCTCAGTGGCTAACTATTTCAATTCCGAGTCTTCATCCCGCGCTCACATGCCTGTCCATGTCCTTGTGTACTGTCCCACCTTGACCACCCACAAATTGGAGAATAACACCTTATTTTCTGTCTGGGCACTCACCAGCCAGATAGAATTAACAGTAGCCTCTTTTCAACTGCAGTGCTGGGTAGCCCTCCTGGGACCCAGGTGCGATTACTGGGGCAAAGGTGTTGGAAGCACTTTTTAAATTGCAGAGGGATCCCACTCCCACAATGATGCATCATGTACTCATCGGAAGTACTGCTGGATGTTCGGATGCTGGCTGCCCAGTGATGCACGCACACAAGCACTGATGTCACCGGAATAAGTGGGTCAGCCATTTTTGTTTTCAAATCGCTTGTGAATGTGACCAGGGTAAGTTTAACTGGGTTCTAAGCAGGTCAGGGACCTGGTTGGATTCCAATGGGGTTGACTGGGTCAGACCCTTTATAACAGCTGAATAACTGGGGCACTAACCAGGAAAACTGCCCGGTTTTCCACATTTTACTCAGCAGTTTGAAAGGGCTTATTGACTTTACTGCTTTCCATTAAGCCTTTTTCCTTTCCCCTCCTCATTTCCTGTCTTCCACTGCCCAGCCATCACTCTTCTCCCTCATTGCTGCTTTTCCCACCCTACTTTCCCCACTTATCATCTCCTGCCATTGTCACCTCCCTACCCCCCCCCCCCCCCCACTTTTGTTCGGACACCTGCTGGCATTTTCTCATATTTTGATGAAGGGTTCAAGCCCGAAACGTTGGTCCTTTGCTTCATAACTGACACAGTTTGACCTGCTGAGCTTCTCCAGCATTTTGTGCTTTTACTTCAACCACGGTGTCTCAGATTTTTGTGATTTACTTTGTTTCTTTCAATGAGGCAAGTTATTGAAATAGGTAAAATGGGTTTTGTTAAAAAGGCATTTAAGCAAACACGCTTTTGTTGTCCATGGCATTGAGTCGAAGAGTTGGCCGTCAAGTTACAATTGTGTAAAATCTTGGTTAGACAGCATTTGGAGTGTTGTGTGGAGTTCTGGCTGCCTTTGGGAAGGGTGTTATTAAATTGGAAAGGATGCGGAAGAGATCTTTATTCCTTGACAGTATGAGGCTGAGGGGTTATCTTACGGGAGTATATAAAATCATGAGGAATGTGGATAAAGTGAACATTCAGTTATTTTTCCCCAGGGTAGTTTCAAGAACAAGAGGGCATAAGTTAAGGTGAGAGGGGTAATGTTGAAGGCCAACATTTTGACTCAGCTGGTATTCTAAATCAAGAGTGAACCGTCAGAGGAATCTGTTGAAGCAGATGCAATTTTGGTATTCAAAATACACTGTATGGAGACGAAGGGTTTAGAAAGGTGTGGACCAAATGCAAGCAAATTGGGCAAGCTCAGATTGTTGGGTTTTGGTTGGCATGAATGAATTCAACCAAAAGGGTTGTTCAATGCTGAGTAATTTTTGATTTGAGACAGCAAGAAGTGTTGATTGAGGGGAATCTGTTGATGTAATGATGTTAAATTTTCAGGTGTTGGAGAGGCCACAGGTGGACTTTGGTCCCCTAAAATTTGCATGAACAAAAGAAAATAGATTAATTTGGTTAATTACTGGGATAAGTGGGTTATCCTTTCATGACCAATTCAGGACATTGCATCTCTGCTTTGGAATTCTGGAGACTGACAGGTTATCTGAGTGAAATTCAAAAGATCTTCAGGGGCATGATTGGGTAGATATTGATACATTTCCACAAGTGGCAGAATCACAAATGAAGAACAGTTCATAGAAGTGCACTGCACTAGACCCCAGCATCTGCCGATTTTCTTGTTTATCTCACAAATGAGAAAAGTAGTGAAAAAATTTGGGGGTGACCACGTAGGAACAATTTCTCGCAGAGGGTGATTAATCCAGCACCCTCTGAAAGATTTTTGAAGAGGGGAGAACTTTATGAAAGATTGTGGAAATCAGAACTGGTGAGGGACTGGCACAGAAGATGAAGTTGGGGGCAAATCATCCAGGATTATGTTCAATGCTGCTGTTGGCTTGATGTATGAAGTATACTACTTGTATTCCTGTTATGTTTCTTTTCATGTTAACTTGTTAAAATTAAGACCATAAAGCAATTTTAAGACGTTGAAATTTGTACCTAGAATCCCAAAATCTGCATTATGTTTTGGAGAATCTGGTGGTAACCCATGCCATTTCTAATAGGATAATACGTTAATGAATCACTGGTGATTTAACTTCAGAATAAGTTTGTTGACCTGGCACGAAGTCTCCCAACCTATGATCTATTGCCTGCCTTGGATGGTAGAGTAGCTGTCTCACAGCTCCATGAACCTGGGATTGATTCTCAAAGGAGTTTGCTTGTTTTTCTTCTAATGGTGTGGGTTTCCCCAGGAGCTTTAGTTTCCGCTAAGCTCATGATGATGTGCTGGTTCTCAGCTCAATTGACAGCTGTAAAATGCCCCAATTGCAGGTGAGTGGTTGGGACAGGAATGTGATGTTATTAAGCTTGTATGAAACAATAGTTCAGAGGAAAAGAAAGGTGTAAACAGGGTTTTTTAGGATTGCTCATAGAGTCTACGGCCACTTTTGTGTCACAAGGGAATATTTGAGAAATTCATTGGTGTAGCTAATTCCAGCTTGATATGGAGCTTTGCTTATAAAATTGTTAGCAAGCCTTTTGTATCTTCTGCTTTGCAGCCCATCGAAAAGTTGCCTCAGTTTTCTCATGAAATCAGAGCAGGAACAATCTCTTGTTAGTTAAGTGGATGGATCTCCACATCGTGGATGCAGGGAACCTTCTTTGGCTATAAGCTGGTTTGAACTTGGAGCCAGTAGTTTAATTTGAATCTGTTGATAGCACATTGCAGCAGTGTATTTGGATATTCGAGCAAAGCTGCCAACAATAAGATAATGGTAGCCAGAGCTAATTACTTGTAAGGAGATAATATCAAGATCTTTCATTGAAATTGTCATAATCTATGAAGGATTTAAAAAAAAACAAATGCATTGGAAACATCTTGTTAATCTGGGGGTTGAATTATAGTCTTCAACTTGGTACATTCTTTTGCAGCACAATCAGATGTTAAATCTCACTTGTATGGAATATTGCATGATGTGTCGTACATGAGATTGTGGTGGAAATTTGTAATGTTGCATGTGTGTATGGTGATGGAATGGTGCTGGTATATTTACAGATATGATACTTGAAGAAGTTACCAGTGATTGGTTTGAATTTATGAACTGAACTCTGGTATCAGTCAGAGGATAATGGGGAACACAAGGTGAGAGAAATTGGGTGGTGTGTGTGAGGTGCAGATGAATGTCCAAGTTATCATCTTGGTTTGACACTATGATATGTTGAGCCATGGATTGTAGAAGTTGAGTATTATTATCACTGGGTATAGAATCATTCAGTATTACCATTGCTGAAATCTGGTGAGCATATTGTTTCTCTGCTAGGTGTTTGGAAAGATTAGGTTACTTCATTGTCATGTACATAATACACAAAATTTGCTCCCTTCGTAGATATTGAGTGTGTGTGGATCCACCACGTCGGCTCCTGTCTGTTCCAGCAGTGAAGGTGCGCTCCAGCACCCAAATAGCCCTTGTCGTATTTCCTTACAACTAGAAATTTTTTAAAACTTTTGTTCAATTTGAACATAGTGGGTTATAGGTTAAACGAGGTGTAATTGGGTGACATGGGGTTTGAGCACTGAAAGGGCCTGTTATTGTGCTCTATGTCCACATTTAAAATTCGATAGTTTCCCCTTTCAAGACCATGCAAGACACTGGTTGGTTTCTGGTTAGACCACACTGAGAGTATTGTGTTCAGTTCTGATTGCCTCATTTTCGGAAGGGTGTGGAAGTTTTAGAGAAGGTGGAGAATAGTTCTGCCAGAATGCCACCTGGATTGAAGAATGTCTTTTAAGGAAAGGTTGAGCAAGCTTGGGTTTTTCTCTTTGGCATAACAGAGAATGAGAGGTGAGTCAAATTGTGTGAGGCATAGATAGGATCAGAAGCAAGTGTTTTTTTAAACACCGTGTGTTTGCTTGGAATGCATTGCTGAAGGTAATGGTAAAGGCTAATGCAGTTGGAACATTTAAAAGACTTGACACATGAATGTAAGGAAAATACAGGTTATGGGTATGAGATGGGGACAAATTAGATTGCTGTGGAGTAGGTTTACATGGGTCAGTACAACATTGTGGACTGATGGGCCTGTATTGTGATGTAATTTTCCACATTTGTAACTGATGTTATCCTCCGTTTTGGGTCTTTAAACCCCATTTCCCCTCTCCAAAGCACCAGAATTAAAGGTGTAGGAAATAGCACATGATACAAATTAGGGTTTTGGTTGTGTTTACAAAACGAGTTTATCATAACTTCCTTCTACAACTAAGAATCTATTTAACAGTCACCTCAACTTGCTCAACTTGTCAACTTTTCACAAGCCAATGCCTCTTGAACTGTTATCACCATCCTTGTTTATTCTGCTGCTACATTTCAAGCCAACTGCAGATAAGGACAAAATTGCACCCAGGTGCTTTTTTTTGTTTGGACTATTAATATATTTCACAAAAGTATGTCCCAGCACACATGTGAATTCATGGAAAGTGAGCGTGCTGTGTGGCTACTTTGATTTGCTCTGGCTATTCTCTCAGCCAGTGCTTGTTTCTGCAGTTTACAACTAATTTTCTTTCTCTCTCTCTCTCTCTCTCTCTCTCTCTCTCTCTCTCTCTCTTCCCCCCCCCACTTGCCCTCATTTGATATCCAGTAGACTGCAGTTATCAAACCACTAATTCAAATCAAATAATGAATTGAACTGTTGTGCTTTTGTTCTTTTTCTAATGCTCTCATTATTTTTGACTAATTGCTCAATGTCTCTATTTTGTTGTTGGCTTCATTTGCAGCCAATAATGTTAATTGTTTGTTCCTCCCTCTGAGCCAAAATCATGAAATAAAATGGGAGTAGAATATAATTGAATGCAAAGATTTACAGTTTTACAGTGAGCTTAATGGTTCTAGTTTTAAAAACTTTCACTTTTATTTCCTGTATCAGATAACTAGCATTTCATTTACAGCAAAAAGTTACATTTTGTCCAGAAGACTTAATTTGCCATCTTGGATTGACACAACATAAACAAAGGGGTTCATTCATGTACAACTTCCTGAAATGTGGCTCGGGTTTTAATGTTGGGCTTTGTGCCAAAACCCTGAAGATTCAATAACATAGGTACAGAATTATCATAAAAGTGGTTGAAAGCTTACAGGCGTCATTGTTCTTAATGTTCTGGGTGGTGGGGTGGGGTGATATTTTGAAAGAAAAGAGCCAGTCTTCTCTATCTGTCTTCTGTCATTTCCTGCCAGAAGCTGTGACAAAAATCATGATACAGCACTGATTAAAGCCTCTCAGTTTAATGGGGCAGTCAAAAAGAATAATTTGTAAACCCTTATCCAAGGCACGCATCAGAAGACTTTTATTGATTAAGCATCTTTCACAATTCATGCGCATCTACAGATGCTTCATCAACACTGAAGTACTTACTGACATTTATTGCAGCCTTGTATGAAACTAGGCAATCCATTTTGCAAAGCAATATTCTGCAAATATCAGTGTGTTATCTCATTGTAGATAATGAGGAATAGATATGAATATTGGCAAGGAGATCTAGGGTAATTTCTTTGACATCCAAAATATTGTATTTTCGTCAAAATTATTTGTGCTCACAAATAAACTATGATTAGTTTTTAAGTTTTATGGAGATTGATTTGGTTGTCTTGAAAACTGATCTCAAAGAGAGACCAATTATTTTCTTTTCTAATCCCTAAATGAATGAATTGAAAGAAAATATGCATTTGTAAAATGTGTGAAGTACCATTATCTACTTGTTGAGAAATGATGCCACAAGTTGTCCTCATTGGGCTCGTCATTTATTTTCTTTTTTCTCATTCGTGCACAGCGTTTAGTCTGTAAATAGAATAATTTTAAATCTAAAAATTGACATTTCAAGTTATCTTGTACGTTTTTCGAATTCTACAGAATTTGAGAATAGGTTATTTGAAGCTCAATCAGCACAATTTTGCAGAGCATTTGATCATGGGGAGAGTGGGAATTCCCTTCCCAAATCAATAACTTGCATTATCTGAGAGCAATATTGACTGTGCAGATTTCAGAATATTAGATTTCAGTGTGTCTTTACAAGTGAACATGTGCTGAGGCTTTGCTGCTGTTAAATTTTCCCATTAGATTTGTATTTTGAAGGTGAATTTCTCTGGCTTGATCTTTTTGGGATTAGGATATTTTTCTTGTTATTTATCATCTTTTATTGATGACTCTGCTTTGTCTCAACTTGAGATGAAAATTTTCTGATTGATCAGATCATGAAGGACTAAGTTTGGTGCTTGAATTATCATTGTGGCCCCCAGAAGCTGCCATGGACCCAGGCTGGTTGGAGACTGTCTGGTTGGTCTGTTTTGCACTAGAATCAATGGCGTGCTATGGACAGTATTTGGGCCTTTGCTTCTTGGGAATGGCCACAGGTGGCCTCTGATTATGGCAAAGCTCGCATTCGGGCTTTGCCAGTTGTGAAATTTGCAAGCCATTTTAATAGCTTCTGTGTCTCTGACAGTAAAGTGTTGATAATTGAGGTACATAATCAGAATTTGTTAATACTGTTTCAAATAAGAGTTGAAAAATAAATTACATTTAAAATGGAAAAGCCAAATATTTTTTGACATTGGCTTCTAACTCTTTATATTCTAATTTGCTGGTTGTATAGCCCCTCGCTAAACCTGATGGCTCTTGTTCCCATTGGTATGTGTAAGCTGTGCGATCTGGCATTGGATCTGAGTCCATTCCCCACTGAAGATAGCTGGTTGTCCCTGGAAAACTGAACCCTACTGTTTCATTCCATGGAGTGAACTTGGGTGAGGAGGGTGACTAATTGGAAGGAGTCTTCACCAATGGGTAGGTCTGACCTTGATTGACACGGGGAAATGACTTTGACCTGCCTCCTGCCTGGGTGGTCAGGTGATCCTCCAGGGATCCAGCACATGAAAACTGCCCTTGTTTTAGTCAGTTTCCTGCCCAACCTGTTGGGGGGTGGATCATGATCCAGCTGAGGTACTTTTAGATCTTATTAATAGTCAACATTCTGTTGCAAATTTAAATAAATGACAGGTTAGTGAGTTTGGGCCTCCTGTTTTTCTTGTGATTTTTAAAAAAAAATATATTTTAGTTTTCCTTTTCATGTGTCATCAAACCCTTTCTGCAGATTGATTTACTCCAGTGACAGTCTTCTGTGTGGAGAATCTTGGTGTCCAAGTCCAGGGTGGGATAGCATTGCGATTAGCACGACACTATTACAGAGCACGTGACCATTTTTGAATCTGGAGCAGACTGTAAGGAGATTGTACATTCTCCCTGTGTCTGCATGGGTTTTCTCCAGGTGCTCTGGTTGGTTACCTCCCACTGTCCAAAACATAGGGGCTGTCGGTCTACTTGGGTGACATTGGGCAGCATGGAATCAGCATCGAATGTGCTGTAAATAAAATTTTTTAAAAATCCACTAAGTTGCCACACAGGCTGATAGGGTGGTTATAATCTATTTGGGGTAATAGTTTAGATAGAAGTAATGCTGGTCAAGGCACTTCATTTAACCTTTTAAAAGTACCATGGAATTGTTTCCATTCATTTGAATAACAATATTTTTGCATGTCAACTTCACTATTGCAGAATATTTATTGACTTGTACACAAATGTGGACGATGGGGCAGGTCATCAAAGACGAGTTTCAGAAAAATGACATTGATGTGATAAGTGGCATGGTTAGTGTAATGCCTTTATACTGCCAGTGATCAGGACCTGGGTTCAAATCCTATGCTGTCTGGAATGAGTTTATCCGTTCTCCTCGATTCTGCATGGGGTTTCTCCATGGGCTCTGGTTTCCTTGCACCATTCAAAACATGCCAGGGATATAGGTTTTAACTGGGTGTAAGTTGGGCAGAAATGGCCTGTTAGTGTGCTGCATGTCTAAATTTATTTTAAAGTTTTTAAAAATCGTTTTTATAAAATTCTCACACCAATATCCTCATGGAGACAAGTGTGAGAGCAATTAAATTGGAGTGTGATTGGAAGCTCATGTAGGCCATCTGGTTATATTGGAGGGCAACTGACTTGGAGGTAAAATATTTTATGTGTGATAACCTTGAGCAAGGATTCAGAAATGGGGATAAGAATTTTAAAATGCAGGCATTATTTAGTTTGGACCCCAGTGAATTTGCAAGCACTCTAGCCTGGAAAAATTGAGAAACAGCTGCAGTTTTGGAGGACTACATTTAAGTTAATTTAGATGCACAGCACAGTTACAAGCCTTTCCAGCTTGGAAGGAATATTTAGTCCATTAGCTTCAAAAGAGTTTCAGTGCCTAATGAACCATTGGTCATTCAGCAATGTCACCTCTGACAAGAAATGTCCCTCCCTGATACCTGGAAACTGCATTGTGTTCCTGTGTTCCAAGAAAGTTGACATAGGACTAAAGTATCAATGTAGGATGTTTCTTGGAGGATTTCATGGTATTGGTAGTTTGACCCAAGGTCCCATTGAAGTTGTCCAAATTAAGATGCACGTACTGGATAGAGCATGTAATGCCTCTTTTTTTAAAATTTTTTATTTTTCACACCATAAATCACATTAGCCATGATATACACTTTTTCTTTTTCACACATATACAGTGACTTTTTCTCCCCCCCCCCTCCCTCCTCCCAAGCCACCCCCCCACCCCCCCCCCCCCACTCATCCATTTTAGGTATACAATCTAGGTTGCATTAAACCAGTCAGACAATGTTGTCATTCAACAAAAATACACCAGAAATTCTACTGAGTCCATTCTTTTCTTTCCTTCTCCTTCCATCAACTTAGGTAATGTTTGTCCCCGGTAGGTTTTCGCTATTGTATTTAATGTAAGGCTCCCATACTTGTTCGAATATTTCAATATTATTTCTTAAACTATATGTTATTTTTTCTAATGGAATACATTTATTCATTTCTATAGACCATTGTTGTATTTTCAAATTATCTTCCAATTTCCAGGTTGACATAATACATTTTTTTGCTACGGCTAGGGCTATCTTAACAAATCTTTTTTGTGCATCCTCCAAATCAATTCCAAATTCTTTGTTTTTTATGTTACTTAGGAGAAAGATCTCTGGATTCTTTGGTATATTGTTTTCTGTTATTTTATTTAATATCTGATTGAGATCATCCCAAAATTTTTCTACTCTCTCACATGTCCAGATTGCATGAATTGTTGTTCCCATTTCTTTTTTACATCGAAAACATCTATCAGATACTGTTGGGTCCCATTTATTTAACATTTGCGGTGTAATGTATAGTCTGTGTAACCAATTATATTGTATCATACGTAGCCTCGTATTTATTGTATTTCTCATCATTCCAGAACATAATTTTTCCCATGTTTCCTTTTTTATCTTTATATTTAAATCTTGTTCCCATTTTTGTTTAGTTTTACCATTTGTTTCCTCATTCTCCTTTTCTTGCAGTTTAATATACATATTTGTTATAAATCTTTTGATTAACATTGTATCTGTAATCACATATTCAAGGTTACTTCCCTCTGGTAAACTCAAATTGCTTCCTAATTTATCCTTCAAGTAGGATCTCAGTTGGTAATATGCCAGCGCTGTATCTCCAGTTATATTGTACTTATCTCTC
The DNA here is from genome assembly GCF_036971445.1 of Narcine bancroftii. Lineage (NCBI taxonomy): Eukaryota > Metazoa > Chordata > Chondrichthyes > Torpediniformes > Narcinidae > Narcine > Narcine bancroftii. The sequence continues at coordinate 442,073,069 of NC_091469.1, forward strand.
ATTTGTTCAAAGGATAAGAATCTACTTCCTGAAAAACAATTTTCTATTCTTTTAATCCCTTTTTTTTCCCATTCTCTCAAGGAAAGGTTATCTATTGTAAAAGGGAGTAGCTTATTTTGCGTCAATATTAGTTTTGGTAATTGATAATTTGTTTTATTTCTTTCTACATGAATCTTCTTCCAAATATTGAGGAGATGATGTAATACTGGAGAAGTTCTATGTTGTACCAATTTTTCGTCCCATTTATATAATATGTGTTCAGGTATCTTTTCCCCTATTTTATCTAATTCTAATCTCGTCCAGTCTGGTTTTTCCCTTGTTTGATAAAAATCTGATAGGTATCTTAATTGTGCGGCTCTATAATAATTTTTAAAGTTTGGAAATTGTAAGCCTCCTTGTTTATACCATTCTGTTAATTTATCTAGTGCTATCCTCGGTTTCCCCCCTCTCCATAAAAATTTCCTTATTACTTTCTTTAACTCTTTGAAGAATTTTTCTGTCAGTTGTATTGGCAATGCCTGAAATAAGTATAATATCCTTGGAAAAATGTTCATTTTAATACAGTTTATCCTTCCTATCAGTGTTAGTGGTAGATCTTTCCAATGCTCTAAATCGTCCTGTAATTTTTTCATTAGTGGATTATAATTGAGTTTATATAATTGTCCTAGATTTTTGTTTATTTGTACACCTAGGTATCTTATTGCCTGCATTTGCCATCTGAATGGAGATTCCTTCTTAAATTTTGAGAAATCCGCATTATTCATAGGCATTGCTTCACTTTTATTTACGTTTATCTTGTAACCCGACACTTCTCCATATTCCTTCAATTTCTTATATAATTCTTTTATTGATAGTTCTGGTTCTGTTAAGTACACTATAACATCATCTGCAAATAGACTGATTTTATATTCCCTGTCTTTTATTTTTATTCCTTTTATATTATTATCTATTCTTATCAATTCTGCTAGTGGTTCTATAGCTAGCACAAACAATAAAGGTGATAGTGGGCATCCCTGCCGCGTTGACCTGCTTAAGTTAAATTGCTTTGATGAGCATGTAATGCCTCTTGAGGAGCTGAGGGTATTGGTCAAGGGGCTGAAGGCGTAAGTCATAATCATCTAATTTTGTATGAATAAATAAGTTTAAAAAAATGAGTTGGGGAAGAGGAAAAATGGCAAGAGATGATTTCAGCAGAAGTTGAAGAACCTGTGGTAAAGCTGCATGATACTTTGAAGGTGGATAAGGCACTGTCAGTGTTGGCGCAAATGTGTCGTCCAACGGTCAAGTTAAATAAGGTTGCAATAATTTGATTGGGTTTCATGCAGTTGTCACAAGGCACTTTCAGGTGGCCAATTGCCCCGCATGTAAAGCCGCAAGTTTAGGCAACATGCAGCTGTTTTGAGGCCATCTAAATGTGCAGGAGGTGCTCTTGAGGCGAGCTAGAGGGATAATCAGCTCAGCTCAGTGGCTCCCCCAACCACCTGAATGCAGCTGGCTGAAAGCGGATTTTAAAGGGTCAGGCTGCTGATCACAGCTGACACTGGGCAGGAGCCAGAGTGTGCTCAGAGCCGCATCTTGTGCAGCTGTGTCCTTCAGGTGGCCAGCGTTGGATTTTAAATGCTGCCACCTGAACGTCAATTTAAAGGGCCATTTCTGCTTCTTTAGGTGCATTCTTAGCGTAGAATGCACCGGGGAAAAAGCCTACAGAGAGAGATAAAGTTATTGCCTGAGAAACAGGACTTAAGTTGGTCTTAAGTTGCATGAATTTTCTGCTCATAATAATAAAAAATGCTTGGGAAAAATTACCGTATTTTCATTCATATAACACGCACACTCATGTGTGAAGAAAATTATAAATTGTGTTTAAAAAAAAATGTATATAACCCACACATGCATAAATCACATGGGTGTAGTGTGTTTCTAAATTCTGACTTGACAATTTGCATTTAAATGGGACATGAGACCAAGGTTTCTGCTACAGTTAATCTTCTGCAATTAACAGCCAATCAACTTCCCCCAGAGGTGTCAATTGCCCATTTATATAGATGATATCCTGCTGTAACAAGCTTTAGAAAGGAATCCATTAAATAGATGGAAGACAGGCTTCAGAGTTAAAAAAGGATTATAATTCTCATGTTGCATCAAATCAGAGGCACTTGATATGTTAATCTCCTTCCTCGGGGATGGGTCTGGGCAATTAACATTGATAAGGTGCCAGAATATCCTGTTTATAGGAAAACCGTGGCATTCAGCAGAAAGAGCTATTCCCAAGATCAAAATTCCTCATACCCGCTATAAGTTGTGCACGTAATTTCATTGCTGCTATTACATTCTCACGCTCACTTATAATGTTCCCACGCCTGCTATTAATTGTGCACGTTCTTTCACTATGTAAAAAAATTCTCGGAGAGCACACACAAGCATATAACGTGGTGGTGGGGGGGGGGGGGTGGGGTACATTAAGTGACACTTGGAAAGAAACTTTGTCACACAAAATCTAAGAAACTAATTCTCTGTTATTCTTGCAGCATCTTGGTCTTTTGTGTCTTTGCTATTGTTGGTTGATTTTTGTGAAATTGATGAAAAGCTGGACCGGTGGCACACCAGGGATTAAAAAAAGTCCAGGAGTAGAGAGTGGGACTTGCAGGTTATTTTGTTTCTTGTTTGAATTGGATTGATTAAAAATGAGACCAGCTTACTGTAAAGATGGAAAATGCTAGTGAGCCATTGATGCAGAACAGTGTGGAGCACTGAACCAAGGCCTCTAGTAATAGATTGTCACTACTTGAATTTGTTGTCTTAAGATCATAAGGTCCCTAATATTGTAGGGTTCTGCATTGGCAATTGCAGGGCCTGAAAAGGTGTGAGCGATCGATCTTCAGGCAGGTTCATTCTGTCACTTGAGTTCTAATTTAATTGAAGAATTTGTACTCTGATTTATTCTTCTTTCTTTGGCTTGGCTTCGCGGATGAAGATTTATGGAGGGGTAATGTCCACGTCAGCTGCAGGCTCGTTGGTGGCTGACAAGTCCGATGCGGGACAGGCAGACACGGTTGCAGCGGTTGCAAGGGAAAATTGGTTGGTTGGGGTTGGGTTTTTCCTCCTTTGTCTTTTGTCAGTGAGGTGGGCTCTGCGGTCTTCTTCAAAGGAGGTTGCTGCCCGCCGAACTGTGAGACGCCAAGATGCACGGTTTGAGGCGATATCAGCCCACTGGCGGTGGTCAATGTGGCAAGCACCAAGAGATTTCTTTAGGCAGTCCTTGTACCTCTTCTTTGGTGCACCTCTGTCTCGGTGGCCAGTGGAGAGCTCGCCATATAACACGATCTTGGGAAGGCGATGGTCCTCCATTCTGGAGATGTGACCTACCCAGCGCAGTTGGATCTTCAGCAGGGTGGATTCGATGCTGTCAGCCTCTGCCATCTCGAGTACTTCGATGTTGGTGATGAAGTCGCTCCAATGAATGTTGAGGATGGAGCGGAGACAACGCTGGTGGAAGCATTCTAGGATGCCAGGGATATAGGTTTTAACTGGGTGTAAGTTGGACAGAAATGGCCTGTTAGTGTGCTGCATGTCTACATTTATTTTAAAGTTTTTAAAAATCTTTTTTATAAAATTCTCACACCAATATCCTCATGGAGACAAGTGTGAGAGTAATTAAATTGGAGTGTGATTGGAAGCTCTGGTTATATTGGAGGGCAACTTCTTCACACCCTGTCCCCTGCAATAATTCTGTTCCCTTCTTGCAATTTCTCTGCTGCATCTGTTCTCAAGATGAGGTCTTCCAATCCAAATTTTCAGAAATGTCTACTTCTCCTCCACCATCATAAGCTCAGCCCTCACTTGCATCTCCTCCATTTCCCTCCCATCTGTCCTACCCCCCTCTGTCCCCAGACACAACGAACACAGGATTCCCCATGTCCTCGCCTACCACCCTACCTGCATCTACAATCTAACATGTTATCTTCCACAATTTCCAACAACTACAACATGATTCTACCACTAGACACATCTTCCCCTCTCCATCCCTCTCTCTGTGACTCCCTCATGCACTCATTCCCTTGCAGCCACTGGAAGTGCCAAACTTGTGTCCACACCACCTCCCTCACCACAATTGTGATCCCAAACAGGCCTTTCAAGTGAAGCAACATTTCACTAGTGTACCCACAGGAGTGATCTACTGAATCCAGTGCTCTCTTTGTGGTCTTCTCTACCTCGGAGAGACTGGGCACGGACTTGGAGATCGCTTCGCTGAGCACCTTCGCTCTGTCCGCATCAGTGAGAGGAAATGTCCCAGTGGCTGACCATTTCAATCTGCTTTCAATACACATGTCTGCCTATGGCCTCGTGTACTATCCCACCAAGACCACTCGTAAATTGGAGAAGCAACACTTGATTTTTCATCTGGGCGGTCTCCAACAGGATGGCATTAACATCGACTTATCTGGTTTCCATTCTCCCTCCTTTTTCCCCTGGTCTTCTTTAGTTCTTTGCCCCTTTCCTCTCTATTCATAGAGCCATTCCTCCCTTATCCACCTATTGCCTCCTCCTTTTGGGGCCATGCTCCTCCACCACCTCTCCCCTCCCTTATCATTTGTTTGGCCGCCTACCAACATTTTTTCATACCTTGACGAAGGGCTCAAGTCCAAAGTGTTTGTGTCTTTACCTTTGTTATATGAAGTTTTTTTTGACCTGCTGAGTTTCTCCAGCTTTGTGTTTTTACTTCAACCATGATGTCTGCAGACTTGTGCGTTTTAAGTCTTTTTCAATGAATTGTATTTCTTCTGCTAACTTTGCTTTTGTTTGCCTGATGTGATATTCCATAGTGGATTAATTTAAAATACTTAAAAGTCAGGTTCAATGGAATTCTGGACTGTGCAGGAAACTTAAACACTGACATTATTATAGTTGTGAGAAAGGGATGGAAAAATAGAAAAAATGCGCTGAGGTTGAGAACTTGTTGAGAGAAGAAGACAGCATCAAAAAATGCAGCAAGATATTAATATGATAATCTGACAAATACCCAGAGTTTGAAGAACTCTTACATCTTAGAGTTTTTGAAGAGGCCTGTGAAGGTGGTGCAGTGTTTATTGCTGTTCAAAATTCCTTTAATTCTTGAAAGGTTTCTTCTGATAAAATGGTGGCAGTGGGGGATTCAGTTGCTGAGAAATTGGTTGTGGTGTTTTTAGATTTGAGGCACCTCAGAAAAGGCCTCCTTTAATAGATATTCAACAATATTAGAGCAGACTTTTGGGGGATAATGGCGTGGTTGAGAAATAGTTAACAGAGAGAAACAAACAAAAAAAAGAGCTGATGTTGGATTTTTTTTTATTGTGTGAGGTGAACCTGTAGAAAGTGACTGGCTCAGATGGAGTCCCTGACCATGTTCTTAAAAACTTGATGGGACAAACTAGTAGGTATATTCATGGATATCTTTAATATCTCCTTACTACCATTTGCTTTGAGAAGACCAGGATCATTTCTGGTGACAGAAAAAGCAAGGAGAATTAATCAGGGAAGGGGTAGCTCTGTGGACGTGGAGCTGGAAGAAAGGAGACAAAGGAAGAGACTGGGTGCGAGGGCTTAACAGAAACTAGAGAAGTTGATGTTAATGTTATCTGGTTGGAGGATGCCTCGACTGAATACGAGATCTGTTATTCCAATTTGTAGCTGGTCTTAGTTTAACGGTGCATGAGAGTGGGGTGTGGATTTGAAATGGGTTACCACTGGGAGATCTGCGCTATTGCAGTGGACCATGATGCTCGACCAAGTGATCTCTCAGACTGCATCCTGTCTCTTCTATGTAGAGGGGGCCACAGTGGGAGTGCCGGATGGAGTAGATGACCTCAACAGATTCACAAGAGCAGTGTTGCTTCACTTGGAAGGACTGTTGGGACCATGAATGTGAGTGAGGGAGGAGGTGTGAGAGCAGGTGCAGCTTTTCCTGTGGTAATAGGGGTATGTACTAAGGGGAAGGGAGCAGAGGATGAGAGAGTTATGGAGGGAGCAGTCCCTACAGAAGAAGAAGGGAAAATGTGGGACATTTCTTATGTTCTTAACTTTGTTCATGATCACTAATGCTCAGGTCCCTCTGAACACTGATGCAGCTCACTCTTTCCTGTCTTAAAGTCTTATTCTATCCTTCCCCAGCACTCACTTGTGGCAACTTCCACTTATTATAAGCTCCTGTTTTTTTTAAGTAAAATGGGATTATAATTTTAAGGGATAGTATTGACAAGATGAACTAAATGGTCACAGTTAGCATTTAATATTTCATACAAGCACCAAGCTCCACACAAGTCACTGCCCAGTGACAAATCAATACATTGGAAGAACTGAGGGAAGACTTGTCATAGAATTCGAAACATTTGCAAATTCACAATGTCTTTGCAAAGGAGAACCATGCTGACTGTTCGAGAGGAAACAGCTCTTTGAAAGCAGCTCTTGTGGCCAGCCATTTTTTGTGAAATTCAGGGTAAAGCATGCTCTGTGAATACTGGGTCATTTCAGTGGATTGACCTGTGCCAGGAGGGTCTTTTTGGGAAGCAAAGTGATTTGTTTTGATTGTGACTAACAGTGGAGATCACTTGGAGAGACTGCTACTTTTAAAGTGTGACTAGCAGTGAAGTTACTTGGAGAGACTGATGCCAGGGTCTTGGAAGCTTCGTGTGGGCCTCCCAGTTCGAGTCTTGCCTACAAAAGGACCAGGATTGTTATGACCACAGCTCGTGTGGATGGACATTTCTTGAAAAGCAACACAAGGAGGATTCATGAGTCTGTAGCAGCCTGAACCCCAGTCTTCCCATCAGTTAAACATTAATTCTGGGCATCAAATTTCAAAGGCCTACACTTCAACACTGAATTTGGATGACTGAACTTTGAAATAAATGTCTAGATTTTGGCCTGGTGTGTACTGTGCATAGTTGGGGATAGATTAGTGTTTGGATAGTTTGACGTTAAGACTATAGTTTGATTTAGAAATAAAATTAGTGTTTTAAAATTAAACTCTTTCTGGTTCATTGCCTATTGCTGCTTGTTACACAGGGTTCGTAACGTACTGTAAAGCAAATAGGACAAGGAAAAGGAAATCTTCGTTGATTTTGTTTCTTTGTTGAATTGTTCTTCAGAGGATGTGCAAGGACCCTTTTCAGCTGCAATCAGTTTAATAGCTAAATACAAGCAGCTAGGGTCTAGTCTGTAGAGTCTAAATCACTTGTTCACAAAGAAAAAAATGATCCTCTATTTATTGCAGATGAGACTTAAATTCATAAATGAAATTCCTTTGAAATACTTGCACTGGACTCTGGCTCAGTGAAATTGCCTGAAGCTATTGCTAGGCATGCTCCTGCAACATTTATAATTGCACATGACAGCTTGTTCCTAATGGCAAGAGTTTCTGGTTACGTGTTTGAGTGGTTCTAAGCAGATTTTGGTAGTTTATTTCAGCTGTTGATAATGTGATGGATAAAAATTATTTATTTATAATAAAGAAGAGGTCTTATCATAATGGATCCCTTGACTGCCATTCAGTGGAGAAGGCAATGGCTATAATAGCCCGCAGCATTTTAAAAAAAAAACACAATTATCTGTGGGTGTTGAGGCCAAGAAGGCACTCAGAGGCTGATGCTGTACTATTTTTGGAGAAAAGGCTGGCAACACTAGCAGGTCAAGCAGCATCTATGTGGAGAGGCACAGTTCATGTTTTGAGAGAAGTAGTTAATAATTAATACAGTATGCAATTTATTGAATTGTTATGAACCTAATGCTGATAAAAACATTAACTCATTCTCTTTCCTCCATAAAGGTTGACTTGGTGTGTGTGCCCAGAATCCACACTATTTCATTTTGTGCACTTCGCTGCAGTTCAGCTGTGTTGGATATTGTGGTCAGGCTGATAGCAGGATCTGGTCTAACCAGCTCCAGTTTCATGTTTCACAGAATAAACCACAGTTCCACATTAATTCTCATTTTCACATTGTATGCTATGAGGTGAAAAAATAATTAGAGTGCAGGAATTAAATAAAAAAAAGAAAATTCTAGTAATAGTCAGCAGATCAGGCTGCATCTGTAGGAAGCGAAGCAGAGCAAACTTTTATGATTGAAGATCTTTGGTCAGAGCCTCCAGGGTCTTTGACCTGAAATGTTAGCTTTTGTTTATCTTCCCACAGCTGTGGCCTGACCTGCTGTCCATGTACTACATTTGTTTTAACTTTTGGAGTTTCAACATTTGAAATTTTAATTTTTCACTTAACATGGTGTTGCCTTGGTCTTCCTCAGAGTCGAGAGTCCGACATTTAGCTTGATGGTATTTATCATTTGCTGTTGGTTTATCATGCACCCTGTAATGATTGAGCTAAGACTGCAGCCTCGTGACTTTTTAGGCCTTGCTCTGTGTGTTGGTGCCTGGTGAAATGATTGAAACGCCTGAGTATTACTTTGTGCTGGCCCCACCCCTTCCCTATTTATTGACTCTAACTCTTGCAACCAGATAGCGTAAAACAAAATTGTAGAAGCTACAGGACTGGTTTTTCATTGTGCCGAAGTGCCACCACCCTAAACTAGTAAAAATGGAGCTGTGAAGTTGTAATTCATCCACACAGCATGACGAGTTAAAAGGTTAGCATACCAGCAACCCAGGTTCCAATCTGGCTCAGCCAGTAAGAAGTTTGTAAGTTCTCCCTGTGTCCGTGTGGGTTTTTCCAGGTGCTCTTGTTTCCTCCCACCTTTCAAAAATAAATGTACAGGATTTGTAGGTTAATTGGTGTGTTTGGGTGGCACAGGCTTGTGAGCTGGAAGGGCCTGTTTCTCTGCTGTCCCTTTTTTAAAAAAAAAATGAACCCACATTAATTGAGGAGAAGGTGAAATTTTGGAGGTTGCACCAGTTGCCTTTCTTGTGCGGACGGAGGCTTTCATGTGCTGTGTGGGTTTGAATAGAATCCTGTTGCTAAAGTCTGTGGAAGCCACATTTTGAAGAACAAGCGGCTGATACATCTGGTCTTTTGTGTTGCTGTTTTCTGAGATGTGATTATGGGCAAGTAGATAGTGGACCTCACGTAAAACAAAAAAAAAACCTCAGCTTTTTTTGTAGTGCAAAAGGTGAGTTTAATGTCTGATTTGTAGCATTTCAGCCAAACATCTCAAACTGTGCTTGTGACGAAAGGGTGCAGATGCAGTTTTAATGAAGGGGTCTCGTCCAAAATATAAAGAATTATTTTTCTCCTATTGATGCTCTTGATCTGTTTGGTTCCTCCAATACACTGTTTTATTTGCTCTTGAGTTGTGCTGTTGGCCTCCAAATTCCGCAAGGCCAAATATTAACCAGGATTCTTGTTGCCAATAACATACAGCTTGAGCGTTACTGGAACTACTGCTGTAAGTACTGTACTAAGAGGACTGAGAAAGAAACAACTTGCATCGAAATGGCATCTTAAAATCAGTTTTTATAGAGGTCACTACAGCATTCAACAATTTAAAGAAAACAACTGAGATGAATCACCAGATTTTAGTGGTATTGGTTGAAGAAGGAATGTTAGCTTAGGTTAGAAAACTCAACTCAATGGGTTTTAAGGATCAATGAGAGAAAGCAAACAGTTTATTCCAATTTTTAAATTACATTGTTTAATTATCTGAGAAAATGGAAGTACTGTTCAGGTGCATGTTTCATACATGAACATGTGAAGACTGTTTGGTTAAGTGGGGGGGGGGGGCAGAAGGGTTGATTTGCCCAAAATTTTACACCGATTTTTAAAAAAAGCCCCACAAAAACTAGTTTCTAATAAAGTCTTTTTATCAATTGACAATATACACTTAGTACAAATCACACAATGAAAAATTAGAAGATGTACTGTTCACTGTTTCTTCCATTTTTTGGGGGTGGGGGGGGGTTACTGTCCCTCTGAGTTGTACGCCGTTGCATGTTTAAATGCAAATGTCTTTAAATGGTTTTAAGTGGCACATAGTTTGTTTCAATTTTTGATGTATTGTAAAATTGTTCTGAAAGTATTCAGTTTCCACTAAGGGAAAAATAATGACTATTTTCAAGACCCCTTTTGTGAGGAATAAAGGGATCATCCCTTGGTAACTTCTCAAGTAAGCCACTGATCAGGCAGCATAGCTTTTAGCAGTAGGTTTGATCCCTGGCTTGGAGTTAATGCTACAAAAGGAGATCTAATACTTCAGCTAATTTTCTTTATTTGAATTTTGATAAGAGTATCACTTGCACAGCTGTAACTTTATGCCCATTGGCTTTTCACCCAGAATACTAGAGTTTTGTATCAGCAACTTTCCATCTCAATATGTAACTTGTCAGTGCGTATTGCAAATACCTGCTGAATAACAATTTTCTTTTTTTAAAATGAAAGTTCCAATTGTTTAAATTTAAATTGCACTTGGTGTGAACAAAATAACTGGTGTAAAAATCTGTCACATGTAACTCTGGAAATACCTTTTTTTCAACTTCCGAAGTCCATTCACTTCTAAAAATAATTGAAATTTATGGAACTTGTTGATAAACACTGATTTGTTCTTCATCTCTGCAAGAATCCGCAGATTTATCTTGATCAAAGTATTAAAAACTGACATCAGTGTGTTTTATTTTGCTAGTACACAGACTTTTAGGAAGTTGCTGGCTATTGGCACAAAGTACAGCATTTTTGCACACACACAGTGTGTCTTTGCACAACAAGTGCCAGGTCAACTAAATTTTATATTAAGACATAGCAAGGTAACAGACCTTTTTGGCTCTCGTGCCCATGCTGCCCAATTACACCCAATTAATCTACAACCCTGGTACGTTTTGAACAGTGGGAGGAAACTGGAGCAACCCGGCAGAAGCATACGCAGACATGGGGACAACATACACACTCCTTACAGACAGTACTGGATTCGAACTCTGGATGCTGGAGCTATTACAGTGTTGTGCTAACCGCTATGCTAACTGCTGCTGGATGGGAATTTGATGGTTGGCTTGAAGATGGTGTGCTGAGGAGTAAGTCTGTGCCCTACATAATTCCATGTTGCTAAATTGACAGTGATTTACCTCCCAGAGCTTGGAAAGGGTGGCTTTGGAGACTTTAGATGCTCTTTTCACTCTATTGATTTTAGAATTGTTTTGGATAATAAATGTAACTTTCACTATTCAAGGAAGGGGGAGGAAAGAGATCTTACAAACTTGCCTCTCAGCATAACAGCAGTGGTAGGTAAAGTGCTAAAATCAATGAGAAGGATGTGGTGACTTGAGAGTGTTGGGATTGAGCAGAGATAAAATACTGTGGGTGGATTGAAAAAAGAGAATTTGGGGCAGGAGCTTTGGAATTCTGCAAGTCTTTTGATGAGTTCTCTTACAGGAAGTTAGCTCGCAAGGAAGAGGAGGTGGAACTGGGGATACTGGACTGACATGGATTTAGAATTGGTTGTGGGACAAAATAAAACTGGAAAATTAATGGATAATTTTCTGAGTTACAGCCTATGACACAAAAGCTGCTTTCAGCTGTTCAGACGCAGATAATGCGCCGGCATACTCGGCTGGGGGAGTGCAGCTGGGACATTCAGGTGGCCGTGAAGAAGATGCCTTTCTGTCACCTGAACGTGCCAGCTGAAGGAGTGCCGCGTCTGAGTGAACGCTGGCTCCTGTGGACTGTGGTTGTAGTCCCACTGCTGCTTTCAGGTGCAACGGGGGGGATTCCTGGAGCTGGAGATAATACCTACAGGAGGAGGGTTAGGTAAGTGCTCCTCCTGGCTGGGTTCTCCACTTTTAGGTGGCCTCTCAACAGCCGCATAGGGGTAGAATATGCGGCTTTACATTGGGGTATTTTAGCCACCTGAAAGTGCCTAATGAATTCTGCAAGGGATTAGTATTCACAGGCATTCACAACCTATCACCCCTTTCACACTTGCAAGTGATCTCAGGAATTAACCGCCAATCAGCCTTTAATGAGCCTAGTGTGAAAGCCAATTCAGCTCAACACTTGTGTCATATGATGTCATCTCCTGCTGGGGATTGATGGCCTCGACCCCTAGTACAATCCCCGATGTCTGCAGACGCTGGCATTGCAATAAGGCAAGTGTGAAATGGGTAATTGCATTGTGGGATTGAAATGACTCAAGTATTTGTGTGAGTGCAGGAATGTGAAGGAAAAAAAAATTAAAATGAAGGTATAAACTTTGCTGTGGGAAAGAGAGAGAGGAAATACATTTTTAAATAGCATGGGAAAGATGGTAGCGCTATCGTGCACAATTTATAAAGACCGTGGGGAAAAAGCAATGGCGGACCTGACTTTCCAGAATGTTGTGCAGCAGAGAAGCCCCTCCATGAATGCTCCGTGCATGCATCCAAGCATTCAGCCACATGGAATTCTGGGATGCAAGTCTGCCATTGCTTTTTTCTCTAAATTGTATGCGATAGCGCTATCAACTTCCCACACTGTATAAATTGTACGTGATAGCGCTGGCAATTTTCCTACACTGTATAAAAATTGTCCACTATTGCTATTTATTGCTCGTACTTTCCCACAGTCCTTAAGAAGTTTCTATAGTTTGCACAGCAACAACAGGGACTGAAGGGCTCATACTGTGCTGTACATGAAGCTTAATTATGTTAAAAATAGGCATAATTAATTCTGTTAATAATACATTGAACAGGATTTAGGGTAGGTCCATCTTCACTCAATGTGTCATCACATCACTGGTAGAAGGTAGAACAGTCCTAACGCCGGGGATAGTTCCTTGCAAGTGTGAAAATGTTTAGTTTCCTAGTGAGGAATGGTCAAGTGTGAAAAAACCAAACCCCCATTCCTATCCGAGGACACTGAACGACCAATTTAGTGGGACGCAAATGTGAAAGGGGCTATTGAATCATTGAGATTCACAGCATGAAAGCGGACCCTTCAGGTTAAGTTAATGACACAAGCTGGTTCCATTTGTCTGTGTTTGGCCCATATGTCTCTGAACGTTTTCTGGGCATGTATCTGTTCAAATGTCTTAAATGTTACATTTGTATTAATTATGAGAATTTATTGTGTTAAGTGCAGTTGCACCAAAATTCTTAATGGCTGCAGCTGTACAGGTACCTCAGGTACACCAACAGTAAAAGTTAAATACTGTTAAAGGATACCATGAGACAGAAAAAGGTAATAAATATAAAAGGATAAATATTTGCAGTAGGTGCAAAAAAAAAGTGGTATTTCACCAGTGCAGACAGATCTTTGGTGGTCCCAGTTTATAGTTGGGGTAGTTTGGGGATGTTCAAGTAATTGACAGCTTTTTTTTTGGTTGGGGGAAAATTGTTCCTAAACCGAGAGGTGCTGGATTTTAGGCTTCTGTACTTTCTGTTTGAACATGACAGCGGGAAGAAATTGTGACGAGGGCATGGATGCCTTTTAAATGTTGATATACAGTATGGTAACGGGCCATTTCGGCCCACAAGTCCGTGTTGCCCAATTTATACCCAATTAACCAACAACCCCAGAATGTTTCGAATGGTAGAAAGGAACTAGACACAGGGAGAACGTGCAAACTCCTTAGCTCGAGATAGGAACCCTGGTCCCAATCGCTGGAGTTGTAAAGGCATTGTACTAACTGCCATGCCAACTGTGGTGTCCATCTTCTATGCTATTGCCTGCTTTGTTGAGGTAGCACCCCACATCAATGTCTTCAGTGGCAGGGAGATCAGTGTCTGTGATTGCCGAGGCTTGAAATACCATTTTCTGAAGCATTCTGCATTCCTGAGCATTTGAGTTTCCACATCAGGCCATGATGATCAGGCCATGACAGTCAGTACATTTTGCAGAGAACACATGCAGAGCTTGCTGTTGGAGCGTTGCCTTCAGTGTTGCCTCGATATGGTGTCCCCAGGAGAGATCCACTGATGTGTGAAATAAAAACAAGGTGGAAGTAACAGCAGGTCTGTCAACATTTGTACATGCAGAAATGCCAATAAAGTGATAGCCACAATGGCCCAGGCCTGAAATGTTGCTAACCATTTACTTCCAATGGATACTGTGTGTCCTGCTGAGCTTTGCCACCACATTTGTGTTTTGCACTCAATCCCAGCATCTGTAGACTTGCTTTATGACCAGTAAATGCTGGTTCACTTGAATGTTTCCAACAATTTTCTTTTGTTTTGTTGTAATTGCCTCACATCAGAAGTTGTGGATCTTGCAACAGTCAACAAATTTTCCCACCTGGCTCTCCAGTTTATTACAAGCAAAGTGTGCAGAAGGTCTGCAGGGGTGCAGGTTAGATTGAAATAACATGGTTTAAAGTTCTACATCCCCCATCAAATGTCCAAGACATAGAAAATACAGCAGATAAAGTTAAACCAAGACTCCTCTTTAAAAGGGATTTGGGGGACTGTGTGCTCTTTGTCACTGACATGGCACATACCAACACCATTTAGCTGTGCTGACCAGCTGGATAGCTTCTCTATCCACTGGCTGGACTGCACATTGGCTTCAGGTAGAAAACAAAATGAGGTGGAGGAGTCAGCTTGCAAATCAACACCGCGTGGTGCTCCGATGTGGCAGTCTTGTTGAGCACCTGCACCCCAGAACCGGAGTACCAAGCTATGAATGAGAATTAACATCAGCTACATCTGAATCCCACCCTCTCCATCAACAGCCTTGGAACAAAGCATCTCAGAGCAGTGTCCATTGTAGCCGGGGGCTTCAATCATAGCAAAATTGAGTGTGCTGCCAAAATACCTCCAGCGTGCATCTTGTCACACCACAGAGTCCAGCATCCTTAACCACTGCTACACTACCATTAAGAATTCCTAATGCTCTATCCTGCACCTGCATTTTGGCAAATCAGAAGGTTGTGGTTCTCCTACCTGCTTAGTAGAAGTTGTGGCATGTGAACCCCATGGTAAGAGCTCTAAATAACTGGTTTTATAAAACATAACATCCTAAGTGAGTGCTTTGAGTTGGCATTCAAGCACTCGATGACCAACTTCAAAGAATTTGCCACCACAATCACAGATTTCATCAGCAAGTATCAGCCAAAGAGAATTAGTGTATTCCTCAACTGGAAACTGACTGAACCAAAAGTCCACTCACCACTGTCTCTGTGCAAGAAATCCAATTGTGACCTATATAGATGAAACTTTCCAAGTTCTAGTATTTCCCAATTTCAAAACATGTCATCTTCAAAGAGATGTGAATGACAATATTCTGAATTACTCTTATTAATTCCATAAACCAAACTTTGTAGATGTAGCTTTAATTCATCGATAAAACATATAAACATTTTGCATAACTTCGCATTGAGATTTTCATAATGATTAATAAACAAAGCAAACTGTCTGATAATATAACAATATTCAACTTTAATTGGATACAAGAAGAAATGGACAAAATAAGATGAATTAAGACGAATTCAAAAAGTATCTCAAGCTTGTGTCCCGTACATAATACTTCGAAGAATGAGATGCAAGCTCTCAATCTGCTTGGATATTGTGACATATGACGTCAATCACTATGGTAACACTACAAACAATGCTTTCTTAAAGGGATAAGCACAAAATTAACTATGAATCAAAACCACAAAGGTTTTAACCCTTACCACCTGCACTCCGCCATGAGAGACACCAAGGGGCAGTGTTTAACCAGGCTTGAGTCAAAGTTTAAATTTATTATCAGTGTACATCACATACAACCCTGAGATTCTTTTTCTTGTGGGTCAGGCAAAATTTCTACATTTTGATCATGGTAAACTATATTCAAGAACAAATATGTGTATACAAAAGAGAAATGTGAACGAAGACAGAAATGCCAACTGTGGAAAAACAGAAAAAATAAATATTCAGTAATCAATAATGTGCAAAGCTAGAGTCATATGTGTCTCTGAGTCTATTGTTGATGGGTGACAACTGTTCCTGAACCTGGTGGCACAAGTCCTGTGCCACCTGCAACCTCTTTCCTGAAGGCAGCAGCGAGAACATAGCATATTCTAGGTGGTGTGGCTCCTTGCTCTCCGCAGCAGTGTTCCACATAGATTTTCTCGATGATGGGGAGAGTTTTGCATGTGATGTACTGGGCTGTGTCCAATCCTTTTTGCAGGGCTTCCTGATCAGAACTATTGGTGCCTTCATGCCAGGCTGTGATGCAGCCAATCAGCACACCTTCCACCAAACATCTGTACAGGTTTGCCAGGGTTTCCAATGTCATACTGAACTTCCACAATCTCCTGAGGAACTAGAAGTGCTGATGTGCTTTCTTCACAATGACATTAGTATGATGGGTTTAGGAAAAATCCTCCGAGATGATGGTTCCCAGGAATTTAAATTTGCTCACTCTTTCAATTTCTGATTTTACCCCAATGATCATACACCTCTGGTTTTCCTTTCCTCAGGTCCACAATCAGCTCTTTGGTCTTCATCAGATTGAATGAGGGGTGGTTGTTTGTACACCATGCAGCCAAGTTTTTAATTCCCCTCCTGTTTGCTTATTCTTCACCCCTTTTTAAACAGCCCCACTATGGTGTTATTGTTGTCATACAGAGGCACACATTCATAGATGTAGAGTCCCAGGTTGTGGCAAGGGTTGCAGAAACCCAATCAGAACAGCGAGCAACAATACATGCTGCCTCAATGAGCTTAGGACACTTATTTTGAACAGGAGGTCAATGAGCGAGCTGTACTCACCATAACAACCTAGTGTGTACCTGCACTCTCAATAACCAGAGCAGATCGGTTGACCGGAGAGTGAACTGGCCTGGACTTTTCCAAAGAACCTGTGCAGGTCAACTGGCAGGAGGATTCATGGGCATCTAAACTCTTACTGCAGCAGGGTGATGTTCCCACCTCCTTTTAAGAAGGCCACTATCTTTAGAAAAGCATAATGATGGGCCTCAATGTTTACCGCCTGGTGGATTTGATCTCAACTATCATAAAGTGCTTTGAGAGACCAGCCATCATGTCCACACCAATCTTTCAACCGGCCTTGACCGACTTAAGTTCACCTACTGTCACAACAGCACCATTGCAAATGGCATCTCTCTGGCACACCCCAACTCAGCCTTCAACATCTTGATTACAAAGATAGTCATGTCACCCGACAATTCATCAACCACAGTCTACCTTCAACACTTCTCCTGAATAAACTCCACACAAACTCAGTACCCCACTCTGTATATTGACTTCATCTCCAGCAGACTGAAAGCAGTGAGGATTGGAGACAGCACCTCCTTCACGATCACCCTCAATTCTGGTGCCCAGCATGGATGCATATTTCACCCCCCTCCCCCCATTCTTCTGCAACTAAATGCCACTCAAATCCATCCATGGATTTGCAGTTGATACCATTGAGACTATGCTGTCTGTATGTATCACTGTATATAACAGGAACTGCTCCACACATGACTGCAAGAAAATGGAGAGAATCATGAACACAGGTCAGATCATCTTACAAATCTTCCTTCCCTCCATCATCTATACCTTAATCCCTCTGAAAAGCAGCCAAAGTACTAATGGACTCATCCCACCATGGCCACGGAATGTCCTCCCTGCTCCAGTCAGAAAGAGGATGGTGAAATTGTGCACCATTGAGTTCATTGTCAGTTTTGTTCCTGCTACTGTCAGACTATTGAAAGAACCTCCACAAATTTAATAGTTACCCTTGCTCAATTTGAACTGATCTCACTGTTACCCTGTGTTTTAATTCTGTTGCTCTTGCGCAAGGACAGACTTGCTGGATAGCATACAAATCAAGTTTTTTTCATGGCATTTGACAATCAATAAACTTGAAACCAAGTTAATATTTATCCTCAAGTCAACACAACTTGAGCAGATTATCTTGTGATTAGCTCATAGCTTTAACAAGTTAATTGGAGTCGAAATATGTAAATGGCTGCAAAAAGATCATGAAAGGTTTAACAGACAAGACAAGTTTTTTTTGTCATTTGACTTACAGATCATGTCTATATTGATACCATTTGAAGTTAATGAAGGCTGCAGTAATGTAGTGCCAGCATGCTAATTATCAAGAAACATTATTCAGATGGAGAATTCAATTATATTCCTGGGCAACTGGTGTTATTTTTCTCTCGTTCATGTGATGTAGATAATTTGTGGCATTAAGTTGCTCGAAATCACTTTGGAATGACCTCCGATTCGGATGAACTTCTTTCTGAAATTGCCTTTCTCCAGCATTGTGTTATTTCTTCAACTACGGTATCTACATATTTTACCTTTGAAATTGCAATACTGTTTTAAATTCTCTCTGAATAGCATATAACGAAATACAATGTTGGAAAGTGTATGGTCTTTTGGGTAGAAAGAATAAAAGGCGAGATTGTTATTTGGATGGGAGGATAATTCAGATTTGGGAGGCACAAAGAGGTTTGTGAGACCTAACGCAGGATACCAAAATCCTCCACGTTGAGTTGGTGGTGAAGAAGGCAAATGCAATGCTAGCATTCCTGTTGTCCAGGGATGTGATGTTGAGGCTTTATAATAGTGAGACCTCATCTAGTGCATGGGGTAATGTTTTGGGTGTAGGCAGCTATTGTTATGGCTGTTATACTCCTGCTGCAATCGCGCTGCAGCCTCCGTATTTACAGTGGTGTAGTGGGCATGCGCAGTGTACCTGGTTGGTTAGTAGGGAGTATAGGGAAGGGTGTGGACGCAAGCTTCAAGCTCTTCCCCCTTCCCAGTAATGTAAATATGTTTATCTTATTCAGTAAAGCATTTGTTGTGGTTCCCTGCATCTACCAACTTGACTCGTTATTTAAGCATAATAATGAACATTGGGCTCCTTATTTAAGAAAGGAATTGAAGAGGGTTCAGAGAATATTTACAAGAATGTTCCCTGGAATCATGGGATTACTGTACCATCTGAGGAACATTTGACAATTTTTTTGGTCTACTCCGTGGAGTTGAGAAGAAATAAGGGGGAATCTCATAAAAGCATTTTGAATGTTGAGAGGCCTTGACAGTGCAGGTGTGGCAAAGTTATTTTGCATCATGGTGGGGGGTGTGGGGGGGAAATCTAGGACAAGAGTGCACAAATTCAGGATTGAAGGGGACCCATTTAAAACAGAACTGAGGAATTTCTTTAGCCAGAGAGTGGTGAACCTCTGGAATTAACGAACAGCTGTGGTGACCAAGTCGTTGGGTGTATTTATGGCAGTGGTTGATAGGTATCTGAATAATCAGACTATGAAGGGTGGGAGGGAGCAGTCAGGAGAGTGGGGCTGAGTGGGAAAATGGATCAGGTCATGATGGAACGGTGAAGCGGACTCTGCTCCGAAATCTTAATTTGTTGGCCAGTTCTGAGTCGATTGCATTCTATGTTGTTATTTCAGAGTGTCTGTAAGATCCAAGAGAAGTCTTCGTGACTCTGGATTCAGTACCAAAAAAATTTCAGATTCACTTGTGTTTTATTCGTGGAAGTCACACAGTTGGTATTCAACCTATTTTTGATCTAACTGTGAATAATGGTTCAACTTCTTATGGATGATATTTCATGCTGTTAAGCAGGGAGTGGAGAGTTTTCCATTTTTAAAAAAATATACAAATGTCAAACTAATCTTTAAAATTAATTCGTTCACCCCTGTCAATAGAATTCTAAATTGCTCTTTATGGACCCCATTGATCAAAAGAAGAGAGAAATGAAACTGATTAAGCAAATTAAACTGATGTTAAATAAAAGAACAATAACTATTGGCATTAAAAAAAAACTGGTGAGGTTTGATCCATGCTCTGTTCAGATAACATTCTTGCTTGTACAGGTCTATTTCAAGTACAGTAGAACTGCAGAAATCCAGCCACCCCAAGAATCTGAATTTTTTGAAAACTCTCAAACTTTTAAAATTTAATAGGCTTTTGCATGCGTGGTACCATGCGTAAGCACCTCAGATGCTCAGTGGCAACAAGCAACCAGGCTTATACAGGTTAGCTTATCAAAAAAAAATAATTTGTACACTGTATTTTCCTTTTACAATGTCCATTTTCAAACATTGCATACTTTTTCTGTCGTGTAAAGATTTTATGTTGACCTTTTTATCAAGTGTTGTCTTTATTTTTCTTTAAAACTGCTTGTTTCGATAAATGAAACATGCTGTATTTGCTACTGAATAAACTATCAAAATTTATCTGTTCATCCCTTGTTTATTCCTCCTTAAATTTTAATTTTAAAAGTACTACCTGAGAGTCTGGAAAATCTGAATATCCAGTTTAACCCAAACCCTGAGCAGTCTGGCTTTTAGGACTGTAATTTACACCTTATAACTTTGTGCATGGGTATGTGAGGGAAATGATTTTGTTTTATTCCTGAGAGTGAATGAATAATGATCCTTCTCCTTTTAACTGCACTACTCTTGGAAGTTTTTAAAAAAAATTGATGTGGAGAATCATTTCAGAAAGTACTTGATGTAAAATGTAGAACTGCCATTTTGGTCGTTCATTTGTACTCTACTATAAATACATTTCAAATTTTATTTTGAATTCAATCTTATCTATAATAATTGTAATTTTGTGTATCTGTTTCATATTACTGATGAATGTTCCTTTGTTAGTGTCAAAAAATGGAAATGTGAAAGTAGCCATTTTTATGAAGGATTGTTTGTAAACAGTTAAAATTCTTTATTGTTGCATTGATCATTCTGAATTTTAACCTGCCATAATTTGTTAAAACATGGGTTTCGGTGTGACTTCAGTGAGCCACTGAGACAGACAAATCATTTGCATCCTGAAGGTGATGTTAGATTCAAATTTACCACATAATAAACCTTCACAAAAAAATTCCCTAATTTAAAGATAAAGTGCTTAGAAATGAAAACAAAACAAAATGCAGGTACTGCTTATAACTTGTTAAAGCCCTTGCAAAAATATGAGACTGATGAAGACTTAATCTGATGCTGTCAGTGATGTTTCAAGTTTTCAAAATGCTGTGTCTGTGCAAAAATCACGTGTAATGTTTAACATTAAATGGTTGAAGCCAGGCAACACCTTGGTGGGGGGGATGGGAGAGGGGGTGGTGGGAGGGGTGCAGAGAGAGAGAGAGTGTGTGTGTGTGTGTGTGTGAGAGAGAGAGAGAGAGAGACAGACACACACATGCACATAATGAACTTCCATCAGAACAGGAATAAAAGTTGGTGGTCAACACATTTTTAAGACGCAGTGCAAGTGGAGAGGGAGGAAAGAAAAAAGAAATCTGATTCTGCTCAAATGGAATGTAGCTCCTGCAAGTCTGCATGCATGACCTCAAGCTTCCAGTCGCCTGCCACTTTAATTCTCCATCCCACTCCCAATTTGACCTCTTGGTGCTCTGCTCCCTACATGATTTCCATTGAGACATGAGCACGAGGAGCCTCACATTTTACAATATGGCACTGACTGCCTTTGCAGAATTAACACTGTGTTCAACAAATTCAGAAAAATGATTTGACTTTCTTTTTGCTCTTCCTGTAAATTATCTTAAAAATTTTTTTTCCATAAACCTTTCGTTTCATTGATTTGATGAATAGTTGTAGGAAAGAATAACAAGCTTTGGTAGAGAGTCTTTAAACTGTGTTTAATATTAATGAAATCTATTTATAAATCTGTAAATAAATGGTGATTATGATAGTTGAGTGCCAAGATACACTGTTGGCATTTTCTTCAAAATCCCAGTCATTGGAGACTAATGAATCTGTAAAACTCCCTTTTTTATTTTTGCATGCTTGAAGTTTTGACCAAGAGCTTCAAATCAAAATAATTTCTGTGAAATAGTATACTAGTTGCTTACTGATTTAAACTGCTGAAAAAAGTGGATTGAATAATTTTTAAGTACATGAAAATCAGAAGTCCCCCTTTTCCCCTTGCTGTGACTTGAATATTCTCCTGTTCTTACTTCCTTCCCTCCCTACTTCAAATTATCTGAAGGAAATTAATCCATTCAGATGAGTACAACTCTCTGTACTGTCACACACAATTGTGTGGGATAGGAGATGGGAGAGGATTCAGATTATTTATCTGTATGTTTTCAGTAATGTCCTGATATGCTTAACTTGATGTCTTCTGTCGCCCCAGATGATGAAAATTAAAGATTCTTACAGTACAACCCCCTGGTATCCAGCACCTTCCATTTACTTGAGACTCTTACAATGCCTAATGAATATACCTGCATTAAGAATAAACATTTCAAAGACCAGGCAAAATACTTTACTGTGCTTACATTGAACAAACTTCACTTTCATGAATATATAAACCTAAAGCATTTTTACTTTATATTCAGTCACATTCTTTTAAAGCATTTAACTGTTGCTGCATCTGTAGCTTCCTCTTCCTCCTCCATGGAGCTGCCTGAAAGACTAACAATAACATTAGAGATAATTAACCCCTCCCCCCCTCTCCCCCTCCCCCCCCCCAAAGTTTCTACATAAAGGCACTGACCAGGGCGACTCTTATCAAAGCAGAGATAAGGAAAGACTTTAAGAGAGTCATCCCAATGGCAAGCAGCATCAACCAGCTCTTCATCCTGGGCAATGTCATTTTATTCAAACACAACTTTATTCAAATAGTTGCTCTTAGCAAACCACGACCAAGGCACTCGGCTGGCTGAATAATTGCTCCCACCTTCACCAAAGGCTTATGTGTTACTTTAGAGAATGTTTACTTTTACAATTTTGCAACTTGTTTATTTTAATTTTTAAAAAAAATTTCCTTTTTGCTGGTTGCTTGAATTCTGGATACCAAGGGTTTTACTGTATCATGAGTTTTGAGGACCGGATCGCTGTTTTATGAATACATAAGTTTTTTTTTTTTTCCTTTACTCTCAATATCTATTTGCTGCTCAGGTGCCCAAACCCTGGTTACCATATGGCCTCTGAATTGATCAGAGTCTGCTGAAAGATTTTCATTCATATTAAAACCCAATGGCTCTTTTCTCATTTCCAATGGCCACAGCAGCAGCTCTGTGTATGTACATGTTCAAATCTGTTCACCACATAATACCTCGTACAGAATTTTGCTACCTCATTCTGACAGTCTGCTCTGACCCCCCCCACACACACACATTCATCCCAGTTTTGAGTCTTGGGCCATGTAAATCATTCTGCTGGACCCTCTATTCTCAAAGGAAGTAAATAAATGAAGTAGTGCCTTGCGTTACTCCAAATTTCCTGAACTGAAAAATATGACTTCAATTAATCTTTTCCTGAAGATAACATAAATAGCAAACTAAAATTATAGACATAGAAAATAAATCATTAAACACTTCTTTGAGGACCAGCCAATCATGAACCTACAAACTGTTGAAGATTTGATTACAAATTGTTTCGGGAGGGGGGGGGTGCCATAAAATTAGGGTACCATAGGTGCTCTGTGCCAAGTGAGGGATTACTAAGTTGTGAGTGGGGAACCTCTGGACTAGAATATTGAATGCAATTATTTGTATGCAGTAATTTTTATGTATTGGTTTTTAAAGTTTCGTGCTTCAAAGAAAATAGATGGAATTGAAAAATTAGAGCTTGTAAAGTTTTCAACAAGTGGTTGCAGTAAGAGAACATGCTTATCTATTAGCGTCAGAAACATTTGGAAACTAGCTTGCATTAAAAAAGAATTTGCTTTTTTTTATACCAGATCAGTGAATGTATTTGAAGCAGATGTTGTTAGACATTTCTCTGTACACTCTTGAAGTATCACTGATGTCCCTGGAACTGAACCTGGGAGAAATTGCCCAATGGTAGATTTTGCTCAATTTGGCAGCCTGGTTAGCCTAGCGGTTAGTGCAATGTCTTTACAGCGCCAGTGACCAGGGTTTGAATCTGGTGCTATTTTTAAGGAGTTTGTATGTTCTGCCTGTGTCTGTGTGGGTTTCCTCTGGACATTCTGGTTTCCTTCCATTCTTCAAAAGTGTTGGAAGTAAGTGTTGTTGGTTAATTGGATGTAATTAGGCAGCACGGCAAAAAGGGCCTGTTACTCTGTTAGATGTCCAAATTTAATAAATTACATGAGAAGCACTTGGAGGTATCCATTGATGGGGCTCCAAATTCACTTAAACTAAAAGCAAAATGCTACATTTTGGGTTCCGATGGAGCAGAATTCTCTGAATTGTCAAGCTGTCTGTCAAGCTTTCAATAGTTTCCCACAACTGAGCAGAATTATTCAATTTGATATTTAAGAATTACCAATACACTTGAGTGGAATGCAGCATATAATTTGTTATTTATTAACTGAAGATTATACAAACCTTCACCTTCAGACCACAATCAGTGAGGATTGGTAAGAACATCTCTTCCATAATCTCCATCAGTACAGAAGCACCACAGGGCTGCATTCTTAGCCCCCTGCTTTACTTACTTTACATCTATGACTTTGTAGTTCGGTACGACAATAACACCATCTACAAGTTTGCCGATGATACCAGAGAGGTGATGAGTCAGCATTCAGGAGGGAGATTAAAAACGGCTGAATGGTGCACCAAAAACAACCTTTCACTCAATGTCACCAAAACTAAGGAGCTGATTGTTGACTTCAGGAAGGGAAAGCCAGAGGTATATGATCCAGTGATCATTGGGGGTTCAGAGGTGGAGAGGGTGAGTACATTTAGATTCTTGGGAGTCAATATCTTGGAGGATCTTTCCTGGACCCAACACACTAGTGGCATTGTGAAGAAAGCACGTCAGCGCCTCTATTTCAAGTGTTTGCAGAGGTTTGGTATTATACTGGTAACCCTGGCAAATTTCAACAGATGTGTGGGGAAAAATGTGCTGACCAGCTGCATGAGGACACCAATAACCTTGAATGTCAAGATCTCTAAATGATAGTGGACTTAGCCCTGGACATCACAGACAAAACCTTCCCCACCATCAAGAGCATAAGAAATAGGAGCAGGAGTAGGCAATCCGCCCGTCAAGCCTGCTCCGCCATTCAATAAAATCACGGTTGATCTGATCATTGACTCAGCTCCACCTTCCTGTCTTTTTCCCATATCCCTTAATTCCTTTTTTCATGTCTTCTTTTCTTTCTTTGGCTTGGCTTCGCGGACGAAGATTTATGGAGGGGGTAAAAGTCCACGTCAGCTGCAGGCTCGTTTGTGGCTGACAAGTCCGATGCGGGACAGGCAGACACGGTTGCAGCGGCTGCAGGGGAAAAATGGTTGGTTGGGGTTGGGTTTTTCCTCCTTTGCCTTTTGTCAGTGAGGTGGGCTCTGCGGTCTTCTTCAAAGGAGGTTGCTGCCCGCCAAACTGTGAGGCGCCAAGATGCACGGTTTGAGGCGATATCAGCCCACTGGCGGTGGTCAATGTGGCAGGCACCAAGAGATTTCTTTAGGCAGTCCTTGTACCTTTTCTTTGGTGCACCTCTGTCACGGTGGCCAGTGGAGAGCTCGCCATATAACACGATCTTGGGAAGGCGATGGTCCTCCATTCTGGAGACGTGACCCACCCAGCGCAGCTGGATCTTCAGCAGCGTGGACTCGATGCTGTCGACCTCTGCCATCTCGAGTACTTCGACGTTAGGGATGAAAGCGCTCCAATGGATGTTGAGGATGGTGCGGAGACAACGCTGGTGGAAGCGTTCTAGGAGCCGTAGGTGATGCCGGTAGAGGACCCATGATTCGGAGCCGAACAGGAGTGTGGGTATGACAACGGCTCTGTATACGCTTATCTTTGTGAGGTTTTTCAGTTGGTTGTTTTTCCAGACTCTTTTGTGTAGTTTTCCAAAGGCGCTATTTGCCTTGGTGAGTCTGTTGTCTATCTCATTGTCGATCCTTGCATCTGATGATATGGTGCAGCCGAGATAGGTAAACTGGTTGACCGTTTTGAGTTTTGTGTGCCCGATGGAGATGTGGGGGGGGCTGGTAGTTATGGTGGGGAGCTGGCTGATGGAGGACCTCAGTTTTCTTCAGGCTGACTTCCAGGCCAAACACTTTGGCAGTTTCCGCAAAGCAGGACGTCAAGCGCTGAAGAGCTGGCTCTGAATGGGCAACTAAAGCGGCATCGTCTGCAAAGAGTAGTTCACGGACAAGTTTCTCTTGTGTCTTGGTGTGAGCTTGCAGGCGCCTCATATTGAAGAGACTGCCATCCGTGCGGTACCGGATGTAAACAGCGTCTTCATTGTTGGGGTCTTTCATGGCTTGGTTCAGCATCATGCTGAAGAAGATTGAAAAGAGGGTTGGTGCGAGAACACAGCCTTGCTTCACGCCATTGTTAATGGAGAAGGGTTCAGAGAGCTCATTGCTGTATCTGACCCGACCTTGTTGGTTTTCGTGCAGTTGGATAATCATGTTGAGGAACTTTGGGGGACATCCGATGCGCTCTAGTATTTGCCAAAGCCCTTTCCTGCTCACGGTGTCGAAGGCTTTGGTGAGGTCAACAAAGGTGATGTAGAGTCCTTTGTTTTGTTCTCTGCACTTTTCTTGGAGCTGTCTGAGGGCAAAGACCATGTCAGTAGTTCCTCTGTTTGCGCGAAAGCCGCACTGTGATTCTGGGAGAATATTCTCGGCGACACTAGGTATTATTCTATTTAGTAGAATCCTAGCAAAGATTTTGCCTGCAATGGAGAGCAGCGTGATTCCCCTGTAGTTTGAGCAATCTGATTTCTCACCTTTGTTTTTGTACAGGGTGATGATGGTGGCATCACGAAGGTCCTGAGGTAGTTTTCCTTGGTCCCAACAAAGCTTTAAAAACTCATGCAGTTTGGCATGCAGAGTTTTGCCGCCAGCCTTCCAGACCTCTGGAGGGATTCCATCCATACCTGCTGCTTTGCCACTTTTTTTCATGTAAAATCTATCTAACTGAACCTTAAATATGTTTCATTCAGTCGCCAAAGAATTCTACAATTTTTCCTCATCTCCATCTTAAATCTACTCCCTTGAGTCTTAAGGCTGCGTCCCCTAGTTCTGGTCTCACCTACCAGTGAAAACAATTTTCCTACCTTTATCTTATCTATCTCTTTCATAATTTTATACGTTTCTTCTGAATTTGAGTGAGTATAATCCCAGATGATTTAGTCACTCCTCATAGGTCAACCCCCCATCTAGGGTTTCTTGTGTCAAGTGCTGAACAATGAGTTTGCAACCAATGACAAGGCCTGAAGCCAAATTGATTTTGATGAAATTAGCTTGATTTTGTTGATCCGATTGTGTTGCCTTCAAACTATTGATTCCCAAGATCAGTCACGTGATGGAGTAGTGGCTGGTCGAGTGGAACCAGCCCTCTCCAGAGAAAAGAAAACAAAAGTTTGAAAAAAGAGATCTCAATAAACATAAAATACAGAAAGAGAAAGATAAAGTTACAGAGAAGAGACAGAAGATGGCACCCAAAAGAGAAAAAATAAGAATTTCAGAGAAAAGGGAAGAAGGAAAATCACTGAAGAAGAAAGAAAGCCTTACCTGCATGTCGGAGCAGAGAGCCACCGTGGAGAGGAGCGGCCGATTTCAGATGTTGGTGAGTCCCCAGAGGAGCGGTGTCCTCCCAACCGGCGGACTTCAAAAATGTCTCTCAGAGCTGCATGTGTGAAGAGTTGTGAATGCGCAGTGCGCAAGTAAAAGAAAAGGTTAACGCCAGCGGGAGGGGGACTCAGCTGAGGAGCGGCCAGCTGAGAGATGCCCAGTATCGGGGCATTCGGCTGGGGGAGGCAAACAAGAAAGAAGAGTGGTGAGAAGGAGAATGAAGGGCGGGAAGAGGATGAGCGGCAACGGGGCGACCTGCAGGGGGATGACCTGCGTCAGGAGGCCCAGCAGTGGGTCAGCCTGCAGCGGGTTAACCTGCAGCAGGAGGCCCAACAGCGGGTCGACCTGCAGCGGGAGGCCCAACAGCGGTCGACCTGCAGCGGGAGGCCCAACAGCGGGTCGACCTGCAGCGGGAGGCCCAACAGCGGGTCGACCTGCAGCGGGAGGCCCAACAGCGGGTCGACCTGCAGCGGGAGGCCCAACAGCGGGTCGACCTGCAGCGGGAGGCCCAACAGCGGGTCGACCTGCAGCGGGAGGCCCAACAGCGGGTCGACCTGCAGCGGGAGGCCCAACAGCGGGTCGACCTGCAGCGAGAGGCCCAACAGCGGGTCGACCTGCAGCGGGAGGCCCAATAGACATAGATACAGACACAGAAGAAGAGGAGGAAAAGGCCAAAAATTTCAAAGGAAAGAAGGTAAAATAAAAGGACAAAATTTAGATAAAGCCTTTTTTGAAGAACAAATGAGGTCATTAAAAGAATGGCTATCACTAGAATTTAGTTCAATCAAAAGAAAAATGAAAAGAACTGAAGACAATGCAAAGCTGAGAGTTGGTCATGACTGAAATAGGGAAAAGAGTAGAAAATTTGGAGGAACGAGAAGCTGCTGTAGAAATGGAGATAAATGATTTAAGAGGGAAGTTGGAAGAGAGCGAAAAATAATTAAAGAGACACAAGATTTATTGTCACAAAAAATTGACATATTGGAAAACCACAGTAGGCGAAACAACATAAAAATAGTGGGCCTGAAAGAAGGCAAAGAAGGGTCAGATATGAAGGAATTTATAAAAGGATGGATCCCGAAGGTGTTGGGAATGACAGATTCACATTAAGAAATAGAAATCGAAAAGGCGCATAGAGCACTAATACCGAAACCGCCACCACATTAAAAACCAAGATCCATATTGGTAAAACTTCTAAGATATACAACAAGAGAGAACATACTGGAGCAGGTAAGAAAGAAGGTTAGAGAAGACAATAAACCGTTGGAATATAAGGGACAAAAAATATGTTTTTACCCGGACATAAGCTTTGAAATTTTAAATAAGTGGAAGGAATTTAACACGGCAAAAACAATCTTATGGAAGAAAGGGTATAACTTTATATTAAGACATCCATCAGTACTCAAGGTATTTATTCCTGGGGAATGGAATAGACTGTTTTTGGGCCCAAAGAAAGCCCAAGAACTTGCTGAACATTTGCAGGACAGGAGAAGAGAGGAGGAGGAGTGACAAGAAGGAAGACTGGCAAGAAAATATACAAAAATATGTAAAAATATAAAGTAAAGATAATGTGTATATATAAAGACAAAGATGGATAAGAGAAGGGGAAGAAGGGTGGGAAAAAAAGAGCTTTGTTATATGTATAGGAAAATGGTGTTATCTGGGGGGAACTGGGGATTGGAGAATAATGGTCACTGCGAAATTGGTTGACACTTGCAAGTAAGTTCACAAACTGAATGGAAAGGGGGGTTGTGGTTGCCATCAAGGGACAAGGGGAAATCCAAGGAGGGGTGGTTCATTTGGGGTTAAAGGGTTATTGCTTGTGGGGATTGTTGGGGTATTTCATGTCTTAAGTGCATTATCATATATTGAGATTAAAAAGAAAAACTTTAAAAAAAGGAATGGAAAAAAAAGGGGATGGAGGTGGTGAAGAGGAGGAAAAGAAGTGAAAATAAGATGGCCACATTGGACTATATGACTATAAACATTAATGGAATATATAACCGTTTTTATTTTTATTTTTAAATTTTTTAAATTTTTCACACTATGAACCATATTGACCAAAATACACACATTTTCCTCTTGAATATACACAGTGTCATTTTCTCCCTTTTTCACCCCTTCCTTCCCTCCCTCCTTCACCCCCCTTCCCCACCCACTCAACGTTCAACAAGAATGATACATTAAACCCATTAAACAATGTCATCACACAATGAAAATAAACAAGAAAATTGTGTCATCTACTTTTATATACTGGGTCAGTTCATTTCGTCGTCTTCTCATTCCGTCATTTTAGGTGGTGGAGGTCTCTCTTGTGTAGGACTTCTCTGTTGTGTTCCATGTATGGTTCCCAAATTTGTTAGAATACTATGATGTTATTTTTTAAATTCTATGTTATTTTTTCCAATGGAATACATTTATTCATTTCCATGTACCATTGCTGTATTCTCAGGCTATCTTCTGATTTCCAGGTTGACATAATACATTTTTTTGCTACAGCTAAGGCTATCATAATAAATCTTTTTTGTGCTCCATCCAAATTGAGTCCAAGTTCTTTACTTTTTATATTACTTAGAAGAAGGATCTCTGGATTTTTTGGTATGTTGCTTTTTGTGATTTTATATAATACCTGGTTTAGATCTTCCCAAAACTTTTCCACTTTCTCACATGCCCAAATTGCATGTACTGTTGTTCCCGTTTCCTTCTTACAGCGAAAACATCTGTCTGATACTGTTGGGTCCCATTTATTTAACTTTTAGGGCATGGTGTATAGCCTGTGTAACCAATTATATTGTATCATGCATGTTTATTGTATTTCTCATAGTTCCGGAGCATAGCTTTTCCCATGTTTCATTCTTTATCTAAATGTTTAGATCTTGTTCCCACTTTTGTTTGGGTTTACAGCTTATTTCCTCGTTCTGTTTCTCTTGCAGTTTTATGTACATGTTCGTTATTAATTATCATTGTGTCTGTAATCACATATTCAAAACTGCTTCCTTCTGGTAACCTCAGCCTGCTTCCCAATTTGTCCTTCAAGTTGGTTTTCAGTTGGTGGTATGCAAACATTGTACCGTAGTTATACCATATTTGTACTTCATTTGTTCAAAAGATAATTTATTTTCCAAAAAACAATTTTCTATTCTTTTGATCCCTTTTCTCTCCCATTCTCTAAAGGAAAGGTTATCTATTGTGAAGGAATTTAGTTGATTTTGTGTCAGTATTATTTTTGGTAGTTGATAATTTGTTTTTTCCTTTCTACGTGAATCTTCTTCCAAATGTTGAGCAGATGGTGCAGTACTGGTGAATTCCCATGTTGCATCAGAATATATAACCAAGTTTAAGTGTATCCCATTGGAAAACAAGATCACATATAATTTAAAAGACAAAGTTACAATGTTTGAAAAAACCTGGGAACCATATATGGAACATAACAGAAAGAGCAGGTCTAGGACCACCACCACCTAAAATGATAAGAAGATAAGCTCAATCACATTTAATGTGTATAAGTAGATGATGCGTCTTTTTTGTTTGTATTCCTTCTGTATAAAGATGTTGTTTAATTGTATTTTATTTCAATATTTACTGTTTTTGAATGGGGGTGGCAAGTGGGAAGGGAGGGATGGGGGAAAAAAAGAGAAAATGTCACTGTGAATATTTAAAGAGATGCACCTGTAAATATATTGTTTGATATGGTTTATAGTGTGATAAATAATTACAAAAAAAAAACTATTGATTCCCTCCCTTGACAGATCTTGTGATTGATGATACAATACTTGCATTGTTCCCGAGTGGATGGGAGATTCTTTTCTGTGTGGCTTCTGTGGATGAAGCATCTAAAATGTCATGCGGAAGCTTTGAAATTGAAGGATTTTATATGGAATTTCTCTTGTGTTGCTGAAATAAATTGTTTAAAAATTTGCATTACATTCCTATAATTAGTGCAGTAGAGATCCAGAAAGTAGCTTGTCTTGTTACTGAATGTAAGTTACTGTCTGTCTCAGTGTTTTGCAGGAATTTTAAGGCCATGAATGTATAAATTCAATACAATTTAAAGTTGAATGTCGGGTTCTTGTGGTTTTGCTGTTCAATCTGACTCTTGTTGGCGTGAATTCCCAGAACACATCAGTGAATTATTTCTGTAAACTTTGTGACTTTGTTGCCTGTCAACTCATTAACATTGAGTTTGCATAAATGATTTTACATTATTTCATTCTGAAAATCTGAAGAAGTTGTATGTTCCACTTTATTCTAAGCTGTCGGTTAGCTTTTGAAACAGTGAATTGTTTACGTTTAACAATTTTGGAATAAATGTCACAATGAAACTGCAAGTTCAAATTTGAATATCCCGTTTTCATGAGCAAGATTCGTTCACCTTTCGTTTGATTATAGTTGCAGACACGCTGACTTCTACCCACAAGAAAATATTTTCTGATAGATTGCTTCTATACTCTCTCAAAATGAAACTCGACAGAGCAAGTAATGATTTGAAGGAATTCTATTGAATACTTAGCATGCAGATCAGTTTCAGAATTAATGCAGTATTATTGAGGTTAATAGATACTTGGCGCCCCAGTGGAGATGGAGTGGATTGTTTGTGTGAATTTGTAAATGCTAATTTGTCTGCATGATAAAAATAATTGTACTGTAGCCCATATAGGAACATTTATATGAAGTTATGTTCGCGTAATCAGTCAGTGAACGCTGTTTAAACATCAAGCTTTGTCTATGTTCTCAGACTGGCACAAAGCAAATGGATCCAAAATAAAGAAAGATGTTATTTTCTGAGAGTAAAGAAATGTCAACTTATTCACTGTTAATTTAAGGATAATTGCCAATGGCAATTATTGCACAGTATCATAATGGCTTAGCACATCCAAGCAGATTCCAGCTATAAGACAATCTCTATTTGAACGGCGTTCAATAGTTATAGAGACCAGGAGTTAAAGCATGTCTAAGTTTTAACCATGGACATCTCTGTTCATCAGAATCAGGTTTATTATCCTGAATGTGTATTAAGAAATTTGTTGTTATGCAGCAGCATTATTTCTATAAATAAACGATAAAAAAATTCATAAATTAGTGCAAAAGAAGAGAAAAAAGTGAGGTAGTGTCTGTGATTCAATGCAAATTCAGAAATCTGATGGCAGAGGGGAAGAAACTGCTTTTATAATGTTGAGTGTTGTCTTCAGGCTCTATTACCTCTTTCTTGATGGTAGCAGAGAGAAGAGGGCATGGCCTGGATGATGAGGATCTTTGAGGATAGAGACTGCTTTCTTGAAACACTGCCTCTTGTAGATGTCCTCAATGGAGTGAAGACTGATGCCCATGATGGCATTGACTGAGTTCACAACTGTCTGTAGCTTTTTCTTGTCCTGTGCATTTGCACCTCCAAACTAGACAGTGATGCACCCAGTCAGAATGCTCTACACAGTACACCAATAGAAATTTTCATGTGGTGACATACCAAATCTCTTTAAATTCCTAATGAAACATAGGCACTGGTGAGCTTTCTTCATGATTGCAATGACATGAAGGCCCCAGGATCGATCTTCAGAGATGTTGACACCCAGACATTTGAAGTTTACCAATGTTGAGTGCAAGGTTGTTACTGTGACACCACTGAACGAGCTGAACTGTTTCACTCCTGTACTACCTCATTACTGTCTGTGATTCTGTTAATAACTGTGGTGTCATCAGCATATTTGTAGATGGCATTTGAATTGTGCCTTGCCACACATTCATGTGAAGAGGGAGTGAAAAAATGTTGTATTTGATATAACTTTTTATGGTGCAGACTTTGTGAATTTTTATGACAATTTGGCCCATGACCAGTATGTGTTAGTCTTTTAAAATAGAAATGATTTAAATTTTAGTCATTATTTTTCTTGATTAAAGTTAGTTGCTGTTACTTTATTTCTTGATTAGTCAGGCATTGTTAGATAGTTACATCATGTCAAAATATTTGTTTTAAATGTACAGTATTTTTGTTACCAGAAATATTATAATTCACAGGATTTGAATTTATTGGGGGTGTGGCAAGATGGCGTAGAGTCTAGACGTGTAATCTCGACCTCTCTGGCCGGACTTTTTAAGTACCCGTTTTTTAACCCTTTGTTTTGAAGTTTAAACTTAAATTTTAGTTTAAAGTATTAAGGAACTATTATGGCCATTAATGGTAAAAAGATTAAACCTCAAGTGCAGAAGTTGTTACATTTTCGAAGTACTGAAGATTTGGGGCCTAAACAACTTGCTACAGCCTCAGGTTTAATTTCTTCAGTGCCTAAACTACAAAGACTGCCTGTGGGAGCTGAAAAAAAAATGTCTACTACTCACCAAGTGAAGGATAGCGCTGGAATTACCCATTCTCTGGAGGAAGGTGCATGTTCCCAAGAAGTGGATCCCGATTCTGGCAGCCTGCCGATTTTAACGGAGGGAGCACGCAGGAAGACGACTCCATTGTCTGAAAGACTTCAGGCACCACTCCAACTTGGAGATTTTGAACTTCTCTGTGATTTTTTGGAAAAACAAGAAGCTGCGGAGTGGGCCCGGCGTCGACCCCCTGAGGAAGTCGGGGTGTTGTCGCTGGGAGTCCAGACCCACAGTAAAACCGTTAAAATGCCTTTTGTTGAGTTGTAGCAGGAGCTGCAGTTACCTGGTTCTGCCACTACGTCAGAGAAAGCAGGGCTGAGCTTTTCTGAGCTACAATGTAAGCAGTTAAATTACGTCATCCAGCCTATGATGACGTCATCCAGCTGGCTCAAAGGAAAGTTCAGAATTGAATACAGTTAAAGTACGTGTAGAAGCATCTTGCGAAGATTTTTTAAAATTTCAGTCTGCTTTTTTGGAATGTCAACAACAAGTGGCTTCTAATACAGAAAAAGTGTTGAAGGTTGAAAAATCCATTATAAAATTGTGAGAACGTGAGAAGGAGTTAGAGAGGAAAATAGACTATTTGGAGAATCAAAGTAGAAGGAATAATGTGAAAATTGTTGGTTTGCCAGAAGGTATGGAAGGACGAGATCCTCTTTGTTTTTTTAAAGACTGGATCCCACAAGTACTAGGGCAAGAATTCAGGAACTGACTACATTATGTATCTGTGCCCCAGATGATCATGTAAACCTTTAAGATATCCCCTCGGCCTTCTTCGCTTAATTTGAAAAACAGTGCCACCCTGTCCAATATCTCCCTGTAAATTCAGCTGTCCTGCCATGGTAAGATCCTTCCAAATTTTTCTGCAGCCTTGTGAGCTTAGTGACACCCTCCCTGTGGCAAGCTACTGTCGAACTGATGTATTGTTCAATTGGAACATACTGTTTTAACTCTTGCATTCAATGCCCTGATGCAGGCAAATGTGCCAAATACTGCCTTCACCTATGATGTCACATTTGGACTGCGGAACCATACTCTCCAGGACCTTTGTGGTTACTGTGCATGTTCTGCCCTGGTTTATCTTCCCCCAAAATACAACACCTAGCACTTGTCTGAATTAAGTTCTACCATTCCTTCACCCATTTTCCCCATTTGATCTTGATAATGTTGTCATCTTAAACAACCTTCCAAACTTTCCACTGTTGCAACCAATTTTGGTGTCACCCACAATTGTATGGACATTCCTGCATTCTAATCCCAATTGTTATTATGGATGACAAACTGATGGGACCCAACATGGATCCCTGTGGCACATCACTGGTCATGTTCTTCCAACCTGGGGAAAAAAAACAACTCTCTGGACTAACCATCAAGCCAATTTTGTATCCAATTTACTTGTTCATCTGGATCCCATGTGATTAAACCTTGTATGTGAACCTAGATTGTCAAAGACTTTTTTAAAATCCAAACACATGATGTCCACCATCCTACCCTTATTAATAATCCTGGTCAACTCTTCAAAAATTTACAATCAAATTTCTGACACTTCATTTTCCCAGAACTAAAGCCATGCTTGCTATCTCAAATCTGTTCTATCATTTCCAAATCCAGGTAGAGTTTGTCTATCCAAATCTGATCCAGTAATTTTCTCACCATGTAATGGTGTGTAGTTCCCTGACTTGTCCTTGCAGCTCATCTTAAATAAAAGCACAACACTAGTTGGCCTCTAGTCTTTTGGGACCTCATCCAAGGCTCATTAAAAGAAAAATATTTTTGCCAGATCCTCAACAGTTTATTTCTTGCTTGGTTTCCCACAATGTCCACGGATACACTTGATCAAGCCCCAGGAATTTAAACACTTTTTAGGCACCTTAAGAGAGCCAGCACCTCTTCTTTTGTAATGTGCATATATTTCATGGAATATTTCATATATTCACTATTCTCCTAAGCACAATCTACTGGAGGAGTTCCAGCGATTGAACAGCAACAGTGGGAGAAAAAGCATGGTTAATATTTTGGGCCTTTGTCGAGACTGTCTTGATAAAGGGCTTTGAACAGAAACATCAGCCATTCTTTTAATTCCACTGATGCTGAGTTCCTCCAGAAGTTTGTGTTAAGTATCAGATTCCACCATCTGCAGTGATGGGACCATCACTGTGTCCACAGATCACTCTTCTCTTCCCTGAATTCAAAGCTTCTATGATCTGTGTAAATGCTGATAAGAAATTTTCATTTTGGACCACACCCTTTGACTCTGCACATTGAACATTAATAAGACATGTTCCCTTTCTCGCTTTCCTTTCACTCTTATAGAATCTCTTGGGATTCTCATTTACTCTGCCAAAGATAGCTTGTGTCCTTTTTGATCGCCCTCTGAAGTATACATTTTCCTTGTACTCTTTAAAAGCTTTGCTTGATCATAGCTGTCTATACCTGACCTATTCCTTTTTTTTTGCTGACCAGAGTCACAGAATTTTTCATCATTTACATAGAAACATAGAAACATAGAAGATAGGAGCAGGAGTAGGTCATTCGACCCTTCGAGCCTGCTCCGCCATTCAACGAGATCATGGCTGATCTTAAAGTTCAGTACCCCGTCCCCGCCTTCTCTCCGTAACCTTTAATACCCTTATACTGAAGAAATAGATCTAATTCCCTCTTAAATATATTTAATGAACCTGCCTCTACTGCCCTCTGTGGCAATGAATTCCACAGATTCACCACCCTCTGGGTAAAGAAATTCCTCCTCATCTCGGTCCTAAATGGTTTGCCTATTATCCTCAAACCATGGCCCCGGGTTCTGGATTTTCCCATCATTGGAAACATCCCATCTGCATCCATTCTGTCCAGTCCTGCCAGAATTTTATATGTCTCTATGAGATCCCCTCTCAATCTTCTAAACTCCAGGGAGTACAATCCCAATTTGCGCAATCTTTCCTCATAAGTCATTCCTGCCATTCCAGGTATCAGCCTGGTGAATCGCCTCTGCACTCCTTCCATTACAGTTCATTAATCATTCCAACCTTCCCCTGAATCTCTTCCCTATCCCTCTTTTCAAACACTGACTTGTTAGAAGTCCATTCAATTGCATACGGCCTTTCCCAATTAACTTTGCAAGTTTATGGTTAATACCTTCAAAGTTCATTGTTCCCCAATTTGTGGACCTGTTCTGTCTATTTCCATTAACTATTTTAAGGCTTAATGGTGTTGTGGTCATTGGTTCCATTGATACTTCAGCCCCATACCCAGCCTCGTTTCTCAATTGGAGGGACAAAGTTGCTCCTATCCCACAAGACTGTCTGCATGTTGCTTGAAAAAGGTTGTGGATACACATTGTCAAATGCTGCCCATCCAATCCCTTGATGCAGGGTCAGTCCCTGTAAATACAAGGTGAGTTCAGTTCACCATCTAATGCAATCTGATTCTTCTGATGGCTATCATGTTCAAAACCATTGCTCACACTGTAAAGAAGCTGATGTTCAAGTGATGTTGGATATTTTAATGTATTCTTGGCCATTCATGAATCTTTCATCCTCTTCAAATGAGGAGCCTACCAAAACTGTGATTTAATTCAAGTCTATGACTGTGTGATGAGTTGATAAGACTTGAAGGTCCTGATTTTTTTTCACCTCTCCCCAGTAAACCTGTCTCTCCAATTCTGTTCTACTTAATCATACTTCGGGGCTATGTATCCTTTCTTATGCCTTAATGTATTTTAAAATTGTTTCAGAATTTTAACTAAAGGTTGTTGATATAAAATATTATTGCTGTTTCTTTTTCCATTGATGTGTGCTTGACTGGCTGAATAATTCCAGCATGTTCTGTTTGTATTTTATATTTTTGGCATTCTCAACGTTTCTCTTCATTGTTTGTTCGTTGATGTTGAAACTGAAGTCTTTATAGTATTTCAAATGTGTGATGTAAATTGAGGACAAATATTTCTCAAATTATATTCTGGAAGCTGCTTTAATATTATGATAATTTTGCTTTTCAATCAGATATCTCAATTTTGCTAAAGTCATTGACGAAAGAGTTTTTCCTGAGGATTTCATGGGCATGTTCTTTGTGAACATTTGATACGGATGGGGTGGATTTTGTCTTTGTTAATTTGTCTCGAAATTACTGTTAACCATGTACTTTTGAGTACTGCAGCGTGTGTGCTACGGCAAGTCAAAGTCAAAGATTGATTTATTGCACTGGCAGGTCTGCTTATATGGGCTCCTGGCACTGATGTCAGGGCCCTGCGTCATCGGAGTGCTGGCTTTGAGTTGACGGGCGTTCCTACCAGAGTTCCCCATCTCCCTGCCATGCGGTCGGTGTGACCCCCAGGTCTGCGTGGTTGCCGCGTTCATAGGCCATTTTGAGGGCCAGTCCATATCTCCGTGCATGAGCTGCTGCACAACCCCTCCCCCCCCCACAACTGGCAACTGGGCCCTTGTCTGTAGCCTTTGGTGGCCTGTCCCTGAATTGTGGGGGCCAAGTGGAAACTGGCTCGTTACTGTCCAGATATACCAGTTTCAGGTGGTCATTGGTAAAAGTATCCTTCTTAAAGCTGATGTCAAGGAAGAAGGTGGAACCATTGTCTCTAATAACATTGTAGGGTCGTAGGGTCATTTTAATGATGGTCTGTATGCTCTCCTCCTCACAAACACATACGGACAAGTCTTTAGGTTCTTTGGGACGTTATGCTTATGTTGGCTGTGCGGTCGGGGTTGCCACGGGACCAAGGACCCCAGCTTTCATTGCGAGCTCTCGAGGGTTGCCATGGGGTCTTCCAGGCATTTATCGGGGGCCAGGATTTCCCTGGGGATGATTAAAGGCGTGCTGTAGATCATCTCTGCCACCAAGGCATTGAAGTCCTTCTTCGGTGTAGTGTGGATTCCTAGCAGAACCCAAGTTCATCCACCCAGTTGGAACCCTTAAACTGGGCCATGAAGGCTGCCTTGAGGTGCCTGTGGAAGTGCTCCACTTACCCATTGGCCTGAGGGTGATATGTTGTGGTATGGTAGAGCTGTGTCCCCAGAAAGTTGGCCAGTGCTGCCCAGAGGCTGGAGGTGAATTATGCGCCCCTGTCTGAGGTGAAGTGCACCGGGATCCAGAATCAAGTCACCCTTGTGTCAACAAGTGCCCTGGCGCAGGTTTCTGTGGTGGTATCAGCCATGGGACCGCCTCTGGCCACCGCTTGGAGCGGTCAACCATGGTCAAAAGGTATCTCTCCCCACGGGAAACTGATAACGGCCCCACAAAGTCAATGTGTATGTGGCTGAACCTGTGCAGCTCCAGCTCAAAGATCTGTGTGGGTGCTGTCGTGTGAACCTGCATTTTGGAGGACTGACAGTTTGTGCAGGACTTGGGCCTTTGGAGGTCATGCCAAACAAACTTGTTGGCCACCATTTTGATTGTGGCACAGATGGCAGGGTGCGCCAGGTTGTGGATGGCCTTGAAAACCTCCATGCAGCCGGGACAGTGGGGCAGTGGCTACCAATAGAAATGTCGCACAGCAGTATCAGGTTACCTGGACTGACTAGGACATCCTCCACCCTGAGTCTGGAGACAGCTGTCCTGTCAGTGGGGAGCTCAGGGTCCTGCTTCTGTGCTTTGGCAAATGCCACATAATCGACCCCTTGGGGCAGGGTGTGTATCGACTCGATTGCGGGGCATGATAGAGCGTTGGCTACTACCTTGTTTTTCGCTTGTAGTATATCTTAGGAATTTTACTAAAATAGATCTTGGTTTTTGTTGTGGTTGTGGTTTAGAGGCCAATGCTCTATGTGCCCTTTCTATTTCCATTTCTTGCTGTAGTTCTGGACATCCTAGGATCCTAGGGATCCAATCTTTTATAAACTCCCTCATATTCTTGCCTTCTTCATCTTCCTTAAGGCCCACTATCTTTATGTTATTTCTTCTGTTATAATTTTCCATTATATCTATTTTTTGAGCTAACAATTCTTGTGACTCTATCGCTTTTTTTATTAGATTCCTCTAATTTCTTTTTTAAGTCTTCTACCTCCATTTCTGCTGCTACTGCCCGCTCTTCCATCTTGTCCATTTTCTTTCCCATTTCTGTTAAGGTCATATCTATTTTATTCATTTTCTCTTCTGTGTTGTTTATTCTTCTTCTTAAATCATTAAATTCCTGTGTTTGCCATTCTTTAAATGACTCCATGTATCCTTTAATAAGAGAAAGTAAAACCTTTATCTTGCCTTTCCCTTCTTCTTCTATTTCACTGTACTCTTCCTCTTCCTCTTCTTCCTCTGGGTTGGCCATCTGTTGTTTCTTTGTTGCCCTTTTCTTCTCTTCTTTCTTGTTTCCATTGTCTTCTGTGTTCTCTTCTTGCTGCAGGTGTTCTGCAGCTGTCGTTGCCGGCTGTGGAGATCGACTCCCCAGCTGGTCCCCCCTCCCGTCGGTGTGTTTTTTTCATGCGCATCGCGCATGCGCGAGGAGTCGCGCATGCGCGGTTGCGCACTTTTACTCGGCTCAGCGAGCCATTTTTGTAGTCCAATTTCTACTGACCTGAGGGAGCGGGTTTCTCTCTCCACCGCGGGCCTCTTTGAACAGGTAAGGCCTTCTCCTTCTTCCTCCGTTGTCTTCTCTTCCTCTTTTCTTACCGTTGATTTCGATTTTTCTTTTTTTGTCGCCATCTTCTTTCCACCTTTATACTCACTTTTCTTTAACTTTTATTTCTGTGCCTTTGTGTTTTCCTTTGTTTTTCCCGACTTTTCTGGAGAGAGCTGGAGTTCACCGTCCGGCCACTACTCCATCACGTGACTCCTCCCCTACTACCTTGTTTTTCCCCATGATGTGTTGAATGTCTGGTAAACTTGGACACGTAGGGCAAATGCTTTTGTTGTTGGGGCGACCACGGGTCTGATAACTTATGGAAGGCGAAAGTCAGCAGATTGTGATCAGTGAACACCCTGAATTGCCGATCTTCCAAAAAGTAACAGAAATGTCTTACCGCCAGGTACAACACTGACAGGTCCGAGTTGAAAGTGCTGTGTTTGAGTTCTGGGAGGCGGATGTACCTGCTGAAAAAGGCCAGGGGTTGCCACTGGCCCTCGATGAGTTGTTCTGGAGGCGTCCACAGTAAGAACGGTAGGTGTTTCTGGTCTGGGGTGTACCAGGAGGGGGCATTGGCCAGCGCTCCTTTGGCATTCTGGAATGTCCTGGAGGATTCCTCGTGTCAAGCAATGTCTTTTGCTTTGCCACTCATCAATGCAAAGAGCGGACGCATGATGTACGCCGCTGCCGGTATGAACCTGTGGTAAAAGTTTATCATAATGGCAAATTCCTACAGCCCTTTCACCATGCGTGGCTTAGCGAAATGCCGGACCACCTCAACCTTCTAGGGGAGGGGTGTGGCTTCGTTTCTGGTAATCCTGTGCCCCAGGAAGTTGCTGGTGTCCAGATTGCACTGGCACTTAGTGGGTTTGATGGTCAGCCCGAACACATTCAGATGCCTGCACAGTTGTTTCAGGTGGGCGGGGTGGTCCTTGCGGCTGGCAATAAGGATGAACACAAATGCGAGGTCCTGGCCCATCATGTCCATCAACCGCTGGAAAGTTAGTGCCACATTCTTTAGATCGAAAGGCATGCAGAGAAATTCAAACAAACCAAAGGGGGTTATGATTGCAGTCCTGGGGGTGAACTGGGATCTGGTGGTACCTCCGGATGAGGTCCACCTTGGAGAACACTCATGCCCCGTGCAAGTTGGTGGCAATGTCTTGGATGTGGGGCACAGGATATTTGTCGGGCATGGTGGCCTCATGGAGGAGGGGGTAGTACACTTGTTCTCCAACCCCCTGTTGATTTGTGGAGGGACTGTCGAAGCGCTGTACAATTCCCAGGTCTTCCATCTTTTTGAACTCCTCCTTTGCCAGGCTGAGCTTTTCTGGAGGGAGTTGGGGGCGGTTTCTCGGTCAGTTTGTGGTGTCTTACCCCGTGCTCTGACTCGGCTGTGGAGAAATGTGGTGCCACTATCGAGGGGAACACTACATCGATGCAGGCAAATTCTTTGTCCGTGAGTGTTATAGAGTCCAGGTGTGGGGGAGTGGGGGGAGGTGGGTAGCTTGGCTTCCCCCAAAGGCAGAGTTTGAAAGGTTCTGGCATGCACCAAGCACTGTCCTTTGAGGTTGACCATCAAACAGTGGGCCCAAAGGAAGTCGGCCCCCAGGACCGGTTGCGCCACTGCATGAGGGTGAAGGTCGATGTAAAGCGGCTGTTGCTGAAACAAAGGGGGATGGTGCACATCCCGAAAGTTAAAATGCAGGAGATGTTGGCTGTCTTTAACGTTGGGCCCTGTTTGCTGTTGCGGGTATCGAGGCCTGCAGGGGGCAGGACCCCTATGTCGGCACCCACGTTGACCAGGAAATGCCTGCCTGACGGTGAGTCCCAGACATGGAGGAGGCTATCTCGTGGGCCAACCACTGCAGCCATCAACGACGGTTGGCTAGGGCATTTCCAAAAACCCATAGGGTGGGCGGCATCGACGGTCCACCGCACCCCATCGCTGATGGTAGTAGCATAGCTGTCCCAGGGTGTTCATTTGAATCTCCGCTAGTCTTGATCTCAATGGGGTTGTTGGTGGGACTTGCTGATGTGGTCTATGACAACATTGGTGTCCTCCTTCGCTCTCCAGAGCATATCCGCCCAGGCCATGGAAACTCTGAGGGTCACTGAAGTCCTCATCTGTGAGCAAGGGCAGTATATTCTCGGTCAGCTGCTTCAGAGAGATCTGCTGAATGAACAGGCAAGGCTGTAGCCCTCAGTTAATGCAAGCATCTCACTCATTAGGGCAGACGGGGCCCTGTTCCCTAATCTGTCCATGTGCAGCAGTCAGGCAGCGTGCTTATGCCAGGAAAGTCCAAAATTATGGGTTAGTAGCTCTTGGAGGGCTGCGTATTTGCCTTGCTCTGGAGTCTGCCATAGGAAATCTATGACCCTTGCCACTGTATTCTGATCAAGGGCACTCAAGTAGTGGGCGTCGTTGGTGGTGATGTGATCAACCTGGAACTGAGCCTTTGCCTGCTCGAACCACATGTGCAGCTGCGACACCCAGAACGTTGGAAGCCTGAATGAGACCGTGTGGATGGTTGCTGGCTCCGCTTGATCCGTCATCTTCGGGTCCTACTGCCGGTTGGACCTATTGGGATCACCAATGTAGTGTACATGCTACAACAAGTGTGGAAGGAAGACACACGAGTTAAAGTCGAAGACTAATTTATTGGACTGGCAGCTTTGTTTATATGGGCCCCTGGTGCTGATGTCAGGGCCCTGTGTCATTGAAGCACCGGCCTCAGGTTGGCTGGCATTCATGCCAGAGTCCCCTTTCCTCTCGCCTTGCAGTGGTCACCTGGAACAACGGCTGGTGTCACCCCCAGGTCTGCACGGCTGCCGTGTTCTTTGGCCATTTTGCGGGCCAGTCCATGTTTTTGTGTGCAGGTTGCTATAGTACATTATTTCTGGTAAGTGGTTAGCTATCTTTGAAACAACAACTCTAAGGTGAACTTCTTTTCAAAATGCCCTGAGCCATGAAAAGAGCTCAATGGATGGGGTAATATTTTAGCTTTGAGATAAAGGATCATGCTTCTGTTACTTAAACTGACTTGAACATTTGACAACAGCAAGAAGGAGTGAGAAAGTATTAAACCTATGACACCTCCCTGGTGAAGGCCACCATAAACTCTGCAGTCAAACTGTAGAAGGCTGATTCTGCTTGCATGTGTAGAGTTTACTATCTGAGCTTGAAGTCATCGATTGCATGTGAAGGAAAGGTTAAATGGGGATGGACCTTGCTGTTGATATCTGTGAAACAAAGCTACCAACTAGCTTCTAATGATGTTCAACTTCAAAAAGACATGAGTCTCCTGATGAGATCCTGGAAAACCTGAATCATGCACACTGAACATTTCTGATCTGTGGATAACGGGCAGCTCAAAGCACTGGAAAGAGATTACCAAAGACAATTCCCCAAAATTCTTGCAATCCACTGGTGAGCTGAAAGTCCATATCCTCTCCCAAGTTGATATGTTGTTATGCCCAATACAAGATTCTGTAAACTGGTTGGAACACA
Source organism: Narcine bancroftii (assembly GCF_036971445.1). Taxonomy (NCBI): domain Eukaryota; kingdom Metazoa; phylum Chordata; class Chondrichthyes; order Torpediniformes; family Narcinidae; genus Narcine; species Narcine bancroftii. The sequence continues at coordinate 442,116,879 of NC_091469.1, forward strand.
ATGATGGCTAAAGATGACCATGTTCCTGGTTGGATAGAAATCCCTGGCTCAGGACTGCTCAAACTGGTAAGAAAGTAGAACAGTTAACGAGACAGTTAGCGTCGGTGACCAGGGTTCAAATTCTGCGGTGTCTATAAGAACTCGTATGTACTTTCCATGTCTGCTTGGGTTTCCTCCAGATGCTCTGGTTTCCTTCAGAGAGGCACTGAGAACTTAGAGTCAAGTGTCAGCAAAACAAAGGAATTTAGAGATGGGGGTGGGGTGGGGAAAGCTCGAAAGGAGGGAGCAAACCTCCTGTTCACCGAAAACCCCTTTGCTAACTCTGTCAGAGTCTGCATTCCCACATGCACTTCATTTTTGTCTTCAAACATAGAGCTGGAGTGGAACCAAGTCCTAATCAATCACAAGGCAATGTGAAAAAGAACAGCACCTAAATGAGTTAAGTTCCATCTGCCACTTTTTTCATAGCTGCCTTCTCTCTCCACTGTACAACCAATTTAGATGTCATCTGCAAAGTTTGCCAGTTTGGTCTTCATGATGGCAAAGGCAGGGAGTCAGGAACATGCTGGAGTAAGAAATGAGCAAGTTTCAGTGGTTTGCTCGGTGGTTATTTGAACAATTTTTGAATGATTTTTTCTTTGTTAATCAATAAAGCTCAACATTGTTATTTTGACATCTCCCAATCGGGTGAAGAATGTGTTTTTGTAGATGGGGAATTCTTTATGAATGAGCATTCAAGTTGAGCATAATAGAGATGTGAAATTATGTGCTTGATATTGTTGAGATTATGGCTCATTAACTTCAGTGTTTACATTAATATCAGTACGGAGCTGGTGTGACTAAAAATGCATACAAATTCCACAAGTTCAACAGTATTTCATTGAACCATGTTAAAAGAGTCTTGCTATTGACAATTTATAATGCAGTTGATAATATTTGGCTTTACAAGTGATTTTCAGTTGGTCTGGACAACCTTGTCTTTAAGATGGTATGAAAAATTCTTTTGGTTGCAAGATCGACTTCTACTTTGGCTGTTCTGCCCTTATAAGCCGAATCCTCTTTCCAATCACCAACTGAAAACAGAAATTGCTGGAAAGGCTCAGCAGGTCAGGTGGCATATGAGGGGAGAGAAACAGAGTTAACATCAAGTGGAAGGCATTTTGTTTGAACTGTTTCTGATCGCATCAGCCATTTTATTAAGTGTAATATTTCTGTATGGTGTGTTTTTATTTTTAAAGGCAACACTGATTTTTCATCACAGTGAGTCGGCCGGTTCAAAAGGTGAAATGAAATAGAAAAAGCTGGTCATGCTAAACAGGTCAGGCATCTGTGCAGAAGAAACAAGATGTTCCCCTGCATGGCCTGGGGAGGTTTGTGTTTTGCAAATTTCCAACATCTGCAGTATTTTCATTAAAATGGATTGCCTCCAGTTCAGTTCACCTTTTGGCCTTTGGTTTAAAGTTTGGAGGGATATCTTGCTTCTTCTCTGGTGACTTGGAACCACAGTGTTTGCATTGTTTCTCATGTTTGCATAATCGAGTAGATGAAAACGTTTTGTGATTAACAAGAGACCTCGTGATCAAAGTTTAATCTTGTGGACAGTATTCTTTGATCCTTCATTTAAGCTCGATGGAATCATCAGAACTGTAGGTTTCAGAATTCTCCATGATGCATGTCAGGGTAAACTAAAGGAGAAATGGGTGCAATTCACCAAGTCTCAACTGGTTGAACCACATTCCATGTGTAATGTAAAGCTTGGGGCCAGACCCTGTGGACTTGTAATATCTTAGTTGTATTACTGCTTTTCCTTAGAACCTCAGTAATGGTTTTAAATTTGAATGATATTCTTGAAATATGAATAGAGATAAACTTAAAGCTGAGCCAAATAAAACCATTTCTCTTTTGAAATACAAAGCAGTCTTTTTTTTTGAAGAGCAACAAACCATTTAATTTAATTGATTGAAAGCAATATTTGGTTCACAGAACATCCTTAAGAAGTCACTCAATCTTGCTTGAATCTTCCAGATAGAAGGTAAATTTCTCAAAAATGCACGTCCTTTTGTTCATTCTTAGATATTGTTTGGACCTCATTGTGATTTTTTTTTCCCCCCATTGACATGAAGTGGCAAATTGGACATTTGTACCACTAAGAGTGCTGGATGAGCATTCTAAAGCTCCCTCACTGGCCGACTCACTGTGATGAAAAATCAGTGTTGCCTTTAAAAATAAAAACACACCATACAGAGCAGCTTCAAAGTCCCACAACTTAATTTAAAAAAAATTTTTAAATTTAGACATGCAGGCCCTTTCAGCCCACAAGCCTGTGTCACCCAATTACTCCCAGTTGACCTACAACCCCTGGTTTATTTTGAATGGTGGAAGGAAACTGGACTCCCAGGGAAAACACATACTGATACGATGAGAATGTACCAACTCCTTACACAAACCCTGGTCCAGATGATGAGTGCTGAAACAGCACTACGCTAACTGTGGCACCCTTTGATCATGCTGTCACAAAGCATTCAAACAATGTGCTTGAGAGGTGTTCTTGCAGTAAATTTGTGTGCTATTTTGCTTTGGACAGTATCTTAACTTCACAAACTTGAATGTGCATACAGAAATATGATGACTGCCTTTCTGAGACAGTGGGAAATGTAGATGGAGTTGATGGGAGTGAGGTTAGTGTGATTTTTCTGAGGTGCATTCACCACCTTCTGTAATCTCTCGGCCAACACCAAGGTCAAAGTTGGAACTCGGAGTGAGGGCCGGAATCCAAACAAGACTGAAAAACAGGAGTCTGAGACCTCCCCCTACTGTCCGTATAAGTGGCAAATATCCAGTCACTGGTGAATAGAATTGGTGACCTTGACACCAAGGCTGCTTTATCAGAGACAGGTTAGAAAAATCTCAGTTGTTTGCTGCATTGAAACCTGGCTAATAGAGAACACACTGGACACTGATATCTGACCAGACACTTTCACCATTCATAGACTGAATCGAAACACGGATTCTGGAAAAGGAAGAACGGATGTTGTTGTTAATGTTGGGGTGGTGTAGGGACATTGGACTTAATATCAACCTCCTGCTCCACTGCCTTACACCAAATCTTGATTAAATGCAGACCCTTCGATCTACCCCGAGAGTTCTCATCAGTAATTCTCACTAGAATTTACATCCTTTCTGGTGCCAATTACAAATCGGCACTTGTGGGACTTAGCCCAAGGTCTTGAAGATCAGTTTACAGGGGACAATGGTATTTAAGGGGGAGCTGCAGTTGATATCTTACATTAGATTCCTCTGTGTCCAAGTGTTTCAGGTCTGAGACGGTGTCTGCTGTGAACCTATGTGCAAAAGTTGCTATGAACCATGACCATCTTCTCAAAGCACTTGAGAATGGTGGTTATCAGAGTCACTGGTTGGCCATTATTGTACTTCCTTTGGTACTGGAAGGATGGTGGCTTTGAAGCACATGGGAACTATGACCGGTTTTAGGGAGAGATTAGAGATCTGTCAATGAAGCCATCATCTGATCTGCCACATTCACTTATTCCATCTGAGTCAGTTCCTTCCTGTGGGCTCACTCTCTTGAGAGGCCGATCTGAACATGGGTTCAGTGGATAGATGTTGCTGCCTTACTGGCTCCCTGTTTGAACCAATCACAAAACATATTAAGTTCATTTGGGAGGATTGTGTTATTGCATACTATGCTGTGGACAGATTCAAGTCCCTTGATGCAATCATCTTCAGTGTCTTGGTCCTGGTACACCCATGTTGATGCAAAGACCAAGAAAACATATCCGTTCATCTCCTTCCTCAGAAGCTGGAGGAGAATTGGTATGTCACCTGCATTCTTTAAGGCATTATTGAAGGCATCCTATCAGGGTACACCCGCTCTATTTTATGGTAACTGCTCCACCCAGACCAGAATAAACCATAGAGGTGTGTTAATGTAGCTCAGGCCATCACTCGTACTCTTTTTTTCCCTCCATCAACTCCATTTGCAACTCCCATTGCCTTGGAAATGAAGCCAACATATTGAAAGTCATTCAATGCCAGCCATAGTCACTTCACTCCTTTCCAATCAGGAATACCATTAAGTTTAAGATCATGTACCACCAGATTCAAGGACAGATTTTCCCCCAAATACTTTCAGGTTCCTAAATGAACTTCAAAAAAAAATAGTTACGCTGCCTTTGTTCAGAGTCATCTGATTTTTGTATTGTCTTATTGCATGATATACGAGATGTCTCATTGCTCCATCATCATTGCATTTTTGATATATGTGGCAATAAATTTGAACTTGTCATGTACTCCGTGATAGCATGCAAACCCTAACATGATCGCTGTGTGTCCATGGTGGTCCTTTGGAACTCACCCTAATGTGATATTGTCTCTTGCCTTCCCTGATGGCCTTGCAAAGATTTCTTGGAAAGGGTGAGCCCTCCTGATTTGAATGCCTCTAACTGGGCCTTCATAAGCACCATTCACACCCTGCTGATGCCATTCCTTTCCTTGATAGTTGTCTGAAGTTCATTGAAACTCTAATGCAGCCATTCTCAATGGGGGCTATGCAGCTCCCTTGGGGCCACAGACTGAAATTCATCAATTTTTTTTTGTAGTTGGGAGGAGAAAATTAAGGAAGACACCAACTAAACTTGACTGCTTCACAAGGAAGGGGGCCCAAAAATTTTGACCAGAGTCCGAAGGGGACCACAGCCAAAGAAAGGATGAGAATGGGTTCCTTAGGCATGTTATGTCTCTGAAATTAAAAAAAAATCTGAGATTTGTCAGCAGATGAGGAAGCATTTTTGAACTAAGAGGTGGAGTTAATGTGATGCAGAATTTCCCAGTTGAATTGAGCTTGACTACACTGTGGATCCTGAATATATTTTTTGTTGTTGTTGATGGTGGTGGTGATTGAACAAGTTGTATCTTTAGTGTCTGTAGCATGTTTAAGATAAATAACTGGTTTGTACCATAAATTGATTTCTTTAAGGTACTGTAGTTACCAAGACGAATATAAACACATCAGGGTTATAATATACACTGGAAGACGTTTGGAAAACGGAGCTTTTTAAATGTGTTTACTTGATTTTCATGTTTTGGTGCATTCAAGGTGGATTTTGCTCCTGCAATTTCTCATACTTACCTTCCACTATTCACAGCATAGACCCAGCACATCAGCATTGCATGAGATCCATGAAGCAGTGCTATAGTTTGTTTAAAATGTGTGAAATGATTTGGCAATTTATTAATCTGGTGCAGCTCATCTTATTACTTTGTAATTAGGGACCCTGCTGTCAGTTATATACAGTATTCTTTCTTGATGCCTTTGTTTTCAGTGCATGAGCTTCCGATGGTGGGAAAATCTCAAATGCTGGATCATAGTTACAAGATTCGATATTGGCTACTTTTTTTTTATTTTTCAAAATATCTTTATTAAACATCCAAATCAGCTTTGTACACAATAAACAGAAATACATTATGCTCCTATTTTTTTTTAAACCATCACCTATACAAATGTGCACATGCACCCTCCAATACACACCTGGACTTCCCCCACCCCGTGACCACCTTGGCCGATATTGGCTACTTGAAGCAGTGAGGAGAGGGGTCGTTGCCACGAGGGGGAGGGAGGAGAGGGGTTGCTGCCACGAGGAGGGGGGGAGAGGAGAGGGGTCGCTGTCACGGGGGTGTGGGGGGAGAGAGGAGAGGGGTCGCTGCCACGAAGCGTGACAGAGGGATCTCTGTCACGAGGAGTGCATTGGATCATGTTCTCAAAGGGTGGCATATCTGCAACTCTGCCCAGTGGGTTGTCGCAGGCAGGTGATTTGGAAAATGACAGAGTTCAGGCGCTGATGATCTGGTACAGAAGAGATGAGACGTGGGACAAATTGGCCATAATCATATGGATATATTTTTGTTTGTATTAGACCACATGTCTTTTCACAATCCTCTCTCCACAGTGATAAAAAGGAGAGAGTTGATAGCTTTTTGGGAGAAACGTTTCCAATGACCTGATTGCAATCAACCACGTTGGCATGACGGACAATGTCTTTACTGAAGAGACTATGCAAATATGGCACTTCTGTCAACAACTTTGACAGGTGGACCACAAAAGTATGCTTGTTGTTTGCATCACAACATGGTATGGGAACTGTTCTGCTCAAAATCAGAAGAAGCTGAAGAAGGTGGTGACTGTAAGCTCAGAATATCATGCAAACTTCCCTCCTCTTCTTGAACTTCACCTGCTGCCAAGGAAAGGTGGCCAATATACTGAAGGATTTCTTGCACTCCAGCCACATTCTTATCTCCTTCCACCAATCAGGAAGAAGGTTCAAGAATCTTCATGCACCCACATGTGTTTTTTTTTAGAACAAAGAACATTTATTATACAACAATGCAAAGTTGGGTGCTTTCCCCTTACCCTGGGAATACACACCGTACACCGACATGCTTAAAGACAGTTTCTTCTCCAGAGTGCTCATGTTGCTTTCGTATTGTGAATTACATTTTTGTAACTACACTTTGTAATTGTGTCCTTTCCCATGTACAGCTGAATGAATAGGCCCTTTCAAGCTGCTGTGTAAAATGGGGTTAACTGGGCAATTTCCCTGGTTAGTGCCCCACTCACGCAGCAGCTGAAAGGTCCGACCCAGTCAGCGTGGTCCTAATCCAACTGGGTACGTGACCTACCCCAGAGGTAGTTGGTGAACCCAGTTAAACTCTACTGGTGGCTTGAATAGGAAAATGGCTGACCCGATGACTCCTGTGACATCAGCACTTGCGTGCTGGCATCACAGGGAAACCCTTGGCTGAAGTACCTGCTGCAATCGGGTGGGGGGGGGGAGAGAGGTCACTGCCATGAGGGGGAGGGAGGAGAGGGGTTGCTGCCATGACGGGGAGGGAGGAGAGGGGTTGCTGCCATGACGGGGAGGGAGGAGAGGGGTCGCTGTCACGAGGGGTAGGGAGGAGAGGGGTCGCTGCCACGAGAGGAGGGAGGAGAGGGGTCGCTGCCACGGGGGTGGGGGGGGGGAGAGAGGAGAGGGGTTGCTGCCACGAAGCGGGGGGAAAGAGGAGAGGGATCTCTGCCATGAGGGGTGGGGGAGGAGAGAGAGCGAGAAGAGGGGTCAATGCTGCAGGGGAGGAGGAGAGGGGTCGCTGCTGCAGCGGGGGGTGGGGGGGGAGAGGAGAGGGCTGGCTGCCGTGGGAGGGCTCTGAACACCACTCTGGTTCACAGTACGTTCACAGCAGCAGGACATTGCTGGGGGGAGGGCATGATTGATTTAGTGGGTTGATTTCCCCCCTGCAGTTTAAAAGATGCTCACAGCACCTTTGCCCCAGTAATCACGCTCGGGTCCCAAGAAGGCGACTCAGATGCTGCAGTTTAAAAGCGCCTATGTTAGAGTTGACCGATTAGACTTTGAGGCAGAACCCTTCTCACACTGAGGTAGAATGTGACAAATAAACTTCAACTTGAGCACAAAACAATTTTTGCACCAAATTGTGGTAAGGGTTTGAATACAATGGCTTGGATATATTGTTCTTGTTCTCTCTATCCTGCTATCTCATTATCCAAAGAATGTGAGAATGTTGCCATCAGATTTGTATATAAAACACTTGATTTTCAGGCAAACCATGAAGTTGTCAGTTCTCTTGTTACTTTGAGAAGTGATCTTTTCAAATTCATTCATTCTTTCTCCACTCCACTGTTCCTTTATTCCCTTGCCAGGCCCCACCCAAGTGAACCCATCAACAGCCTGTGCTGGCTGCCCCACAGTGTGGGGACTGATATTGGGCGGTGGGGAGAGGGCGGGGCAGCGGGATCAGTGTGAGGATGTCTCATGCTGATAGCCTGCGCTGGCTGTCCCAGCTCTGACCGCTAGCCATCCCAAACCTGACAGCCCGAAGGGACAGGAGCCGTAGTGTGCTCTGAGGCGCCTCCCGTGAAGCTGTTCCTTTCAGATGGCCAGTGCTGCACTTTCAGCACTGCCACCTGAACGACCATTCCACAGGTCTGAATCTGCTTCTGCAGGCGCATTCTTGGTGGAGAATACCTAATCGTGAGTTCTGTCAGATCTTTATCTTCAGACTGTTTAAGGAGCTTTGCCTGTTTCTGCTACCAATTTTTGTTATCTGCAGAAACTGATTTCAAAATATATTGGAGTTTTTTTCCCCCATTTCAAAGAGCAGGTGAGCTGAGATCCTGGAAAAAAAATAGATGTGAGACATACATTCATATTAGCAGCTGCAGATATTGGGTCTAAGTTTACCACTGAGCCACATACTATGAAATAAACTGATGTGTGCCATGGCCCAGTGAAGAAAGTGACTAAACCTTGTTCCTCATGTCAAACTGGTTATTTTTGGAATCAGTGAAACTTGTGTTATTTGTATCTGATTTTTAAAAGAAACATTCACCAAATTTTCAAGAAAATCTATGTGTCTGCTTGTTAGGACTGAGGACCGGACAACGCTATTTTGTCAGGTTGTACTTGTGCAATCAGTTAACAATAAACATGGGTCTAATTCAGTAATCCTTGCCTTGCATTTAGAGCATGGATCTCTTAAACTAGAGGTGGGGGGTGAAAGATTGAAGAAGGACCTGCGGTGTACAGTCTTCACATAGAAACTTTTTGGTGTATGGAATGCCAAAGGCAGGGACAATTATAACATTAAAATTACATTTTGATGCAGGCAAATGTGATGAACTTGAGTTGACAAATTGGTTAGTCTGGACCAGTTGGGCCAAAGTGTCTGTTTCCATGTTATAAAACTTAATAGTCACTGTATAACCTTCTTTCTTTCTTTGGCTTGGCTTCGCGGACGAAGATTTATGGAGGGGTAATGTCCACGTCAGCTGCAGGCTCGTTTGTGGCTGACAAGTCCGATGCGGGACAGGCAGACACTGTTGCAGCAGTTGCAAGGGAAAATTGGTTGGTTGGGGTTGGGTGTTGCGTTTTTCCTCCTTTGTCTTTTGACAGTGAGGTGGGCTCTGCGGTCTTTTTCAAAGGAGGTTGCTGCCCGCCGAACTGTGAGGCGCCAAGATGGACGGTTTGAGGCGATATCAGCCCACTGGCGGTGGTTAATGTGGCAGGCACCAAGAGCTTTCTTTAGGCAGTCCTTGTACCTCTTCTTTGGTGCACCTCTGTCTCGGTGGCCAGTGGAGAGCTCGCCATATAACACGATCATGGGAAAGCGATGGTCCTCCATTCTGGAGACGTGACCTACCCAGCGCAGTTTGATCTTCAGCAGCGTGGATTCGATGCTGTCGGCCTCTGCCATCTCGAGTACTCCGATGTTGGAGATGAAGTCGCTCCAATGAATGTTGAGGATGGAGCGGAGACAATGCTGGTGGAAGCGTTCTAGGAGCCGTAGGTGATGCCGGTAAAGGACCCATGATTCGGAGCCGAACAGGAGTGTGGGTATGACAACGGCTCTGTATACACTAATCTTTGTGAGGTTTTTCAGTTGATTGTTTTTCCAGACTCTTTTGTGTAGTCTTCCAAAGGCGCTATTTGCCTTGGCGAGTCTGTTGTCTATTTCGTTGTCGATCCTTGCATCCGATGAAATGGTGCACCCGAGATAGGTAAACTGGTTGACCGTTTTGAGTTTTGTGTGCCCGATGGAGATGTGGGGGGGCTGGTAGTCATGGTGGGGAGCTGGCTGATGGAGGGCCTCAGTTTTCTTCAGGCTGACTTCCAGGCCAAACATTTTGGCAGTTTCCGCAAAACAGGACGTCAAGCGCTGAAGAGCTGGCTCTGAATGGGCAGCTAAAGCGGCATCATCTGCAAAGAGTAGTTCACGGACAAGTTGCTCTTGTGTCTTGGTGTGAGCTTGCAGGCGCCCCAGATTGAAGAGACTGCCATCCGTGCGGTACTGGATGTAAACAGCGTCTTCATTGTTGAGGTCTTTCATGGCTTGTTTCAGCATCATGCTGAAGAAGATTGAAAAGAGGGTTGGTGCGAGAACACAGCCTTGCTTCACGCCATTGTTAATGGAGAAGGGTTCAGAGAGCTCATTGCTGTATCTGACCCGACCTTGTTGGTTTTCGTGCAGTTGGATAACCATGTTTTTTTTTTGTTTTTTTTTTAAATGTTTTATTTTTCACACCATAAATCACATTAGCCATGATATACACTATTTCTTTTTCACACATATACAGTGACTTTTTCTCCCCCCCCCCCCCTCCTCCCAAGCCACCCCCCCACCCCCCCCATCCATTTTAGGTATACAATCTAGGTTGCATTAAGCCAGTCAGACAATGTTGTCATTCAACAAAAATACACCAGAAATTCTACTGAGTCCATTCTTTTCTTTCCTTCTCCTTCCATCAACTTAGATAATGTTTGTCCCCGGTAGGTTTTCGCTATTGTATTTAATGTAAGGCTCCTATACTTGTTCGAATGTTTCAATATTATTTCTTAACCTATATGTTATTTTTTTCTAATGGAATACATTTATTCATTTAAATTTAGTAGTTTCCTCCTTTTAATTTGGTTATGTATTCCATTAATATTTAAAGTCATATAGTTCAGCGTAGCCCTTTTATATTTTGTTTATCTTCTCTTTCCGTTTTTCCATCATTACCTTTCCTCCTTTTCCATTTCTGTTTTCTTATTTTCAACTCTTTATAAGACAACATTCCTACAACACAGTTGGATAACCATGTTGAGGAACTTTGGGGTCCCTGACCTAATCATTTGTTAAACAGGTCCAACAGGGTGCTGCAAAATACAACTTTTCCACCATCCTTTAACCAAGCAAGTCTTAATGGGGAATGCTATCAACAACTGCAGGTTAATTTTATGATGGTCCTCTGAGTAATATTCTGCTGCGTATTTTCCTTTCCAGAAGATGCAATCTATGACAAGTGTGTCTCAATTAGCAGCACAAAGAACAAAACTGATGAATCCTTTTCACCTCTGCATTATGGGCATTAATTACTGAGATGATGGTTCCCCGTTCAAGATGAAAATCAGACAATTTTGAAGAGAAAGTTTCATGGAGTACCTGAGAGAAACACAAAAACTGCAGGTGCTGGAATCCTGAGTGAGCAGTGAGAAGTTGGAGGGACTGAGCAGGTCTGGCAGCACATATGTAGATAAATGATCAGGTTGTTTCATGTCATAACCTTTTATGGAGATTCAGTCAACGTTTTTGGTCAAGACTCTTTGTTGACACTGGGTAGTGTCAGGCCCACACAAGCCATTGGCAGCTTGAACTCTAGGTTCAAACCTCTGATAAAATCAGGAAGCCTTTGGCGGGTGAGGCCCTTCGGGAGCCCATTCATGTCCTCAGCCCCCTCTTGAATTCAGGTTCCGATACCTGATTCCTTTGACCCAGTCCATAGCTTGTGTGGGTCCTCTAGCCCCTTGCTGGTTCCCTTCCATGTCGCTTTCCCGTACAGTCATTGCCCATGCTTTTCCATCCCAAAGGGGGTTGTTTCCCCTGTTTCTGATGCCCTGTGCTGGTCTGCTGCTCTCCCGGAGTCTGCAACCCCTTGTGATACAATGCCCAGCACAGGCGCTGTTGCAGGATTTTAAAATAAAACGTTGTTGGCTTATTTAATAGGCCAATTCGAGCCCTCATGGAGCTATCATTTGCATGTCTGGGCAGTAGGAGTGCTGTGTTTGCACTCCCTGCTCTCCTGGATCTGCACCAGTGGTAGCACTGCCATGACAGCAGCTCTTGCAGTTCCACCATTTTATTTTATATGGAGTCCCAACCCAAAACATTGATTGATAATTTCTGTCCCTGGATGCTGCCTGACCTGCTGAGTCTTTCAGCTTCTCTTTATTCACTGTATGGAACACCTTGCTCATCTGCCTCAACCTTGGATAGTGTGTTTTTTTTTGGGGGGTGGGCACTCTTGGTGCCTGCCACAATACTTTGCAGAACTGCTGCAATTGAGTAAAGTCGAGGACAATTGCTATTAATTGTATGAAAAATTAACTTGATGGAACTGTTCATTTGATAAGTGATTTACTATACAATAGATTGCATTATTGTTAGGTTTTGCTGCAACCGAAAAAAGATTTGTTCTCCTGGCACAAACAGAAAAATAATCCACAATCCCTCCCATCAGTGGGGACAGTCTTGCCTTCCAATCTGATTTCTTGAAAGTCGCCTCCACAGATCCATTCATTCTGACCTGCATCTGAAAACTGTGAAGCTATTTTTTATGATAATGTGACATGATTTGTTTTAAGAACATAGAACTGGATTTAAAAAAAAATGGCGATGATACTGTAACTGCAGTACTGGTATGGATCTGGGCAGAGTACGGAGCGGAGACGTAGTGCTTCTTGAGGTTCTGCTGCCCAATCCATCCACCAACTGCTCCATACATGCTTTAAATGGCATGATAATGGAGCTGACAGTGGTTTATTTTTGCAAGGTGAACTGAAAGTTGTACATTTATACTATCTAAAGCTGTCTACCAAATGGCCAGTCTGGACATAATCAAGGCAGGAGTGAAACATGCAAGTCTGCAATTTCAGATTGTTGCAGAAAGAGTGGGGGGTCAGTTAAGGCAGAAACCTACCTTCAAGTTTTCGAATATTCAAATGACTTTGTAGGACAACCTTGCAGTTGATATTTGTCACAGTAATTTGAGAGTTTGAAATGTAATTGTTGAAAAAGGTGTATGTCACAGTTGGTGACTTTGTAATAATATGACTGTATATTCAGACCATGTACAGCATCACCAGTCTCATGCATATTGTTGGGGCATTTTGCCGCCTTGTGATTAATTAGAGCTCTTCATTTTGGTGCCAATGCTGTCAACTAAGTTGATTGAAATCGGGTTCTGTGATCAGAGAACACACAAGGATACAAGAAACGAGGAACGAGGAGGAGGGTCAGCTTCAGTTCCTCACACTTGTCCCATGATTCAATATGTCATGGCTGATTTTTTTTGCTGGCCTCAACTCTTACTCTGCCAGTTCCCTATAATCTGAAATTCCTCAATCTTTGAAATGAATATGCATTTCTATCTTAAATGTATCCAATGATCTGACCTGCACCTTAGGGGCAGAAAATTCTAAAGATTTACTGACTATTGAGAGAAGACATTTTTGTGTTGAAATGCCCAGCTTCTTGTTATGCAGCTCGGTCCCCTTCCATGTGACTCTCTCACAACTGGAAACCTGTCAATATCTTTTATGTTTGAGTAAGGTTCATTCTTTGAACTCAAAGGAACATGAACCCAAACAACCTGGCCTCTATCGATGGGAAACTCAATCTTGCCAGGAGTTAACCTGATGTAGCTCCTTTGAATTGTTTCCAATGCTACTATATCCTTTATTTGGTAAGGGGACAAAAACTGTGCAGATTCAAGGTGTGGCCTCTGTAACAAAATCTTTCAATTCTTAAACTCCACCCCTTCTCAATAAAGGCCAATGTGCTGTTTGCCTTCTCAACTACTTGTTGGACCTGCTTGCTAAGTTTTTGTGATTCATACGCTGGAATATATTGGATCTCTTTGACTCCCGTGAAGAAACACTTTGCTTCGCATGAACAGTTAACAATTAAACACCTAAGCACTTTTGGCAGATTGACAAGTTTATTCAAAATCAGAACTTATTGTCATGAACAAGTCATGAAATTTGGAGTTTTGTGGTAGAATAATAGTGCAAACATTCATATTATAACCATCTTACAACATTACTATAAAATAGAAAAATAATAGCGCATGAAAAGTGAGGCAATGTCTTTGGTGCATTGATTTTTCACGAATCTTTTAGATGTCCTCAATGGAGTAAAGTCTGGTGCTTGGAATGTCGCACGCTGAGTTAACAGCCCTCTGGAGTTTACTCTTGTCCTGAGAGTTAGTGTCTCCATACCAGGCAGTGATGCAACCAGCTAGAATGCAGCTAGAAACCTGTAGAAGTTATGAAAGTCTTTGGTGACATACTAAATCTGCTCAGACACCTCACAAAGTGTAGCTGCTGGCAAGCTTTCTTTGTGATTGCATCAATGTGGAGGCTCCAGGACAGATCCTCAGGGATGTTGACACACTGGAATTTGAACTTCTTAACCTTCTCCACTACTCATCTTGGTTTTTCTAACGTTGACCACAAGGTTGTTGTCGTTACACCATTTGTCGAGTTGATCTCCCTCCCTCCTGTACGCTTCCTCATTGCCATTTGTGATTCTGCTGACAACTGTGTGTCATCAGCAAACTTGTAGATAGCATTTGTGATAGAATTGTGCCTGGCCACACAGTCATGGTTGTCTAATGAATAGAGCAGTGGGCTAAGCACGGATCCTTGGGGTGTGTCTTGTGTTGATAATCAGTGAGGAGGAGACATTGTTTCCAATTTGTATTGATCCAGAGCTGAGTGGAGAGCCAGTGATATTGTATCTTATGTGGAGCAATTGTGATGACAGGGGAATTGCAGTGGGTCCAGATCTTTGCTTTGGTACATGTTAATTCCGGCCATGACCAGCCTGTCAAAGCACTTCATCACAGTAGAAATTAGTTCTACTGGGCAGGATGATCAATGCTCTTTTGAAGCAGGTGGGAACCTCTGTCTGCAGTAATGAGAGGTTGAAAATGTCTGAACGCTCCGGCTAGTTGGTTGGTGCAGAATTTCAGTACCATTTGAGGTATGTCATCAGGGCTTGATGCCTTATGAGGGTTCATCCTCTTGAATGATGTTCTGACATCGCCCTCAGAGACCGATATCATGGACAGATATCACAGGGTAATTAGCCTTTTCAGGGACTTGAGTAGGCACTGTTTGGTTCTTCTTCTCAAAGTGGGCATACTCATCAGGTAATGAAGTATCACAGCCATCTGGAGTCATTCATTGTCTTTAACATATTAAAGCAGTCTTAAATAGTGAAACTATCAGACAGTATTTCAATTCCCACTTATATCAAAACATAAAAATGCATTGGTGAAGAAGGAAGGAATATTTAAAAGCTGGTGAAATGATCAAAAGGATCAAGCATTATCTTTAAACAGATTTTGAAAAACATTTTTTACACCAAGGGAGGATTAAAAAGAAATATGGTAAGTGTCATAAAATAGAAGGGCAGTATAGTAAGCATAGCGGTTAGTGCAATGCTATTACAACGCCAGCAACCCAGGTTTGAATCCACCACTCTTTGTTAGGAGTTTTTAACGTTCTCCCTATGACTAGGTTTCCTCCAGGGGCTTCAGTTTCCTCCCATGTTCCAAAGATGTGCGGGGTTTGTAAGTTAATTGGTCATGTGGGTGTATTTGGGTTGCATAGGCCCTTTGGATCAGAAGAGCCTATTCTGTGATATATCTCTGAAAGAAAAATGTAATTAAAATTCTGAAGTTGGATCATTTAGTTATGGAAACTGTAGAAGTGCTGCCATAGATGTAGTTGTGTGGGATAAAAAGCTTTTTTGTTACTTATTGTTAGAAAGTTAAAACCATTACCACAGGATGTGGTCGAGGCGAAATGGTATGTGAAAGATTTTGAATGATTGAAGTGAAGTGGACAGAATAGGATGTACGTTGTGTGAACGTGGGCACAAATCAGCTAGCCTCAATGTACATTGAGTATAATTGATGCATTTTATGCATAAAAGCTGCTTCTATTTAAAGGAAGATGTGGGAATAAAAATCTCAAGCTGATAACAAATTGCATGACATGATGAAAAATATTTGTTCATGATTCCACTGAGCAACTCTGGAACAATTTAAATCATTCTTGTAAAAACATTGTGATAATCATGAATTTCCTTGACCAATATTTCATCTCAGAAATTGAGTGTACAGAATTCTAAATTATTCTACCTCACCAATCTATGCTTGCATATTTGTTCCATTCAAGCCTACTGTGGCACTCCATATAAAACCATGAATACAGTAAAATACCTGGTGTCCAGTGCCTGGTAGATACCAGATAAGTAAGTATTCCGGTTGCTTGAGATTCTCTCTTGCAATGCCTACCTAATGCAGCAGCATTTAAGAATAAACAGTTTGGAATACAAAAGAGAGTGCAAAATGTAAAGTAATCTTGAAAAAAAAATCAGTATTGATGTCCTTCATTTTGTAAACTTACAAAATTTAAATTAAAATCAAACCCAAGTCGCTGGCACTAAAGCAGCGTTGTGCTTACTGCTACTACAGCCATGCCATGCCACCATCAAAATTAAACCCCCCTCCCAAGTTTAAGGCTAAAGCCGTACTAATATACTTGATAATATACTAATAAAGATTCTCGCTAAGCGGGGATAAGAAGACACTTTAAGGAGTCACCTCAACGATGAGCGACATCAACCAGCTCTTATCCTGGGCAATGTCATTTTATTCCTTCACAACTTTATTCATACAGCTGCTATGAGCAAAGCATGATCAAGGCACTCTGCCGGCTGAACGTTGCTCCCATTTTCACCAAAGGTCATAGACCAGCAGCAATAGAAATTCACTAAGACAATGCTACCTTCAAAACAATAATTTTTATTTATAACTATAGATATATCTTAACTGCAACTATGTGCAAATATATGTGTGTGCATCCTACCCAAACCATTACAGCTTAGACACAATTCTGAACAGTCGATTCAAAGTTCAGTCTGAGAAATCTTGTGTTGAAACTTAGAATTCTTGTCAAGTTGGTTTCAGAGAAATGTTTCTTCATGTGAATGATTTGTCACAGCTTCTTCCTTTCTTCCATAGGGGTTACAAAGCTTGTGACCCCACAATGCTTTCAAAGACCCAGGCAAGGGTCAGACGAATTAACCATCACAATCAGAATTTATTGTCATGAACAAGCCGTGAAATTTGGTGTTCGGTGATCACGATCCAAATACAAATCTTACCTTTTTTTAACCAGGACATGGGCCAATCCAAAGTGACTATTAGAATGGCCACAGTATCACTGCCTTCTTCTGAACAAGGAGAAACAGCAGAAGTGACCATCTTTCCTGAAGTCACTTTGATTCTGTCTCCAGATGATTTTCTGATGAACTAAAAATGCTGCTTTCTGAAGTGTCTTAAATCACATGACTTGCTTGATCACATACTGGTTTTTAGTTTCAATTTCCCAAAATTGAGTCATGTGGCAGATACAGGTGTCTATTTGGGTAAATATTCATTTTTTTTTTCAGGCTTCCAATTGAGAAAAAAATAACGATGATTTTACAGTTTTGGACATGGGTGCCTTTGTGCCTGGGTTTCAAAATGTTGTTATGAAATCTGAGTGCCTGCATCCTTGTTCCAACCCCCAAAGTAACTTAACTAAAAAATAACAATGTGTTACTTTAGAGAACATTTACTTTGACAATTTTAAGCTTTTATTTATTTTTATTTAATTTTTTTTATTTACACTTATTTATCACAACTTGTCATTATTATTTTCCTTGCTTTTTGTGCTGGTTGCTTGAATTGCAGGTACCATGGATTTTACTGTTTATTTTTGCTGTTTTTGCATTTCGTGTGTGACATTGGTACTCTTGAAATAAAGCTGAACATAATCTGCTGAAGGAACTCAATGGATTGAGAAGTATCAGTGGGAGAAAAATAATCAAGTTAAGTTTGTTGTCATCTGATGCACAATGTTCTCTGGTCCTTGGTGCAAAACATGCAGATACATAACCAGACATAACACGCATACAAACAATACATAAGCATGACAAGTATTCATACTGTAACGGATTTGTGTTCATCTTTAATTTCGGGTTAAACTATATTTTTATAAAAATGTCTTAGTAAAGTATAGAGTTAAAACATTTATCTGTATTCTTAGTAAGTTAGCTGTGGGTTGGCACAGGGTCACACACAGCTCAGAGCACCATTGTTTTCAGAGAAGGGAGTTCATTCTTGGTGTGGCAGCATCTTGGACAGACAGCTGATAGATTTCAAGTGGGTGTTATTTATTCAACAACTGCTAAAGGAAGCCATCTGTTTTTAATCAAAGCCACTTAAGCCTCTTGAACAGAGATGAGGTCAGAGATTGCTATGGACATGGAATGGTTTTTCAAA
This sequence comes from Narcine bancroftii, assembly GCF_036971445.1. Lineage (NCBI taxonomy): Eukaryota > Metazoa > Chordata > Chondrichthyes > Torpediniformes > Narcinidae > Narcine > Narcine bancroftii. The sequence continues at coordinate 442,134,847 of NC_091469.1, forward strand.
AGGAACAGCGTTTTGATAAAAATAAAACTGATGATCATGTGGTTTCCAAAAATTGGGACTCACCTCAGTGATGATGTAACAGTCACATGATTTGGAGAAATATATTACTGAATTCAAATTTTTTGAGTTCAGTTTTTGAAGAATTCAGCTTAGAGTTTACAGAAATTAAAACCCTGTGGCATACAGGAGTTGAAACCTTGTTAAAGACAGGGTTGAGTTACAGTAACCAAAATTGGTGCTGTGGTGTGTTCCTCCTGGGAACAGGGAACACTGAATCAGTGGTTATTGAAATAAAGAAGACCATTTTGCTTTGGAAAAAAGGACAGATTTCTACTGGGTCTATTTTTGTGTATGGCCAGTTCGTTTAACCCTTGTCTGGTTTGTGACTTCATCATGGAAGGAGATAACATTTGTTTAACCCTTGTCTGGGTTTGTGAATTAATTTTAGAAGAAAATGGCCACTTGTTTAATCTCTGGGTTTGTGAATTTATTGTGGAAGAAAATAGCCACATTATGGGTAAAGAGACCTGAAGCATTTAAAAATGCTTTATAATTATTTCTGAACTGAGAGTTTAAGACTAAAATGATGCTGAATATTTAAAGATAGACTTTTCAGAGTGGGACTTTAATTTTTTTTTCTCTCTCACTTATATTTGCACATAAAGAGTTTTGATATAAGTAAGAAATGTTATATTGTTAATTTTAAAAAAAACCTTATTTTGAATTTGCCATTGTCTGGTGAATTTTCCATTGCTGTTCCTGTGTTAGTGCTAACAAGGTCCCTTTAGTCCCAAACATAATTAAAAGGGTTGTTACTTCATAACAATACATACAAATAAATGAATAAATACATATTGTCTCATGAATATGAGAGTCTTGGGTGGTTAATGTGAGCAGTTCCTTTGGTCATTCAGCATTCTCACTGCCCATGGGAAGAACCTGTTCCTCAGCCTGGTGGTGCTGGTTCTGATACTCCTCTATCTCTTCCTCAATGGGAGCAGCTGAAAGATGCTGTGTGCAGGGTAGAAGGGGTCCTCAATGACTTTGCGCAGTCCTGCGGATTAATCTCTGCGGCAACTGTACCACACTGAGATGTAGCCGGTCAAGACTACCTCAATAAAGCTCCCAGAGAAGGTTGACCTGATGGTATCCGGTAGCCTTGTGCCTTCCTGACAAGTGAGGAGGTATTGTGTGTCCAAGATAGGTCACGAGTTAAAGAAACTCCAAGGTCAATGTTTCAGGCTGGAGCCCTTTCTTAAGATCAAAAATGCAAAGGGAGATTATTGAATGCAGAGGACTGGTTGGGCGAAACAGGACAGGGGCTGATGTGAGATTGGTGGGCTGGGGAGAGGCAAAGTGTACATTGCTGTCATCAAAACTAACCTGGTGCTTTTCCAGCATTTTCAGCTTTTATAATAGATATCCAGCCAGTGGATGATAAGCTTGTCAAATCTTTGTAATATATTGAAAACCTTCAGCTTATTCTCTAGCTGTTTTGGCGGAAGATTTAAGTTTTGTGCTGAATATCCTGCGTGAACATTTGTGGACTGGCTGAGAATTGATTCAAGGTCAGGAATAACGTTGCTTACTTCAAACCAGTCATTCAGGTATGAAGATTTGTCACTTCTCATTGCCTGTGAAACTGAATTGGCAATGATTCAGAAAACAAGGAGAAAAATGTTGTTGCAACATGAACGAGATGTCATTTGACTGTGCACTCATGCAATCCTTGGGAACAAAGGATGTTTAGAAAATCCTGACACTTTAGTTTAATGAGTAAACTACATTCAAACATAACAGTTTACCATTCCATTCTATAACCTCAGACTTTGACAAGATTGTTTTTTTTTTATATATGTATAATCTCACATTATTCATCAACCAGTTATGTTTAAACAAAGACTATTCACAAACTATTTACCTCTGCATCAGCTCTGAAAGGATCAGCATCTTAGTACATTTGACTATTTTTTAAAATTCCCATTCACAGATTTTCTTTGGCTTTGTATTACTCATGATAATACGAGAACATAACAAAATGGGGAGCAATGGATATATTAAGACCATAAGGCACAGGAGCAGAAATAGGCTATTCAGCCCATCAAGTCTGCCCCACCATTTAATCATGCACTGAACTATAACCCTGATACCAGGATTTTGAGCCAGAAACACATCTGAATAGCTGCATTTTGCAAGGTAGGGAGAATTGAAGTGATCAAATAAATCTTGAATGAAGAAAATTGTATGAGTAACATCTGACCTTGGTTCTCTTATGGTTTTTACATATAAGTAATATTAATTTACTGTAATAAATTAGCATACTTAATTCTGGAATGGCCGTTCACACAGGCAGGGTGTTTACACTGAGTTGTGGTGATTTCAGAGGCTGGAAGTTTCAGGTGGGGATAGGTTAAATGAAAGTTGCCTCCAAATGTTATGCAAATATTCTCCATTTTCAGAGGGAGACCCCAAGTCCCCCATCGCCCCTGTGGCTGCCCTCTCTTACCTTCAGTGGAAAGGTGACTCTTGTCCTTGAGGATCTGGTGGGAGAGAAGCATGTGGTGGCTGGCCCAATGCGGGAAGAATGGCTGTCTTCTTTGGCCATAATTCCCCCACGCAGCAGGAACTGCTCTGCATATCCCTGGCGCTGGCAGAGTAGTTCCAGCTGCATGGGGGATTATGGGTAAGGAAGACGGCCATTGCTCCTGCATTGAGGTGTCGTTGTGAGCCAGTGCAGTGCTCCGGTGAACTCTGGGCATGGCAGCACTGCAGTCCATTGCTGCATTGGGATTTAGGTGGGGGAAGGCATGATAGATGACTGGGGGGGACAGATGGCAGGGGCGAGGAGTGAGGTGTATTGTTGCGTTAAGCCTGCAGTTCAGTTTAGACTGCAGGCTGGCCCACAAGAATGTCTAGGACTTCTGCAGGAAAAATGCCTGTCTTGTGAGAAATTTCCTGCTTCTCAGCGGCAATGTAAAAGTCGATTTGTCTCAATCACTTCTGAGTTTGATGACCCAGATTTGCTCTCCATTAAATAGGATTTTCTTTATGAAGGTGGACTTGACTCTTTGTTACATTAATTGAAGGATTCCAGAAATATTAACCTTTACCCTTTTATCTCAGAGCTGTTCTGAGAGGGGTTAAAATTCCATTGCATCCTTTTTTGTAATGAATAGAACATGCACCAGTCTTTATAATCGATTCATGGTAGATATGGAGATTTCTGATTGCCGTCTTTAAAAAAAAAAATTAATTTGGAATGTGGTTCTGTCAATCATTGTTAGAACTATGAGTGGAAATTCTTCCAATTTGCAATCGTCCAATTAAGTTTGAGGTTGCATTGCTTCCTGGTGAGACATGCTGCCTCTACTCTTGACTGTATATGCATGTGAATGAAATAAGAAAACATATTTTCAAGAGGCATAAACTCATGATTTCTGCACGTTTTGTTCAGCAGTTGAGCACTGGCTGATTTGCTAGATTGCTATTTGATGGGAAATGGCTTGGCAACATGCACTAATAATTTTCTTACCCTGCTTGGCTCCATTTTTTTCTAGAGTGAGTCTTATCCATGAATTTTGAAACGTAAAGAGAAAATGCTGGGGAGAGAGACTAACTGAGACATCCGGCTTTAGGTTGATTAGCGTTTACCTCAAAAATCCTATCAGAGAATGAGTTCAGATTTATCTTGACATTTCTTGGACATGGGAATATCAATATTTTTGGATGTAATGGAAGACCTTATGGATCTGTAGTCATCTGCTCAGCTCTATCTCTTCCAACATGCTCATTTTTGTTTATCATGCATCATTACATTGCAAATGGGTACAAAAAAGGCAACTATTTGCCTTTTCTCATTGGTACGGAGAGATGCATCTGGCATTAAAAGATACATTTTTCCTTGTGTTCAATCCAAGCACTGTGCCAATTATCCATTGAACAAAAATAAATTGATCTTGCATTTCTCTGTGCAATTATATGCAGCTGCGGACAAGTAGAAGTCAAGATTGAGAATAGCTCCTTGCGGAGAGTGGTCAATGTTTGAAATTGAGATGCTCGTTGAATTATAGCAGCAGAAAGTCTGGAATCATTTAAGAATAACAACCAGCTAGATACGTGGTGCAGTGTAGAGAATTGAACAAAATTGCGTGACTGATATTTTCAAGCAAATCACAAGCAGCTGGAAGGACTCAGCTTTTAAGGCAACATTCCCGGATAGAAACAGTCAGTCAGCATTTTTGGTCAGTACCCATTTACCTGTAGTTTACTTGTCAATCTACTGATCTCCCCAATCTGTATTTATCATCTGATTACTACATGAATGAGTTGTCCACAGAGCTCACATCTGTTCTGAATATAAGAGAAATGACAAATGTTAATTGTTCATTAGATATCCATGCTACAAACCTACACAGGCAAGGTTCCTCAACTCTTCCTCTGCTAAGTTGATGACTACTTGGGTGCTGTCTCATGTATCCACTTTGCGGCCAACTTCCACCCCAACCTCAAATTCACTTGGTCCATCTCGAGCAACACTCTCCCTTTCCTCAATCACTCTCTCTCCATCTCAGGAGACAAACAATCAACGGACATCTTCTACAAGCCCACCAACTCTCACAGCAACCTTGATTAAACCTCTTCCCACCCTGGCCCCTTTAAGCATTCCATTCCAATCTCTCAATTCCTCTATTTCCATCGCATTTGCACCCAGGATGAGGACTTCATGCCAGATAATCAGAGATGTCCTCCTTCTTCAAACAACATGGCTTTCCCTCTACCACCATCAACTCAGTGCTCACCTGCATACCTTCCATTGCCTGCACATCTGCCCTGGCACCTGACTGGATTTCTCTTGTCCTCACCTACCATCTCTCTTGCTTCCGTATCCAACACATCCTCCTCTGCCATTTCCACAACCTAATACATGATCCCACCACTAGAAACATATTCATCTCTCGTTCCCTCTCCACCTTCTGCCAGGACCACACCTTCTGTGACTCCCTTGTCCACTCCTCTCTCCCCACCAATAATCCCTTTGGGACTTACTCCTGTGACTGCAGGAGATGCTCCACTTGCACCCAAACCTCCTCCTTTGGGGCCCCAAAGAGTCCTTTAAAGTGAAGCAATATTTCACTTCTGAATCTGCAGGGGTTATCTACTGCATCCAGTGCTCCCATTGTGGTCTCCTCTATATCAGAGAAACTAGATGCAAACTGGGAGACCCTTTTGTTAAGCACCTCAACTCTATCTGCCGCAATAGCTTGGATTTCCCAGTTGCCACCCATTTCAATTCCCTATCCCATTGCCTTGCTAACATGTCTATTCATGGTCTGCCAGACTGAGACCACCCACACATTGAAGGAACAACACCTAATTTTCTGACTGGGCACCCTCCAACTGGATAGCATTAATATCGACTTCTCTGGCTTTCGTTAAAACCCCCTCCTTCCTTCAGCTCCGTTTCTCTCCCTTTTCCCTGCCTCCTTTCACACAAACATGATACATTCTTACCTTGTCCCTTATTATATCCAATTAACACCTTTTGTTGGTCTGGATTCCTCCCCCAGCCAGTATTGTCTGAATTCTGAGACATTCTCAGACTTCCTGCTTCTGGCTCATTCTTCTACCTTAAGAAGGTCTCAGGCCAGAAACGTTGGTAATATAACTGCTTTTTTGGATTCTGAAAAGATAGACTGAGTTCCTCCACCATTTCTGTGTTTTCTGTGTTTCTCTCAATTGACATTAAATATATAATAGTGGTTTTTGAGGTGATTTTTTTCCCCCCAAGTTCAGCTAAAATATAACAGGTGAAAATCATGACCTTAATAATTTCCTGATATCGAATGTATGACCTCATAACTTTTTAATTTTAAAAGGCATTACTTTTTAACATAGAACATGAAACATTACACAGGAATAGGTCCTTTGATCCACATGTCTGTGCTGAACACGTTGTCCAAATCAAACTAAATATCTGGTTCTTGCACCTGTTAATTGTTTTGCTTTCTTGGTGTTCTTTATCCTTGACATTTGCTTCCATCCAATCTCTGACAGTGGTTTTAACACTGAATTGTCACAAAATGTTAGTTTATTCTTCAGCCTCAGGACAGTGTGAGCTTTTTAAAAAAAAAACAATTGGTTTGTAATGCATGGTTCTCTAGCTTGGCCATTCATGTTGAGTCTCTAGATATAGTCGGGATTGTGTGTGCTTTGCTTCACCTATTCAGCTGAAAGAGAGCTCAACTGTGCACGATGGTCTGGCGAAAGACTGTTGCCCAGTATTTGTAAGTGAGAGCATTTACAACCTTGTTGAATCTTCAAACTCATCTTTAGACTGGTTGTTTGGGTCAGCTTTTTTGTGTTGTTGCATAAAGCACTCATACCACATCCAACAGAAACGCAGTTTGTTCACATATAGAGAATGTTAACTGGGATTGGACAGAGGAACACCAGTAATGCACGGTACACTTCTGTAGAAGTCCTGGCAATTCATCTTTGGGTGATGGGTTCCTGTGCTTTTACACCACACAAGGACTGATTTCCATACACTTCAGAAGTTTATTGGAGCAGCATTCCATCCAACTTTACGAGGGCCCTATTGTCAGCACTCCTTGTGAACAACTTTTGGATGTTCCCTCTAAACTGAACACCACTCCATTTTGACACTCCTTTTTAAACAAAACAAGGTCTTACTTTCTGTGCTCTCTTTCAACCTCTTCTCCTCTTGGAAAGTTTATTCTCTTACTGTGTAATAGGATTTTAAAAAGTGAATGAAATGTGGAGTGGGGTATCAAGTTCAGTTGATTTGTTGCTTGAGCGCCACCACTGATGCAGATTTATTGGGATTTTATCATAGCTAGTTATGCTACAGCGGGGAAGTGAAGCAGGATTACCAATCTTGATGACCATCACTGCAGGAAGCCTGTGCCTTGATAGTGATTGAGGACTTTATTTAGATATGATGCAACCAGTTGGTAAAAATTTCAAAACCTGTGGAAATTTGTAACATTTATCACTTCTTTGAAACCTTTTCTGGGCCAAACACTCAGTCTAAATTTGAACTGATGCACATTTCGCACTGGAGTGCAAGTGCATGAACAGCCATTACATGGCTGTAATGGTGTATCTCAGGCTGAGCAGCTGACAAACATTTATTTTAATGCAAGGAGTATGATGAATTTGGAGATGGTTTAAAAAAAACACAAAATGCTGGAGAAGCTCAGCAGGTCAAACAGTGTCCTTTATGTAGCAAAGGTGCATATCCAACGTTTCGGACTTGAACCCTTCATCAAGGTATGAGAGAATGCCAGCAGGCATCCAAACAAGGGGGAGGGGGGGTGGCAAAGGCAGGAGATGATAGTGGATGAGGAGATGGAGGGGACAGCAGCAATGAGGCGGAGCGGGGAGAAGAACTGGAAAAACAAGAAAGGAGAGGGGAAAGGCAAGCAAGTTAGCAGAGAAATCATGCGGCGACGGCAGATAAGGTACTGTTTCTCCAATCTTCAGATGGTCAGGGTGGGTTGGTGCAAAAGGCCATGGATCTGGGAGTGCGACTCAGAATTAAAATGCTGACTACTGGGAGGTCGCTGTAGTTGTGGACAGAGTGACTCACCCAATGTGCGACTGATGCACGGATGCAGTAAATAAGTGCTGCAGGTATAAGAGTGAAGTGTTGCTTCACTTGAAAAGCCTGTTTGGGGCCTTGGATCATGGTGAGGGAGGAGGTGTGAGTGCAAGTGTTGCACCTTCTGCGGCCACAGGGGAAGGAGCTGGGTGGGGGGGGGGGGGGTGGTGTGGGTGAGCACACGAGGGAATCACAGAGGGAGCAGTCTCTGCAGAAGGCCAAGAGAGGAGGAGAAGGAAAAATGTGTCTGGTGGTGGGATCCTGTAATAAATGCTGGAAATTCTGGTGGATGATGTGTTGGATGCGGAGGCTGGTGGGGTCATAGGTGAGAATGAGGGGGATTCTGTTTGTTGCATCTGGGGGCAGAGGGAGCTAGGGCAGATGAGTGGGAAATGAAGGAGATGTGGGTGAGGGCTGAGTTGATGGTGGTTGAGGGGAAGCCATGCTTATGGAAAAAGGCAGACTGGAGACTGGATCCTCCTTGGAATGTAATATTGTCATTACAAAGACTGCAATGGCCACAACATCATCTGCAAGAGGGAAAAGACTGGCAGCTCAATACCCGTGGGCTTTGATGTTCAGACAGGGAGGGAAAGAGGTGGAGGGGTCGCATTTCTACTCCCCTGCACTCAGAGGATGTACTGGAGGGCTCAAACACTCGGGCAATATGGGTGATCAAAAATAAGAAAATTATAATCACTCTAATGGGGTTTTGTTTTCAGCCTCCCAATAGCAGCTGAGAGAGAGAGACAGATAGAGAGGAATAGCTACATAGGGAGATTATGGAAAGATATAAAAGCAACAGGGTTGTCTATGTTGAAAAATTAAATTTTCCCCCATATTGACTGGGACTTCCAGTTCCATGGCTTAGACAGGGGAGAATTTGTTTGGTGTATCCAAATGATTTCTTGAAGCAGCACGTAAATAGCACAGGGAAGGGGAAGTATAAGACCTTGTACTGGAAAAGGAGCCTGTTCAGTTGATTGGAGATTCAGTGAGAGAATTTGTTGGGAGTAGTGATCAATCACAATGCCTAAAGTTTCAAGATCATTATGAACAAAAAGAGGGTCAGGAGGAGATCTATGCAGATGATCCCCAGGGATGAGAGAGACAACAAATGAGTATTTAATGGCTTGCTGTAGTGTAAAAGGATGAGGTGGTGGGTGGCGAGGAAGACTCCTTGAAATGTTGTGAATATCGAAAGGGTTGAATAGGGTAGACGTGAGGAAGATGTTTCAAGTAATGGAGAGTCCAGGACCAGAGGACTCAGCCTAAGTCTAAAAGGATGCCCTTTTAGAACAGAGATGAGAATCTGTGGAGGTCTTTGCCACAGTTGATTGTGGAGGCCAAGCCACTAGTTAGATTTAAGGTAGAGGTAAATTGGCTCTTGATTCATAAAGGTGTGGAAGGTTATGGAGAGAAGGCAGGAACATGAGGTTGAAGGGAATAATTCATCAGTCATGATTCGAATGACCAAGTACTCGATGGACCAAATAGTCTAATTCTACTCCTATCTCTTTATGGTCTTGTAAGCCTGGATTTGTGGGAAAATAGTAAATTGGCATTGTTAGGCAGGTGCTGGAGGAGGTTGATGAAGGGCAGCTGTTATCAAGCAAATCCAATTAACTAGAATTGAAGATTGGTATATTCTAGTGAGGAGAAAGTACCGAGATGGCAAGAAAAGAAACCTTGAATGATGAAATCATGAATTTAATCAAAGAAGAAAGCAGATATAAGGTTGTGAAAGCTAAATTCAGACAGGGCCCTTGTGGAATATAAAGATTCCATGAAGGAGCTCAGGCATGGCATTGGGAGGGCCAAAAAGGTCCATGAAATGTCCTCTGAGGATTAATAAGAATCGCAGGATATTTAAATTACAATGGGGGGAATTTGTCCTTGGAGTCAGAGGGTGGCGCGGTTGGTGCAATGCCTATACAGCGCCAGCGATCTGAACTGGGGTTCGAATACTGTGCTCTCTGTAAGGAGTTTGTACGTTCTCCCTATGTCTGCATAAGTTTTCCCTGGGGGCTCCAGTTTCCTGTCACCATTCAAAATGTTCGGGTGTGTAGGTTAATTGGGTGTAAATCGGGTGGCAAGGATTTGTGGGCTGAAATGACCTGTTACTGTGCTGCATGTCAAAAAGATTTTTTAAATTAAATTTAAGTGGATGAGGTATTGAATGAGAACTTTGGATTGGTATTTACCAAGGATAAGAACCTGGATATAGCAATGTGGAGAATGCTAGAGTTTGGGCATTGTATGGTCAAGCAAAAGGCAGTGCTGGCTCTTCTGGTGAGCAGCAAAATGGACGTCCCCAGGGCATTTTGGGATAAATATCCCAGGTTTGAAAAAGAGGCAATAGACTTTTAATGGCAGGTCTCTTCAAGGTATGGATGTGCAGGGGATCTGGATTATGGCCACACGTATATAAATTATTAAAAAATGTGTATGGCATGTTTAGCTTCATTGGTCAGGGCATTATATATGAGTGCAAGGATGAAATGTTGTGGCTTTATAAAACTATTTATTAGGCTGCACTTGAATACTGTGTGCAATTCTACTTGCCCCATTACAGGAAGGGTGTGGAGGATTTGGAAAGGGTACAGAAGAGATTTACTAGGACGCTGCCTAGATGAGAGGGTCTGAGCTATGGGGAGAGGATGGATAACTTTGGGTAATTTTCTTTGGATTAATGGCGCATAAGAGGAAATCTTGTTTACAAAAGTTCATAAAATTTTTGAATTGGTAGACTGTCAGAATATTTTCCCAGGGGGTAAAATTTTCACATTCTAGAGGACCTGTACTTAAAGTTGGGGGAGTCAGGGGAAAAAGTTTAAATGAAATGTGTTGGGTGTTTCCCACCCACCAAGAGAGTGGTTGGTTCCTGGAACCAGTTGCCAGAGTTGGTGGTGGAAGCAGATACGATAGTAATGTTTAAGAGGCTTACAGACAAAAAAAATATGCAGGGAGGGAACAATATGTATCACATGCATGCAGCTGAGTTGAGTTTACTTTGGGCATCATGTGTGGAGCAGACATCATGGTTGAAGGACCTGTTACTGAGCTGTATTACTCTATGAAAGTACTTCATGATGCAGATTGTTCAGCGGAATTTGAGGTTGTTGATGGTGGGGAGGGAGTGTCTTGTTAAAGAACAGCCTTTTGAATCAAAGTTTTAACTTAGTTACTTCAGGGCGTGTTTTGTTGTAAACTTTACCTCATGCTTCTAACCATATGTTTTTGTTTAAACTCAAGATTTTCTCATCCCAATTATCAACTGTAGTTTGAAAACCATGGAAGTTGAACAGAGTTCCAATTTTCATTCAGCACTTGAGAAAGTTTAAGTCAGTGACTCTCAATCTTTTTCTTTCCACTCACATACCATTTTAAGTAATCCCTATGCCATTGGTGCTCTGTGATTAGTAAGGGATTGCTTAAGGTGTTATGTGAGTGGGAAAGTTGAGAATCACTGCTCTCGACCCAATTGTTATGGAAATATTTTGCTTGAGAAAAATTGTCATTGGTCCATTTCCTTTGGAGTTATGAAACCGTGCACATGATGAGTCAATTGGGTATGATTAAAACCTTTTTCTTTCCACCCACATACCACCTTAAGCAATCCACTTACTAATCACAGAGCTCCTATGGCAAAGGGAATACTGGAAGTGTTATGTGAGTGGAAAGAAAAAGGTTGAGAACCACTGACTGATAAAGGAATAAAATTATGCTGTCCTGACAGTCCATTTTATGAAAGAAGAAACGGAATTTTGCACAAGGCTCAATAAAGTGATTAGAGTTGACTGAGAAGCTTTTCACGCCTACAAATCTTTGATTGCGTGGATCAGTAAGAGTAGAAGACAATGATTAGATCAGCCATAATGAATGACAGCACATAATGTATGACATTGTGTTGTAGCTCAAGCAACCTAGGTTCAATTCTGACACCGTTGCTGTCGATGTTGAGTTTGCTTGTTCTCTTGATGACCACATGGGTTTTCTGGAGGTTTTCTGGTTTTATCCACAGAGACATGAAGGTTGATGGTAAATAGGTCACTGAATTATCTGTAGTATGCAGATGAGTGGTAGAATCTGCTGAAATTTAAGTGAGTGTGGGGAGATTCTTATGGAAGTGAGTGAGTGGTCAGCATGTATTTAGAAGGTTGAGAGCTCTAATTCTATGCTGATCTGTTTTTTTTATTGCCTTTTGTCTGTAATCCTACTCATTTCCCCATTATTGTTGGGCCAGCTTTCTTTGAAAATAATGAATTGAAACCCCAAAATTTTGCTGACATCCATTACAAATTGTAGATCAAAGAACACAAAGAAGTGGCATCATTCACCTCTATTCTCAGTCAAAGCTACCCACAAAAATGTTATGTTTTCTGTGGTTGAATGTCATCATGTTGTGTTAGAGTTTTACAGCATGGAAACCAGCCTTTCCAGCCCAACTTGCCCATTTTGGCCAGGTGTCTGTCTGTCCTTGTCTCCTTTGTCTGTATTTGACACATAACCCTCCAAACTTCTCTTATCCAAGTCCAAGTGTCTTTTACATGTCATAATTGTATCTGTATCAAAAGCTTCTCTGGTGGCGAATTCCATATACCCACCACCATCTGGGTGTCGGAGTGCTCCTTTGGTCCCTTTTGAATCTTTTGCCCCTCTGTCATGTCAACCTTTGGGCTCCTATGCTCTCGGGCAGGGGTGTCAAACTCAAATTCACAGAGGGCCAAAATTAAAAACTTGGACTAAGTCGTGGGCCAAACTAAATATTTATTGAAAATTTTCAACAACATCTGCATGTTTTCTCTTCTTTCAACATATGTAATGTTAAACTTTTTCTTATTAAAATAAATGTTTCATAATAGTTTTGGTTAAACTCTTTCCAGAAGAAGCATTAACAAATGAGAAATAAAATATTCAATAAATAATATTCCTCTCTAGCCTTTAAGCTCCTTTTAAATGTATTTTTTTTCACAAGCCAACACGTCAAAAAAATAACAACTTGCTTCAATGAAAATCCAATCTTTCAACTATGAACAGTCCAAAGTTAACCAAAGAAAATATTAATCCAAGCTTAGCTTGCTACACTATGATTTACTCTGATTCACCTGGGTCTAAACCAGATACTTGGCATCTCTTCTTCGATGCAATTTCATCAAACTGTGGGGTCAGATGTTGCCTCCCACCTGTCTTGAAAGGCCCTGTTTTCTGCCTTTGGTTTTGCCATTTTTCATAAGGGGTTTATTACATGTGAGTTCGGCGACAGGTCGCAGATGTTAATGAAAGTAAAGAGAGGAGGTGGGGGCGATTAGCGTGCTGACAGGCCGGCGCCAATGCATTTGCAAAGCATTCTGGGATTTGTAGTATTAGCTGTGGATTGGCGGCCAGCGGGCCAGCTCTAATACATATTTGATATGATCTTGCGGGCCAAATATAATTATATCCGTGGGCCTGAGTTTGACATGTGTGCTCTAGGGGATTAAAACTTCTAGCTGATCTGGTCTCATTGTAACTCAAGCCCTCCAGATTCATCCTTGTGAATCTTTTCAGGATAATTTGCTGTTTATTGTTAGATAGCAACTATCGGAGAATCTCTAATATTTAGCATAATTGATGCCTTCAAATTATTCTGCCTTTGTCCAAAGGAAATACCATAACCCACAGACAGTGAGAATACTGAATGACGAAAGGAACAGCTCACAATAAACATCCGAGACTGTCACATGTACAAAACAACATTTGCTTATTGTTGCAGATGAAATATTTATCCTGCATATATATTGTTGGTATATGTGTGTGATGTCTGGTTGTGCATCTGTACATTTTTGAACAGAGGACTGGAGAATGTGGTTTCGTCAGGGTGTACTTGTACCAGCAGATGACAGTAAACTTGATGTGACCTGACTTGAGGAATCAGAATTTATTGTCATGAGCATGTTATGAAATTTGAAGTTTTGTGGCAGCATTACAGTGCAAATATTGCTATAAATTACATTTAAAATAAATAAATTAGTGCAATGGAAGAGAAAGTGAGGCCACGTCTATAAGTCATTATCCATTCAGAAATCTGATGGAAGAAGGGAGGAAGCTGTCCTTCTGAGAGCTAGTGTTCAAGCTCCTATACCTCTTTCCTGATGGTAGCAGTGTGACAGAGCATGGCTTGGGTTGTGAGGGTCCTTGATGATAGAGACTGCTTTCTTAAGACACCACCTCTTGTAGATGTCCTGAATGGCGTGAACACTAATGCCCATGATAGTGTTAAAAGAGTTCACAACTGTTTGAAGCCTTTTCTTGTCTTATGCATTGGCATCTCAATACCAGACAGTGATGAAACCAGACAGAATGCCCTCCACAATACACCGATAGAAATTTGCAACAGTCTTTGATGACATTCCAAATCTCCTGCCAAGCTTTCTTCATAATTGCATCTACTTGAAGGCTCCAGGACAGATGTTGACACCCAGGAATTTGAGGTCTTTATTTTCTCTGTTGATGACTGGTTCATGTTCTGCAGTCCACAATTGGTTCCTTAGTTTTGCTAACATTGGGTGCAAGGTTGTTGTGACACCACTCAACTATATGATCCGATCTATCTCTCTGCTGCTCGCTTCCTCAATGCTGTCTGTGATTCTGCCGATGACCGTGGTGCCATTGGCAAATTTGTAGATAGAATTTGAATTGTGTCTAGCCACGCAGTCATGGGTGTTGAGAAAGTAGAGCAGTGGCCTAAGCGTGCATCCTTGAGGTGCTCCTTATTTGATTGTTAGGAGATTCGTACTGACTGTGGTCTTAAATGAGGAAATCAAGGATCCATTTGCAGAGTGGGGTGCAGAGGCTCATGTTTTTGAACTTGTTGACCAACACAGAGGGTATGATGGTGTTGAAAGCTGAGCTGTAGTCAATAAAGAGTAGCCTGATGTACTGGATTACTTGTTGTCTAGATGATCCAGAGTTGAGTGGAGAGAGAGCCAGTGATATTGCATTTGCTGTGGAGTGATTGTGACAATTGGTAAATTGTAGTGGGAACAGATCTTGGATATGAGTTAGTTCTGGCCATGACAACCTCTCAAAACATCTCATCGCAGTAGATAGTTATTGAGGCAGCTCTTCTTGGGCACCAATATGATCGACGGCCTTTTGAAGCAAGTTGGAACCTTTGACTTCAGCAATGAGAGATTGAAAACATCCATGAATACTCCAGCTAGTGGATTGGCACAGATTTTCAGTTCCTGCTACATACGTCATCAGGGCTGGCGCCTTGTTCTGACATTGGCCTCAGCGACTGATATCACAAGGTCGGCAGCTTCTTCAGGTATCTTGATAGGTACTGGAGTTCTTTTCAGAGCAAGATGTTCAGCTTATCAGGTAGTGAAGCATCACAGGGATTTATGATTTCAGCCTCACCTTGTATGATGTAATGACCCTGTCATAGCCTGCGAATATCTGACTCTGTTTCCAATTACTCTCAGAATTGCATCTTTTCTGCTGAGATAGCCTTCCGTAGGTCATACCTGGGCTTCCTGTAGAGAGATCTGGCCTTGAACGACATTGGCCTCTCCCTCATCTGGTTCCGAATCTTATGATTCAACCGTGGCTTCTTATTGAGTTATTCACAGTATTTATGTGTGGACACATGCTCATCCACACAGTTCTTGAAGTCCATGACATCTGTGGCATATTCATTTAAATTTGAGGATTAATCCTTGAATATCGATCAGTCCTCTGATTCAAAGTACTGCAGGTGCTCTTCCACCTTCCTCGACCATACTTTCACCATCTTCACCACTGGTACTCAACTCTGCTTGTACCCAATTAGTAGAACTACACAGACTTGTTGAAGTGTGATGGCTTAGTAGGTGGTATAGTAGCAGTCAAGTGTGTTGGCTCCTTAGATTTCGCAGGTAACTTGTTGCTGTTGTTGGTGGTGGAGACTTGTTGAGTTTGGCCTGGTTGAAGTCCCTCACAATAATTGGGAAGGTATCAGGGTTTGTATTCTTATGGCTATTGCTCACAGTGCTCAGCCTCTCCAGGGCTAGCCTGATGTTAGCCTGGGGAGGAATGTACACAGCGACCAGGATGATGGTGGTGAACTCCTTTGGCAAATAGAATGAACAATACTTGATCGCAAAATGTTCCAGGTGAGGGGACCAGGACTGGGGCATAACCATTACGTCTGTGCACCACGATGAATTGTGGACACTTGTCTGCGCGGTGCAGGGTGAACCCTTCAGGCTGTAGCACTCTGTCCAGTATCCCTCATTCAGCCATGTCTCGGTGGAGCACGTCACACTGATCCCTGATATGCTTTTTTTGCTGCAATCTGGCTCTTGAATTCAGAACTGTTTGGTTGATGAGAAATGAGGAAGAAGTGGTAAAGATTAAGTAATTCTGAACTTTTTTTTAGGAGGCCAGTGAAGGTTTAAAAAAAGTTGAATACTTGGTAACTTTTGAGTAATATCTTTTTTGGCTCTGCTCAATACATTTACTCAATACATGGAATACACTTATAAGTACAACTCAACAGTAAATTGGGAAGTATGAGGAGCATTGTTGCACTCAGCCTCTAAATATTTTATGAATGATAAAATTAAGATTAACAACTATACAAGATTGAGGTAGAAGCTGAAAGAACAAATGTTTAATCGCAGCAAACACTAAAAGAATTATACCTGCAATATTTAAGGACATAACAGTCCTCTCACATGCATTTGGTTTGAAAATTCAAGTTAAAACTAGTGCAACAAAACATATCATTTTCCCTTGAGGCCCCATAATGAGTTTTATGTTAAATCGACAAAGCTGCATTGAAAATGATGTTTGAGCAATGGAAGGTTAAAACCTGAGGTTAGTCTCATTTTATCCTTCAATTCATTATGTAAATAGATGACATTCATGCGACAAAACTTGAACAATCTGCAGGTTTTAACATGCATGTTGCCACCTTCCAAACAAGTCATTACTTTGCAAAACACATGGTTTAATTTTGGATGACTCAACCAAGAGGAAATTAAATAAAAAGCTGCGATTTCTTTGAATTATATTCTAGAAAAGCTTGCCCTGTATAACATTGAGTTGGAAATCCAGTTTCATTGGAATTTTTATCTGCAGCAATATAATTGAGGTGAATAAAATTGAAGCATTTTTGTGGATTGCTCATTCCCAAAGCAAAACAAAATGATTTTGAACTTGCAGTACCCATAATGTTTGTGACACCTTACTGCTACAGTCTCAAGGTCAGCGTCAACTTTATTTTCACATGTACCATTGAACAGTTGCATGAAAAAGTAATTAATGTCCGAGTTTTCAGCTGACCTATCAAATTGTATGTGTTCATTTTAGTTATTTTTAATACCCATTTAGAATTTCAGTACTTGCTTCTAAAATCCCCAAAGGATAGTTCTTTCCCTGCTTTGCACCGCACCCAAAGCACAGAAGCGGGCAACTCAGCGATTTGGTCGACATCTGTTTTGTGTTTCTGTCTGAATCTACACCACTTTATTTTAATTTATGAGTTTATCCTTCAATCCTGCATATCAAAATAAATTGTAGATGGTGGAAAACTGAAATAGGAAAAGAAAATGCTGGAAAAACTCAGCAGGTCAGGCAAAATCCGTGGCACAAAAAATAATGAACACATCAGGTCTGGGACTTTATCCGTTCCTTCCACCCTTCTCCATCAATGATCTTTACTGTCTGGAGCAGGTCATATTTGCTTGAATGTCATGAAAGTAAGACTGGTGTTCTCGAGACTTAACTTCATTTGTGTTCCAGATGGGTCAGCATCCTGTTCTTAATTTTTGATTTGTGTATTGACCGAATTGTACCAGATATGATGAGTTTGCAGATAAATTAGAAATTGGCAGTGTGATTTGATGTTAACTGATGTTCAGGGCTCTGAGTCAAATGCTGGAAAATGGTTTAAATTGGGCAGATTGAGCCAAATATTCTCCATTATTGTAAATTTTCTATTTAAGGCCATGCATGAGAATCCTGGATTCCAGGAGGAATAGATGGAGAGCCATTGAAGTTTTAGGCAGGCAATCTCACTTCAAAAGTTCATCCATTTCCGATTGACATTTGGAATTATTGTAAACTTTGGAAAGACTGGATTGCTCAGTTGCTGTATATTGTTTGTTTGATATTTGGACTGCAATGAAGTTAAGGGGAAAGAAGGTTTGAGCAAGAATATAGACAACATAGAATCAGCCTTGATTACATTGAAGAAGGAAGGTTTACTACTGGTGCATTATGGTTTTGTGGAATAACGTGACATGAGCTGTTTCACGGGCACCAGGTTGAATGTGGCACCGTCAATAGGACAAGAGCTGTTTCTGCTGATCTGTTGAAGTGAATGTAACATCCAGTGGCAGTCCTGTGCATCTTCAGTGGGTCTATGTCTACTGTTAACTTGTATATCGATCAAAACTAGTTAATGACAAATAAATGCAATTTGTAGATGGCACTTTCCATATCTTTCTTATTTCCCAATTTCAAAATGTTATCTTCTAAGAAATGTAAGCTTCAATGTTTTCAATTACAATCTTATCACTCAAATAAACCAAACTTCTTAATTGCAGCTTAATGCAGATTTTAATTCATTAATATAACAAATTTGCATAACTTCACATCAAGATTTTCATAACGATGAATTAACAAAGCATTTGATTATATTTAAAGATATAATGATATAAGAAATGATTAAAACTAATAAGATGGTAAGACGACGAGATGAGACGATTTCAAAGAAAAGTATTTCAATGCTTATGCAAACTCCATGGTTCTTTTGAAGACTGAACACAAGCTCCCTGTTCGCCCGGATATTATGACTTATGACATCATAGTAACTATGGTAACTCTACAAAAACAATTTATCCCTAAAGGGATAGTTATAAAATTAACAAAATCAAAAACATAAAGTTTTAACCTTTACATTCTGGCCTCTAATTTTTATTAGAGACACTAACGACTAATACTTAATTATTATTACAGATACAAAAATAAATATGGTATTAAATTAGAAATTAAAACTTTCTGCTTCTTTTAAAAGACAGATTTTAATAATAAGTTAATTTAATTAACACAAAACCTCCTCCATGATATGATCCTGTGGGTGGGTTAAAGATCCAATTAATTTCCTTTTGAGGTAATGAATCATGAAGTTGAAGTTGATTCCAATTTTGAATTGCTTTTTGTAATTCTAGAGAGCTCCTGTAAAGTTAGATCCATGATCAGAAAGTAACTCCTTCACTTGACCACATCTGGCAAGAAAAAGGTCGAAGAACATTGATAAAAGAGTCTGTATCAAGTGATGACGCTACTTCAATTTGAATTAATTGCTCTTATAATCAAACAAGTAAAACTATGTTCGTATCATTTCTCAACACTTCTTTCTTGTTTTGCTTGTAAAGGACCAAAATAATCAACTCCCACGTATGAAATGGGGGGTTCATTTGGTGAAACTATCTTGTGGCAAATCCACCATTTGTTGTTGTCCAAGTTTAGCATTTGCATGGCAACAATTAACACATTTTGATATAATTCTTTTGATCAATATTAAAGCACCAAGTATCCAATATTTCTGGCGTAATTCTGTTAACACGTGATTACAAGCACCATGACCTGTTTTTTTCATGTATTTGTTGAACAATCAATTCAGAAATGTGAAATTCCATAGCTAATAGAATTGGATATTTCACTTCTTCTGGCATTATTGCCTTTTCCAATCTTTCTCATGCTATCAATACATCATTTACAAGAATAGGATTCAGCTTGTAAACACGACTTGCTTTTATAACATTTCAGATTCTTCAATTTTGATATCTCATTATCAAATGCCTTTTTCTGACAAAAACAAATGATCTCTAATTCAGCATTTGCCAACTCATTAACTGTCAGGTAATACCTCTTTCGAGACTTCAGATTCTCTTTCTTAATACGACGCAAAAACAGTTTTTAATCAAAGAATCCATGCCTCTGCTTTTTTCAAATGAAACCATGAAGAGTGATAGCAAATTAATTTAATAATCGGATCTTTCTCAGTAGATATTTGAATAATATTCACATCAGTGTTTTGGATTTCTGGATCTTCCACTGAAATTTCTTTTAACTCTTTTGAGGCCAATCTTCTTGAGATTGCGAAAGAAAGTGTTGGCTCTTTTCAGAAATGATTGAACCTTTGATCCTCGTGAAGCCATTTCAGCTGGATTATCCACTGTTTTAACGCATCTTCATTGATTAACATGCAAAACCTTTTCGATCTCATTAATTCTGGTAGTCACAAAGGTATGAAACCTCATGGTTTTGTTATTAATGTATTTCAGCACTGATGTTCTATCATTCCAAAACATAGCATCTGCTAACTCCATCCATCCATAGTAGCAGTAGTTAGTCAATTCCTTTCGAGGTGTGGTGACTGGCTTTAATGGAGCCACTCTGGCTTTTCCCATTACAAATCCACAATGTACTCACTCTTGGTTATTTCACTGTTCTAAATAACTGGCATAATGTAGAGGTTAGGTGCTTAAGTCCTGCACTTTTCAGAGACTAAATGCAGTTTAAAATTTCAATCATACTGTTACAAAATCAGAAATTGTAATTGCATCAGTTTATTGTCACCTAACTTTGAATTTTTTGAGCATTTTCTTATCACAAGAAAGACTCCATTTGATCCAAGGAGGCATTGCAGGTTCAATGGTTTCATATCAGTCATATTATCCTTAATTTTATTGAACTGCAACAAATTTTCTTTCACCTGTGCATCAATCCTTTCAAATTCTCCTTGTGTAAGAGGTAATTTACAGTAGCCATTTCATTCATCAGATACCTCCCATTCACACATCTCCTTAGTATCACCATTTCCCATCCCTTACTTTGGGATGTAGGAAAAACTGCAGAATTCAGAGGAAATGCAGGTAATTGCAGGGAGAAACTCACCTGTTGGAGTTGTGGGGTGATCCAACAAAAGCATTGTTATTTGGAATTCAAACAACCAGCAACAAAATTGCGGAAAATAAATTGGTAAAAATTACGGAAGTTTAAAATTGGTGTGGTCCACTGTTCGTTCGGCAGTCGTGCAACGTGCACTCTCAAGCAACAAGAAAATTCACTTATCTGCCATCTGCCAGTCTCCATGGGTGCCAGACACCAGGGGTTTTACTTCAGTAGTAAAGGCAGCACTGCACGAACAATACAGTTCAAGTTGTGAACACTCTGCTGCTTTAAGTTTGTAACACCCGATCGGATGCTTGCTTTGCCCTTACAGTTTTGTTTCATGTAGAAAGTTCTGGAGTTGGTCTCTCTTTGTGGAGGAAACCACTAAGAAATGATGTCCTCATATTTTCAGGTTTTAAAAATAAAATGTACTTTTTGTAAATTAATAACCGTTTATCATTTGACATATGCTGACATGCTTGGAAAACTTTTCTGGATTCAAAATACAATGGGAGACTGCATTTCTGAATGAATCCCACCATATTTGAATTTAGCTTCTAATGGTAAGAAATGAAAACAAAGGAAAGTTTTGATTTGAGGCTTTGAAGTTTTCAGGTTTTGTAGGAACTGAATAATGAATGTTTATTCCAAATGCAGTATAGACAAAAAAAATGACAAGACATACATGTAAGAAATTAAGCCAATATTCTCAAAGAGACAAATGATTATGCATTGTAGAAACATCGTGGCTAAATACAATCAAGAGAATTAAAGAGAGAAAACATGAAAAATTATAATAAGAACTTTCAAAAGGAATGTCAATATATTTCTTATTAAAATTAAAAAAAATTTAAAAATGCAGCACTGTAACAGGCCATTTCAACCCAAGTGTCTGTGCGGCCTAATTTACATCCAATTAACCTATGTCATGACGAGTCGATTGTTGTGATTGAAGAGCTAGACTCTGAGGAGCCTCCAGGACTGGTGAGGGAATTGAAAGTAATTTTACTTAATGCTGTCAAGCACAGATAAATAGTGAAGATTCATTTAGTTTTAAAGTAGAAACCATGAGTACTATTTTTTTCTTAATAATCAAGGCTGCAATAAACTCCAGAATTTGTCTTTATTTACAATGCTGAAAATAACAGTTTCTGAGGGTGTGTTTAAAGTTGTTGCAAAAAAAATCAGCATATTAAGACTGAGATACCTTTGTCATTAACAGGCAATATTATACAAAATTTCATTTGATCTACCATCAGGCAGACAAAGAAACGCTATCAGCAAAATTGTCCAGTGCCCCATACAATCAGAGAAAGAGAAACAAAAGAGAATCTCCCAGAGTAATTGAGTCTCCATGGACTCTCCTCCACCACTGCAGCCACACAGACTTTAATCCAAACCCTGCAGGGAAGCACTCGGCCCTTTCAAGCAAGGAAAGTGCCCAACTGTAAAGGAGGAGGTTCTTCCCCCACCCCCTCCCTTATATCGGGAGACTTACCTTTCTGTATGTGTCATAGCCGGCACCAAATGAAACTCTTCTCAGGGAAAGATAATCGGCGGAGCGCAGTGCTTTGCTGCCACACATGAATGTCAGGAACTGCAAGCGGTTGGTTAGGGGTGGGCTGATGCCATCATCAGCCCACCCCTAACCATTTCCCCACTCGCCCCATCCCTCTGTGACCTCCTCAACGCAGGGGCGGCAGGTATGATCCATCAGGGCAGCGGGAGCCGGTGGAAGCTGTCAGGGGGCAGTCTGTGCAGGCTGTGACAGCCTTACTGGGCCACTTTGGCCTTTGGGACCGCTCTCTGCGCTCAAAACGCAGCAGAGCAATGGCTGTAATCCCCCATGCAGCTGGAACTGTTCTGGGAAGATGGCTATTGCTCTACCACGTATTTATGATGGGTGGCACTAAGGTACCAGTCTCCCCACCTGTTTTCCCTCCATGAAATGGCCTACTGGGTCTTCAATCCCCGGCCTTCTCTGGTCTGGCCCAGTGGCAGTGGTACTGTTACAGTCTCAATGAGAAGCTGGAGGGTCTCAATAGGCCAAGTAGCATCCATGGAAAGGAATGGTTAAACAAAAGTTTCAGATTTTCACCCTTTTTTCTGTCATGAGATTTGTGGGTGATGAGTAGATGAAATCGGGATCATTTAACCTGGTCAATTTTTATAAATATGATTTGTTGTGGATCATAAAATTATGCAATTTCAATGAATGGTGGGTTCTTCTGAACTGAACTCTGGAGTTCATGACCTGTAGCTTCAAGTAAATGGGATGGCATGGTTAACGTAGCGTTTAGTGCAATACTGTTACAGTCCCATGCTGTCTGTAAGGAGTTGGTTCATTCTCCCCGTGTCTGCATGGGTTTTCCCTGAGCACTCTGGTTTCAGACCTGAGCATCAACCACCCTTTACTTACACAGATGCTGCTCGACTGTTGAGATCTTCCAGCAGTTTGTTTATTTATTAATTAATTGCCAGCTGAATGGCAAGCATTGTACAACAATGCCTCCAAGATGTAACCATCTCATACAGCGTTGTTAAGGGAGCGGCATCCCACCAAAACTGAAAGAACAAATTTCTCTTTCAACTAATAGCTGTGCACAACAGCTCTTAATTCAATTTAGAGAAAACAATTGGATTAATGTCCCAATAGTTGGACTTCCTGTGACTAATAATGATTTTGTACATCTGACGTCAATTTAATTATGATTAATTTTGATTTCGTTTAGAAGCTTTATATTCTCAGTACTATGGAGCAGAAGGGAAATAGCAGTCAAGTTGATTACCTGACCAAGTCCAAGATAAAAAAAAATGAAGATATTTTGTGCATTAATAGTTCATGTAGTATTTAGTCCAAATGTTGCAGTGAATATTCTATTCCACCTCAGTTATTTTGCTCGCAAGTATTGATGCTCCATTTCCATTGTCCAATGACTGAATGAACTTGAGAAAATAATATTTTAGGCAACTGCAGCTATTATCACTAGTTAAGATTGCATTCATTGCACAACCTTAAAATAATTTGAAATAATTACTTATAACTAACTCTGGTGACAATATTGTTAAATCTGCTGTGATGTGCTTAACACATGATTTGATCATAGTGGGAAATTTGTTTACATGGACTGCGATTCCTTATCACATTGAAGAGATAGCCAGAATAAACAGATATTTTAGAGGCTGTGTGGGATGTAACCAGAAATAAGCTGGAATCAGTTCTTAACCCTCAGTTATTTCCATTTTGTATGAATGACCTGGAAAAGGGTACAAAGTGCAAAGTTACCCAAGTTTGATGATGACATTCAGGAGGGCATAACAAAAGAGCAAAAGAAATGGCAGCAGAGGTAGTCCATCTGGCCAGTACATCCAGCTCCTCCATTCAACAAGAAAACAATGATCTTGCTGTGGACTGTATCACTGACCTACCTTCTCCCCAGAATCCTTAATTCCCCTACTATGCAAACATCTATCCATCTGTATCTTAAATATATTTAATGAGATAACTTTTGCTGAGAATTCCACATACAGCACGGTAACAGGCCCTTCTGGCCCATGAGCTTGTGTTGCCCAATTACACCAAATTAACCTACAACCCTCATTTATCTGTGAAAAATAGTTCCTCCAAATCTCTTCCTTCAACAACTCTGAATTTTGAGGCTATTTCCCCCAAGTTCCAGTTGAAACAAGATAAGATCACTCTCAATCTTATAAATTTAAGTGAGTAGAGTCCCATGTCACTTGATCACTCCTTGGAGGCTAACCCCCTTATTTCTGGATCAACCTGAGTACTTGGACTGCACAATGTGGTCTAGATCGATTGAGTATGAGTGAACATGGACTTATCTAAGGACTTTAATGGGTAAAAATGAGTTCTCATACTTGGGTAAGAAGGATTTAAGGGCATAGTTTTCATTTGAATGGAACGGTCCAATGGAATTTGGGTGTGTTTGTACCTTTGCTCATTGCTTTTATCAGGCAGCCTTCTGATGGTGAAATGGAATGATGGACACCTTTATAGATTATTCTTTCTATGTGGAGAAGTAATCAGGATGCTTAATACATGGAATCGTGATTACACATTAGGAGGAATTGCTTTCAGGATTGAAGGGTTGGAAACCAGAGGATTTTGGTTTGAGTTGGCTTGCACAAGGTGGAGAAGTGAATATTCTACTTTGTCATGTTGTGATCTGGATTGCACCAGCTGAAAGAAAAATGCCAATATACTAAAAATTAATAATTGGTGGATAGTTGGAAATAAGTGGTGGGTTGAGGAACTAATTGTTGAACTCTTGGAATTATACTCCGTCCTTTTTTTTCTTCTGTTGCTTCTGCTTTACCTTTGGATCTCAACTCCATTGTTCATTCCCAAAATACTCATTGGTGCCTTTTCCATCCCAAGCTACCTATGAACTTGATGACAGTTTCTCGTTCTTCCCATGGGATTTTGTAACTCAGAAGAACCACTTATTGCACACTTCCCCTGCTGTTTCAATGTTGTCTGACATTGACAAGATAACTTTTTTGTACCAGGTGCATTGGGGCCAGTGCCCTGCACTGTTGCAGTAGAATCTTCCTGCCCTTGAATTCAATCCTCCTTGGAATGAAAGCCAACATTTTATTTGCTGCCTTGATTTTCACCTGCAAACCAACCAACTTGTTGTGATTCAGCACTTAAAAGCTAAATTTTTATGATTTGAGCTTAGACTCCAGAAAATGGATCAGAACTCAGAATTCTGATATTTTTACAATCATGGGAATATGCTTGAGTGAAATCCAGGGTGGGCAGATTAATGCTCCTGGGTATAGAAGTTTCAGATCTGATAGAGAATAATGCAATAGAGTCTCACCACTAATTTGTCAGAACATAAGCAGGAATACTTAGAGGATATCCTGGAGGGGTTATTCAGTGAAGCCAAATGGGAAGAATTAGGATATGGGAGCTGAGATTACCTTTCTTCAATTGTAGTTTGAGGGAACGGCACAGTTAACATAACGGTTTGTTCAATGCTGTAACAGCACCATTGCCTGCAGTTAGAATCTGGTGCTCTCTGTAAGGAGCTTGTACGTTCTCCCTGTGTCTGCATGGATTTCCCCCAGGTGCTCAGTTTCTTCCCATCCTTCAAAATCTACTGGGGGTTGTATGTTAATTAGGTGTAATTGGACAGCATGGGATCATGGGCCGAAATGGCCTGCTACCAAGCTATATGTCTAAATTGAAATAAAATAATAGACCTGCCAATAGACAGCAAGATTGAGGAATAGATGTATAAACAAATCACAGTAAGATTTAAAGACAATAGTGTTACAGTAGTGAGGGGATTTTAACTCTCCCAATCATGTGATTGCCTTAGTACAAAGATTTAACTGAAGAGGAATTTGTTCACTGTATCCAAAGGCACTTTCAGGTGGCCAAAATCCCCCGATGTAAAGCTGCATATTATGCCCATATGTGGCTGTCGGGTGGCCACTTGAAAGCGCAGGAGGTGCAAACAAGGCGAACTTTGTAACGCTCCTCCAGGAGGGATAATCACAGGAGCACTGAGGTCCCCCCAGCACCTGAATACTGCCGCCTGAAAGTGGCTGGTAAGGGAATGACAATCAGCTGATGAGCGGCTGACAGCCCCCCTCCGTGCTACCCCTGCCCCCCGGCACGGGACACCAGGGCAGGGGCAGCCAGAGTGGGCTATCAGCGCTGGGTCAGCTGGCGCGGGCTGTCAGCTGGGGCGGCTGGCGCGGGATGTCCCCACACTGATTCCACTGTCCTGTGTCAGTCTCCTCACTGTGGGGCAGCTGGTACTGCCGTCAGAGCTGGGGCGGCTGGCAGAGGACGTCCCCAAAGTGATCCCATTCCCCTGTGCTTTCCCCACAGTCCTGTATCAGTTCCCATACTGTCAGCCCACGTCGGCCGCTCCACAGCGTGGGGACTGATGCAGGGCTGCGGGGAGAGCAAGGGGTAGTGGGATCAATATGGAGATGTCCCACACTGGCCGCCCCAGCTCTGACAGCGTGCGCCAGCCGCCCCAACCCTGACAGCCTGAAGGGACAGGAGCCGAAGTGTGCTCCGCGGCACCTCCCGTGAAGCTGTCCCTTTCAGGTTGCCAGCGCTGTGCTTTCAGCGCTGCCACCTGAATGACCATTCCACAGGTCTGAACCCGCTTCTGCAGGCGCATTCTTGGCGGAGAATGCACCTGAAGAAGCCTCAAGAGAGTTTTTTGAGACAGTTGGAAGGTAATCTATTAGAGATGGAGCAATACTCTTCCTTGGGAATTTAAAAATAGCAGATGGGGTGTTATGAACGGTGTGTAATGAGCATCAATAGGCAATGAACCAGACACTGTTTAATTTTAAAATGCTAACTTTATTTCTTACTCTAAATCAATAGTCTTAACTTTTAAACTATCCTGAACACTAAATCTTTCCCCAACTATACACAGGTGTGTGTGTATGTGATATTCCAAACCATTGCAGTCCAGGCCAAAATCTAGAAAGTTACTTCAAAGTTCAGTCTTTCAAATTCAGTGTTGAAGTGTAGGCCTTTGAAATTTGATGCCCAGAATTAATGTTGAACTGATGGGAAAACTGGGGTTCAGGCTGCTACAGACTCACTAATTCTCTTTGTGTTCCTTTGAAGAAATGTCCATCCACATCAGCTGTGGTCATAACACTCCTGATCCTTTTGTAAGTGAGGCTTGAACTGGGTGGCCTCTACGAAACTTCCAAGACCCTGGCACCGACCGGTCTCTCCAAGTGATCTCCACTATTGGTCAGATTCAAAATGAAGCACTTTGCTTCCCAAAAGACACTCCTGGCACAGGTCAATCCACTGAACAGGCCCAATCAATTCACAGAGCAGGCTTTGCTCTGAATTCCACAGAATGGCTGGTCACAAGAGCCGCTTCAACAAGTTGTTTTCTCTGCAACAGCCAGAATGGTTCTCCCTTGCAAAATCGCAATGACTTTGTAAATTTATTGAATCTGGAATAGACTGACAAACCTTCCCTCAGTTCTTCCAATGCATTGAATTGTTCCTGGGCTGTGACTTGTGCTGTGATGGTGCTTGTGTGAAATGTGAACTGTGACCATTCAGTTCCTCCTGTTTATACTATCCCTTACAGGAATAATGACATTTTACTAAACAGGAGCTCGTAATAGGGGGTAAAACCAAGAACAGTGACCATGATTTTCTAAGTTTTGAGGTAGTCATGGAAAGGAATAAGATTGGTCCTGAAACTAGGGGAGTCTAAGAATGTGGACAAGGACTGAAATTAATGTGGGGGTGGGGAGTCAGGGAAAGTGAGCAAGATGCTTCTCATCTATATTCACTAAGGGAAAAGGTGTAGAGGTCAGGAAATGTGGATAATCCAGAAGTGAAAGAGAGAGTTTTAGTTGACTCTCTAATTATTGATAAACTGCTGGGGCCCCACCAGATCTATTCTAGGTTTCTATAGAATAAAAGGAATAGAGTAGCTAGGGCCCTGATGGAGTTGCTGCAGGTGAGGTGTCATAAAATTGGAGGAAGATGCAATGTTTTTTGTTCCCTTTATTTAAGAAGGGTAGCAGAGATAAGCCAGATGAACTACAAGGAATTAACCCCAATCAGTGGTCAGAAAATTATTGTAACAGAACTTGCATGCATTTGGAAAGATAGGGTCTGATCATGGATCGTCGGCACAACTTTCTCTTGGGGTAATCCTACCTCAATATTGTCTTAGTTTATTGAGCAGATGACTGAGAAGATTGATGATGTCAATTTCTACTACCTTGCTTGTCAGAACTTTAGCGAGGCAAATGTACAAGGCATAGTGGGATTGGTCCAGGAGGTTAAGGCACATGGGATCCAAGGTGAGCTGGCTAATTGGATCTAAAATTGGCTTGATGATAGGACACAGAGGGTAGTGGTATGAGGATGCTTTCCTGATTGGAAGTCTGTTACCAGTGATTTCTCATTGGGATTGTTGTTAGGATCCTTACTGTTTGTGATACACCTTAACAACGTGGATGTGAATGTAGGAGGTATGAGTAATAAGTTTACAGATGACAAGAAAATTGGTGATGTCATGGATCAGTTGTCTAAGGCTGGAGTATGATAAAGATCAGATGGAACATTGGGTAGATCACTGGCAGAAAGGATTCAATTTTGACAAGTGAGAGCTTTTTTATTTATGAAGGTTGAATGAGGATACAGCTTGCTCTCATTGAGAGGGTACAATGGAATGCTGATTGTCAGAGGTATCTGAGGGTTCAAATTCACCTGAAAGTATCAACAAAGCTAGGCAGAGTGGTGAAGAAGGCAAACGGCATGCTTGCCTTCCTAGTTTGACAGAGAATTGGATTGAATTTTTCAATTTTACAAAAAGACTACATTTGGAGTATTGTGAGCAATTCCATTGACACACAATGGGGAAGATGTGATTGCAGCGCAGTGTGTGCAAGGGAGATGGACCAGGGTGTTGCCTGGATTGGAGCACTTTAGTTTTGGTGAGATGTTGAATAAGAATGGGTTTGTTTTCACAGGAACAAATGAGTCTGAGGGGAACCAAGTTAAAAGAGGTATAAGTAGTCCATATTTACCAATGGGACATAAAAAATAAAAAACACAAAGATACTAGAGCAGACAAAAAACTGATCAAATCTTGAGAAAGGGTTCAAACTTGAATTGTTGACTGAATCTTTCTACCCATGGATGCCAAAGATGATGGTAGAATCAAGTGTAATTGTAAAGTTTAAGACAGTAAGATCATTAGATAAAGGAGCAGTGGCAGACTATTTGACCAATCGTGTCTGCTGATCCATTCTTTCACTTAGACCCTCTCCCCTGCCTTCTCCCCATAACCCTTGATACCCTGATTATTCAGATACCTGAAATACACACGACTTGGCCCTCACTGCAAGAAGCTCACCACTCCTGGCTGAAGAAATTGTTCTGCATCTCTGTTTTAAAATTGGCGTCCTTCAATCCTGAGGTGTGCCCTCTTGTCCTAGGCTCCTTTACCATGGAAAACAACTTTACTGTATATACTCTGATCAGGCCTTTCAGCTTCTTGAGAGTCCAAGAGAAACCCTTCATTCCAGGAATCATTCTTTTGAATCTTCTCTGAATGCTCTCTAATGCCAGTGCATCCTTTCTTAAATAATGAGGCCAAAACTGAACCCTGTACTCCATATGAGGCCTCACCAGTGCCTTATATAAGCTTAGATCATATCCCTATTCCTTTAGATGTGATTGCCTTCTTCACCACCAACTCAACCTGAAAGTTAACCTTTAAAGTATCTTGCATAAGGATTCCCAAGTCCCTTAGCACATCTGAATTTTGAAAATTCTCCCCATCGACATAATAGACTGTCCTGTTATTCCTTCCACATTCTTTTACAGTGTTCTGCTTCCTTTGCCACTTTGCCCATTCTCCTAATCTGAGTCTCTCCATTTCCTCATCACTGCCTGCTCCTCCATCTCCCGTTGGATCATCTGCAAACTTCGCCTCAACGTCGTTCATTCCACAGTTGCAGAACACCACTGGTAGCCGGTAGTCGGGCCAGAATAGCTGGCTTTTATTTCCACTGATTAGCCAATGCTCTACTTGTGGCTGTATCTTTCCTGTAATTTCATGACTCTCATCCTAATAAGCTGTCCCATCTGTGGCACCTTGTTGAAAGCCTTTTGAAAATTCAAATTGTACAACATCCACTGCATCTTCTTTATCTAGCTGCTTGTGGTTTCCACAAAAAAAATTGCAGTAGGTTTGTCAGGAAATATTTTCCCTGAAGGACACTATACTGACTTTAGCCAATCTTGTCATGGACAGGTATTTTAATACGCAAGCATGGAAGGATGCAGGCAGTACAAGCAAACAGAATGGGTGCTAATGGACAAAAATGTCTGCATGGACATTGTGGGTGAAGTAAAATTCTTCACCTCAAAGATGATGAATCAAGACGTCAATGCATGAAATTAGATTTTAGTGTGAGCCACATGATAGCAACTGCTTTGTGTAGTATCTTGCCTATTCTGTAATTTGGGTTGAAATAATTAACAGCGTATCTTCATGTGGGGAACACCCTGGCATTACAAACAATTGTTTCTGTGCAGTCAATTACCATTAAAATGAATGATTTTTTTGACCTTTTTATAAAAAATGTGCTCTGAATCAGCTGTCCTTGACTAACCTCATAATTTGATTTATCTTTGGCTGTATTTGGTATTTGATGTCTAATTAGATGTATTTGTGGGTTTGTGTCTAAGTCATTTAAATATGAAAAAGTCTAATACCAATTAATGCTGTTAAACAACTGTATTGCAATAAAGCTGCTTACATAAGCCTTCTTTGTATTAAAAGGATTTGTCTGGACATTTGAAGCCCATGTATGATGATGTTTCTCCCAGTGCTGTCTGTACCATTTTGATTTTTAAACCAAATGAATGAATGATAAATTATTTTCTCTGTTGGTCCTTTGGAAGACATGTACCTTCTGTTTTCAGCTGCTAGTTAATTATGCTTGGAAAATGTACTTCTCCCTGAGTGGTGAACTTGAAAATTTTCTTTAGTTTCCTTTTTAAAAAAATCTGAAATACATTTTTCCCATTTTGGATATGGTTGAATGCCTAAATGAGGTTGTCGGGGAATGCAATACACAAATGTGTGGGAGAAATTGTAGGAAGTGTCCACTGATGACCCATTTCCTGTTTTCCTCAGCTTCTACCCCTCCTCTGTACTCCCACCTTGTCTTTTCCCACTCCGCCCCTGCCATCTTTTTATTCAGACACTTAGCTGTTTTTTTGCTCGTACCATAACAAAGGGCTCTGACCCCAATGACCCCTTTACTTTCCATAGATGCTGCATGAATCGCTGAGTTTCTCCAGCATATTTGAATATTCTATTGAATGTCTAATGAAATGTGATTCATGGTGATTATGCAATGAAATGAAAGTATTATCTCAATTATGTATGAGGTGATATTGGGAGTTATAGAAATTGTACATTTTTGAATTTGAAGTCAGCTTGTTGGAAACAAAACCCTTTCATTACCCAGGGACTGGCTGTTCTTGTTTTCCTTCGCAGTTCCAACAAGGAATCCATCATCCATCATGTGAAAATTCTATTCTGTTGATTATGAAGTGCTTTGATGACACCCAAAGATCTAATTTGATAGAATTAAATTCTGCAGATGATTGGTGCAAATTGGAGAATATGTATGGAGAGAAACTTAATTTTTCAGGGTGCAATTTATTGTCCTATGCAGTGTGTTCATAGCCATTGTAAGGTAAAACATCATGAGATGGGAATGTGTAGGGAGTTACCCTGTACAGGGCAGTAACAAGAAGGGGAGGTGTCCTTGTACTCCTGTTAGGTAAAACATCATGAGATGGGACCGGAGAAGGAGTCACCCAGTACTAAGGAGTAACAGAATGCATCCTTGTACTTACAAGATAAGAGAGACATTGATGGATTGAGAGGCAGGAAGCTAGCAGGGAAAGGATAGCAACAGTTTTAGTCATTGGACAAGTAATGATATGATGATGTTCTAAGCATGTATCCAAGGGTATAAAAAATCACCATTTTGCTGATAACGGCAGAATGCATTCTCCGACTAACAAAGTTAGTCGCAAGTGTTACAATCCGGTAATAAAGAACAAAGAACCCTGATTTCGACTCAGCCTGGTGTTTGTCTCACTCATTCATGAACAAAGCAGACCTAACACCATTCAAAATTGTTAAAGTTGAAATAAGTGAATGAAAGCATTTAAAAATTGTCAGATCTTGTTAGTTTTTTTTAAAAAAAAAAAGTACAGATGCTGGAAAACTGGAGAAACACACAAAACACCAGAGAGACTCAGAGGGCCAAGAACCAATCATGTGATATAAAAGAAGTCAAAATTTGTGCCTTGACCCTACAGGATTAGCAAGAAGCAGACAACCAAATAAAAGAGTGTGGGGAGGGCAAGGAGAACAAAGTGGCAGGTGATAAATACAGGTGGGGGTGGGAGGGGAAAGGAGGACAGGAGGAAGAGGCAGAAGGCTGAGCAAGATGTACTCTGATAGGAGGAATATAAGGGAGGGGGTGGAGAGCTAAATGAATGAAAGTGTGAGTGAATGGTAGGTGGAGAGAGAGAATGGAGGGGAAAAAAAGGAAAAGGAGCAGAATCTGGCCAGGGAGATGAAGGAAAGCAAAAAAGGGTGAGATTTTTGGAAAATGAAGAAGTCCATGTTGGTCCTTTGGAGGTAGCCAAGATGGAATGTCAGGTGCATGTGACCTTAACCTGAAAGTATATGAGGCCATGAATAGACATTTAATCGTGGGATGGGAAGTGAAATTAAAGTGGGTGGCCACTGGGAGACCTGGCTGTTGTGGTAAAACATACAAAGCCACCTGATCTCCTGATATAGAGGAGGTTACACTGGGAACACTGGATGCAGTAAAAGACCCAACAGATTGGCAAGTGAAGTGCTGCCTCACTAGAAGAGACTGTTTGGGTTCCTGAATGGTGGTGCAGGTGTAGCACTTGTGTATCACAGGAATGTGCCTGTGGGGCTATTAGAGGGAAGAGACACGTGGGAAGAGGAGTTGTGGAGAGAGCAATCCCAATGGAAAGTGGGGAGGGGAGGATGTGTCTGCTGGTGGGTTACCATTGGATGCAAAGGCTAGTGGGGTGGTACGTGAGGACAAGGGGATTCCTATCTAAGTAATGTTGGTGGGGGGGAGCATGGGATGAGGCAGATGTGTGGGAAATGGAGGATATCAAAATTAGTTGTTTACTCTGTTCATTTCATAGACAAAGAATTGCTGGAGGAACTCAGCAGGTCAGTAGAGAGACTTCTATTTCAAAATTTTATTTTCAAGGTATTTTCATATTCATAGTGTCGTATACTCAAAGGAGAACAGGTTAGTGTGTTTTCACATTCATAAGCCCTTTTCAAACTGGCTAACTTGTAAATTGGCTGTCCAGTGAACCGGTTAAAGAACCTGTTTTTGCTCTTCACACTGGACCACTGTTAACCGGTTTTCTGCGTCCTTTCACACTCACCATCAGGCATCTCAGGGGAGAGGGGTGCCTATCCTCCACTAATTGGCCCCAAGATACCTTTCACACTGGGTTAACTGGCATACAAGCATCAGATTACCCTGGGGATGATGCACCCTTCCCAGGTGGTCCATCCCCGGGGTGATCTGATGCCTGCCTGACGATTTGTGAGCGTTCATGCTGGCACGTTAACTGGTATGCTTGCAGTTAATTACTGGGATAAAGTGCCAGTATGAATGGGAATTTTGTATTCATTGTATGTTCTGTTGTTGAGTACTGTAGTCTCAACCTTTGCCATTAATCTCACATTTGCAACTAATGTGTCCCCTCCAAGGGAAGAAATAGGGTAAGGGTTAGAATCTTTTATCAGGACTCAGATAAAATGAGTAAAATTACAAATATAAAGGGGAAAGAAGCTGGAAGAGGGGCCCGGAGGTGACTGTTTTGGATAGGAGAGGGAGATGGAGAGATAGTTATGCTGACTGACTGATGGACGTCATCTGATCTGTTGAGTTCCTCCAGCAATTCTTTGTCTGCTCAAGATTCCAGCATCTTCAGGTTCTCTGTGTTTCTCTGCCAATTGTGTTATTTTTGATGTTGAGTACACCATTGTCTTGTGATTCACCTTCACTAGGTTCACATCTTATTCACAGGAGTATGTGACAAAATTGAAAGATAAGGCTGGACGTGAATGGTTGAGTAAAGAATATGCCTGACCTGAACTTGGAGATAACAGTTGTATGCATTTCTATTGCTGTTGATGCTTCACAGAAGCCCAGTTTTGAGTTTCCAGATATTGCAGGGTAATGGAGAGAATCCTCGTTGGTTCTGATCATTTGAGGTGGTTGCAGTGAGAATTCATCCAGAAAATGAGCCAAATTCCTTCTTTCTTTTCCCAGAACTACATTGGGAAAATGTAGTCAGTCGGTTAAAACTCTTCAGTCTTCATGCCCTCTTCACTGTTCACCCCTGTAATTTTCCCTTCGTTTACTCTGGCTGCAAACCTGTCATTGTTTTTGGAGTCCTGAACCACAAATAACCCCTGAGTTATTTCAGTAGAATAATTTAATATAATAGCAGCTAAAGGTGCTGACAAAATATGTTAGGCATCCACTGTTTTCCAAACATTTTGCATCCAGAAAACTTTGCTGATTTTCCTTTACCACAATGCTTTAATTCTGGGTTATGCATTCAGAATTCTTTCTGCACTCCAAGTGGCTTGTCCTATTTTGACACAAATGTGTTAGTACTTGTATTTTGTATATTTGATTTTGGTTTTCACTGATGTTAATCGTAACTGAAATGGTATTATGAGCATACAATCTGTCATTGTCAATGCTTAAGAACTGGAACTCAAAAAGTTGTTCACTATTATAAAGTTCATCTATTTTTATGATTTTTGTCACGTTTTGATTCAGTAATTCACTGATGGAATACAATCTTGTACCATTATGTATGTTAATGTTATCAAAACGGAGTCATCACTTTTCTGAGGGATGTGTCAAATCAATAATTCACCGACTTAATTTAAAGTTGTAGGTCACACACTATATAATATCTTCTCATTATTTTGTGGCCAGCAAACAATTGAATGGCATTTAAATAATGTGCTGTGAAATATTTTGGACCTGACTGAACTGCAACTGTATGTTGATGAGCTATAAACCTTGTTAAATTGATCACTGGTGAGAGAGGATGCATTGTTTCTAGAAATAATGTGGATAGAGCTGTTCATATGGTAATATTCCATTATATTTATTTTGTACTTGTGGACTTTTTCAAAGATCTGTAGTATTTCTCTTTTCAGTTTGGCAACCTTGAATTTTTGGTATCCTTCCATTTAGTTTTTTTCCGTCTTCTGGATTTACTATTATGGAGTTCCTTGTGTCTCTGCCTTTGACGTTGATGGGTTTAACTCTAATATGGTTGAAGCTGATTTGTCTTCCTTAACTCTCTGACAATTGGCAGTCATCTCTTCTACTCTTCTCTGTACTTAATCCCATTCCTTAATCTCCTTCCATGGACTGTGCAGACAAAGTAGTTTTATCTTCTTATCTCATTTCATGGTTCCTTCTATCAATTGGATTGGCGAGGACTTTATTCACTGGAGTCCAGGAGGTTAAGGGGTGACCTTATTGAGGTTTATAAAATCAAGAAGAGCATGGATAAGGTGAATAAGGTCACAAGTCTTTTTGCCCAGGGTAGGAAAACAAAAATGCATCTATTTAAGTGAGAGAGAAAAGATTTAAAAGGCATTTAGGGGACAACCTTTTGATTCAGAGGGTGGTGTGCATTTGGTATGCTGCCAGAAGAAGTCATTAAGGGGAACCCAATTATGATGATTCAAAAACAGTTAGACAAGTAGCTGGAAGAGAAAGATTTAGAGTGAAATGGGCTAAACCCTGGCAAGTGGGACTGGCTCAGATAGGCATCTTGGTTGGCATGGACAGATTGGGCTGTCAGGCCGGTTTCTATGCTGTCACGCTCTGAAATACTCCGTTTCAATTTCGATTGCTCAATTATCTTGATTTATCCATGATGATATCAGTTATGACCCAGCCATAGTCATTATTTATGGTGATTAAAACTTTGCAGATGATGAATATCTAAAATAAAAATAGAAAATTCCAGAAATATTTGCAAGTCAGGCAGCACCTGTGAGGACGATCAGAGTTGATGAGTTTCAGCTTGATGATCTTTCATCGGAACTAAAATAGGTTAGACGTGCATGTATGAATTCAGAACAGGATTAGTTCACTGAGCTCTTTAAGCCTCTTCTGGTGTTTAGTAAGTGCAAGTCTGATCTGATTCACACCTTTGACGACCAAATTATTTATGTCCCTTAAACTATTGTATCCATTATTGTCATCATTTTTACATTACTATCAAACTTTTAAATGGATCTTTTCACAGGCAAAAGATGATTCCCATGCACTATTTTTGTACTTTACTCTTTCTCTGTCCTGAACGACTTCACTTCAATTTTAAATTTAGAGATTTAAATTTAGGGATACAGCATGATTTCAAGCCATTCTGACCCACAAGTCCACACTGTCCAATTACACTCATGACCAATCAACTGACTTACCTTGTATGTCTTTGGAATGTGGGAGGAAACCCATGCAGACACGGGGAGAATGTGCAGACAGCGCTGGATTCAAACCTGGACCATTGGCACTGTAACCACAATACCAATCTTTTCTGGAAAGCTGCAACATAAAGCTTTTTACTGTATCTCAGGACACATGGCAATAAATAATTTGTATTTACAACCTTTAAAGAGAAACATGAGGTGGTTATTGGGATATTACTGATACAGTAAAGAAGATGTTCAACAAGGCTGTAAATTTGACAACAACAAAAAAAAAACTACACTCTTTTGAGGATGTAACCAGTAGAGTGGATAGGGGGGGGATCAGTGGATGTGGTATATCTGGACTTTAGTAAGGCATTTGATGAGGTTTCGCACAGAAAACTAGCATACAAACTTAAAAAGCGTGGTATAGGAGGTATAGTATTAAGGTGGATAGAGAATTGGTTGATGGACAGGAAGTAAAGAGTAGGTAGAAATGGGTTATTTTTGGAATGGCAGCCAGTGACTAGAGGGGTACTGCAGGGCTCAGTGCTGGGGCCAAAGTGGTTTACAAAATATATCAAAAACTTAGATGTGGGAATAGATAGCAATATCTCAAAATTTGCAGACGACAAAGTTGGGTAGTGGGGTTGGCTGTGTTGAGGACACTAGGAAGGTGCAGAGTGATTTGGACAAGATAGGCGAGTGGGCCAAGACGTGGCAGATGCAATATATTGTGGATAAATGCGAGGTTATCCATTTTGGAGGTAAGAACAGGAAAGAGGATTATTATATAAATGGTATCTGTTTAGGAAAAGGGGAGATGCAGTGAGACTTGGGTGTTGCTGTGCATCAGTCGTTGAAAGTGGGCATGCAGGTGCAGCAGGCAGTGAGGAGGGCGAATAGTATGTTGGCATTCATAGTGAGAGGATTTGAGTCCAGGAGAAGGGAGATCCTGCTACAGCTGTACAGGGCCTTGGGGAAACCACACCTGGAGTATTGCGTGCAGTCTTGGTCTCCTTATCTGAGGAAGGGCATCCTCACCATGGAAGGGTTGCAGAGAAGATTCACTAGACTGATACCAGGGATGGAAGGACTTGCATATGAAGAAAGGTTGGATAGACTAGGCTTGTATTTTCTGGAATTTAGAAGTTTGAGAGGGGATCTTATAGAAACATAAAATTCTTAAGGGTTTAGACAGTCTAGACAAAAATAGGTTGTTTCCAATGCTGGGAAAAGCCAGAGCCAGGGGTCACAGTTTAAGGATCAGGGGGAGGTTTTTTAGGACTGAGATGAGGAAAAGTTTCTTCTCTCAGAGAATGGTAAATGTGTGGAATTCTTTGCCACAGGAAGTAGTTAAGGACGGTTCCGTGTCAATATTTAAGAGGAGGTTAGATTTGGCCCTTGAGGCTAAGGGGATCAAGGGGTATGAGGAGAAGGCAGGAACCGCGTACTGATCAGCCACGATCATATTGAATGGTGGTGTAGGCTTGAAGGGCCAAATGGCCTACTCCTGCACCTATTTTTCTATGTTTCTATATTTGATTTGGAACCTTGTTCAAATGAAAAACCATTTGGTGTGAATCTGATCATGTCCTGCATTTTCAGTTTTTATTTTGCCTTAAATATAGGATTTTCTATTTCAATCAGGTCTTGATGTGCAGTGAACAGAATTGTGTTGCACAAATTGTAACGACAATTATTTACCCAGCAAAGTGGAAAATGAGATAAAGGGTTGGATGATTAACATTGTTGATGCTGCAAATTTTGACCCAGTGCCTGTCAATGTTTGCAGAAATGGGGTTCTTTATAAGGAATTTCACTTACTGGGTAATGATTTCATTTCTTTTGTATTGTATATTAATGTGAGTAGATGGAAATGCAAACTCAAAACATATGTATATCGCAAAAGTTTGTCAAGCTGTGCAAATCAACTTAAGTAAATAGGATTTCGTTAAATGAGAGAAAGAGAAGTAAAAGAGAGTCCCCTTCAGTCTCTGAGTGTCTGTGGATTCACCTCCAGTGCTCCCACAGTCTCTGCTGCAGAAAAACTGGTTCTATTCATCAGCCACCTGAGCTCCAGATCCAAACCCCTGTCACAATCTGGAACCCTTCAGCACCTGAGGCCTTTCAGGAGCCCCCCTTGCACCCAGCACCCTCTTGGATCCTGGCTCTGTTACCTGGTTCTCACGAGCCAGTATCCTGTAGCCTGTACAAGTCCCCTGACTGCCTCACCCACGCAGCCTGTGCGGGTCCCTCAGCCGCTGAGCCCCTTGCTGGTCTGCTGCCACGGTCGACTTCCCTGCAGGTTTGTCTCTTCTGCTTTTTCTTCTCAGTGGGGTGTTCTTCATGTTTCTGATTCCCTGCGCCAGTCTGCTGCTCCCTGGAGTCTTCAACCACTCGTGTTTGCTCCCGAGGCACGCCATCTTGGGCCCAGACCTGCCGGCTGCAGGATTTTGCTTAAAAACAGTCAGTTCCTTTCACAGGCCATTTAAAACCTGTACGGAGCCATTGGCATTAGGACTGAGTGATTGAACCCTTTGAAGCAGCGCTGTGTCTCCACTCTCTGGGATCCACACTTGGAGCAACATTGGTGTAACAGCAGCTCTGCCATTTTTTGTATTCTTCACAAACTCATTCAACACGAATGCAAGTTCTGATTAAGTGACTCTGAAACAGGATGCCTTGCACGGAAAGTGATTTTTGAAGTTGGTTTTCACAGGAAGCCAATAAGCTCTTTCATGGTTTGCGGTAAGTGTAATGTTTCTATGAACATTAAAAGGAAGTATTTTGCCACATCCTTTAATACAAATTAAATTCTTCCATGATTTGTGTATTGTGTTACTGCATCTAATTATCAAAAGGAACTGCAAGCAACATCTTGGAAAGTGGAGTATCACTTAAAGAACGAATGTACTTCAAGCATGTTATCATGATTTACAGCTAATCAAGTGATTTGG
This sequence comes from Narcine bancroftii, assembly GCF_036971445.1. Classification (NCBI taxonomy): domain Eukaryota; kingdom Metazoa; phylum Chordata; class Chondrichthyes; order Torpediniformes; family Narcinidae; genus Narcine; species Narcine bancroftii. The sequence goes on from NC_091469.1 coordinate 442,174,455, forward strand.
AAGTGGCACTTGTTAGAAATGTTGACATTTGCACACAGTATTGTCCTACCAACAGCAATGCAGGTGATGGCAAAAACTGTTATAATGGAATCTTATAGTGCCTCAGGTTAGAATGGATGGGGTCTCTGTGTTTGGATGTTGGTGAATTTAACTATGTACAGGCAGAGGAGAAGGCAAATAGTACTGAAATTCCCTGTGGCCAAACCCCTCTCTTGAAGGAAGAACAATGCAGGGTCACAAACCCTCAAAACTGACCAGAAGCAGATGTTGCTTGACTTGCTTATTTCCTCCATCAATTTGTTGTTTGCTCCAGATTCCAGCATCTGCAGTTTCTTACCTCCTTGTCCCTTTCAGATTTGGAAACTAATGGGACTGATGATTTCTTGGAGCAGCCATTCTCAACTCTTTTTTTGGCTATGGCCCCCTTTGGACACTGTTCAAAATTTATGGGGCCCTTCCCTATGAAGCAGTCAAGTTTAGTTAGTTTCTTCCATACATAATTCTTCCAATGGCATAAAAACATTAAAAAAGAAAAGCAATGAATGGTTATGGAAAGAAGGTATGTTCATGGAGTTGAGTACATGGCCAGATCAGTCATGTTCTTATTGCATGTAGAGCAGACTTGATGGTCCAGATGATCTATGCCAATTTCTTATGTTCTTTCATTGGTGCCAATAGTTTGGGTTGAAGAAAAGGCCCAAGTTCAAACAAACTGAATATGTAGAATTCAAAAGAAAATTAACTGCTTGTATTTTGGGTGGTAATCACTGCAAGTGCCATGTGGAATTGAAGATACAAATGGAATATATTGGCTTGAGTCATGTGCAGAAGGAGGAATTCAAATTGCTAACCCAGTTCCAAGGGAATAAACGACGTAAGTATGGACCCCATATTCATAGAATGTGGATTAGTACAGGCTCTTTGACCCTTGATATTGTTCCGACCTATTCTTACCAAAAAATATAAAACACTTAGTCATTCTTCTTTCATCCATGTGCCTGTTTAAAGGTCGCTTAAATGCCCCATATTTATCAGCCTCCACCACCACAACCTGGGGAGGCATTCCAGGCATCCACAACTCTGATTTTATATATTAAAAAAACACCCTGATGTCTCCCCTAAACTTTTTTCCCTTCACTTTGTAGAGATATCTCCTGGTGTTTGCTTTTTCTGCCCTTGGAGAAAGATGCTGGCTGTCCACTTTATCTACACCTCTCAAAATCATGTAGATCTCCATTAAGTCTCCTCTCATCCTTCTTCGCTGCAAGAAGAAAAGTCCCAGCTCTACTCACCTTGCCTCACAAGACTCGTTTTCCAATCTTACAACATCTTGCTAAATCTCCTCTGCATGCTGTCCATAGCTTCCACATCCTTCTTCTAATGAGATGACCAGAACTAAACACAATACTCTTTAGTGTTGTCTCACCAGAAATTTGTAGAGTTGCAACATAAATTCGAAGCTTAGCATCGCATCAGCCTTCTGAACTATTCTATCAAGCTGCATGGCAACCTTGATAGATGTATAGATTTGGACCCCAAGGTCCCTCTGTTCCTTCATGTATCAGTATCCAACCATCAATCCCATACTCAGCCTTCTGGTTTGATTTTCAAAAATGTGTTGTCTTACATTTATCCAGTTTGAACTCCATCTGCCACTTTTCTGTCGAACTCTGCATCCTGTCTACATAGTTTTGTAACCTATGTCAACTTTCAACATGATCCACAACTCCTCCATCCCTTGTATCATCCAGAAGCTAACTTACCATCCTTCTAATTCTTCATCTAGGTCATGTATAAAAATCACAAAGAGCAGAGATCCCAGAACAGATACCTGTGGAACTCCACTACTCACTGATCTTCATGTAGAACACTTTCTGTCCCCTACTATTCTCTGCTTTTGACATGCAAGCCAATTTTTTTTTATCCACACAGCTGAGGTTCCTTGGATTCCATGCCTTATGACTTTCTGATCAAGTCTCTCATGGGGACCTTGTCAAATGTCTTATTAAAATCCATATAAACCATATCTTCCACCCTACCTTCATCAATTTCTTTTATCTCCTTAAAAAAAATCAATTAGTCTAATGAGGCAGGACCTTCCCCTCACAAAGCCATGCTGACTATCCTTGAGTACACTGTACTTCTCCAAATGCTCATGCATTCTATCCTGACAGTCCTCTCCAATAATGTGCACACCACTGACGTAAGACTCACTGGTTTATAATCCCCAGGATTTTTCCCTCTTCCCTTTTTTTAAACAAGGGGGCAACAATTACCATTCTCCAATCCTCTAGCATCTCCCCTGGGCAAAGGAGGAGTCAAAGATCATAGCCAATACCCCAGTTATCTCTTCCCACATTTCCCACAGCAACCTGGAGTATATCGCATCTGGCCCCTGAGACTTCTCAATATTTTTAAGAAGATCCAGCACTTCCTCTTCCTTAATCTCAATACTATCCAGCACATGAACCTGTTCTTTTCAGGCATTGCCCTGTTCAAGGTCCTTTTCTCTGGTGAATATTGAAGTGAAGTATTCATTTAGACATCTCCAACCTCCTCCACCTCCAAGCACTTGTTGCCTCCTTTATCCTCAAACTGTCCCAGTTTCATTCTCGTTATCCTTCTGTTCTTCACGTATGCATAGAACGCATATTCCTTAATCTAACTTGCCAAAGCCTTCTTATGTCCCCTTCAAGCTCTGCTAAGTCCTTTGTAAGTTTCTTCCTGTAATCCTCCTGAGCCCTTCCTGTTTCCATCTTTTTAAATCTAATGTGTGCTTCCTCTTCCTCATGTTTTGTCAATCACAGTTTCCCCTTTCCTACCATGTTTTCATGTTTTGAAGGTCTTGCTAATGAAGATGGATTGTCCAAAGTCAAAATAGAATCAAACCATTGGTTTTTAGCTTTTCAGTGCGCTGATGGTATCAGCGAGCAACAATTTCTTGCATGAATTACTGAGCCTGTTGGAAGGACACTTAAATTAGCCATATCCATTAATTGATGTCCCTATTTCAATTCAGTAGGGGCTTTCCAAAAATCTGTCCCAAGAACACCTTCAAGCTCATTTTCTAGTAAATTTCTAATGCATTGCATAATTTAATTATGTCACTGCAAATTTTCAAAATTGGAGGAACTGGACAGTGAAATATTACAATAAATACCTAAAATAATTAGTCTTTGAACACTTGGAAGATGGAAGGTTCAAACTTGACCCCAGAAACTGAACATGGAATTTGAGCTGACACTCATGTGCAATGTACAGGCAGTGCTGCATTGTATGGTGTGTTGGATTTCATAAGATTTAAAGTTGGGTAGTAAGATCAAAGAAAAATTAGGTTACTTTTGGTCTTGTTGCTGTGTGTACAGATAATTAACTGCTGTATTTTCTGATACAATGGTGTGATTGCTCAGAAAAGATAACTTATAGCAGCTCACCCGCACAATCAGCGAACCGGTGCCAGCAGGCCAATGGCATCCATGGAGCCGCTCAGAGCAGGGGAAAGCCGCAGCCTGGATGTTGACGTCACTTTTGGCCTGCTGGGACCAGGTGGACCTTTTAAGCGTGCAATTTCAAACCAGAAAAGCGGCTACTCTAGGACTCTGCAAGTGTCAGCGTGTTCCTTTTGATTTAGCGGCTAAAAGCCACACTGGTGATCCCGTCGGTCCAATGGCATTTGGACCCAATGCAAGCAATTCTGACAGCATGGTCAACAAGAAAGACTCAACTTTTCAAAACACAGTTTTGCTGAAACTGCCAACTTTCTGGACTGCTCAGCCCCTTATCTGGTTCCAGCAGGCAGAGGCCCAGTTCTGGGTCAGGAATATTGTCTCAGATGAGACCCGATATTACTACATAGTGACTACGTTTGACCAGGAAGCAGCAAACTGTGTAATGTTCTTTCTACAGCAGCATCCAGAGGCTAGCAGGTACGAGGGACCCGAGGCACATTCAGCCACTTGGGACTTGAGGCACATTTAAGCACTCACACCACAAATGGGCTACGAGTGACATGGCCCTGTCGGCCCTAATGAGTGACTTGCTGGTACTTGCAGATGGCCGTAAAGCATGCCTACTCTTTGAACAGCTCTTTTTAGAGCAGATGCCGGAAGACATCTGCCTCCAACTAGCAAATGAGGATTTCTCCAACCCACAAAAAGTGATCACTCATGTGGACATTTTGTGGTGTGCTAAACGAGACAGCAGGTCCAGCATTGGCCAAAGGTCCTACCACACCGCACCCCATCAGCTAAACCTGCAGCACCTGTACTGAGTAAAGACATCAGTTCCAAATCGTGGTGTTTTTATCATCCGAGCTGGGGATCCGGGCTCCGGGCTCCGCAGATGCTGACTGCCATGCTGGTTTCAGGGAAACTAAAAGGCTAGCTGACGATAATGGCTGTGGCGGCTGATCAGAACAATAGCCTCCTGTACATCTGGGACAGACTCTGGGTGCAGATTCTTAGTAGACAGCTGAGATCAGTGTTCAGCCACCATCAAGCTGGAACCAGAGGGGTCAGACTGTAGCTCACGGCAGCTAATGACAGAACCACCTGCACTTACAGCAGATGGACTGTCCCCTTGCAATTCAGTTCCAGCTGATTCACATGGACGTTCACATTGGCCATGGTGTCACAGCCATTGCTGGGGGAGACTTTCTCCTTACACACGATTTGGATGGAGGCCCGTTGAAGCCAGGACTTTCCAAACCTTCCCCCTTGGGGAGGCCAAATTGCCAGCTCTGATCTTTGACTCCATCATGTGCTCAGACAACTAGTTCGCCAGGGAGTTTTATCAGAGTTCTCATCTATCGTCATGCCACAAACACGGCGTGACCCATCACACCCCAATGCAGGGGCCCCTCTGCATGTCTAGGCCTGCAGGCTGCCACCAGATAAGCTCTGGCTCGTGAGAAAGGAGTTTAACAAAATGGAGGAGATGGGGATCGTGCGGTGCTCGGACAGTTTATGGGCCTTCCCACTCGATATGGTGCCCAAGTCTGTGGGAAGATGGAGGCAGTGTGGTGACTACAGGAGGATGAATGATACAACCGTCTCTGATAGATACCAAGTCCCACACATCCAAGACTGCAGTCATCCTGCACGGGGCATGCATCTTTTCCCAGAAAGACCTGATGCATGGGTATCACCAGGTCCCATTCCATCCTGAGGATGTCCCAAAGATGGCCATTATAACCCTGTTTGAATTCCTGAGTATGCTGTTGGGCATTAAAATCACACATAGACCTTCCAGTGCCTCATGGACACAGTGGGGCGTGACTTGGACTTTCTTTTCATCGACCTGGACAATATCCTGGTAGCCAGCCACTCCCGCCAGGAGCATCTGACCCATCTGCGCCTTCCCTGCCTTGCCAAGAGGCAGTTCAGCATTTGTGACACCAGACGTTACTGTCATGGGGCTGTCCCCTTGCTGGGGAAAATGGAGGTCATTCATCAATTCACAAGACCCAAACAGTCAAAAGTCTGCAAATATTTGTTGGGATGGTTAACTTCTACCACCAGTTCATTCCCTCAGCGGCCCAAATTACTTTTTGATTTGATGTCTGGCAAAGCCAAAGAAGTAGCCTGAACAGAAGAGGTGTTCGACCAGGCTAAGGATGCACTAGCCAACACCACATTCCTAGTCCACCCCCAGATAGATGTCCCCACAGCCCTCACTGTGGACAACTTCAAAAACGGCAATTGGCAGCGTACTCGATCAATTAATAGAAAGACAATGGAAGCCACTCACCTTCTTCAGCCAACACTTGTAAGACACATTGAAGTCAAGTACAGCCCTGTACTTGGCTGTTTGGCTCCTCAAGTATTTCCTAGAAGGGAGAGAATTCATGATCTTCACAGATCACAAGCCCCTTACCTTTGTGTTCGTTAAAGTGTCTGACCCTTGGTCAGCCACCAAGAGTGCCACCTGTCCTACATGTCCGAATTCACTACCATGATTATCTCTGGGAAGAACAACATGGTGGCGGACGCACTGCCAAGAACATCCAGTGCAAGCCCTGGCCCCAGGAGTGGATTATGCAGTACCAACAGAAGCCCAGGAGGAGGACAACAAAATAACAACATACTGAACCGTGCTCACCCGCCTGCACCTCGAGGCCCAGCGGTAGCAAACTCCTCTGTGACACCTCCACAGGGCAATCATGGCCCATCATTCTGGAGGTGCAGTGTGTTTGACGCTTTAAACAAGTTAGCCCACCCTTCTATCTGGGCAGCCACCCAGCTAATTGCGGAGCGGTTCATGTAGCATGTCCTTCACAAACCTATTGGGCACTGGGCCAGGATGTAAATGCACTGCCAAATCTCCAAGGTCCAGAGACACATGAAAGTCCACTGCAACCTTTGCAGCCAGCGCACAGGAGGTTCGAGGCGTGGACGTCATTGGTCTACTACTTGTTTCAGGAGGGGCGAGGTACCTATTTATGATAGTGGAGAGATTCTCAAGGAGGCCGGAGGCTGTTCCAATCAGGGACACAACGGAGACATGCCAGGACCCTGATCACAACCTGGGTAGCGAGGTTCAGCCTCCCCACACACATCCCTGTCATCCTTGAAGGTACAGCTTCTAGAAACCCAGCTGCATTGAACAACTGCGTACCACCCCCAATCGAATGGCCTGGTGGAGCGTTTGCACAGGCACTTAAAATCTGCCCTGTTGGCATGATTCTGAGGACCTAGCTGGGTAGACGAGCTCCCTTGTGTGCTGCTGGGCATCCACACGGCACACAAAGAAGACCTAGCAGTGACATCAGCTGAGTTGGTTTACAGTTCACTGCTTGCTCTGCCTGGCAAGTTCATGCCCGCATATTGCTGCCAAGGAGACACACCAACAGAGGTGCTGGCCAAACTCTGGAATAAACTGGGGACACTGGCTCCATTTCCACCATCCCACTATGGAGGAGCACCTTCCTTTATACTCAACGACCTACAGTAGACTGAGTAAGTGTTTATCCACAGAGGAGCATGCAGATCATCCCTACAAAGGCTGTACGAAGGACACTTCGAGGTTGTGTGACACATTGAGACAACCTGTGTTTTGGACATTGGGAGCTTGGAGAAGACATTTACCATTGACCATCTCAAACCCGCATAATTGGACATTGAACGACCAGTCATGACACCACCTGCTTGGAGACGAGGCTGACTACGCAAAACAGACAGTTTGCAAGTTACAGGTCACATACTCCCATTGCCTGTGGGGGGGTGGAGGTGGGGAGCGGAAGGTCGCAGCTCACCCATACGACGAGCAAACTGGCACCAGCGGCCACGGGTAATCCCGTAGAATCCACTGAGATGCTCAGAGCAGCTGCAGCATGGAAGTTGACATCATTTCTGCCCTGCTGGGTCATGAAGTACTTTGGGACCAGACAGGTCTTATAAGCACAAAATTTCAACCAGTAAAGCAGTTACTCTTGAACTTTGCAAATCTTGGCATGTTCCTTTCAAATTCGCAGTTTTAGCAGCCACAAATTCACAAATTCATTGAAAATTACATACATTGGGCTTAATGTTGTTTTATAATGAAAAATAATTTTTTTTACTGCATTCACAAAATTGTAAGTAAAATGTTTTACCTGAAAGGCATAGTAATTTTTAATAGTTTCCATTTGATCTTTAAAAATGAAAGCTGAAATAGATACTGCTGCAAAAACAGGATATTGGGATATCTGACTAAAAGCTTTAAGGAGTATCTTCAAGGATAGGAAAGATACAAGGATATCAACATGCAGAAAGGTTCGGGAGGCAATTTATGATTGGCATTGGTAAGAGATGTATGCAGAGGTCCTGACTGGAAAAACATGAAGTCTGGAACCTAGAATTAACAGGTAAAGGAAACCACAGGGCTAAGTTTGTAAAAGTATTGCAATAAAAAATTATGGATTGAAAGCTTGATCAATTGCCATTTTTGGCCATGGCTCAGAAGCAGCTCAATTACTGCTGGTACAGATGGGCTTTTGGGTTCCCACTTGAAGATGACAGCTGAGATTTTCTGTCTAAATACAGAGCAAAGCAGAGGGAATCCTGCACTGTCTGGTTCCTCCTTGTGCACTATTTAACTGGGCATTCACTGAGCAAAAATATTGACGATTTCATCGGGCAATTGTCTTGCCAATTTGATTTGATGCAGTGTTTTCAACATCAGATTTCAGAATTACATACCAAAATGTCCAGAGAGCTTTGAAGAGGCATAATCCGCAACATAAGGCATCAACAGTGGAGGGAAAGTGGTTATGAAAACTTGTCAGAAATGGGGTTAAAGAAAGATTTAAAAAGAGTAGAGTGAGGCAATTTATTCATGCTGGGGCTCAAGGCAATTGTAATCATCACTGCCAACATTGAGGGTGGGTGCAACAAAGCTTTGAATCTTAAGAGCAGGTAATTTGAGAGCTTGAAATAATAGAATGTAACCAAACTAATGTGGGTTCTGATTGTGGAGCTAATGTTTTGAATGCAGTAAAAAAGAAAGATGTGAATTTTACATCTTTATAAAGAATAAATGTAAAGGATGCTTTGAAGTGTGTTAAAATGAAACATGCAGATTAACTGCAACTAAAAGTGAGTCCGATTAGTTAATTGTTATAGTCTGAGTAACTTTCTCTGTGAAGGTATTTTTTTGTCGCAAGCTTGCTTGAACAGGAAACCCTCATTCTTTTTTGCTTGACTTGTTTCCAGTTATTCATTTCAATTCAGTTTGTTGATGGAAAATAATTGGGCCCAGTGAAAGCCCTGTCATTTTCCAGTCCGACTGCAGCAATTTGTTGAATTGGTTGCTTTCTTCCCTTGGTTTCATTTTTGTTTCTCTTGTCTCTTAAAAGCAAAATATTATTCAGTCAAGAACTCTTTATTAAACACAGCTTTGATCTTTGCAGAAGCTTGTGTAAAAATGGTCTGAAAGTTTATAATTTCTTTCCACCCACATACCACCTTAAGCATTCCCTTACTAATCACAGAGCATCTACGGCATAGGGATTACTTAAAGTGGTATGTGAGTGGAAAGAAAAAGGTTGAGAACCACTGGTTTAGGGTTCTACATTTCATTCTGTTGAAAACTTGGCTTCTAGGGCTGGTAAGTTTGAAAGAAGAGCAGGGGTAAAGTTTCCTGGTGGAAAATGGGAAGGTTCAAAAATTACATTGGTCAAAAAATAGCACAAATGCAATGGTTCTGAGTTGAAAAGGTCCTTGTATGGACCTCTGTCAGAAGGAAAGTTGTTGATTCGAGTGGGATGATGGGAATTATTGTGGGTATGAAATAGTGAAAGTGAAACAAAGTGAAAAGGTTTTAGGAAGAGAATGAGAAACAATTGGCATGAATGAGCATTGGTAAACCAAGAAAACTGAGCTTTCCAATTATTCATTGTTTGAACTATATGCATATAGTTTGTTTGATTTTACTGTGCGTGCCTACTTAATGCTTATCTAAACATTGTTTAGAATTGGATCTTCAAGTACACCATTTAGTCCAGGAATTTTCTCAGATTTCACTCACATTTGCATTCAAGGCAATGGAAGAAATTCCTGCCCTGTATTATTTCAGTTTTCACAACAAATGGAATTTTCATATTCACATTTGTCACAGAAGTAAAACAAAATCTCTTGATTTTTATCTTCATTCCGTCAAGAAGTTTCAGCTGGCATGAAAGACGATGAAAAGATGTGTCCTGGAGTATGATAACTGATTTTCCCTCACACCCGAAATATTAGAGTTTATTTTGAATAATTCACCATAATACAAGCTGAGTAACCCTTGATAATGGTGCAAACTTTTTTTTGAGCTACACTCTGCTTGCTCAATGATAGTAGCAGCTCATAAGTAGTGAAATGTCTGGAACCCTCCCAGCTTCATAAATAAATAGACACAGATACTATTACACACATTCCTTTATCTTAATTTTAAGAATTTTCTGATGAAATATTGATTGACCTGCAGAGTTCCTTCAGCTGGTAACCAATAACCAATTTCATTCATTGTCAGTAACTCAGTATATTCATTTGGTGCGGTCCTTGAGCACATAATTTTTTTTTCTTGCTTCCTCTTGCAGTTATTATAGTGAATAACGAGTTGCAGGAAAATGTAAAATCAGACAGGTAATTAAATTTGGTAACTGATTTGGTTTAAAAATTATTTTTAATATCAACGAATTTGCAGATTTGAGGGTCGCCATGTTGAAATAGTGTGCTTGTCAATGAACTGCTGAGTAAAGAATGTAGTGATTGACTGGTTTATTAATTAGCTCCATATTCATCATCCTTCTGTCCTGGTCTTTCTAATCCTTGGCCATTTGTTCCCCCTGTCAGCATAATTCCGGAAACATTTTTTTTTGCTTCCAGCTGGTGCTGTCTATGGTACTGCCCCCAAACTATAGGATACTTGTTCAATCAAAGGCTTTGTTGTGTCTTCCTACAACATTCATTGGAAGTCTGTGAATAGGAAGAAATGGTTTAAATAGGGTATGGTGTCATGTTCGGAAGACTATCAAATTCGGTGGATTCACAAAGAGACAAGTCTGGACCCAAGTGTTGTAATTACATGTAACATTAATTACCACAGGAGACAAACAGGGGAGAGCATTAAACGGTACCCAATTACTATTTCACCTTGGATTCTGATAATGTTGAACCTATATTCAACATGTTCACACTTGAGTACACATGTTACAAACAGCGACTCTTGCACACATCTTGTTCCCTGATCAATGGGGGTGGAGCTCTCTGCAAGTATTGATCTATCACAATACCACAGCTCAGCTTCAGTGTAGTACACACCTTACTATTCATGGTAGTGACTTGGTGTGGAGTTGTGTCTGGGGTTTGGTCCACAAGGTAGTGAGAAAGAATGCACTGTGTATTGGTGTTATATACAATGCTAATCTGTGGTTCTAGCCAATAATGTTCTGATTTCAATGAGCCAATGGCAAGGTGTACACTAATTAGTGGCCGGAGTCCAACCTTTACTGACAGACGGGTGATACGACTTCCGAATAAGTGGACACATGACCACCCTCATACACACATTCCAGGCAGAGAGGGACCACGTTGCCTCCACACACAATTCTATGTACATTTTATAACTATAAAACAGGAAAAGAAAAAACAAAAAGATGTGTTTTTTATAAAAAAACCAATCAAGTGGATCAATATATACACAAATACCTTTTGTATACTGGACAAGGCAGATAATCAAATTCAATGACAACACCTCACCAGCTCCTCTCTGACCAAGCAGGGTTGCTGTGCTTCTGATGGAGCAAGGTGCTGTGGGAGCTACTCCCCAGTGTCAGACCGGATGGTAGAGAAATAAATTTATCTGGTCCCCATCTCATGTGCCTGGATTCTCTGGCTTGGCTGGCAAATGTGAGCACCCTGACCACCAACATCTGAGAGCAGGCAGTGCCAGTTCATCCATGAGGTGCCAGAGCCTTTTCTTGGATTGCACATCCCGTACCTTGGCCTCACGCTTTGGCGCTCCCTGAGAACAGAACTCAGATACCCGTTGCTGTGTTATCCCATGATGAGGCTGGGGGCAGGTGGGCAGGCATACATCCAGGGTGTACCTGTTTTCTCTGGGCTGTCATGTGACACCAGGATGCCATTTCTGCTCACATTCTTTTTAAAACGGGTGCCACAAGTGCTTGTGTTGGATCCCTGTTATGATTGCCAGGAGGAGTTGAGCCAATTTGTGATTTTTAAATAAACGATCCTGTAGCCTCCTCCCCATGAGTATTTAGTTTCTGTTAATTATTATTTCATCAATGACAATCTGCTGATAAACTTTGAATCTGTAACACTAATTCTAAATTGTAACGTTGAATCTGTAACACTCTACTTCTAAATTTAACTCCAATTCCCTGAGATTGTTCAAAGGCATCATTTAAAAAGGAGGAAACCCCCCACAAAAGGCCCATTACAAAGTCTGGGCCTGTAATGTGAATAACAATAGATGTAATTGAATGTCCATTGCTGAGGCTTGGATTTCCTTGGCAAGAGCTCTTGTCTCTTGAGCTGTATGTTGCTGTTACGATGATGTGTGAAATATGTGACAAGATCACTGCGGACTGTTTTGATGAGTGCTTCCTAGGACCTTATGTCGAGAAGTGGAACAGCTTGAAGGTTATTCTTCTCCTGTGGGAAGGTGTGGGGTGGGAGAGCTCAAAAGATAGATTAGTCAGGGGCCATCTCTGGTGGGGTAGGTCCAAGGGCAGGCTGGTCTCAGTTGGAATGGCTGATGCACAAGAAGCTCCACCCACACGGAGCTTCCCCCATCAATACTCTCTCTTGAAAGCGAATGTGTCTCTGAATCACCCACAGGGTGACATCATCGAACTTCCCCTTAACCCCGCAAACTTGAGTGGGTGCTCCCTGCTCCATGTACTCCGATCCCTGCAGGAGGGTAAAGGCTGTTTTCCCAGTTACCAGTCCAACCCTCTAAGGTTGGGACATGCGATGGTGACTAAATAGCCCGCCAAGGCACTAGTCACCATCGTGCTCTCCGGGAAGTGGTGCTCATGGGTGACCCATAGAGACCCATGATCAGTGCCCACTCCCGAACAATGTGTCCCCATGCCAATGGTGTGCCCCTGTGGCCAGCCGTGTAGGCCCCATTTAAGGAGGGCAGGGAATCTGGCCCGGACCGCAGTCACTACCCGTTCCCATAGGATGGTGCCATCATCGACCCCTTCTGGTGGTGCTTACAAGGCATTGCCAGTCATCCATTGGCCTGACAGACTGCTCAGGGCACTTGCTTCCTGATGTATGTGTGTGTGAGTGAGAGAGCGAAGAGAAGGGAATTGGGAACCCTCCCTCATCACCCAATTGAAGTAACGGCATTGCTAGGTGGTGGTATCGTCCCTTTTCCTGGTTAGACCCTTTGCAGAGTATTCCCAGGACTCCATTATCTCACAGTGACCATATAAGTGCCCTCCCAAGATTCCCCCATTTTTGTCTACCTTCCCATTTTTCGCTACATCCCCATTTTGGAGGGCCGGCGGGGTGTCCTCATGGCAGGTCTGGGACTGCATGTCACTGGTCGGGCTTGCAAAGACTCAGGCGAGCAGGGCGGAGTACGTGTGTCATTGGACTCAGTTTCCTCATGGTCATCACCATCCATCAAAACATGCCCATTCTCCAACCATGCATTGATTGCCTGACCCTGCTGGAAAATGGTTCGGACTTACCCTGTGTTAAGCTGTGAGCCAGATCAGCAAGCTGCTTGCAGCTGTCGTGTTTCAATCAGCTTGGGGGCTGCCTTCATGACTGTAGTTTCAGACTTGGTCACTTGCCATTGGCAGGGCACATCAGTGATGCTGCAGGAACTCTATCTGCCTATCTTTCTGTCTGCCCTGAAAATTTAACTCAGACATGAAACCCCACTGGTGCTTCAGTAAGGATATCAGATAGCATAGGGCTCGCCACAACTCCCCCTGGTCTCTGGAAACCCTAGTAACTCCAGGTGGAAGACCACATGGTGCCCTATCTTCTTTCCATGGGGATACAACCTGTCGACTCAATCAAGTGGTATGGCGTGGCTTTCCAGCCATGCCGCCAAATCGCTGAACGCCTGACAGTCATTGGTCCACCCGGGGATTTTATAATCTAACCCTAGTGTCCCTTCCCGATCTGTGGGTTGCCTCCTGCTGCTCCTGTTATTAGCAGGTACACAAACACACTTGTACTCGACAGGATGCCGAGTTAATATGGTCTCCCACATTGTTAGTATGATCTTCCACTCCAACATGTTTAATACTCCATGTGTGTCCAGATGAAACTCTTTGAACCCTGCTCACAGTACCAATTTTTGTGTTGTGAAGAGTATCATGTTCAGTGGGTTCACAGAGAGGAGAGTCTGGGCACAAGTGTTAGTCATATGTAACTTACACAGGAAACAAACAGAGTGTTAAATGGTACTTGATTACTATTTCACTTAAGTAACAATATAGACAATCACCTCGCACCTGGGTTGGACTCCAACAATAGTGAACTTGTACTCAACGCGCTCACACTTGAATACACACACTACAAACAGGGACTCTTACAAACACCCGGTTCCCTGTACCAATAGGGGTGCAGCTCTCTGCAAGCATTGATCTATTGTAATATTATGGCTCAGCTTCAGTGTAGTGCATACCTTATCTGCGACAATTTTGGTAATGTCCACAGTAGCAACTTGGCATAGAGTAGTGTCTGGGGCTTGGATCATGAGGCAGAGAGAAAGAATGTGCTGTGCGTTGGTGAATACTAGAGCGCCTCGGATGCCCCCCAAAGTTCCTCAACATGGTTATCCAACTGCATGAAAACCAACAAGGTCGGGTCAGATACAGCAATGAGCTCTCTGAACCCTTCTCCATTAACAATGGCGTGAAGCAAGGCTGCGTTCTCGCACCAACCCTCTTTTCAATCTTCTTCAGCATGATGCTGAAACAAGCCATGAAAGACCTCAACAATGAAGATGCTGTTTACATCCGGTACCGCACGGATGGCAGTCTCTTCAATCTGAGGCGCCTGCAAGCTCACACCAAGAGACGAGCAACTTGTCCATGAACTACTCTTTGCTGACGATGCCACTTTAGTTGCCCATTCAGAGCCAGCTCTTCAGCGCTTGACGTCCTGTTTTGCGGAAACTGCCAAAATGTTTGGCCTGGAAGTCAGCCTGAAGAAAACTGAGGTCTTCCATCAGCCAGCTCCCCACCATGACTACCAGCCCCGCCACATCTCCATCGGGCACACAAAACTCAAAACGGTCAACCAGTTTACCTATCTCGGCTGCACCATTGCATCAGATGCAAGGATCGACAACGAGCTAGACAACAGACTCGCCAAGGCAAATAGCGCCTTTGGAAGACTACACAAAAGAGTCTGGAAAAACAACCAACTGAAAAACCTCACAAAGATTAGTGTATACAGAGCCGTTGTCATACCCACACTCCTGTTCGGCTCTGAATCATGGGTCCTTTACCGGCATCACCTACGGCTCCTAGAACGCTTCCACCAGCGTTGTCTCCGCTCCATCCTCAACATTCATTGGAGCGACTTCATCTCCAACATCGATGTACTCAAGATGGCAGAGGCCGACAGCATCGAATCCACGCTGCTGAAGATCAAACTGCGCTGGGTAGGTCACGTCTCCAGAATGGAGGACCATCGCCTTCCCAAGATCGTGTTATATGGCGAGCTTTCCACTGGCCACCGAGACAGAGGTGCACCAAAGAAGAGGTACAAGGACTGCTTAAAGAAAGCTCTTGGTGCCTGCCACATTGACCACTGCCAGTGGGCTGATATCACCTGAAACTGTGCATCTTGGCGCCTCACAGTTTGGCGGGCAGCAACCTCCTTTGAAGAAGACTGCAGAGCCCACCTCACTGTCAAAAGACAAAGGAGGAAAAACCCAACACCCAACCCCAACCAACCAATTTTCCCTTGCAACGTGTCTGCCTGTCCCGCATCGGACTTGTCAGCCACAAACGAGCCTGCAGCTGACGTGGACATTACCCCTCCATAAATCTTCGTCCGCGAAGCCAAGCCAAAGTAATCTATGCTTCTAGCCATTAATGACCCAAGGTGATTTAAATTAGCCAATGGCAAGGTGTACACTAATTATTAGTTGGAGTCTAACCTTGACTGACAGGTGTTGTGACTTTCAAATGGACTTCCAAATAAGTTTTAGATGGGGAGGACACGTGATCGCCTGCAATACACACACTCCAGATAGGCAGTGAGGCCACGCTTCCTCCACACACAGCAGATGGGTTTCTCCAATTTGTCAAATGGCAGACACCCTTTTTTTTTTTGACCATTTTATTCATTAAATAATGATGCAAATATTGAAACACACAATTAATGAATAAAATTTAGAAACAATTAAAAAAAATACATACATGATATGTTAAAACTAATCCCCTACAACCCCCACCTCCCTTCCCTAACCCACCCTCTCCAACTCACCCCCCTCTAACCTACCCCAAAAAGAAAGAGAATAAAGAAAGAGGAGATCACCCATAACAACAAAATTCATCAGTTAATTACCATGGTTTGGAGTAACACCCCTACTGTGCGGTGAGGGGATTTGAAAATTCAACCCCATGTAATCCAAATACAGGTTCCAAGTTTTATGATTAAAAAAAAATAATTATCACATAAATTATGTTATCCTCTCCAATGGAATAGAAGACCTCAATTCCATATGCCATCTCTAAATAGTCAAATCAGTCTCATTTTTCCAAGTAATTGCTTGACATTTTCTAGTTACAGCTAATGCCAATCTCAAAAATGCAATTTGAAATCTTATTTAATTTTAATTCTAAACTCAACCTCTTAATATTACCCAACAAAAATACTAAAGGATGCAATGAAAATTATACTTTCAAAATAACTTCTAAGAATTCCTTAAGTCTATTCAAAAAAGGTTTCACTGTTTCACATGACCAAGTAGAGTGTAAAAAAAAGAACCAAGATCCGTATGACATCTAAAACATAAATCTGAAGAAATAAAATTATATCTCCTTCATTTTTCCAGAGTTAAATATAATTGATGAATAAAATTGTAATGAACTAATCGATACCTTACATTTACAATTTTAGTCAATACTATTCCTATATAAATTCATCCAATTATCCTGAGAAATAAGTATACCTAAATCTTTCTCCAATTTCAATCTAGATTTATGTAAATCCAACTTAAGCATTTTATTCTGTAATAAAGCTTACATCTCAGATATAAATCCCTTGTTACCACCCTCAGTAAGTAAAATTTCAAACTTAGACTATCTAGGCAACCGTAAAGTACGCTCAAAATTATCCAACAATAAAGCTTTAATTTGATAATAAGGAAAAAGAGTATTTGAAGATGTATCATATTTCTCTTTCATCCTTTGAAAAGAATAAAATATCCTGCTTCATAACAATCTTGCACCAATTTAATACCCTTTTGATCCCATAACTTCAAAAGCTGATTATTAAGTGTGAATGTGCAAAGTTTATTTTGATAAAATGGTTTTACCTGAAATCTTCCCTTGAGTACCTAAAACTTAATTTTTTTTATACCATAAATCCAATAAATGTTTGAAAACAGGTAAATTATAACTATTCAATAACTTACAATTCCATCTATAAATAAATTGATCCATTTTCTTCTCACCAATTTGAGATAATTCAATATATTAGCCCATATCAAAGGTTTATCTATTTCAAACATCCTATTAATAAATTTCAATTATGCTGCATCATAATAATTTTGAAAATTAGGGAGTTGCAGACCTCCTAATTCATATTTCCAAGTTAATTTTTGGTAAAGATACCCTTACCATTTTGTCCTTCCATAAAAATTTCCTCAGCAATTTTAAATCCTTAAAATTTTTTTTGAGGAATCTTTGTATTAAAATATTCATTTTAATACAATTAACTCTTCCTATTAATGTAATAGGTAAATCTTTCCATCGATTCAAATCCTGTTTAATTTTAGACAATAATGGCAAATAATTTAACTTGTATAAATGACTATAATTACAAATTAATTTTAAGTTCATCAGATTTCACTTTAATACCTTTAATATTACTATCTTGTCTAATCGCCTGAGCGAAAGGTTCAATAACTAGTGTAAATAGAGCTGGTGACAAAGGACATCCTTGTCTAGTTGATCTGGTCAACATAAAAGGTAAAGATAGCTGTCCATTTGTCACAACTCTAGCAATAGGACCTATTTAAAGCCTTAATCCAACCAATTAAAAAAAGGGCCAAATTTAAGTTTGTCTAAAACTTTAAATTAAAAAAACTCCACTCTACCCTATCAAAGACCTTTTCTGCATCCAGTAAAGTAACCATTAGTAGGTTGGATCCCTCCCGAGAAGTGTTAATTAAAGAAACCTACTTCACAATATTATCTGCCGAATAACCTTTTAATAAAACTTGCCTGAACTAAATGAATTAAATCTGGTAAATATTTAGCTAACGTATTAGCTAGAGCTTTTACTACAATTTATTAATTAACATTTAATAACAAAATTGGTCTCTAAGACCCAGCTTTCAATGGATCCCCATCTTTCTTATGGATAACTAATAATTGCTTGAGAAAAAGAATCCAGAAAAGAATGAACCTCTGTCTCCTGTTTCAAGTCTTCAATCAATTATGGAATTAATAAATTTTGAATTTTTAAATAAAATTCAGAAGTAAAGCCATAATGTCCTGGAGACTTCCCACTTGGCATGGATTGAAGTGCATCTATTACTTCTTTAGCAGTAAAAGAAGCATCCAAATCTTTAATATCCTTACCACTCAAAAAAGGTAAATCCAGATCAAATTAAAAAATTATCAATTTTAAACTCATCCTCCACTACTTCAGAAGTATACAATTTTTCATAAAATGTTCTAAACACATCATTTGTGATTCATCCCTAAAGCATTTATTGTTCTGGAAACTTGTTCTGTTTTTAACTGCCAAGCTAATACTTTATGAGCTCTTTCCCTTCATTCATAATCTTTGTCTAGTTCTCTGTCATAACTTCTCAAATTTCCAAGTTTGTAATGAATTATATTGTAACTGTGCTGGATGGGTCACGTCTCCAGAATGGAGGACCATCGCCTTCCCAAGATCGTGTTATATGGCGAGCTCTCCACTGGCCACCGTGACAGAGGTGCACCAAAGAAAAGGTACAAGGACTGCCTAAAGAAATCTCTTGGTGCCTGCCACATTGACCACCGCCAGTGGGCTGATAACGCCTCAAACCGTGCATCTTGGCGCCTCACAGTTTGGCGGGCAGCAACCTCCTTTGAAGAAGACCGCAGAGCCCACCTCACTGACAAAAGGCAAAGGAGGAAAAACCCAACACCCAACCCCAACCAACCAATTTTCCCCTGCAACCGCTGCAACCGTGTCTGCCTGTCCCGCATCGGACTTGTCAGCCACAAACGAGCCTGCAGCTGACGTGGCCTTTTTTACCCCCTCCATAAATCTTCGTCCGCGAAGCCAAGCCAAAGAAGAATATTAGTTAAACATATTTTCTTAACTTAAGTTGAATTTTGCTGTTTTTTTCCAAAAATCTCTATCTCCGCTAATTTAGTTGCATCAGCTACATGTTATTTCTTGATTTTAGCAGTAAAACTAATAATTTGTCTCCTCAAATATTTTTTAAAGCATCCCATAAAACAAATCTACTATTAATTAAATCCCCAATTATTTTCAAGAAGAACTATATTTGATCTCATAAAATTACAAACTCTACATTTTTCAACAACAAAGAATGAAATCTCCATCAATATGTATTATCAATTCTCTCTGAACATGTACATGTTATTAATATCAAAGAATGATCAGACAAAATCCTACTCTTATATTCAGCCTTCAATACATGGCCTTGTAATTGTGATGATACAAAAAATAAATCTATTCTGGAATAAGAATTATGTTGAAATGAATAAAATGAAAAATCTTTATCTTTAGAATTTAACCTTCTCCATACATCTACTAAATTCATATCTTTCAGTTGTTTAGCCATTTTAGTCCTAACTACTGTTTTTGGAGATTTATCTAAGAATGGATCCAAACAACAATTAAAATCACCTCCTACCATAATTTTTTGATATGCTTGATTTAAATTAAGTAAAGAATCCAACATAAATTCCTCATCATCTATATTAGGAGCATAAATATTAATTAAAGTCCAAAACTCACAATTTTTTTTACAATTAACTATCAAAAGTCTACCAACTGACTCAATAACTGATTCCAATACCTACTCCTCTAGCTTTCAAATTAAATGAAGACACTATAACTTGTCCAACCCAATTTCTTTTCAATTTCTGATGTTCCTTATCAGTCAAATGTATTTCTTACAAAAAAGCAACATTAACCTTCAATTTTTTAATATATGCCAATACTCTTTTTCTCTTAATCATTAACATTCAATGTAGCAAAATTTAAATTATATCGTTGCAATTCATATCAAAAACTACCTTACCACCATGATTAAACTCCTCTCCATGGCAACCACACAAAAAATGACTAAATAATCTTCTCAAAAGAAAAAGAAAAAAAACCCATATAGAAAAAAATCCCCAAAAAACAATAATACTGTATTGTATGCAGGAGTGACCAATGCCACAAAGTGGCCAACAACTTTGGAAGGATCAGTAGTCAAACCGCCCCCCTGCCCCCCCCACCAAGACAAGAACAAAAAAAATCAAGTCATTTCAGATATGGTATGCTTCCTCCAGATCTCTATTAACTTGATCTTCATCGATATCAATGAGCTGCTGAGATTTCTTCTCTCCCCCTTCATTCTTCCCCTTCTGAACTGTAGAGAAAAGGTTTCTTGACTTTCCATCTGTTTATTATCCGGTAGAAAATTAGCAAATGTAAGAGCTTCAGCATCATCACTAAAGAAATGAGATTGAAAGTCTCCATAAAAAACTTTAAGTACAGCAGGATATTGAAAAGCAAATTTGTATCCTTTCTTCCACAAAACAGCTTTGGCAGAATTAAATTCTTCATCATTTAATTACAACTTGGCTCAAATAAGCATAAAAGAAAACTTTTATTCTTACCCACCAAGAGGCGTTGATTACTCCTTGCATTTGGAACTGCAAGTCTTAAAATCAATTCTCTATCTTGATAGCCTAAACATCTAATCAGGATAAAACTTGGAACCTGACCTGGAAGAGATTTCCTTCTTATCGCTCTATGGGCTCTATCCAATTCCAAACCATTCGGAAAATATTCTTTCCCCAAAACTTCAGGAATCCACTTCTGAAAATATTGAACCAGATCTGGGCCTTCAAAATCTTCCAGAAGACTAATAATTTTAACATTATTCCTTCAACTTTGATTCTCCAACGGATTTATTTTCTTCAATAAATTATTTCTCTGAATTTTCCAACTGGTAAATGAAGCCTCCATCTGACCCATCTTTTCTTTACATTGTTTCACATCATCCTTACAATCATGAAAATCTTCCTCAGTCTTCTTAAATTTATCTTGTACCTTATCCACCATTTTCACACTCTTTGCCACATCCAACTTGATAGATGATATCTCCCTCTTCATATCAATAAGTTGTTCCTTCATAGATGATAAACCTTGACGCATCGTAATGCCAAATTTTCTATCTGTTTAGATGGACTTGGTGGGCTTGAATAATGAGGGTCACATTTAAACTTTGTTGAAATCTATTTGGATATGGGCCTACACTTATATATAAAATAGTAGTTTCCTCCTCTGTACTGGGAAAGATTTCTTTTTCTTCCAGTCACTCTCCAATGTCACCTTCATCCTCCTCCGTTGATGCAGAGGGCATTTTAGGCCAACTGCGGGTTTGGATACCCCCCCTCCCATCAGCCCAGCATAGCTGGGCCGAGAGAAGTCAGGTCCCCCTGAAGCTCGGGCTGAACTTGATATAACACGCATTGGGAAACTTCGCACATGCGCGGTTGCTCCTCATAATCTGGAGGAGGCTGTCTTCGGGCACTGGCGCCATCTTCCACAACACTGCATCAAATCGGCGCCAGAATCAAATGAGTCTTACCCAGGGACTGCCGTTGCGGTCTTGGGTGAGCAGGAATTGACCCCACAGGCTCCACTTTGATAATAGGCCCAAGTAATTCTGTACTTGATAACTGCTTAGAAACCATTTTTTTAAAACTAGTTGTATTTTTGTTTTCTTCATAGTTGCTTTCAGAATATATCAACAATATATCCAATATTTTCTAAAAAGCTACAAAAACTTTAAAAATCGGGTTTTTAATAGTTCTGTTGGGGGAGGTGTTTTTCATGTTTTCTCCCTACGCCATCACACCACACCTTCTCCACCCCGCCCCCCACAGACACCCTTGAATGTAGATTGCAGAATGACTCTCTTGGCTTTAATGTGCTGATTGAAAAATTTTCAATGCTGAACAATGATAATTAATGGAGGTGACATGAATGTCACCTAAAGCGTTATTGCTTCAGTTCTCACAGATGTCTAGAGTAACTAGATAAATCCAACTGCTGAGAGGAGAATGAAGGTAGCAGCATGACAGTGGTATGTGGAAACCAAGGAAATTGCTTTCTTTTGTGCCATTATTTTTGGGAAGAAAGTCAAGATTTTTAAAATTTTTCACACTATAAACCATATTGACCAAAACACACATAAGCATTTCCCTCTTGAATATACACAGTGTCATTTTTTCCCCCTTCCTTCCCTCCCTTCTTCCCACCCCCCTCCCCACCCACTAAATGTTCAACATAGGGAAGAAAGTCGTGATTGAAGCACATTTAGCTCCAACAGGATTCATTCATATGCTGACAGGAAATATGCCTAATAAATTGCACACAAATAAAAATGAACTCTTGGTTATAAAGCCTCAGCTTCTTGCATCATTCTGTATGTTCACAGCTCTGCAAGATTTGTACGCTCGTCCGTGCCCACAGTATAATGTACATAGACATATTGTGACAGTAAAGAACCATGCAAAGAACTTCACTTCCCTAGCAGCGTATAATACTTTCCTATGCCACAGAATATCCTATTTGGGTTGATTTATTATCTGATGCTAATAATGTTTTAATGACTTCCTTTTTGGCTTTCATTTTAAAAAAAAATTAAGCAGGCATGAGCGAAACGAATGGAGATTTAGACAGTGACATTTTGTGGATTCTCTTTCTATATGAGCCCATCATTGTACCAAAAGAATGGCAGTATTCGGCAATATTTGAATAGTTCTCTACTTACAGCAATTTCCTCAATCCTCTTCCTTTCGACTAATTTACCTGGCACAATTGGAGAGTTGACTTATTTGCAGAAGAACAATGTGGCCAGTGAAGCAGAAGTGTGTTGTCAAGGATAGTGAAGAAACCAGTGAAATGAAACACAATACATCATTTAGTAACAGCACCTGTTATGAAGAGGTGGGTGTCTGTGGCTAACATGTTGAGTACTTTAATCAATTAAGTTGAGGCAATTATTGAAATACTGGGAGCTGAGGTTGCAATTTAGTAGCTTATATTTATCTTGGTACAGATGATTCCAGTCTAACAAAGCTGACATATCAGAGATTATGATCCATGGGCTTGTCAGGGGTGCTTTTGTAAAGCATAATGTCTTAAAGTTGCAATGACAAAAGTTGAGAGATTGTTGACCAGTATTCCTTCTGATGAAGTCAGCCATTGATCATTCTTTTGCCCGACTAAATCTCCAGCAGGGAATATAGGTTGGGGGGGGGGGGTGCGTGTTAGAGGCTAGGAGCATGTGATTGGTGAACTAGCGCACCCTCTCACTGACCCCTGACTGCAGAGCACTCTCTTGAGGATGAGGGTGCCTGGTGGAGGTACCACAAAAAATGGGGAACAATGTTCATAAAGTGTCTTTAAAATTGAAAATAAACCTAGTGAGGAGCATAATCGAAGAAAATTTGGCAGCTCATGAAATGATATGAAATTTGAATGAATGACTAAAATCTTGGTCAAAAAGATTGCTCATGAGAGTTACAGAAAGTTGGGATTTGCAAGGAGAATTCCAGAGTTCAAATTTGATCTGTTGGGCAGTTAGGTGAAGGAATGGTAAATTGAATTTAATTCTGACAAGTTTGGAAATTTTGCACTTCAGCAAGTCAAACAGGAATAGTGAAAAGGGGAAGATTTAAAAGAAACCTTAAGGGCAACATTTTCACTTGAAGAGTTGTCCATATCTAGAATGAGCTGCAAGAGGTTAAATTATGATATTCAAAGACATTTTGACAGATAGATGGATAGGAAGGGTTTGGAAGGATGCAAATGAAATCCAAACATTTTGGGTCAAGCCCAGAAATGCAACTTGGTTGGGACTTTATGACTCAAGTTTAGACTAAAGGAGATGAAATCCAACCTGCCAAAGACAGTTCATTTAAATCGGGAAATGCAGCAAAAAAAACATTGGTTTTCACATCCCTCTAATGTCCAAAATGATTAATGGACAGTGCTATTTTGTCAAACCATAGGGACAACTTTATCTGCTCTTCCAACTAACGCTGCCAGATCATTTGAGTCAAGGAACAGATGTGGTCTTGCTTTTGACATCATCTCCCAATTGATCAATCTCAGACTATTTGTGCCAGAATATTTGCTTTGAGTTTCATGGTCATGTCTGTAGGGTTGCTTGTGAAGATGTAATCACTTTTCTTGGCAGTCACATGGTTGCCAGCTGAAAATGGGAAGCAGGATGTAGACCTGTGACAAAATATTAGAGGGTTGGAAAGAGAAATTTAAAATCATGCGCTTGTTAGGATAATTGTGTTGGATGAACAGGATTTGATAACATGAGTTCAGGTGCACACAGTTTTGAATGATAGTTGGAAAGATGAGGGATTCACGAGGAAAGCAGAAATGATCAGAAAGGCATTTGTTCAAAAATTACAGAAGGGGATGGAAGACCTGTTCTTTGTTTATTTCCCTTGGTAACTACAGTTTGTCTTACCAGATATATTGATTGAGAAGATGAAAATGATGGGCTTGGATTGTCTGACTTGAATGGTTATGGTGCAATTACAGGTACCTCTCTTTTGCAACAGTTTGGCTGAGGCACATGTTGATCACTGAACTACCTTTGAAGAGTAAAACAAGAAAGCCTGTACACCAACTAGAAGGCATTAATATCGACTTTTCTAGATTCCATTAGCCCCTCCGTATTTCCGTGTGTCTCCTTTCCTCTAGCTCTGTTTGTCCTGATTGAATATATATGTCTTTCTTTTTTATGCCACACCTTTGCTTCGAGGCCGGCTCCATCCATGGAGAAAAATCTGAACTTACCTTTTTATAGAGCAGCCCTAAAAGGCTGCTCCAGTGTCACTTTTATGCAGAGCGGTGCCTAGGTGTGTCCTCCGTAACTGCTGTAGGTGGGGGTCTGTTGCCATGGCACTGCATGTCAACATGATGGCGTAAATATGTGGCGAGCAATGGCCATCTTTGTTACACATAATCCTTGGCACAGCTGGAACCACTCTGGGAAACACAGAGTGGTTCCAGCTATATGTGGGATTATGGCTAACGAAGTCAGCCATTGATCATTCTTCTGCCCGACCAAATCTCCAGCAGGGAATAGGTTGGAGGGGGTTGGGGGGGGGCGTTAGAGGCTAGGAGCATGCGATTGGTGAACTAGCACACCCTCTCACTGACCCCCGACTGCAGAGCTCTCTCTTGAGGATGAGGGTGACTGGTGGAGGTACCACCAACAAGATTTAGGCTGGTTGCTTGGGGGGAGGGTGTGGTGGAAAAGCAGATTCATCCATGAGCATGAGGTGAGGCCATTTACCACACCTCACCTCCCTCCTACCGCACCCCAGCCGGCAGGTGAAATTTTGCTGTTAGATTGCTGAATCCTGACCATAAGATTTATTTGGTTGGGGGGTGGGGGGGAGATCAGATTTATAGTTCAAATACCACCAGCCAGAGCAGGAGAGTGGAGTGCCTGCGGTCCCTGGGGATGCAAGCCTGCTCTACCCTGTGTCCGGTGCACCCTCTCAGCACAGCCTCTCTTGCATGTGAAGCTGACAGGGTGCTCCTCCTCAGGCTTGCCTTCCATTTCCTCCTCTGACCTCCGACTGCAGAGTTCTCTCCTGGGGTGACTGGTGGGGGGAGGGAGAGAATAGGGGGAGAGGGATTGTTAGAGACCAGGACTGTGGCAAAAAGTCAGCCCAAAACTGATGCCCAGTTGTGCATCCTGAGAAGAGGCGAACTCCCCTGTACTCACGGTGGGGGGAGAACTTGCACAGGCAGCCACAAGAGCAACGACTTCAGGGGAGGCTCATCAGACAAATGTTTGCAGGAATTACCCAGGGTGCTGCTTGACATGAAATGTTTAATGCAGATTCACTGAACAACTTTGTTAGGTCCTGGGCTGTGGGCTGACAGCCTCATCGCGACATCATCAGCCTGTCACCTAGCCAGCCGCTTGCAGCGGCTGTACATCTATGAAGTGATGTGGAGCTCTCCACTCCACCGCTAGGACTACCCCCTGGAAGGATTGGAGCCAGCACATTGGAACTGCTCCGGGAGCATTTATGAAGGTAGGGTCAGCGGTTTGAGGGCAGAGAATTTCTGCTTTTATAAACAGACACATTTTTTTAATTACTCTGTACAAGGGCCTTCTCTCTCTCTTCCCTTTTTTCTCTGTCCCATTTCCCCAGCTCTGGTTTCACAGAGACAAAAACAACCCCCCTCCCCCAATCAATTCTCACCTTTCCCCCCTCTGTCCTCTTATATCCAATTAAATGCCTTTTGTCCATTGGTCTGTACTCCTTCCCCTTCTCTTTTAACCAGCCTTTAGTACAGGTCCTTTGCCTGCTTTTTGCCCTAACCTGAGGAAGGCCTCAGGCCAGAAAACTTGGTAATATATCTTTACCTTCGATGGAGGCTGCGAGTCCTGCTCAGTTTTTCCACATTTCTGTGTTTTTACTGAACCACCACTTCAGCTACTGCAGATACCAGTCAATTTCAGCACAGGGTTTGTACTCCTGATCAAAATCCTCTTCTTTGCCTTTGTGGGTTGCCTCGACCACTCGTGATCCAGACCTCATCAATGTTTTTGCGGTAGACCTGGTCTGCTGAATGGTTGCAGCTCCCAGTTCAGGGTGACTGTGGAAAGAAATGGAGATGCTGGCTGCATTAGGAAGTTGGTGATGGTGGTTGACTGGTGCTTTGTGGTCTTTGAGGGAGGTACAGTTTCTTCTGTGTGTTTGACATCTTGTATGTAGCAGCATTGTGGAGTAAAAGAGAGGGAGATGGAGAGCCCTTTGATTTTTGTAGTCATTATTCCCATGCCGTTGGTTTGATGGAAGAACATGTTGCATCTGCCCAAGATGGCTTCCATGAGGCATCAGCCCCTCAGTGGTGAATGAATTGATGATTATTCTTACAGGTACAAAGTTATTTTGTTGAATTTCTGCAACATTTTCTGTGATATTTTAAAAGTTTTAATTTGGGTACAGTTTGCTCACCTATCCCAGCATTACTTTATTTCTGCATTAGTGCTTGTCAAGCTTTCATCCCTGGAGCTGGAGTATAAAAATAAATTTACCCTTGAACCCTCTCTTGCCCCCCCCCCCCCCCCCACCATTCTGGTGATTCTCTGTTTCTAATTAACTGTCAAAAATGAGATTGTCATATTGTTGGCAACTTGTTCAGTGGCAATGATGAGAGGAAAAACATCATGCAGCCAAAAGTGCACTACACTTGGAGGGGAAGAAAGCTAGCATATAATTATGAATGAGACACTGTGCCTGTACTTCAGTGCTGCTATCAGCAAGCTACAGACTTTGCATCCAGACAGAACCTTTATTGTGGCTGTGGACTTTAATCATTGCAATCTATGTACCGTGGTTCCAATGTTTTACCAAAACATGTCATGCACCACGAGGGGAAATAAAACTTTAGATCATGCTTATGCAAATGTGGCTGATGCTTATAAAACCACGACCCTCCCTCTTTCACTGTTTCTGTTTCCCAAGTATAGCTCAGTCATTAAACATATATAATCCACAACGAAGACTGGCTTCAGGGGGCTGACTTTGTTCTTCAGCAGCATTTTCAACATACAGATTGGAGGGTGCTTGCTGCACATGCTACCTGTTATAAACCCAGCAGCAATAGATATTCACCAAGACAAATGGTCACTTAAACAAAAGTTGCTTTTAATTATCTTTAAACTTGAAAACAGAATCACTCTTTAACTTATCACTATAGACTTACTTAAGCTAAATTAACCCCCTTCTAATTCTAAGCTCACGTGTATTTAATGTGTGTATAAGTTCAGAAAGGTTTTTGATTCACAGTCCAATCTCACTTCTTATTCCTCCCAAGTTCACTGGTTGCAGGGAATTCTTAAACTGTGCACAGAATTTAACATTTATGGAGATCACCAAACTTTGGTGCTTGAAAGGTAAATGGTTACCACTCAGGAAGGTTATTGTCAGTTTTCAGAGAGAGATTTGTTCGGTGGACACCCACAACTGATTCCTTGTAACCAGCGCTTCAGTGCCTTGCCGAAGAAACTTGCCTCATCAGGGTTTTCCAGACGATAACCTCTTTCTTTCAGGTCACCATAGAGTTCCTTTTTGTTTTTCTTATTTCATGGCAGCCAGTCTTCTCCTCTTGTATGGACCACAAGGGCTTTGACCAAGCTGAACTAATGGGGTAACCCAAAATGTGTTTTTTTCAAAGCTTTCCAGATTGTCCTGTTCCAGTATCAGCTGCTGCTGTTGACTGTAAAAATGTAGAACTGATCTCTGTATCTCACCCTCTCGAAGAAAAAAACCTTCTTTACTCTCTCTGCTTGCAAAACCATATGACCCTGCGGCTCCGACAAATTCTTTCATCTGTTGCCGTTTTGTAAACAACAATCCATTAGTGACATCTCTGGGCACTCTCCAAAGCCTTTGCAAAGGCTCTTGGCACCAGCCTGTCTAGCATGAGGAGAGCTCCAGTATTTTAAATAAGATCTGTTTTAAAGTGTTCGTCTGTGACCTACACTAAAAACCTGCCCCAATTTATCTCCCAAAAACATATCTAAATACAATACCATCACAACATAATCTGTCACATACTACAGACTCTCCTATTGATACTGATTTATATACCAACTCTGACCTTGAGTACATCCACAAGTGTGTAGATAATGTGACATCGCAAAAACAATTGAAAACATTTGCGAGTCAAAAACCATGGATGAGTAGTGAGGTTCACCATCTGCTCAAAGACAGAGAATTAGCCTTCAAATCTGGAGAATGGGAGACTTGCACCTCAGCCAGGGCCAACTTAAGGAGGAGAATCTCTTGGGTTAAACATACATACAAACAAAAGAGCGAAGAGCATTTAAACTCCTTGGACCCCGGGCGCATGTAGAATGGCATACAGATCATTACAGACTATAAACCACTAGTGCTAAGCCTCCCTCTCTGAGGAAATTAATTACTTCTATGCTTGTTTTGATCGAGAGGAAAAGGTCACCTTCTAAGTGGATCTTCCACCTGATGAATTGTTTCTCTCACTTTCCATCTCTGATGTTTGGGCCACCCTGAGTAGAATGAATGAACAGGAGGCAGCTAATTTGGATAGTATACCTGGCTGTGTGCTTCAAGTCTGTGCAGAACAGTTGGCTGGTGTCTTCACAGGCATTTTTGATCTGTTCCTGGCCCAGGAAATTGTTCCCATGAGCTTTAAGATTGCCACCATCATGCCAGTACTGAAGTGTCCCACCATCACAAGTCTGAATAACTTCTGTCCAGTTGTACTCACCCCGATCATTGCAAAGTGCTTTGAGAGACTGATACTTTCACATTTCTATCCTGTTTACCCATTACTCTGGACTTTCATCAATTTGCCTACTTTACCAACAGATTGACTTAAGGATGCCATTTCCATGGCACATCACTCTGCCTTGACCCACTTAGACTGCTCCAGCTCTTATGTCAGAATGCTGTTCATTGACTTTAGTTTTGGCATTCAATACTGTGATTCCCTCCAAACTAAATGCCAAACTTTACCTGCTTGGTATCAGCTCATTCCTGTGCAATTGGATCTTGGTCTTTCTGACGAACAGATCCCAATTTGTTAAGTTAGACCAGCTCTTGTATTCTAACCTTGAATACCAGCGTGCCTCAGGGCTGTGTGCTGAGCCCTCTCTTGTATTCCCTTTTCACCGATCACTGCATTCCTTTTTATGGATTCTAATTCCATAATCAAGTTTGCAGATGACTCCATGGTAGTTGGCCTGATCAGAGGGGATGATGAGATGGCCTGTAGGAATGAGGTCTAGCATCTGCTGTGTGGTGTGCCGACAACAATGGCACTAAACACTCAAAAGACCAAGAAGATCATTATGGACTTCGTGTTCTGGAAACCACACTCATGCCCCTATTTACATTAATGGAGTTATGGTGGTACATGTTTCAAGCTTCAAATTCCTTGGTGTCCACATTTCCTATGATCTCATCTGGTCCCTGAACTCCTCCATCCTGATCAAAAAGGCACAACAGCACCTTTATTTCCTGCAGAGCATGAAGAAAGAACACCCCTGATCCAGGATATTGAGAGCATACTTACCTATGGCATCTCAGCGTGGTATGGCAATTGTCTCAGACCGTAAAGCTCTTCAGCAGGTAGTGAAAACTGCCCCACGGATTATCAGCATCCATTTGTCCACCACTGAGAGCATCCATCAGGAATGCTGTCTGGGCAGGGTGAAGAGCATCCATTAAGGATGCATCTCATCCTAATTATGGACATTTTACTCTTCTCTTATCCAGTAGGTGCTACAGGAGTCTTCGCTCTCGAACCAGCAGGCTCAAGAAGAGCTTTTTCCCCTGAGGCTGTGACCCTGCTGAACCTTAAATCCCAGGGCTGAGTGGTAATTCACTCACGTTGTACTGTCAGTACTTTTATAATTGTTTGCTTGCTGAATGCACTTGTTTTTATTCAAACATGGCTTTTTATTCAAACATGGCTTTTTATTTAAACTTCTGCTTGGATGCTAATTGTATTTCATTGGCTTTGTATTTTACTTGGCCCAATGGCAATAAAGTTGAATCTAATCTCATCTGGAAGAAAAATAAATGAAGTGGGATTAATTAATGGAAGCCAAATCAATTTTGTTGAACTGTATTAAAATGCTTCTCTGAATTTGACGCTGTGCTTGCAGAAGTCTGATTAGACCACCCATGTGCACTTTTGGCTAAATTATAGTCTCTTTGCCAATAAATATGGAATATATCATTGAAAATTTGAATAGCTGGCATCAACCAAATGCAATGTTTCTTTGCATGATAACATTATAAAAGATACAAATCTCTTGCCAACTCAGTCACAACTTTGAATTTTAAAAATCTGACTTGTAAACAGCTGGTTTCAAGACAAAGTGAGTGACATCTTGATGAAATACCTGTCAGGGTGTTAAATCGACTAATCATTCATGTGCAAGGCTACTCCTGATTAAGCACACTGTCTTTACTGCCTCTCTTTGGCTAGTGCCACAGAACTACATTCTCATTGTTGGGCACCTTTTATGTAAGCAAACAGTGTAGCAGTCTCCAAAGGAGATCAATAGCCTCAAAGCAAGCTGAGCTCTCTTATACCTGCACCAATTAAATATGCCTGAGTACTCACAAGTAACTGTGAAGCCAAATATCCAAACATTTTGGTGCCCTGTAATGAGGGGGTCCATATATAAAAAATGCTGTACTTTGTACATGGTTAAACCAAAATGTATACAAATAACCTTGAATAAAGTCTGGAATGCACACTTTGATCATGTAAAATGTTTGATTACAAATTAAAAACTGTAGAGCACGGAAAGATAAAGGAAAAAAAAGTCTTTGTTTTTGAAGGGCACTGCATCTTCTGCAACAACTTCAGAACCCAGAGTGAGTCCATTGCTAACATCCAGTGAGTTTAGCTCTGATATTCTTTTATTTTCCCGTCATGTATATATCACTCATGATAACTTTGCAGATAAAGGTGTATTATCTTTCAAATTTGTGTCAACAATAGCCACTGAGCATAGGGCATTGTGTCTGGGGTTGTTCTATAGTTTTACAGATTGTATGTGATGACCAGAGTACAGTTGGTTTGTGGCTGTCTGTGTACCAGGCAAAGTATTCATTCTCAAGGCTTGTGTTTAAATGTAAATCTGGGACAGTAAATTTGGTGCTGCAAGGGGATTGTAAATTCTCCCCATATCTGTGTGGGTTTTCTGCAGGTATTCTGGTGTCCTCCCACTCTTCAAAACTGTCCGGGGTTGTATGTCAATTGGGCGTAATTGTGCGGCACGGGCTCGTGGGCCGAAAGGGTCTGTTACCATGCTGTATATCTTGATGTATTTATGTCTGTATGTGTCTGCTATCCGCTGTGTGAAAAAAAAATTACCATCTGGTACCTTTTAAATATTTCACCTTTCAATTTCAATCTGTGCCCTCTAGTTTTGCTCTCCTCTCCCCTGAGAAAAAGACTGGTCTCCTCACCTTGTATATGCCCTTCAATCATGGCTTCTTCACCACCATGTCTGCCTGTGTCACCACTTTGATGGATCTACATGTCTATACTTTCTGTCCCTTCAATGCTCCCTAGCCCTACAGGTCACTGTGCAAGTCTAGCCCTGATTCAGTCCACAAAAGTGCAATACTCAAGTGTCAGAGTTAAATTGCATTGACATTCCTTTCCCCACCTTCCCAGTTCTTCGCCTTCTTGTAACCTATTTTACTTTCTGCTCTTCCACCAATTTTGGTGTCATCCGCAAATATTTTAACTATGTAAATTACTTTGTCATTCAAATGATTAATTTAGATGAGAAATAACAGTGGACTCAACATAGATCCCTGCAGCTCACCACTCCTCACAGTCCTCCCATCTGAAAAGCAACTCTCCACTATTACCCTCTGTTTCCTATTATCAAGCCATGTCTCCACTTGGCTAGCTTATCTTGGGTCCTCATGATCTAATGTTCTGGACCAGCCGACCGTGAAGGAACTTCGGTCTGCTGTCCTATGCTCGTCAACTCTTCTGGCATTTTCACACAAAAATGAACTCACTCAATTTGTGAGATTCTTTCCTGCACTCAAAGCTACGTCATCTCCAATGGGTCCTTGCCTTTCTAAATACAGGTAGTACCTGACTTTCAGAATCCCTCAGTAACTTTCCCAAGACCAGTTCAGCTCATCACTCTGCAGTTTCTTGTCTAGCTCTTGCAGCCATTCTAAAATAAACTTGTTGAACAAAAAATTGTCCTGCATGTGCAAACAATAGTGCATGGTAATATTTTATAAATATGAGGCCCACTTGTTTTGTGTTTTCGAGTAAATGGCCTGATTGCGAAAATGTAAATTTTTCAGTTAGATATACCCCGATCACTTGAAATCAAAATATTCCTGACTCTTGGTCAGAAATAGCCGATGAATGGCAGCACAGTTGGTGCAACGGTGAGCGGAACGCCAGCGATTGAGACTGGGGTTGGAATCCTGCGTTGTCCGTAACAAGTTTGTACATTATACCCGTCTCTGGATGGGTTTTCCCCGGGGGCTCCGGTTTCCTCTCACTGTTCAAAAAGTACTGGGAGTGTAGGTTAATTGCGTGTAGAAGAAAAAATTGGGCGGTATGGACTTATGGGCTGAAATGGCCTGTTTCTGTGTTGCATGTCTAAATTTAAAATTGAATGTTCTTTTGATTTGTATCAAAAGAAAACACCAGCTGTGTTCAGAATTTGATACATGAGCTGAAAATGGTCTTGGTCCCCTTATACAAAGTATAAATAATAATTTGAGGCTAAATGGTGGAGAGAAAGTGACAGAAGTATTTTTGTGTTATTTCGAGATGAGTTGCATTTGGATGAGAGCATATAAAAAAAGATAAATATTCACAGTTACCATAATGTTAAAAAAAATTGTTACAGCAGGTGCAGTCAGTTTTCTTGATGACTGAATGGAAGGTAAAGCAGACAAGTAAATTCCTGAAATCCTCCTCATATTTGCAGCATGAGTGAAGCAATGACTAATTAAACTGCAACGTTTCTCAAGTCATCAATGTTGGAATAGCTTTGGATTGCATGCAATTGCTGTCTTAAGCATTTTCCTATTTTCCTAATGAAAACAAGATCAACTGTAAAAAAAGCCTCCTATTTTTAATTGTGTGTTGTCAGTTTGGTGACAAATCATTGTTTATTTATTCTGCTACAAACATATTTCCAGAGTAGGACACATCATTGTGAAATGGTTGCGATGTGACTAAAATACTTGCATATTTTCAGTTGTTTGTGCAACATCTCCCTGATGCTTGGGTCCAAGATATCTCTGAGCAGGTGCAGAAAATTCTCAAGGGGGAGGATGATCAGCCAGAGGTTGTGGCACAATGGCATAGGCATGAGTAGGTTAGAGGCCCTGCAAAGAAAGTTTAGGGAGTAATCTCTGGATTACTCTAGGTGCCAGGAATGAGGGAAGATCAGAACCTGAATATAGCACAGACAAATGTGGTGCAGAAGATGGGGTTTAAAATTCTTGGATTATTGGAACCCTTTTCTGGGGAAGGGGTGATCTATATAAATGGGATGGGTTGGACCTGAATTTGAGGGGGAAATATATCCTGTCAGAGAGGTTTGCTTATGCTGTTATGGGGGATGGAGGGTGGGTTTAAACTAGATTCAAGGGGGGTGGGAACCAAAGTGAAGAAGCAGAGGAAGAGGCAGTTTGCACACAAGTAGGGACAGCTGGTAGGGAGTTTGTGTATGTGTTCAAGCTTTTTAAAGCTTGTTCATGAGCCTACTGGGGGATCAGCTGTACTGGATAGAGTGTTGTGTAATGCACCAAAGGTGATTAGAGTAAAGGAACGAGAAGGGGGCAGTCACATTATGACTGTGCTCAATTTGAGATTTTACAAGAGAAACAAAAGTCAGATGCATCAGTATTTCAGAGGAATAAAGGGAATTATAGTGGCGTGAGAGAGGAACTGGACAAAGTAGATTGGAATGGGGCACTAATGAGGAAGACAGCAGAGCAGCAATGGTTGAAGTTTCTGTATGCAATGAGAAGATGCAGGATAAATGCATACTAAAAAAGAGGAAGCATTCAAATAGAAAAATGTCACAACTATGGCTGAGAAGGGAAGTCAAAGCCAACATAAAAGCAAAAGCGGGCATAGAAGGAAGCTAAAATAGTAGGAAGATAGAGGATTTGGAAGTTTAAAAAAAAACTTGTAGAAGATTACTAAAAGCCTCGAGGAGGGAAAAGATGAAATATGAAGGTTGGCTGGCAAATAATATCAGAGGATGCAAAAAAAAACCCCAAGTATATAAAGAATAAAAGAGACGTGAGAGTAGATATAGGACCACTAGAAAATGAAGCTAGAGAAATAAACAAGGAGATGGCAGATGAGCTAAATGAGTATTTTGCATCAGTCTTCACAGTGGAAGGTATTAGCAGAGTGCTAGAGGTTGAAGGGAAGTAGATGCTCTTACTATTTCAAGATAGAAGGTGCTCAAGAGAGCTGAAAAGTCTAAGGGTGAACAGGTCTCCTGGACCAGATGCATTGTACCCTCAAGTCCAGAAAGTAATAGTGGTAGAGATTGTGGAGGCATTGGTAATGATCTTTCAGGAATCAATAGATTCTGGTATGGTCCCAGAGGAGTAAAAATTGGAAACGTTACCGCACTATTCAAGAAGGGAAGGAAGCAGAAGAAAGGAAATTATTGACTGGTTAGCCTGGGAAGATGTTGGAGTCGATTGTCAAGGACGAGGTTATGGAGCTCTTGGAGGCACATGACAAGATGAGCCAAAGCCAGTATGGTTTCTTTGCGGAAAAATATTGCCTGACAAACCTATTAGAGTTTTTTTTAAAGAAGTGACAAACAGGCTGGATAAGGGAGATGCAGTGAATGTGTATTTGGATTTTCACAAGGCATTTGACAATGGGGGTGTTTCTACTGAGCCGGGAAAAGCGCGGTGATGCAAGGTAATGCGAGGTGAAGCGCGGTGACACCTCGAATCTGGCCGCACTGTAAACACATCCGGTTGTGGCCGACAGGTGGCGATTCGAGGTGCTCCGGCATCCTACTTTTGAGGTGGTTGATGCGGGGTGATGCGAGGGACGATCTCGCAGTGGAAACACCGCGGATGACTCACCAGAAGTCGCGATTTTTCACCCGCGGTTTTCAATTGCTCATCGGACTTCCTGGTCACCTCGCATCGCCCTGCATCACCTCGCATTCCTCACATCACTTCGCATCGCCCTGCATCACCGCATATTCATCACTCAGTAGAAATAGTTCGGGTAGTCCTAAAATGTGCGGTGATGCGAGCGACAAAAAATCGTGGTGATGCGAGGTGTCCTTGGTATAAACACACACAAAGTGCTGCACATAAGGCTACTTAGCAAGATAGGAGCCATGGTACAACCATATAACCACTTACAGCATAGAACAGGCCAGTTTGGCCTTACTAGTCCATGCCGTAACAAATCCCCACCCTCCAAGTCCCACTGACCGCCACCTGGTCCATACCCCTCCAGTCCTCTCCTCTCCATGTAACTCCAGTCTATCCTTAAATGTAACCAATGATCCCGCCTCAACCACGTCTGCTGGAAGCTCATTCCACATCCCTACCACCCTTTGCGTAAAGAAATTTCCCCTCATGTTCCCCTAATAATTCTCCCTCTTCAACCTTAAACCATGCCCTCTAGTTTGAATCTCCCCCACTCTTAATTGAAAAAGCCTATCCACATTTACTCTGTCCCTTTTAAAATCTTAAACACCTCTATCAAGTCCCCCCTCAATCTTCTACGCTCCAGAGAAAAAAGCCCTAGTCTGCACAACCTTTCCCTGTAACTCAAACGTTGAAATCCTGTCAACATTCTCGTGAACCTTCTCTGCTCTCTCTCTATTTTGTTTATATCTTTCCTATAATTTGGTGACCAAAACTGTACACAGTACTCCAAATTTGGCCTCACCAATGCCTTGTACAATTTCATCATAACCTCCCTACTCTTGAATTCAATACTCCGATTTATGAAGGCCAACATTCCAAATGCCTTCTTCACCACACCATCTACCTGAGATTCAGCCTTGAGGGTACTATTTACCATCACTCCTAAATCCCTTTGTTGCTCTGCATATCTCAATAGCCTACCATTTAATGCATATGACCTATTTTGATTTGCCTTTCCAAAATGTAACACCTCACATTTATCTGTATTAAATTCCATCAGCCAATTCTCAGCCCACACCTCCATTCTTCCTAAATCACCTTTTAATCTACAGTAATCTTCCTCACTGACCACAACACCACCAATCTTTGTATCATCCGCAAACTTGCTTACCCAACTCTCTACCCCTACTTCCAGATCGTTAATATATATAACAAACAATAGTGGACCCAGGACCGATCCCTGAGGAACTCCACTAGTCACCGGCCTCCAATTGGACAAACAATTTTCAACCACTACTCTCTGACACCTCCCATCCAACCATTTCTGAATCCATTTCACTACCTCCTTATTAATACCTTATGCCCCACCTTTTTTCCTAATCTCCTGTTGGGAACTTTGTCAAAAGCTTTACTAAAGTCTAAATAGACAACATTCACAGCTTTCCCTTCATCAACCTTTTTTGTAACCCCCTCGAAAAACTCAATCAGATTTGTCAAGCATGATCTACCCCTGACAAAACCATGCTGATTACTCCCTATCAATCCCTGTACCTCCAAATATTTGTAAATACCATCCCTCAGAACACTTTACATCAACTTGCCCACCACAGACGTCAGACTCACGGGCCTATAATTCCCAGGTTTACATTTGGACCCTTTCCTAAACAGCGGAACCACATGCACAACCCTCCAATCTTTTGGCACTACCCCCGTGGCCAGTGACATCCTAAATATCTCTGTTAATGGCCCCACTATCTGTCCATAAGCCTCCCTGAGGGTCCTCAGGAATATTTTGTCCGGTCCCGGAGATTTATCCACCTTTATCTTTTTCAACACAGCCATCACTGCCTCCTGGGTTATCCTTATATGCTTCATGACCTCCCCACTATTTTTCTTTACTTCAACTGGTTCAATATTTTTTTCGCTAGTGAATACCGAGGCAAAAAAATCATTCAAAATTTCCCACATTTCCTCTGACTTCTCACTCAGCCTATCTACAAGGGGTCCAATTTTATCCCTCACTAACCTTTTACTTTTAATGTACGTATAGAAACCTTTGGATTTATTTTTACTCTGTCTGCCAAAGCCTCTTCGTGCCTTTTTTTGGCCTTTCTAATTTCTTTCTTAAGATTGCTTCTACCCTCCTTGTAGTCCTCCTTCAAATTCTCAGCTCCCTGCTCTTTATACCTCTTGTACACCTCCCTTTTTCTCCTAACCAAATTTCCAATATTCTTGGAAAACTAAGCTTCCCTATGACTTCCAGCCTTTCCTTTGATCCTCACTGGGACATATCTACTCTGTACACTCAAAATTTCTTTTTTGAATATCCTCCATTTGTCATTTACATCTTTACCTGAAAATATCCTATCCCACTCAATACTCCCCAAATCCCTTCTTATTCTTTCAAAATTTGCTCTTCTCCAATCCAGAACCTCAACTTTAGGCCCCTCTTTGATCTTCCCTAAAACTAACCGAAAACTAACAGAGTTATGATCACTAGACCCAAGTTGTTCTCCAACATTAATGTCCCATACCTGACCTAGTTCATTCCCTAACAGGAGATCCAGTATTACACCGTCCCGAGTCGGTTCTTCTACTAATTGATTTAGAAAACAATCTTGAACACATTTAACGAACTCTAGCCCATCCAACCCTCTAACTGTGTGGGTATCCCAATCAATGTGAGGGAAGTTAAAATCTCCCATGATCACTACCTTATGATTCTCACACATACACGTTATCTCCCTACAAATTTGTTCCTCTAATTCTCTTGGCCCATTTGGCGGTCTGTAATACACCCCTATTAGCACCCTCATGCCTCCTTCACCCCTCAATTCCATCCAAACAGCCTCACTGGACGATCCCTCCAGACCATCCTACCACCTCACGGCAGTAATGTCCTCCTTAACAAGCAGAGCAACTCCTCCCCCATTTTTACCCCCTGATCTATCACATCTATGACAAATGTATCCTGGAATATTAAGTTTTCAGTCCTGCCCCTCTTGTAGCCAGGTCTCACTAATTGCCACAATATCATGACCCCAAGT
Organism: Narcine bancroftii; assembly: GCF_036971445.1. Taxonomy (NCBI): domain Eukaryota; kingdom Metazoa; phylum Chordata; class Chondrichthyes; order Torpediniformes; family Narcinidae; genus Narcine; species Narcine bancroftii. The sequence continues at coordinate 442,213,134 of NC_091469.1, forward strand.
ATCTGTCCATGCTCTAAGCTCATCTACCTTGTTCACTATGCTTCTTGCATTAAAATATATGCATTTCAGAGAATGACCCCCACATATATTCTCTTTTCTGCCTTTTACCCTAATCTCCATCCTACCTATTTTATTGTTATTATTCCTATCTAGGTGGCCATGCTCCCTTGACACTGCTCTCACACTCTGATCCCACCCCCCTGCCAAACTAGTTTAAACCTTCCCCCACAGCTCTAGCAAATCTGCTTGCCAGCACATTGGTCCCCCTCCAGTTCAAGTGGAGTCCGTCCCTTTTGTGCAGGTCCGACCTTCCCCAGAAGAGATCCCAATGATCCAGAAATCTTATCCCTTGCCCCCTGCACCATCTCTTTAGCCACGCATTCATCCTCCACATCCTCCTATTTCTACTCTCACTAGCTCGTGGCACGGGCAGCAATCCAGAGATTACTACCTTGGAGGTCCTGTTTTTTAACCTCCTACCTAATTCTACATAATCCTGTTTCAGGACCTCATCCCCACTTCTAACTAAGTCATTGATCCCCACATGGACCATGACTTCTGGCTGTTCTCCCCCTTGCAGAATGCCTTGAACTCGATCAGAGATATCCCTGACCCTGGCACCAGGGAGGCAACAGACCAACCTGGATCCCCGATCTCGTCCCACAGACCTTCTATCTGTCCCTCTGACTAATGAGTCCCCAACTACAAGTATCCTGTTCTTATCCCTCCTTCCCTTCTGAACCTCAGGGGCAGCCCCTGTGCCAGAGATCTGACCCCCACGACTCGTCCCTGGTAGACTGTTCCCCCCAGCAGTATCCAATGCCGAATACATGTTGTGAGCGGCACTTCCACAGGGGTACTCTGCACAGGCACTCTCCCTCCTTTCCTCACAGTCACCCAATTCCCTGACTCCTGCCTTCTAGGGGTGACTGTCTCCCTGTAACTCCTCTTTATCACTGCCTCTGCTTCCCTTATGATCCTCAGTTCAGTTCATCCAACTGCAGCTCAAGCTCCCTAATGCGGTCACTCATTATATGCAATTGGATGCACCTTTTGCAGGTGCAGTCATCAGAAACAGCTGTGCTGTCTCTGACTTCCACATCCCACAACTGGAGCACTTAACTACCCCAACTGACTCTATTTCCTCCTTTCTTACTATAATATGTTGTTACATATTATGTTACCACACAAGGGAGCTCCTTTTCAGCCCCTGCTCGCCGAAGTCCCTCGAGCCAAAGTCCCAAATCCCCACTCCTTCACTGTGCCAATCACTCACTGCACCGCTCCTCGCTGGCCGATCCCACCCTTTTTACCCCTTTTATTAGCCCTTACCAATTAACCCCAATTAACTCCTTGCTCATCCTCCTCTCACCCGACACCAGGCGCTGACTCACTGTCTCCTCCGGCCCCGAGTCCGACCTTTCTAAGTCAGAGCCCTTGTAAGTCCAGCAATTTATTCTACAGGAAGCATACTCGTATGGGTAGAGCATTGGCTGGAAGCAGAGAGTTGGAATGCAAGGATCATATTCTGATTGGCTGTCAGTTGCTAGGTGTCGATGTTGGGACCACTTCTTTCTTCCTTGTATATCAATGATTTAGATCAGGGTTTCCCAACCAGGGGTGATAGCATTCCAGGGGGTGCGAGATAACATTTCATTTTTTTAAAAATAAATCCATACTCCTTCATTTTGGATAATATGTCAGATGATGAAGAGCTGAAGGAAGATCGTATTGAATTGTGTACAAATCGTGTTCTTGAAATGCAGTTTGAAAGAAGAACTTTGGAACAATATTGGTGTTCGGCAATGGACGTGTTTCCAAGACTTTGTGAAAAAGCACTAACTGTGCTCATCCCATTTGCGACGACATACTTCTGCGAGTCTGGATTTCGTGCCCTTTCGTCAATCAAGACAAAATCTAGAAATTGCTTGGGTGCTCAGGCAGACGTGCGGGTTGCTGTCAGCATCAAAGTGCCACGTTTTGAAAAACTCAAGCTATAAACAGGAACAAAAGAGTCACTAAATTTAAATTGGCTTATGAACTTTTGAACATTAGTTCTTTAATATTTTTAAAGAAATTTCATGCATGGATGAAAATTTAATTTTTTAGTTGGTTTTATGCAACTTTTAATTTGTTGTAATTTTTTTTCTTTTCCATATGTTTAATTTTTGTTTATATATTATTAAAAATTGATTCTACAAATTTGTTTTGATCTCCTTCCCCTTTATTCTTAAATAAATTATTACTTTAAGGGGTGCGAGAACATATTAATTTTTTTTAGGGGTGTGGGGCATAAATAAGGTTGGAACCACTGATTTAGATTATTGGATGAATGGCTTTGTGACCAAGTTTGCATATGATATGAAGGTAAGTGGAGGAGCAGATAGTGTTGAGGAAACAAGGAGGCTGCAGAAGGACTTAGATTGGGAAAATGGGAAGAGAAGTGGCAAATCAAATATATTGTTGGAAAGTGTACAGCCATCCAATTTGGTAGGACAAAATAAATGGGCAGACTTGTTTTTAAATGGGGAGAAAATTGAAAATATCCAGATGCAGCGGGAGTCCTCATGCAGGAGACCGTGAAGTTAAATTTGCATGTTGACTGGGTGGTTAAAGTGGTAAATACAATGCTGAGATTCATTTCAAGAGGAATATAATGCAAGAGCAGGGATGTGGTAAGGCACTGGTGAGACCTCACAGAGTATTGTGAGCAGCTTTGGGCTCCACATTTAAGAAAGGATATGCTGATGTTGGAGAGGTTTTCGAGGAGGTTCACAAGGATGATTCCAGGAATGAAAAGGTCATCATTATGAGGAGTCTTTGACAGCTCTTGGCCTGTCCTTGTTGAAATTTAGGAGAATGAGGGGGGAATGTCATTGAAACATTTCGAATGCTGAAAGGTGTGGACAGAATGGATGTAGAAAGGTTGTTTTCCATGATGGGAGAATCTGGGACATGAGGCCACAACTGCAGGATTAAAGGGTGTCATGTCAGAACAGAGATGCACAGGAATTTCTTCAGCCAGAGTGTGGTAGATATGTGGAATTTGTTGCCATAAGTGGTTGTGTAGGTTAGGTCATTGGGTGTATTTAAATCAGAAATTGATAGTTTCTTGATTAGCCAGGTTATCAAAGGATATGAGAGAAGGCTGAGCAGTGGGGCTTTGTGGGAAAATGGCTCAGCTCAAGACTTGATGGACTGAATAACCTATTTCTGCTCAAATATCTTGTGGTCTTATGGTATTTGTATTTTTGTTAACGTTATTGATATAACCATTGTGCTATGTTAGTGGACATGTACAGATATATTTTTGATAGAAAGTAATCCTTTCGGAAAGTGTAAGTGAATGTTCCCTGCAGGTGTAAACTAAGCAGCTCATCATGGTACAAACTAACAAGGCCAGTGAATGCTCTCCTGGATTAGAACATGGTGTAATTAGTCTAAATGCTTTTCCACTTGTAGGGTATTTTAAAGTGGCATCTTGCATGGTCTTCAGAGTGTCACTTTTAATTAAAACGAGATTTTTCTAGAAATATGAAATATTTTTGATTCAAGAGGAAATATGAATTTTTATGATGATTTATGTTGAATTATGCACAGTATTAATCGACTTCCTTACTGTTTTAATGCATTAATAAAGTTAGTATTCAAGCTGCTGTTTCTGGGTATAATTGCCTTTGTTGCTGGGGGAAGAATTGAAATGATCTCAGATTTATAAACTTCATTGTACTTATGAGAAAATAAATGACTGAGACATGTAAAATGTCGCATGTATTCCTTGTGGATAAGTCGAAGAGCTCCATAATTTACAAGACTGCTATCTGACTTATTGGAGTAGGTATTGTTGTTTATTAGTTGAAGGGTCTCCCTCCAACTCTGGCCCAATGCGTGGAAGATTGAGTATGATTTTGTTTGGTTTAGTGAGTAACATTCTTAGTGATCCATCCTATGCAGGAAACCTCTGCTATTTTTATTCGTGGATTTCCTGCATGGCAGTGTCATCAAACCCAGGTTGGAGAACAGATGTCAGTGAGTTGCGGACACACTGCCCTCCATTTTGATTTCTGTTCAGAAGTTTAGTGGAATCACTCTGAGGGATTGATTATTTTTGGAAGTATAATTAGTTTCTTGCATTTTGAAAATCCTTGTTGGGCACAATGTCTTCATTTTTTTTTAATGTGCCTCGTTGACTGGCAAACAGATCAATAACACTTCATTATTGTGTACTCTGTTGAATCAACTCCTTATGTTTAATATCAAACCAAAAGGAGAGCTGATTTAAGACTTGGCGTGTAGTGGAACCATTTGGTTCTTCACTGCCATGTTAAATCGATTGTGCGTCAGGATCAAAGTTGGTGCGAACAGTTGCAAAAGGAACGTGACTTGACCTCATCCACTCATAACACAGGCGTAATGAATCTGTTTATAATGAATGTTCAACTTTTTCAGGGTGATATTTTTAAAGATTGTCTTTGCCTCTTTTGAGTTGATGAAATGCATTTTATTTCTGGAGGCCAATCATGTTAATTTTTTGGCAATTTCCACACCATTTGATCTTGGGGCACCAGTGGCTTCACCCAGAGCAGATGAAGCCACTTGATTTGAGTTATAACCTTTTAAAAAGTTAACTGAGCTCCTGATCCTAAAATAAAAAGTGTAATTGATGTCACTTCAAATGTATCCAAGATTTAGTCACTATTGTTGGTTAACACAAAATCTACAGATGCTCGTGTAGTGCACAAAAGAGCTGGAGACACTCAGCAGGTAGCGCAGCATCCATAGAAAGCAAAAGGCTCTTGACAATTCGGGCCTGAGCCCTTAGTAAATCTTGAATTTTGTCAGCTTAAAGTGAGAGCTGTTCTGCTATGATATCCATGTGGAATAGAAAACATCCTGTTGTTTGAATTTCATAATTGATGATCTCTTGGAGAGTCCTCTATCCCATTAACTACTACCACTAATTTTTTTTTCCATCCCTGCCAGGATCCAAGTTACTGGGTGCAAGTGCATCGCTTAGAGCACAGTGATGGTGGCATTTTGGATCTCGATGACATCCTCTCTGATGTTGCTGACGATAAGGACAGAGTGAGTAATTAATCAACAATCTGGCCTCTAGTTTGTCACAGTGGAGTGTGGTTTTGGGCATCATTCCAGACGTGGAAGATTCTTAAAAACTGGAGGTTACTTTCATTCGTACAGAAAAGTCGGTTCTTTGCAAATCAGACCCATACTGAATGGTGAGCTCATGTTTTAATATGGCTAGTCAGGCCAAGAAAATACCATGGAGATGCAAGAGGCTGCGCATTGCTGAAACTTGTTGTGAAAAGCACACTGCTGGAGGAACTCGGCAACCGACCAGATTTTCTGGGGAGGAAGGATTACTGACGTTTTGGGCTGATCCCTGCAACAAGATCCCAACCCAAAATGTAACTCTTTCCCCACCCCACCTCATCCCATAAAGATGCTTCACCCATTGAGTTCCTCCAGCAGTCAGAAATACCATGTTTTTAAACCTGATTTGTGCTCAGCAGTCAGCTTCATCCTAGAGTGGTGTTTGCTTTGTTATCCCTAGAGTGAGGAGATAAATCTACTCTAGTTTATTTTGGGTACATTGGATGAATAGAAAATAATCTGTTGCAAAAAATACAAACTACATGCAAATGAGAATCCACCTTGATTGGGATGGATGGGTTGGGCAGAAGGGCTGACTCTGTGCTTTATGGGTCTGAACGAGTGGAGGAACTTAGCGGGTTGAGAGGCATCTGTTTATTTTGGGGGGTTGGAATTGTAGTTATGTAGTGTCTTGATCCAAAAGGCCATCAATTTTTTCCCTCTGCACAGATGCTACTTATCCTGTTGAATTCCTTTAACTGTTTGTTTTGTTTTATGCTCAATATTCCACTGTCTGCTGTGTCATGTCTCCATTACTTTGGTGTGATGAAATCACATTCCATTAAATGTGCTCTTGTCTGCATCCAACACATGAAAGAATTCTGCTAAGAGTGTCTGTGATGAGTGGTAAGATAATGAAAGTGAAGGCAGAATACTTAAGTGTGAGTGAAAAAGAGTGTATTCAGGCTGGAGGATGGGTTAAAATTTCAGCTTTATCACCTTCCATCAATGCAGTAGAATTGCTGATGTAGAATTGAGACATCTAGTGGTCAGAAACAAAAGCTTCCACTTTTTCCCTGAGGTTTGTTTCCGGATCTGAGTAATTTGGTTTTGCAACTTCCTATTTACTTAGTAGATGTTCATAGCAGTCAGCTGAAAGAATTATGGTAACATGCTGTATTGCATAAATGTGAGCTTTCAAACCTTCCACCTTTACTTCAGAAAGTACTCAATTTCTCATGATTATATTGGCAGGTGAAGCCAAACAAATAAACCCAAGCTTGATCATGTTTGAGAGATGTTTGAAGTTTTTAAGATCTTTTCCTGGAGTAAAGTTCTCAGGATATTAAATTTCCATGACTGACTTCATAAAACATAAAAGAAGATACAAGTGAACTGGATATCTTCAATATCTTGGTGGCCGTGATGTTCCTGGGACATGGTCTCTTCAGAATGTTTGTGGAAGGTGCTCATAAAATGCAGAATCATTCTTGAAAGGAGTTGCTAGCACCTTAAATGGCGTACCTGCAGCACAATCAAGTGAATCCACAAATACAATCTTAGGGCTGATCAAAAAAAGATGTTTGATTTCTTCAAAGAATTTAGGTTTTTCTTGTGCCTGTGTGGAACTAAAATTGTTTTCAAAGTAAAATGAGACAGGCCAGCACAAGAAAGTTATGTAATCTACTTCATTTCGATAGTTAAATTTTGACATCAGATTCCAACCCCACCCAGTTCCCATCCAATTTTATTATTTGTCATAAAATCAATGTAATGAAAATTATTGGGTGAAACAATTTTAATATCAGAAGCAGTTCGTGCAAAGCTGTTATAGCGCCAGTGACCTGGGTACAAATCTGGGGTTGTTGAAAGGAGTTTGTATACTCTCCCCATGACCCTGGGAGCTTGGTTTCTTCCCACCCTTCAAAGATGTACGGGGATTATGATTAATTGGTGTATTTGGCCGTTAGGGTCAGTTACCATGCTCTATATTTAAATTTAAAATTTAAATACTTTGAGTTTTTATGGATGTTTCTGGACAGAAAGTAAGGTAATTGTCGGATGGATCAGTTAATTTCTGCTGATTAGGTAGTTTCATTGCCACTTGCACTTTCCTGATCAAGAGATGACCTTTCACTGCAGCAAAGCCCCCTTGTTTTTACCATTAACCATTAAGATCTTTCATTGGGAATTGCAGAATATTGCGAGAATTGGAGCTGGTGACATTTTCTGTATTGACCTTTTAAACTGAGGACAGTTCAGCAGCTGGCTTCACTGTGTGTTTGCTTGGTCTTGCAAAGTCAAAATGACCAAGAACTGAGTTTGGAACTTTGCTGATTGTGTGGTTTCCTGTACAGTAGCATTTCCCAAAATGGAAATCACAGTGTTTCTGCGACGGCACCAAACAGTTGTCTCCACCGGTCCTAAGAAAAAAATGGCGTCACGAGGCCTGATGTCAGCAGTACAGACGCCAGGTCTCTGCATCATTTTCTATCAATGAGACCCGCATTTCTTTTGGTGCGAGGCTGGCCATATTTTCAAATTTAAACTGAAAGATTTTCTTACTGTGTTAAGAACCATGGATCATTGGATTAAAAAAACAAATGAGGAGGCATGATAATTTATTTGAATAAAGTACCGAGGTGCCACTGTTTAGTCGTGAAGATTCTTTCACGACGCTAGGATACAGTTATCTAATATTGTGCCCAACATTAAGAAGATGTATGAGGACAAGAAACAATTCCATTCATCCCATTAAATGTAAATTACAGGTAACAAATGATTTCAACGTGGCGAATGGAGAGTTTATTTACTTTCTTACTATGCTTGTATATGGACCAGGTCTTTTAAACTGTAATTGATGATTCGGGATCCACAGTTTCAAAGTGCTCCCCAAAAGGGTTTCACGAGCTAAAAGGTTTGGGAAGCCCTGCTGTACAGAATGAAGTCTGACAAGACTTTTTTTCATTTTGTCTTCAATAAAAAAAAGTATAAAACAGCTTCACGCAAAATACAGAATTTGGTGCAGAAAGTTGAATTTGCATTTTGTAGAAGATGATATGAACTTCACAAAAACCCTCAGAGAGAGAGAGAATGTTTCAAAATAAAAGTTTGCTCATATTTTTGACTGTCCTGCTTGATATTTATGCATATGCACTTGTATCAAGGAAGATATGGTGTGTGTGTCAGTAAAAATAACTGATCCATGCTTGGTATACTGAAAATCCAAACACATGCTTTTAAATATTCAAAACATTAAAATGATAATTATTGGGAGTTGTTTACTTAACAAATAATTGGAGTGATTTATTTAAATATGATTTTAATGTTAATGTTTCTCATCAAATTTCTCCCTTTATACACGCTTCACAACAGTATGCAGGATATCTCCCATGACATTCACCACTTACACGTTTCGATTTACTGGTCCCCACTGTCTCATGTTCATGATGGAGGTATGGTTTCTATACACCTCCATCCCTAACCAGGAAAGGCCTTGAAACTCTGTGCATCTTCCTGGATCACTTATTTATTTTAGACATACAGCACGGTAACAGACCCTTTTGGCACACAAGCCTGTGCTGCCCCATTACAACCCTTGTACATTTTGTGGGCTGGGCGGAAACCCATGCAAACACAGGGAGAATGTACAAGCTCCTGACAGACAGCATGGGATTCAAATCCCGGTCACTAGTGCTGTAACAGCGTTGCCACTCTGAACAGTATCCTTCTGAACAGGCGTTTATCTGCCTGGCAGAACTCATTCTCGCGTCCAATAGCTTCTCTTGTGATACCTCTCGTTTCCTTGAAAGAGGTCTTGATGGTGGAGTTTGGCCTGAAACATTGAGCTGATGAGTTCCTCCAGCTGAGTGTATTTAGCTTTCAGATGCCGGCATCAGCAGACCTTTGTGTGTATCAAATAGCTTATTCTTTATCAAGGGTTTTCCCCTGAGTTGTTTTGGTTTCCACAAACCTTCAGCATTCTAAATAAACATGTAACAAGATTCCCTTCGAAGTTACTTGTGTGAGTTTTGCTGAGCAGCATCTGGGAGTTACATTTTTGGTTTAAATCAAACAGTTTGTATTTTGTTTCAAAGCAATGAAGAAACAAACGCGAGGGGGTCAGAACGAGAACAACGAGAGGAAAGTTTTGTTGAACATCAGTACTGGTGAACATTTTTTTAGAGTGACGGTTTTCAATCATAAATTCAATGGTTTGGCAAAGAAAGGATGAATTTTGAAGTACAGTGATACTGGAAAATCAGGATTAGAATTCAGATGTGATAATTCAAATTATTTTAACAACCCGGGAGAGCAGTGAGTGGAGACAAAATGGTGCACAGCAGGGTCCAACAGCCCACAACAATCGCCTCTGGCTTCTTCCAGGCTTTCAACGGCCTGTTTAAAAAAAAAAGGAGCTGATGGTTTTTTAAGAAATCCTGCAACCATGGAGGTCTGTGCAAGAAATGGTGATCCCGATGCCAGTAACAGACCATAGGGGATTGCAATCTCAAGGGGAGCAGTGGACTGGCACAGGGCACCAGTAAAGGGGAAAACCTCCTTATTGAGAAGGAGAAGTATGGGATACTCTACAGGGAAGGTGATCATGACAGCAGACCAGTGAGGGGCTCAGCATCTGAAGGACCTATTCAGGCTGCGGGCTACTGGGGTCTTGAGGTCAAAGGGCTCAGACAGGCTGCAGGCAACTTGCAGTCAAAGGATCTACACAGACTGTGTGCTGCTGGAGAGTGGGTCTTGGGAAACACGTATCTGAACTGGGATTCGAGAGGGTGCTGAGGACAAGAATGGCTCCAGAAGGGGCCTGAAGGCTTTCTGATTATATCAGATGTGTGGAGTTGAAGCTCTGGTTGCCAATGGATTGAACAGGAATCTGTGTGGCTGCAGAAGCCATGGGAGCACCAAAGGCAAATCCATGGGCACTCAGCATTTCTGGAGGGACACTTTTGCTTCCCTTTCTCTTATTTTTAGTGGTGCTGGGCAATGCTCTTGGTGATTCTTTATTGCTTTCTGGCAGGCAAATGTTGAAATGTATTATGATGTTACATTTACAAGTATTATTATATGATAACAAAAAGAACGTTGAACTAATATGAAAGCATTCCAATCATGTCCACCATCTGTTTTTATTGTGGCGGCCCAATCATTTCTGGTAAGATAAATTTTTGATGCCATTATGTCTTGTATCTTGATAGTGTGGAGGAAGTGGCTAGTTTGATTGGCATCTCTTCAGCCCGGAATCAGATTCACAGCTGGGAAAGGGTTAGAGGTCAATTTGCAGACCTGCTGGGAATGAAAGACAAAGCCACATTGTCTGGAGGCTGGTCTGACATGATCATTATGCATATGCCACAAGTTTCCTGAACATTGAGGGATCCTCAGTGTTACTCAGTTGACCAAATTGCGAATTCCTTTTCTTGAATCAAATCACATTTGAGATCTGCTGTCTTGTGTTCACTGATTGCAAAATGAGATTGTTAATTCATAGTTAACTTCTTTAATTGAAGTATTGTCTGGTTTACACTTTGCATGATGGGATAGATCTTCATGTGAGGTTACAGTATACAATTCTATATTGATGGGGTGGGGGGGGGGGGGGGGTCATGCTGCAATTGTGCTGAAATGGAAGACGGCAATCTCTGATTTGTTTCCCAAAATGTGGGGTGGGAAAGATGTGAAATTATTGTCCAGTGTTTATACTCATTATCAGATCAGCATATTTACAATCATTAGATAAGCCAAATTCCAATTTTTGTGACTTTTTTATGAGCACATTAGAAACTGAATCCTGTGACTCCAGTTCTCTGGATGAATGACTTGCTTTACAGCTGTTTCATATAACTTACCACTTGGATTTCTTGATCCATTTATTCTTTAGACAATTGCTGATGAGATCAGCATTTCATGCTCATTGCTAATTGCCCTTTTAGGTGGTGGTGAGTCACTGCGTTGAGGCATTGCACTCCAGTGAAGGTAATCTCATTGTGCTGTTGATTAGTGAATTCCAGAATTTTGACTCTTCCCACCTACCACCCCCTTGGCACTGACCCCTGCAACCGCAGGAGATGAGTCCACATCTCCTCCTTCACCATCATTCTGGGCTCTAAACAGCCCTACCAATACTTCACTTGTGAATCTGCAGGCATCATCGACTGCACTTGGAGCTCCTGTTGTCTCTACATTGGAGAGACCAGACACAGAGTGGGAGATCACTCTGTTGAGCACCTCTGCTCTGTTTGCCAGAATAGCGGGGATCTCCCAGTGGACACCTTGCTGACATGTCTGTCCGTGGTCTCGTGCACTGCGTGACTGAGACCGCCAGCAAGTTGGAGAAACAACAACTATAATCTTCCATCTGAGCATCCTCCAACCAAAAGAAATATATTCTCTGGTTTCCATTAACCAACCACCCCCTACTCCCAATACCTCCTTTCCTGTAGCTTTGTCCCTCTCTCCTTCTAGCTTTATGTCAGCTCTGCATTCACAGTGAAATTGCAATCCTTACCTCCCCCCCCCCCCACCCCACCCAATTAATTCTCACCTTTACTGTTTCCTGGTCTCTTCTCCATAGCCAATTACCACCCTTAATCTTTTAGTTTGTTCTCCTTCCCTCTTATATTCAGACAATTTTCACTCCTTGAAGGGTCAAAATGTCAGTGATATATCTTTACCTCCTCTGGATGCTACAAGTTCTGCTGAGTTCCTCTAGGACTTGTGTTTTTACTACAATCACAGCGTCTGCAGGCTTTTGTGTTTCACTCCAAGATTTTGACTGAATGATTAAGTGTTTCTGCACAGTAGAGATCTGAGAAATGTGGAACTTGGAGAAAACAAAGAGAATTTAAAAAAAAATATTGATGGGCTGGGATCCAATGGAAACTGGTGAGCATGAGGACAATTGGCTTGGAGAAGTACAAGCTTATTGTCACACGTACCAAGATTTTGAATAACACGCTTATCCATGTGACAGAATTATTTTGCGATGAACAACTCCTTATTTTGCTATTTCCTCCAAGGGTGTGTGCCAGGATCAATAAATTTGGAGCATCAATTCATGGATAAACACCTTCAACCCAAAGTAAAGCAACACAACAGTTTACACATTCTCCCACTGGTGTGGAGGAGAGGATCACTGTTCCCAGGTTGCCTGGATCCTGCCAAAGAAAACTGGTGCTGAAGCTTGGCAAATCTTTGTGTGCTCCTCCCAGCAGAACTCCTTTCTACAAGTGCTGAAATACTTTGTCCTTCCCTTCCAACACTTTTAAGATCACTGAAATGCAGCAATGTATTGTGACCAGAACAGTGGAAATTTTAGAGGTAGTACAATAAGTGAGACACAAGCAGAGGTAGAAAGTGCAGAATTACAGAGGGGACCAGTTGTTATCCAGCAAAAGCAATGTAACTTTGCTCTTTAGGGATCTTGTCTCACTAGATCTCCCTCTCCCCTTCCCACCTTTTCCCTTTCTCCTTCCCACCTTCTCTCTCTCCCCCCTTCCCACCCTCTCTCTACCTCCTTCCCACCCTCTCTCCCCACTTCCCACCCTCTCTCTCTCCCCACTTCCCACCCTCTCTCTCTCCCCACTTCCCACCCTCTCTCTCTCCCCACTTCCCACCCTCTCTCTCTCCCCACTTCCCACCCTCTCTCTCCCCACTTCCCACCCTCTCTCTATCCCCACTTCCCACCCTCTCTCTCCCCACTTCCCACCCTCTCTCTATCCCCACTTCCCACCCTCTCTCTCTCCCCACTTCCCACCCTCTCTCTCTCCCCACCCTCTCTCTCTCCCCACCCTCTCTCTCTCCCCACCCTCTCTCTCTCCCCACCCTCTCTCTCCCCACCCTCTCTCTCCCCACCCTCTCTCCCCCTTCCCAACCTCTCTCTCTCCCCATCCCACCCTCTCTCTCACCCCTTCCCACCCTCTCTCTCCCCTTCCCACCCTCTCTCTCCCCTTCCCACCCTCTCTCTCCCCTTCCCACCCTCTCTCTCCCCTTCCCACCCTCTCTCTCCCCTTCCCACCCTCTCTCTCTCCTTCCCACCCTCTCTCTCCCCTTCCCACCCTCTCTCTCCCCTTCCCACTCTCTCTCTCCCCTTCCCACCCTCTCTCTCCCCTTCCCACCCTCTCTCTACCCTTTCCCACCCTCTCTCTACCCCCTCCCACCCTCTCTCTCCCCTTCCCACCCTCTCTCTCTCCCCCTTCCCACCCTCTCTCTCTCTCCCCCTTCCCACCCTCTCTCTCTCCCCCTTCCCACCCTCTCTCTCTCCCCTTCCCACCCTCTCTCTCCCCCCACCCTCTCTCTCCCCCCACCCTCTCTCTCTCCCCACCCTCTCTCTCCCCTTCCCACCCTCTCTCTCCCCTTCCCACCCTCTCTCTCCCCTTCCCACCCTCTCTCTCCCCTTCCCACCCTCTCTCCTCTTCCCACCCCACCCTCTCTCCTCTTCCCACCCCACCCTCTCTCCTCTTCCCACCCTCTCTCCTCTTCCCACCTTCTCTCCCCTTCCCACCCTTCTCTCTCTCTCTTTCTCCCTCTTCCCACCCTCCCCCTCTCCCCTTCCCACCCTCCCCATCTCCCCTTCCCTCAATTTACAATCCTCCTCTCTTGGACCTGATACAGAGACTCAACCAAATTGGAAAATTCCTTGCCTCAGAGTTGCTGCTGGGTCCACAGTATCCTCCAGCGTTTGCTCCAGATTCTAGCAATTTGCACCCTCCAGTTTGTCTATTGTCATACAGTGAGAAGGGTTCATCTGCAAGATGTCTAGGAGGTCACTCCTATTGTGCATAGAGGTGTGTAGTACAGAAGAGCACAACCAGAGAGAATAGATTTACAATGGAAGGTAGAAGATCAATCAGTACAACACAAGTGCAGCGCGAGGCCTCTTTGGGGTTCATTCATTGCATTTAGATTGGTTTGTGGAATTAAAAAAAGGTGAGGAAATAGATTGGATTTCTGGGCGTTGCTGTCATAAAATTGGTATAATTTCCCTGCCTGTCCAGGTTCATCAGTGTGGTTAACATAATGTGGTTACATGAGCTATTATTCAGCTGTGAATGAGCTTCTATGCATATTGTACTTTGAGGCAGAGAACATACCTTCACTTAAATTATGGTTATGTTGCAGCTGCAAGGTATTAAATTACTAAGATAAACACAAGGCTTAAACAGAATGAGTGCAATTGGGAGTAAGAAAATATAGTTCACTGAAGGTTGAAGGTTGCTTTCCAGCCAGACTTCAAGAAAATTTTAAACTATTGGTTTCATGTTTTCATTGCACGTTCTCTGTTTCACTGTTCTTGTGTTTGTCTTCTAATATTTCCACTTGTTTCTGCATGACATTGAATCTGCTAATCAGACCCATCTGCAGGGTTATTTTGGTTGATATGGATTTGGTGTGCATTGAACAACAGATGAACAAAGCCAATCGTGTTTACTTACAGCTGCAGTGGCTTAAGTGTGGGGCTTTGGAGCCTGGGCAGGATCCCAGTGCATCCGCCTGTTCGTCTGTTTTAACCCTTGTTTGGAAGGAATGTTCTGTTGCAGCTTTTACAATGATAAACATCATTTGCAGGATTACGTTTGAAAGCACTCTTACTGAGCATGGAACCATTTTGTAGAAATTTTGTTTCCTCTCCATTTATAGATATAAATGTGCTGCCAGCTTTCTGGCATCCATATTTGCCTATTCTTTGCCTGAAGAATGAATAGTCATGGTGACTGACTGAAAATGGTGGGCCTTGATAACCATGCCAAATTATGCAACTGCCTAATTTCCATGAAAATTTGCTTTCAAATAGCAATTTTTGATTGAATATAATATTGATAACTCCAAGCTTTTCAAAATATTGTTTGTTCATTAGAAGAAAGGAAGCAGAATTTTAAATATTGTTTGACAATTATGTACACATGTGTACCCTATCTTGGTGGGGAAATGGTTCAGAGTTCTCAATATTTGGAGGGTTTTCAGGATAGCTTTTGTTATGGTCAATTATCATGCAATTGGTAGACTCTGTTGCCATGAGAGTCTAATCATTGCTGTTCATCACACTTTCACACAGAAAAGCCAGTCTGCCCAGCTCTGAGAGGTGAACCCGAACAGCTTTCGCTCTGCCATTTGCTTCAAAGCCATTTAAAAATAAACAAAGATACCAGAAAGTTGAGAAGTGAAATTAATGCATCCCTAAAATCTAGTCAAAGGAACTGAATAATGTTTCAAATGCAGCTGGATGAATATCATTTGTTGAAACTTTGTATTAAGGACATTGAGTGGGGACTGTTTTTAATATTAATTGGACCGAAAAGGCACGTCAGAAAATTATTTCCTTTTGCATCCAATTTAGATTGGATTTAGTTTTGCTGAATCTGGGCAGGAGATCAGCATAATTTTGCAATTGGTAAACCAGTGGAGTATGTGGAAAATGCTCACACCACACAGATCTTGTGGTGGTCAGACACCTCTCTTGGTTTTTAGGCTGGAATTTAACTCCTCGAACCAGATCGTGTAACTTTGTATACTCGTCTCTGGATGCTGAAGCAGATTTTAGGTTCAGGATTTTTATAAAAATAATGCCCCAAGGTCTGCTATAAAATGTGGATTTGAAATTGCCTTAAAATCCATGATAACTTTGCACTTGAGTGCTTCTTGCATTGGTTTTCCTCTCAGAGAAAAACATGCAAGGAATCTCGTGCAAAATATCATGGTGGACCACAGCACATTTTTGTTTGGGTAATACTTGTTTTAAATGGTGAGCTCATACTCAATATCCCTTTGTCAGTTTGTTGAAGTAACATTTTCCATTCTTATTGCTCTATTTTTTCCACTAATAATTAACATGTCATCTCTGGATTAGGGTTAGGAATAGCTTTTCTTTGGCTTGGTAACAGAGCACCCACCATATAGATGTCAGGTTGTCTTCCTTTTCACCTTCTCGGTGGGAAATCTTGTAATTGCAATCTCAGTGATGGGGTTGATCATCCCTGAGCATGAGCATTCCCTCAAGATGTTATGGGTCCTTTACTTTTAGTTTCGAATCATGATGTATTCTTCTGTTTCCATTTTTTTGGCCTTGTTTATAGTCGAGTAGAGTATCCATTGCTCGTTGTTGAGAAGGTCTGGTTTGGTTTCAACAGGTATTTCCGCTGTGGACAGATTTTGATTTTTCCGGAAACACTTTTCACCTGAAGTAGCAAGGAAGCAATTGGACGATTTGCTTCCCAGTTTCACCACTCCATCTGTACACCCAGTTACCTTGTAATCATTTGAAATAAGCTGCCATTCACAAATGTATGTTTATGGTAAAAGAATAAGCTACTTCTGCTGGATGATTAATTTTGAGATTTTGGTATGATTTGCAGAAATTGGAAGCAAATGTGGCCTTGATGTGAAAAGTTTGAGTAGAGAGAACCATAAAACAAAACACATCAAATTGGGACGTGATTGTGTGCAGAGTGGCTTATTGTGTGACTGTCGGTATTGTGGCATGGTTTGCAGAATGGCCCAGGACCGTCTTATTAACTCCAAAGAATATTTTCCAATGTAAACCAAATCTAGTTCTCATTCACAAACCAGATAGAAGATGAAGATTGAGTAAGTAGCTGCGGAAGACATTGTTTAAAAAGCAAAAAAAAAATTGAGAGGATTAATATTATGAATTGTAAAAGGTACTCTACTTTCTAACACAGTGAAGGGGCGTTTACAGTGTCAAGATTTGCAAATTGCAACCATTTGCCACATTCTCGTTCAATAATACATTCTCTTTTAGTGCAATTGTGGAAATAAATCCCTTTGTTTTCATTAATATTTAATTCTGTGTTAGCTCCAAAATCAGACAAGGGAAGAATTTTTTCCCCCTATTAAACATGTTGGGGAGAGATAAAAATACAGATTGCACACCCTTTAAGTTTCAGCTTGTTCAAACTTTAATCTGTGGCCAACAAGCAGCAGAGAGAAGCGACGTTCATTGCCGCTTGATGAAGAGAAGACGTTTGGCGCCCTCTTGTGGTTAGCAGAAAAGATGGCAGCGGCAAACTGAAGGAGATCTGTTGAAATTACGAAGTTATCACTTTTCCAGAAAAGGGTCTAATTTCTCAGCCCCCACTGCATCTCCTCACCCTCTCTCTGTCTTTCCTCTTCTTCTCCCATCTCAATTTCTTGCCCACTCCCTCTCAATCCAGCAACGCACTAAGATGTTCTTAGCTTCTGTTATCCAAACGCGGGGTAGTTACACATTTAATTTTCAAAGTTGCTGTTGATGATGCTTTGGTTTTATGCAGAATTGGGTCTTTTCATGTCAAATGAATGAGAATCAGTGATTTTTCATTTCTCTTTTTCTGGGCTGCTGATGTCTGAACCGTGAACTGCTGGGTCTGGTTGAATGTGAAATTGTAGAGCTTTTAAACCTAATTATTGAGTACTGATTCTGTCTGCCAAAAAATAGAATTTCTTGTCTTTGGTGTCACTTTGCCTAATTTAAAATGAACATTTTGTTGTTGTTAAATAATTAATTAATTAAAAAATTTTCCTCTCACCACATATGTTTCTCATATTCTCTGAAAGGATTTGTAATTTGATAATGAGATTGTCATATACATCAGTTTAGTGTACATATGCATATGGGACCAAACGGGGGCTTTTTAAAAAAAAACTCCAGGAGGATACGTTAAATTACCACTTGAAAAGATAATAAAAACACTATTCACGTTAACAGCAGTGGAAGAAACAAAAGTGGTGTTTCAATACTGCAGACAAGTATTTTTGTGGTGGTGGGGTAGTTTATGGTAATAACAATAACTGCTGGAGGAATAAAACTGTACCAGCTGGACTTGGACTAAAACCATAAGATATAGGAGCAGAAGTAGCCCATTTGACCCATCGAGTCCACTCTGCCATTCCATCATGAGTTGATTCATTATCCGACTCAGCCCCACTCCCCTGCCTTCTCTCTATAACCTTTGATATCATGACTATTTAGATACCCATTAATCTCTGACTTCAATGTACCCAATGACTCGGCATCCACTGCCACCCATGGTAGCAAATTACAGAGGTTCACCACTCTCTGGCTGAAGATATTCCTCCACTTCTCTGCTTTAAAATGGGTGTCCTTCAATCCTGAATTCTGTGCTTTCTTCCTGAAGGTAGTGGTGAGAAGAGATGTGATCAGGGTGATGGCGGGGGGGGGTCCTTTATGATGTTGTCTGCCATCTTGAGGCAGCAACTAACATAGATATCTTCAGTGGATGGGAGGTTGGAGCCTTTGATGCTCTTTGCTTTGTTTGCTACCTTCTGCATTGCTGGGCATTTGAATTCCCAAACCAGGATGTAATGCAACAAGTCAGTGTACTTTCTGCAGTATACTTGCAGAAGTTCAATGGAATATTCAATGACATGCATGCACATCTCCTCAGATTTTTTAGTAAGTGTGGACTTCGATGTGCCATCTTCTTGGCTGCCTTGATGTGCTGGATCCTGGAGAGGTCCTCCAATATATGGACTCTTCAGAACTTGAAGGCACTAACCTCTCCACCTCTGTTCCCATTGATGCAGACAGGTGTGTGGTCACTTCACCTCCCTTTCCTAAAATCCACAGTTAGGCCTTTGGACTTGTGAAGTTGGGAGCAACGGTTTGCTCTGGCACCACCCAACTAGATTTTCATCAATCTCCTTCCTGCATTCTGATTCGTGAGTGAATATTTTGATGGCATTGGAGGCAAACTTGGCTGGGCATCGGAAAAGAGTAGCGGATGAAGCATGCAGCCTTGATGGGCCCCTGAGATTATGGTCATTGATGAGGTGGTGATGTTGCCAATCTCCACTGATTGGAACCTGCTGAGGAAGAAGTTAAGGATCCAGTTGCAGACAGATGAACAGAGTCCCAGATATCGAAGGTTGATTATATGCTTTGCTGGTATCTTTTATTCCTTGGGTTTTCTGGAAGAATCCTTCATCCTGATCTGCAACATCAACATGATATCCTGGGTTTCATGTTGTAATGGAAGCTGGGAAATTGTCATCATTGTGTCCATTGGATTTATCGGATCAGGTTTGACATTGTTGGCGAGCTTTTGAGCATTCCATTGTAAGCTGAAGCTAATGTGAATAAATGGGAAAATTATTGACATTCTATCTCCAACAAAGCAAAATTGTAGTCCAAGGCAAAATGATTGGTACAGGACATGTCCAGACTTGAAAACTCCTCCCTTGTTTTTTTTTCCCTGATTTGGTCTTTTCACCTCTTCGTGCAATAGGACCGGGAAAAGAATTGCATAATTCCAGAAATGATCAGACTAAACCTTGAATCACAGTGTGTCAAGTGACAAGGTAGTGTCACTGTTTAAGTTTGTCACAATATAATCTGGATATAGCATTCATACTCTAGCATTCATATGACTGCATGATACCGAGTGTAGCGCTCATTTGTACAAACTAATGGTAACATTGAAATGAAACTGTCTTTAGGCCTTTCATGTTCCGAAGCCATATATCCGATGAAAGGAAGGAGAAGAGAGTGTGAACAGATGTGCTAAGTCCTTTCGTATCTTTGCTGCCTTTCCTCGATCGTTGGAGATATGGATGGACGGGAGGGAAGTCATTTTGTCTGTATTTTCAAGGCAACTGGTTCCTGAATTTCATTTCTCCCTGAATTCTCTGACTTTGTGTCCTCCGAGTGAATACTTGAGCAGAAATTTCCAGGTTCATCCTTTTTTTTTGTCAAAGCAGCCACATCTTATTTACCAAGGACACTATGAAATCGGTCAACTGTACAACTCTTTAAATTTGAACCCCATTTTACACTTTTTGGCGAGATTTGCAGGAGGAGAATTTTTAAACAATCTTATCCAGTTCACCTTGATGATGAAGACCAACAATACGTTAAAGTGAATAGTTGTATATGATATGCTCTATTTGACATATTCTTGTTGTTTTTGCTGCCTGGAAAACTGATGAAGAAGCAATGAGGGTTTGTCATATGCACAAGAACAATGCACATCGGCACCAAACTTCTGTCTTGCTGCAACTGAGTAGATACTTAAGAAACACCAACTACAATAGTACACATTATGTGCTGAGCCAGCAGGAGCGATGAATATTAGTCAGAGTTGCAGTTAGTGCAAGAAAAACAATGGGAGTTGGGCGGCCGAGGGACTGAGACCGGCAGCGTGAGTCGGGTAATCTGGGGGGGGGGGGGGGGGTGGAGAAAGAGAGACCAGAATGCACATAGTATTGACTCAGCAACGTCTTATGCAGCAAAATCATTAGGTCTCATTTGTGTACTCAATCCCTCACCCAATGAAGGCAAGTGTGTCTTCACGACCATGTTCACCTGAGTTGCCACGTTCAAGGTATAATGCATTTGTACCCCAAGGCGTTTCTGCTCTACAACATTCTCCAGAGAGGACCCCAGCTGGACCATTTTCCCTGGAGAACAGGAGATTAAGGGAAGACCTAATAGAGGTTTGTTCTGTTATTAACATAGAGTTAAGTTAAACAGTCATTGTATTTTTTTTCTGAATAGGGAAATATAAAATTAGTGGGTTTAGAATGAAGATGGAAGGGGGGAAAAATGAGCTTTTTTGAAACAGGGAGGAGTTGCCAGAGGAATAGGAGAAGGCGGGGGGGGGGGGGGAATTGTAATGTTCACAAGACAAACAGAGACATGAGCCCTTTTCGCACTGGCTAACCATTAATTGGCTGTTCAACAAACCGGATAAAGAAGCTGTTTTTTCCGTTCACACTGGACCACTGTTAACTGGTTCTCTGTGTCCTTTCACACTCACCACTAGGGATCCCCACCAGTGACATCTGAGTGATGTATCTGAATGATCTTGTATTTAAACAAAATTAATCATGCTTAACTATAATTAAGCATTATATATGAGAATGAACCCTTCAGCCCCTGTTGTTGTGCCAACCTATATAAACCTTTATAAAGGACTGTAGGAAAGTTGTAGCGGCAATAAAATACATAGGCACATAATTTATAAAGACTGGGAAAGTCACAGAGAGAGAGAGAGAGAGAGAGAGAGAGAGAGAGAGAGAAACGGTGGACCTACCCTCCCAGAATTCCATGCAGCAGAGAAAGGGCTGTATGCACGGAGCACTCGTGGAGGGTTTCTCTACCACACGGAGTTCTGGGAGGGCAGGTCCGCCATCGCGCTCGTGCTCTAACTCTGACTGTGTAAATATTGAAAATATACAAAACTCTGATTGGGTGATCATTTTCCTCACTACCTGGGCTTTGTTCACCTGAGCCCTGAGCTTCTAAATCCTACATCTTGAATTCTCTGTCCGAGTTGGGTTCTTATCAACCTGTCTACAGCCTCCATTGCTGCAGAGAGGCACAATCTAACCTAAAAGAATGTCCCCACCCAACAAATCAACCTGCTGGAGAAACTCAGTGGGCCAAGGGGCATGAGTGGGACCAAAGAATTGTTGATGTTTCAGGTCTTGATGAAAGATTCTGGTCTGAAACATCGTCAATTCTGTTTAACCAACTGATGCTGCTTTACCTGCTGAGTTCTTCACCAGATTGTTTGTTGCTCCAGTTTCCCATGTATCTCCCTTGTCATCTATCCAGACACTTTGCAACCCTCTGGAATGAACATTGAAAGCTGCATTTCAGGTGAACTTCTCTCTCATTGTATCTTATCATCCCTGTGTCTCTCTCCCTGTTTCATTAAAATGCCTTCCTAATGGTCAGCCATTCATGCTCCATATCCTCTTATTTGTCTTAGCCTGTCTGAGTATTAGTATAGGCTTTCGTCTTCTCACCAACCCCTCTCCAAGCACCCCTCCTCTTCTCTGCATTAAAATTGTAAAACCTACAGGCTCCATCCAGTTCTGAGGAAGTGTCACTGATGCAAAATGTCAACTGCTTTCTCTTTCCACAACTGCTGCTTGACTGAAATTCTCCCAGGATTTCTGCTTTCATTGATAAACACAAGTTTTTCCTGATAAAAGATTTATTGGAGCAGAGCAGCAAAGCATCTTGGAGTAAGTTAATGTGAAGATGAATTATCAAGTGCTCTGTTTTGTCCTCTTGTCTTGAATTCCAGTGTTTCATCAGTTCTTTACAGCCATGTAATGTTTATTTGTCGACTATAAATCAAAAAGATGTCAGTATTATCTTAAATTCATTTTTCAGCGTTGAATCATCCATGGAAAAAGCTCTGTAACTCACACATTCAACCCCACTGCTTGAATCCCTCATTCCAAAGAGGTTAATTCTATTAACCTGCTGTGTACTGAATCAACTCTTTATAATTTTCTAAGAAAGGTAATTGCAAGATTGTTTTATCATTTGAGTTTCATGATTCTCATCATGTGATGTCTCCACAATATGTGATGAAGCCCTGCTGTGTTGGCAGTTGGCCAATTTGCTTTCAGACATCTTGTCAGCAACACTTGTGTCACAGATTGTTTGGAAATGTGCATTAGCCCTGGGTGACTTGCCCTTTGGTCTTCTTAACTTCCCTGTGGAGATTCATCTGTCCTGTCCTTGACAGTACAGCTTGGTAGGCAGATCTGCTGCATTGGTTAGTTGAGACAGTGTATTTTTTTTTCTTTGGCTTGGCTTCGCGGACGAAGATTTATGGAGGGGGTAAAAAGTCCACGTCAGCTGCAGGCTCGTTTGTGGCTGACCAGTCCGATGCGGGACAGGTAGACACGATTGCAGCGGTTGCAAGGGAAAATTGGTTGGTTGGGGTTGGGTGTTGGGTTTTTCCTCCTTTGCCTTTTGTCAGTGAGGTGGGCTCTGCGGTCTTCTTCAAAGGAGGCTGCTGCCCACCAAACTGTGAGGCGCCAAGATGCACGGTTTGAGGCGTTATCAGCCCACTGGCGGTGGTCAATGTGGCAGGCACCAAGAGATTTCTTTAGGCAGTCCTTGTACCTTTTCTTTGGTGCACCTCTGTCACGGTGGCCAGTGGAGAGCTCGCCATATAATACGATCTTGGGAAGGCGATGGTCCTCCATTCTGGAGACGTGACCCATCCAGCGCAGCTGGATCTTCAGCAGCGTGGACTCGATGCTGTCGACCTCTGCCATCTCGAGTACCTCGACATTAGGGGTGTGAGCGCTCCAATGGATGTTGAGGATGGAGCGGAGACAACGCTGGTGGAAGCGTTCTAGGAGCCGTAGGTGGTGCCGGTAGAGGACCCATGATTCGGAGCCGAACAGGAGTGTGGGTATGACAACGGCTCTGTATACGCTTATCTTTGTGAGGTTTTTCAGTTGGTTGTTTTTCCAGACTCTTTTGTGTAGTCTTCCAAAGGCGCTATTTGCCTTGGCGAGTCTGTTGTCTATCTCATTGTCGATCCTTGCATCTGATGAAATGGTGCAGCCGAGATAGGTAAACTGGTTGACCGTTTTGAGTTTTGTGTGCCCGATGGAGATGTGGGGGGGCTGGTAGTCATGGTGGGGAGCTGGCTGATGGAGGACCTCAGTTTTCTTCAGGCTGACTTCCAGGCCAAACATTTTGGCAGTTTCCGCAAAGCAGGACGTCAAGCGCTGAAGAGCTGGCTCTGAATGGGCAACTAAAGCGGCATCATCTGCAAAGAGTAGTTCACGGACAAGTTTCTCTTGTGTCTTGGTGTGAGCTTGCAGGCGCCTCAGATTGAAGAGACTGCCATCCGTGCGGTACCGGATGTAAACAGCGTCTTCATTGTTGGGGTCTTTCATGGCTTGGTTCAGCATCATGCTGAAGAAGATTGAAAAGAGGGTTGGTGCGAGAACACAGCCTTGCTTCACGCCATTGTTAATGGAGAAGGGTTCAGAGAGCTCATTGCTGTATCTGACCCGACCTTGTTGGTTTTCGTGCAGTTGGATAATCATGTTGAGGAACTTTGGGGGACATCCGATGCGCTCTAGTATTTGCCAAAGCCCTTTCCTGCTCACGGTGTCGAAGGCTTTGGTGAGGTCAACAAAGGTGATGTAGAGTCCTTTGTTTTGTTCTCTGCACTTTTCTTGGAGCTGTCTGAGGGCAAAGACCATGTCAGTGGTTCCTCTGTTTGCGCGAAAGCCGCACTGTGATTCTGGGAGAATATTCTCAGCGACACTAGGTATTATTCTATTTAGTAGAATCCTAGCGAAGATTTTGCCTGCAATGGAGAGCAACGTGATTCCCCTGTAGTTTGAGCAGTCTGATTTCTCGCCTTTGTTTTTGTACAGGGTGATGATGGTGGCATCACGAAGATCCTGAGGCAGTTTACCTTGGTCCCAACAAAGCTTGAAAAACTCATGCAGTTTGGCATGCAGAGTTTTGCCGCCAGCCTTCCAGACTTCTGGGGGGATTCCATCCATACCTGCTGCTTTGCCACTTTTCAGTTGTTCGATTGCCTTATATGTCTCATCCAGGGTGGGAACCTCATCCAGCTCTAGCCTTAGGGGCTGTTGAGGGAGCTGGAGCAGGGCGGAATCTTGGACTGAGCGGTTGGTACTGAAAAGAGATTGGAAGTGTTCTGACCATCGGTTGAGGATGGAGATCTTGTCGCTGAGGAGGACTTTGCCGTCTGAGCTGCGCAGCGGGCTTTGGACTTGGGGTGAGGGGCCGTACACAGCCTTTAGAGCCTCGTAGAAACCCCTGAAGTCGGCAATGTCCGCGCTGAGCTGTGTTCGTTTGGCGAGGCTAGTCCACCACTCATTTTGGATCTCCCGGAGTTTGCGCTGAAGATGGCTGCATGCGCGACGGAAGGCTTGTTTCTTCTCTGGACAGGACGGCTTTGTAAGGTGAGCCTGGTGGGCAGCTCGCTTCTTTGCCAGCAGCTCCTGGATTTCCTGGCTGTTTTCGTCAAACCAGTCCTTGTTTTTCCTGGAGGAGAAGCCCAGTACCTCTTCAGTGGATTGCAGTATGGTAGCAACTTTATTGTTTTTCAAGTCTGAGAATTGCTGGAGGAATTCCATCCATGGGAGGAAATGGTCAGTCAGTATTTTGAGTTTCAACCTTATATCAAGATAAAATGGCACATGTAAAGGTGGGGGGGGTGGGGGGAAGGGGGCAGAGGTGTATCCTTTGATAGCCATCTTCTGCTTTGACAACAGCTCAACCCCTCTTCGTGTCATTGACAAACCAACCCACTTTTTCATCCAATCATAGATTTCACAAGCAGAACACCACCGGTCGTGGGCATCTAGCCAGGATAACATCCTTCCATCATCTTCTATCGGCCTGAAAATTCTGAATCCGCACTATCAATTCACCGTGGATGCAACGCATCTGTATCTTACAGATCAGCCTACAGAGAGGAACCTTGTCAAATCTGGGTAGATGGCATCCGCTGCCCTACCCTCAAATAAACGATTAAATTTGAAAGACATGACCTGCCTTGCATAAAGCCATGGTGATCGTCTCTCATCGCACTACATCTTTCAGAATTTGCATAAATCTGATCCTTCAGAATCACATCCAATATATCCCCTGTCACTGGTGTGAGGCTCACCAGCCTATAATTTCCTGGATTGTCACCATTTCCCTTCTTGAATAAAGAATGTCATTAGTTCCCACCCAGCCCTCGGGCACCTCACCTGCTGCTTGTGAGGATACAAAGATTTTCATCAAGACCTCAGTAATCTCCTTACTTGTCTCTCAACAACCTGGGATATTTCTGAGATATTGCACAGTTAATTTAATTCCTTCCAGAAGGAAATCTTAGGATTGTGTGGAGGTTTGGTAGATCATAAACTTCTACAGATTATTGTGGAAACTGTTGTGACAGGGTTGCATCTCGGGGCACCAATACCTCAGAGTGGAAAGCACTGCAAAAGGCAGTGGACACCACCTAGTGCATCACAGGCAAAGCTCTCCCCATCACTGAGAAAATCTACATGGAACGTGGCCATCAAATAGCATGAGCTATTCAAGAATCCACTCCACCAAGGACATGCTCTGTTCTCATTGCTGCCTTCAAGAAAGAAGTATAGGAACCACAAGATTTGTACCACCAGGTTCAGGAATATTTGCTCACCCTCAACCATCAGACTCTTGAATAACAAGCTCGTTTAGAGACTTAATTAAGGACTCTCACTGTACTCATTATTTATTGCTGTATAGTTATTTTCAATATTTGCATAGTCAGTTTGTTCACATTTTTTTCTATCTATCCTTTCTCTTGAATACAGTTTACATTTACCGGTAATTAGAAATTCTGCTTTGCCCACAGGAAAAAAAAGTATCTCAGGGTTGTATGTGATGTTATGTATGTACGTTGACAACCAGTTTGAACCTTAACTTTGAAATTGAGGGTCAATGCAAAATGTTGAACTTCAAATATGTCAAGAGAGGGGGGGGGGGGGAGAGAGAACAAAAACAAAAAAAAAATGGCAACAGTATGGAGGAGGGCATTGTCTAAGTGCAAACTTGGACGTGATAGAAAGTTTGATAGTTTGGTTTGGTGCAGCTGAGAGGTGGGAAATTAATAGATGTACTTTTCAATAAAACATTTTTATCGCTTGCTGTGAAGCATTTCTAAGCCAGCTGGTACCCACCTCCTCACGGAATAGCAGGGGGTATAGACAGGATAACACTGCATTTGTCCTATCTGAAACAAGGGTGCTATAAACTTGCTTGTATATTCAGTTTAGTTTTCTTAATTTTTTTCCCTCTGTCCATTGAGAACAGTTGTAAATTCTGTTCTTTTGTTCAATGTGAATGTTGTCAGACCATGCATTCAGAAAACAGTGAAGACCTTTGGCATGGAGTTCAATTTTAGGTTCCCTGTGAAAACCATGACATTTTAATCAGGGACTATAATTTTGGCTTGCACAGTGAATGGTTGGACTTTGTGGGGGGGAGTGTTGCTGAACAGACAATTGCACACACAGGTGCAAAGATCCTGAAAGTAGTGATGCAGATTGACAGGGTGGCCAAGAAGGCATTTGGCACACCAGCCTTCATCACTCAGGCTGCTGAGTTCAGGAGCAAGATAGTGTGTTACAGCTATACAAGATGTTAGTGAGACCATGCTTGAAGTGTGGTGCAGTTTTGGCCGTCCAGCTCTGGAAAAGATGTAATTACATTAGAAAGAGCCCAGAAAAGATTTGGGTGAACATTACAGGGATGAGGGGGCTTGAGTTGTGTGGAGAGGATGGATAAGCTGGGACTTTTCTCACTGGAGCACAGGTGGTCATCAAATCATGAGGGGCATAGATGAGGTAAATAGTTATTTTTTTCCAGGTTAGAAGATTCTAAAACTAGAGGGCATAGACTGAAGGTGGGAGGACAAGGATTCAAAAAGGTCCTGAAAGCGTGGCCAGAGAAAACAACAGAGGCAGGTGCACAAGATTTTTAGACAGATGCATGGACAGGAAATGTTTGAATGGATATTGACCATGGAACTCATTCAGGTTGACATCTTGGTTGGCATGGACAAATTAAGTCAAAATGCCTGTTTATGTGTTTTAAAAAGCTGACTTTGTTGACTCCATGTCTGAAGATACTGATGGAAGGGTCCATTGTTCACTTGTGAGCCCAGCTGTTCAGTATCCATTTGTCATTGATGAAAGGATCCTGAGTGTGTGTGGCATCACTTAGCCGAACCACTTGATGTGTCATGTTCCAACAAAATCCTGAAATACAAAGCAGAGAAGTTGTTGAGTTTGGAAGCACTCGTTAAACAATGAGGATATTGTATTCTAAATTTGTTATGTCAAATGATGCTTTTGACAGAATTCAAAAAAGCTCCCTGTTCAAAGATAGTGCAACATTTATCAGAAGCAGACATTGTTGCATACAGTATTAATAGAGGATCAATGATCATTTAAAAAGTCTATTAATGAAATTCAGGAGTAAAATGTACATGCATTTTTCATGACACACAAGATGGTAATTGGATTACATTGGTAAAATGTGTTAAGTTATTTCTAGATCATCATTTTCAGTTGGGTTAAAAAGATAATTGGATCGCTTTTTCTGTTTATTGCCATTTCTTTCTTGCTCTGCTCCTGCACAAAGCTGGAGAACTGCAGATGAAAGTAGATGAGTAAATGTGGATGACTGAGTTTGAATGTGCAAATTCACCCTTTACCTCGGCACTGTTTTGTATGTTCATGCTTTATTCCTGTAATATAAATAGGCTGTCCAAAAACAGTTCATATTGGAAACACAATAAATTTGCATTTCATGTTGGATTTGAACACTATTCTTTGAGACATTTGTGCAAGTGCTCCCTCTGGTGGATACATGAAACTTGTTATCAGACTTTCTAAAGTCAAAATTATCATTTATCCTCTTTCCACTGCAATCTATTTTCTGTCTTTGTACATTTTGGATTAATCAGTCGTGGTCTGCTTAATTTATCCAAAAGCAAACTTGTTGAAATTTATTTTGACATTGGTTTGAGGCTACAGAAATGTTGTCAAATAATATTCAAACAATCCATCTGATTGAGGCAGGAAAACAAACAGCACTCACTTGCCAAAGAAAGCACTCCAAGATGGCCTGTATTTTTTCCTGCAACTTGTTCCATTTTTAGCTAAGGGCTATATATCCCCACTGCCTTTGTCTCTCCTGCTCCTTTTGCTCTGTTTTTTTTTTCTGTCCAGAAAATTGTGTATTGAATACAGTTGTCTGCAGGAGTAACAGCTGTCCATTTGCCTCTTCCCTCCCTTGCCATCTAGGGGCCCAAACAATTGTTCCAGGTGAAGCAGAGATTCATTTGTACTTTGTCTGCACAGTGAATGGTTGGACTCTTGGGGGGGGGGGGGGGGGGAGGAGGAGTGTTGCTGAACAGACAATTGCACACACAGGTGCAAAGATCCTGAAAGTAGTGATGCAGGTTGACAGGGTGGTCAAGAAGGCATTTGGCACACCAGCCTTCATCACTCAGGCT
Source organism: Narcine bancroftii (assembly GCF_036971445.1). NCBI lineage: Eukaryota > Metazoa > Chordata > Chondrichthyes > Torpediniformes > Narcinidae > Narcine > Narcine bancroftii. Next base: position 442,242,077 of record NC_091469.1, read on the forward strand.
TCTGAGTTCAGGAGCAAGGTAGTGTGTTCACTGTTCCTGTACACACCAATGATCCTAATTTTGTGCCCTTTGAATCTTAATTGCCAGACACTCATCCTTGATCTTCTTCCTTTGTCATATCAACCTACAAGTGCACTTTCTGGTTTGATCCTCTTGATGGAGTACAAGAATGCTCATTGGATTATTGTGGGGAAGAGCAGCTCTTTTCAGTTGTGGAGCATCTTTAACATTGTAGAAACCTCCTTAAGCATTGCACTGAAGCATTGTAACACAAAAATAATACTTCATCCTTATTTTCCAACTGCCGCCGAGACGTCAATCGTTCTCAATTTCATTCACTTATTCAATTCTTATCTCCTTGGAATGCCTTGCTCTCCATTCTCACAGCGCTAATCCCAACCTCACCAACAAACCTGCAGTCAAAGGTGGTCTGGCACACTGACCTCTATCTGGCTGAAGCCAGATGACAACTCTGACACCTTCTCTAACTTACCCCTTCAACAGGACCCAACCAAAACTCATTAAACCACTGTCTTGCGCACTATCTCTAAGCTTGTTACTCTCAGTCATCTCCCTTCAACGGCCTTAAACTGTTTCCCCAAATCCACACTGCCTCTAGGATCTACCTCCTACCCAAGATCCACAAGTGTAATTCCCCCGATAGACCCATCATTTCTGCATGCTCCTACCCCATCGAATGGGTATCATCTGACCTCAACTCCATTTTGAATCCCTTGGTCCAGTCCTGGCCACCTATATCCGGGACACTTCACATGCCCTCCATGACTTCAACAATTTCCATTTCCCAGAACTCATCCTCCTCATCTTTACCATGGACATCCAATCACTATACACATCCATTCCCCCATACTGATGGCTTCAAAGCCATTCGTTTCTTCCTTGACCAGAGACCTAACCAGTCCCCCTGCACCACCACCCTCCTCTGCCTTGCAGTGATTGTCTTGCCCTCAACAACTTCTCCTTTGACTCATCCCACTTTCACCAATTTGAAGGGGTACCCTTATGTGCCCCCAGCTATTCCTGCATATGTAGAGCAATCCATGCTACAACCCCACACAGGCAAGCCTCCTCGATTCTTCTTTTGCTTCATTTACAACTACTTTGGTGCTGCCCTCATGCATCCATGATGAGCTCATCAACTTTATTCCCTTTGCTGCTAACTTCCTCCCCGACCTCAAATTCACTTGGTGCATGTCCAGAAGCACAATCCCTTTTCTTGATCTCTCAAACTTCATCTCGGGGGAGACACTCTTGACAGACACTTTCTATGCACCCACCAATTCCCTCAGTTATCTCAACTGCACCTCCTCACACCGTGTCCCCACAAGGATTCCAATCTTTTCTTACAATGCCTCAGTCACTGTCGCATCTGCTCCCAGGATGAGATCTTCTGTGACAGTTTCTGTGATGTCATCCTCCTATAAAAATCGTGGTTTCCCCATAAACATGGCCCTCACCCACAACCAGGAAAATATTCCCCTTCTCCTCACCTATCAACCCACCAGCCTCCACATCCAACATTCTCATCATCCACCATTTATGCCATCTATGATGATATCTCATCACCAGACTCAACTTTCCTCTCCACTTTCCACAGGGACCTCTTACTCTGTGACTCCCTTGCCCACTCCTCCCTTCCCTCAAATTGCTCCCTTGGCACCTACCTCTGTGATTTCAGGAAGAGCTACACTTGCAACAACACCTTCTCCCTCAACACCATTCAGAGCCACAAACTGTCCTTCCAAATGAATCTGCAGGGGTCATCTACTGCATTGGAGAGACTGGATGCAGGCTGGTGGATAACTTAATTGAGCACCTCGACTCTGTCCACAGGAGTAATGGGGATCTCCCAATGGCCACCCATTTCATAGACAGCAGGTAGTTCACCTTGGCTCTGTTTGCCACCAAAGGTGGATCTCTTAGTGGCCACCCATTTCAGTTCCCCTTCCCTTTCATTTGCTGATGTGTTTGTCCATGATCTCATGCAAGTCTGTCAGACAGAGACCACTGCAAATTGGAGGAACAACACCTCAACTTCAATCTGGGCACCCTCCAACCAATGGCATGACCGCCGACTTCTCTGGTTTCTGTTAGGCCACCCCTCCCCTCCCCACACCCCATCTTCCCTGTTTCCTCTAGTTTTCTCTCTCTCTCCCCTCTTTTTGCTTTCTCTCCTTTTACAATTCTCAACTTTTAACACCTTTTGTTTGTTGGACTGGATGCCCCCCTCTTCCATATTTTCCCATTTCTCTCCCAAGTTTTAATTCAGATTCTTGCCGCCTTTTTGCTTATACCTTGAAGAAGGGCTCTGGCCTGAAACATTGGTAATATATCTTTCCTCCTACGGACACTGCAAAACTGGTTGAGTTCTCCCAGCATTTCTTGTTTTTTTAGTAGGTCGTGCAAGAATAAAAATATAATGCAAGGAGCGGATGGGCTTGGAGCATCTTTCAAAAAGTCACCATGTTCTGGCATCATTTTGTCCAGTCCAAGCTACAGCATTCACTGTAAATCAGTGCTAGACTCTGGCATGGAAGATATCTGATGCTCATCAGTTAAGGTCAAGAAGGAAATGTGCTCCTTGATTACCTACGATAAAGAGAACTTTCTGCATTAATGCCCTCCAGGTGGCTATCACAGGTTCCTAACTTCTTTGAGTCTAATGGTGTCTTCCCCCAAATTCTCCTTTTCCTCGTATCCGTTGCATAATTCCCATTTACTAGTGCTTTTCCCCAAGGTCCCTAGCCTCCATTTCTTTCTCCATGGTAAATACATATGAGAAATACTCATTTAGGATCTTGACCATCTCCTATAACTCCACATACAATTTTTTTTTTTGTTCTTCAAAAAGCCATGATCCTTCCTTCATTATTCTTTTGCATTTAATATACCATAATAGTACAACCTCTTTGGATTTTCCTTAACCTTAAGTGACTGAGCCTGCTCCTTGCGCTCTGTATTTCCCTGTTAAATAAACTCCCAAATCGTCAATACTGCTCAAAGGATTGCTGATTTCAGCCATCTGTAACTAAAATATGCCTCATTCTTTTACTTGACAAGATCCTCAATATCTCTGGTCATCCATGATTGTCCAATCTTGCCACCCTTATTCTTAATTCTAACAGGAACTTGCTGACCCTGAAATTACACGGATAGGTTGCTGTGAGATGGAAGCGAGGGCACTTGCCAAGGGTCAAGATACTGTTGAAGGAGGTCTTCATGGGTATTTCTTCCAGCAGACATAGACTCCTTCTCTGTCTCTTAATAGATTCACCCTCTTGGGGGTATTGGGTGTTTGTGCTATGCATGGCCTTGATACTATTGATATACTGAGCCTTGTGTGACTTCTCCGTCTACTTTTTTTTTCAATCCATTGTTTTCTAGTGCACTTTTTTTCCTGGCATGAAGGTGGAATTTTCCAATCCAGGAATATCTGGTATTTTTAGTTAATTAGCTTGAGAATGACCATTGGGTTAAAACAGTATAAACCAGAACTGGATGGAGAACTTCAGGGGAATGGAGTTGTGGGTTGGGGTGGGGAGGAGGAAATGATCAGGGAAGGTGACTGAAATGGTCAAAACTGAAGGAGCACTTAGTAATGGATCAGGTATGTTGGTTTCATAAAGGTCATGGGCTTAAAATATGACATGAATTAATGATGACTGCACCAAAACTTAAATAAAATCCAAGTTTTGATATGGAAAGAATAAGCAGATGTTTTCTGGATATCCCAGTTGCAACCAGGAAGCCAATGAATCTACTTAACAGGATAAGTTACAATTTATGACAAAGTCAGTTTTATTGAACTCCATATCCATTGAAATATACGGGAAGATAAATGCAGGTTATATGCCCAGTTGAAGGTTAGCTAAGGCTCGAAAATGTTTTACATCAAAATGTTTCTTGGAGTAACAGTGAACCTATCCCCACCAACCAGCAATAGACCATTCTGAGCTCCAAGGAAATTAGTTTGTTCATTGTTCAGATGTGATTGAGCTACAGTGCAGTTGGTAACAACTATACTAAAAGAAAGAAAACCCATTTTTATTGTTTTGCACAAGACGAGCTCTTTTTCCATGTCTGTTAACAGCTCTTCAACTAGTTGATTACATACAAGTTTGTGACAAATATTTACAATGTAAATCCATTCTTATTGTTGATATTGTTATAGGGTATATTATATTTTATATTATATATTGATATATCTTTATAAGAAATAGATTGTGGGGGTTTAGTGTAGGTCATTTCACAAATAGACATTATCATTTCACAAAAGACATTTCATTTAAAATGCAAGAGTTTTGCTGAAAGAGAGACTTCATCTCCACAGTGACTTTACAGAAACTTTGAAGAATGCCTATGGAAACTTCACAAGTAGGTGTTAATTGGACTGATGCTGTGTAGTAAATGGAGTATTGACTTTGAAGCATCAGATGCCCAAGCAGAAACTGATCCGGTGTCAGCAATCGGTCTGGTTGCAGTTTGCTGTTCCAGGAGGGGTCACGTGGTTTTGCAAACAGAGTTTTGCAGTGGCTTTTGGAGGCTGTAGCATGGCAGACTGGCAGGCTTCTTGAAAACCCCATTTTGAAGATGGGTTGGGAGTTATGAGTTCAGCCTGTTGAAAACCCTTGTAGTCTTTACAAGTGGAAATGACTGGCTAGATTGTTTCTGCTGAAATAAGGGAAACATGAGGAACTCGGTGGTGACTAGAAGAAGAGGTTATCATTTGGAAAACCCATGATGGGGAAAGTTTCCTTTGCAAGGCTCTAGAGTACTGATCCGAGGAAATCAGTTTGCGTGTGTCCAATGAGCAACAAATTGCTCTCTGAAACCAACTTGAACCTTCCTGAGTTCCAATTACCTTTAAGCACCAGAGCCTGGGAAAATTCATAAATGTTAAACTCTGTGCACAGTATAAGAATTGCCTGATACCGGTCAGATTGGATGATGAATCAAAGAACTTCCCTGAACATATACACATTACATACATGTGCACTTAGAATTAGAAGGGGGTTAAATTAGGATAAGTTAAAGTTTGATCCTGTTTTTATGTTTAAAGAAAATTAAAAGCAACTTTTGTTTAAATAACTATTTGTCTTAGTGAATTTCTTTTGCTGCTGGGTTGTGGGGTCCTCTGGACTCTAACAATATCAGTGCTACATCTACAAAAAAGAAGCCCATGAGAATTAGATTGTACAGTACAGCCTTGAGCATGGATGTTCATCTAAACCAATGATTTTCAAACGGCTCCTTAAACTCACATACTATCTTAAGCAATCCCTTACTAATCATGGAGCACTTATGGTGTAGGGATTGCTCAAGGTGGAATGTGAGTTTAAGGGTGGGGGTGGGGGGGGGGAGTTTGAAAACCACTGATGTAAATCATTCCATTTTTAGCATTGATTTAAGGTTTTCTTTGAGGTTCCAGACAGTAAGGGTTCCTTGACATTATTCTGCAATGGACATGGTCCTTTAGGTAATGAATAATGATCACTTCTTTGGGGAAGATGAAATATTGGAGATTTGTTGAAGATAACATTTCCCTTTGAGTATTATTACACTGAAGATTTTGAAGTGATTTGAATTTCTGAGATTCTTAAGGTTTGTAATTTGAAACACAGCATGAGGCTAATAACATTTGATTTAAGGATATTTTTCATAGAGCGAAATATTCACATTGCTGCAAGTTCAAACATGCCTCAGTTTATTTCTTAGGCACCAAAACCTATTATTCTTTTTGGCTCTTAGCTTCTTGTGTTTAATGTTTGCGAGTCTGGTTGTCCCACAGACTAAGTTGCACAGATGATTTAGTATCTTGAATTTTTTTTTCCCATTCATTATTGTTTTCAGTTTATACAAATGCCTCATCATAATGAACAGAAAGTTTTCATCTTTATTTGCATTTTGCACAAATGTATAATCAAATTTGGATTTAATTTTGCTGAAAATATCCAGAGTTTGGTGCTTTGTTGTCATAAGGAATGATATAATTAAATCTGACTATCTTGGATTCATTGGGAAGCATGTTAGATTTGTGTTTGGAAAATAGCCCTTTCAAACTGCCATGTTAACCAGGCAATTTGCATGGTTAGCGACTCAAGTACATGGTGATTTGAAAGTGTCCAACCGGGTCCCTGACCTACCTCAGGGGCTGTCAGGGAACCCAGTAAAATTTAACTGGGTATCCTGCTCCTGCGGTTTGAAAAGGGAAAATGGCTGACCTGGTTACTCAGGTGATAACAGCGCTTTTGTGCGTGCATCATGTGGAAACCCCTGGCTGAAGTGCCACTTCCATGATTGGGGGGGGGGGGGGGGAATGTGGTGGGAGGGCATGATGTGCTGCTGCTGTGAACACCGCTCTGGTTTGCAGCGACCGCTCCATGCGGGAACAATGGCCATCTTCCTTACCCACAATCCCCACGCTGCTGGAACTGCTCTGGTGCTGGAACATTGCACCAGCAACCACTCCTCCCCACCTGCCCCATGTTCACAGCACTGGCACATCGTTGGGTGGGGGGGAGAGACTGACGGCTGATATTTCCCGTGAGTGTATGACGTGTCCCTCACTTCGTCATCGCGGGGGTGGGATCCCCCTTAAATCACTGGGTTGGTGATTTATCACCAAGGTCTGGCTGTGATTTGATAAGTGCATCCTTCACCCATGATCCAGTAATCACACCAAATGATGCAAACATCTTGATGAGAATGTATAGATTATGGAAAATTCCTGAAATTCTAACATGATCAAAACATGACACAGGATTTTGCTCAATCCTCCTCTCCACCTCGATGTAAAAATTAATAAATTATCAAAGAGCTGCAGAGGCAGAAAATTTTGAAAACAGAATATAAATGATTGATCTGCACTTTTTTAAAGAACATTTTGTTTCTGCGCTATTCATTAATGAAGAATATTTGCAGGAATATGTTTCAGCCCATGCCGTTGGTGATGGATGGTTCACCTCATCTTCATTCATAAATTCCTATCATCAGACTTCAGCCAATTCAGTTAATTCCATGTAACATCTCTCCAAAACTAGCTGTGCTCCCAGTCAAGCTGCACCAGTACAGTTACAACAGTGGGTCCTGCCTGACTGTTTGAGAAATTACCCTGGTATTTATGACTTCACAAAGAAGACAAAGTCATTTTGGCCAACTCCTGCTCAATCAGTCTACGGTCAGTCATTAATGAAGCAGTGGTATGGTGGACCAATTAACAATGGGGATGGCATTATCAATTAGCTGCATATTTATGCTCAGGATAGGATTTCACCAGGATCATATGTCTTTAGACTAATCACAACTTTGGTCCAGATGTGAATCAATTAGTGAATCCGAAAATGAGGTGTGAAAGACGGCCTGAGATATCAGGGCAGCTCTTGACTGATGATGGCATCCAGGACCTTGGAAAATGGAATCAATAGGCTTTTTTTACACCACATACTAAAATGGAGGTTTCCCAGAAATTTTCCCAAACCTTCCAGTGAACCTGTGGTGTTAAAAGGTCGGCCCTGGAATTTTAAAAGGGGCTGTTGCCCTGGGAAATTTTCCCGGACCACCCTCCCTCCAGTGTGAAAAGCTAAATGGCCAAGCAGTAAAGCCTCGTGACATCAGTGCTTGTGTGCTACGTCACATACGTGATTAAAATTAAAATATGCTTGCCACCAGAGAACAGCAGGCCGCTTTGGCCCATCACATTGAAAGGACAATGTGGGATGAATGGCCATCCTCGTTAAACATAATCCTTCACACAGATGTATTTCCCTGAGTGGCTCCAGCTGTGTGAGGGATAAGAAACAAAGTCCGCCATTCATCCTGCATTGTGCCTCTGTCGCGAAGTGCTGAAGTGGCTCTGAAGCACGGTGGGGTGGGCGGGCGACCAACCGACCGATGGGCGGCTGGGTGAAAGGTAGTGGGTGAGTGACCAATGGATGGCTGTTGGGGGGGAGGGAGGGAGTGGGTGGGTGAGTGACTGACCTACCGACTGGAGGGAGAAAGCAGGTAGGCGAGCAACCGATGGACAGCTAAGAGGCGAGAGAGGGTGCGGGCAGCCGAGTGGCTGATGGATGGGAGAGGAAGGGAGGGAATGGGCAAGAGACGGACAGGCGGGGAGGGAGCGGGTGGGCAGGCAATCAATGGACGAGAATGAGGGGAAATTGCTCGCACTCTTGTGAGTGTGTAACCTATCATTGGTTGGGGGCGGGACTCCCCGTAAATTGCCGGCAAGGGCAAATTCCCAGAAATTTGGACCGTGGTGTGAAAGGCCCGGGAGGTCCTGAATTCCTGTGAATTTCTATGGGGAAAAGTAGGGTCACCGCTTGCCTGTGGTGTGAAAATGCCTTCTGAGTAGCAGGGGTAAATCTTGCTGATAGTTATGACTGTTAAAGGTGCAGAACATTACTGCTGGAGATCCTCAAGGTGGTGTTTGAGGTTAAAAAAAATTCACTTTTTTCCCCACTCGTCACCTTCCTCCTTTCTTAAAGTTAGAAGTGAGATTGTTTACTGGTGATTTCATAATGTTCAATGGCCTTTACAATTCAGCAAATGAAGTAGTCCCTACATGGGCTGATGAGTGGCAAGTTGAATTTGAGCCACAACAGTGCATCAAGCCACTTCAGGTGTTCATATTCTGGGGAAGGACGAGGTGTCGCCATTGACTAGAAGCCTGACTGGACCAGTTACAAATACTGCGGTGATACGCGTATCTTGTGGTAAATAAATCAAATTCTGAGGTCTCAAACCCTTTTGACGTTTAACAACAAATAAGTCAAGAATATGATGGAATACTCTCCAGTTACTTAAATGGGTGCAGCTGAAAGATACATTGAATGTAAGAGGAATCTTAAGAGAGGAATTAGGAAAGCTAAAAGAAGGTACGAGAAAACTATGGCAAGCAGGGTGAAAATTAATCCAAAAGAGTTCTACAAATATGTTAATGGTAAGAGGAAAGCTAGAGACAAAATTGGTCCCTTAGAAAATCAGAGTGGAAAACTGTGTGTGGAACCTAGAGAAATGGGGGAGATATTGAACAGTTTCTTTTCTTCGGTATTCACTAAGGAGAAGGATATTGGGAGATGTGAGATAAAAAAAGCAAATTGGATAAATATGGGGAATATAGAGATTACAAAAGGTGTAGTTTTAAGGCTTTTGAAGAATATAAAGGTGGATAAGTCTCCGGGACCAGACGGGATCTTCCCCAGGACATTGAGAGAAGTGAAGGAGGAAATAGCAGAGGCTCTGGCGGTAATTTTTCAAATGTCATTAGATATGGGGATAGTGCCGGAGGATTGGCGCATTGCGCATGTGGTTCCGTTATTTAAAAAGGGTTCAAGGAGGAAGCCTGGCAACTATCGGCCTGTAAGTTTGACGTCTGTGGTAGGTAAATTAATGGAGAAAATTCTTAGAGATAGTACTTATAAACATCTGGATAGACAGGGTCTGATCAGGAGCACTCAACATGGATTTGTGGGAGGAAGGTCATGTTTGACCAATCTGATTGAATTTTTTGAAGAGGTGACTAGGAATGTGGATGAGGGTAGCGCAGTGGATGTTGTCTATATGGACTTCAGTAAGGCCTTCGATAAGGTACCACATGGAAGGTTAGTTAGGAAGGTGCAGTCTTTAGGTATAAATTTTGAGATAGTCAAATGGATTGAACATTGGCTGAAAGGGAGAGGCCAGAGAGTGGTAGTGGATAATTGTCTGTCAGGTTGGAGGCCGGTGACCAGTGGTGTGCCTCAAGGATCTGTATTGGGCCCATTGTTGTTCGTTATATACATTAATGATCTAGATGATGGGGTGGTGAATTGGATTAGTAAATATGCAGACGATACTAAGATAGGTGGAATAGTGGATAATGAAGAAGGTTTTCAAGGATTGCAGAGGGATTTGGGCTGCTTAGAAAAGTGGGCTGAAAAATGGCAGATGGAATTTAATGCTGATAAGTGTGAGGTGCTTCATTTTGGTAAGAAGAATCAGAATAGGACATATGTGGTAAATGGGAGAGCATTGAGGAATACAGAAGAGCAGAAAGATTTAGGAGTGACGGTACATCGTTCCCTGAAGGTAGAAACTCACGTGAATAGGGTGGTGAAGAAGGCTTTTAGTATGCTGGCCTTTATCAATCATTGCATGGAATATAGGAGTTGGGAGGTGATGTTGAGATTGTATAAGACGTTGGTGCGGCCTAATTTGGAGTTCTGTGTGCAGTTCTGGTCGCCTAATTATAGGAAGGATATAAACAGAGTGGAGAGAGTGCAGAGAAGGTTTACCAGAATGTTGCCTGGGTTTAAGCATCTGGAGTATGGGGAGAGATTGGACAGATTGGGTCTTTATTCTTTGGAGCGTAGAAGGTTGAGAGGGGATTTGATAGAAGTATTTAAGATTATGAAAGGGATAGACAGAATGGATGTGGATAGACTATTTCCGTTAAGAGGAGGAAAGTTTAAAACAAGAGGACATGAGTTAAGAATTAAGGGGCAGAGGTTTAGAGGTAACATGAGGGGGAACTTCTTTACTCAGAGAGTGGTAGCTGTGTGGAATGATCTTCCGGGAGAAATAGTGGCGGCGGAGTTAATTGTATTATTTAAGAAAAGGTTGGACAGGTCTATGGATGAGAAGAAGATGGAGGGTTATGGGCATTGTGCAGGGAGGTGGGATTAGAAAGGGGTGTTTGGTTCGGTGCGGACTAGAAGGGCCTAATGGCCTGTTTCCGTGCTGTAATTGTTATGTTATGTTATATGAAACAATATTTGTGCTCTGTGTCATTCAGGCCAAAACAATTCTCATGACTGCTCCCGGATCCATTCCTGAAATGATAACTTCCACCAGTGGTGCACTGTGGCTACAATCTGTACTGCCTGCAAAATGCACTCCACTTTCTTGGCCAGGCTCCTCTGACAGCAACTTCTGCCGATAATGCCACTGTTGGGAGATTTTCCTCCAGACTTTCTCCAAGTCCTACACAATCCCAACTTGGAAATGTATCCTCAGCTGAGTTTATAGCCTGGAACTTTCTACCCAACCAACTGTTTTATGTGAATACTTTCACCAGAAGGAAAAGAGCTATTAGATAACTCCAATCACTTTCTCTGGGCAAATATGGATGGACAATAAATACTTGAATGAGAAGCAGTTATGACTGTTAAAGGTGCAGAACATTACTGCTGGAGATCCTCAAGGTGGTGTTTGAGGTTAAAAAAATGTTCACTTTTTTTCCCCACTCGTCACCTTCCTCCTTTTTTAAAGTCAGAAGTGAGAATGTTTACTGATGATTTCATAATGTTCTATGGCCTTTACAATTCAGCAAATGAAGTAGTCCCTACATGGGCTGATGAGTGGCAACTCATGAGTGCTGGGAATCTGACACAAAATTAATTCTGGAAGACGTCTGCATATCAGGACATCAAGGAAGCATTTATGAAGTGGGGAAGAGACCATATTTATCATTAATTTCACAGTCTCTTCCCCTTTTCTCATCATTTGTTGGTGTCACACCAACAATCCCCTCTGTGATAAACAAAAGATTTTTGGACATCAGACTACCTTTGCAGTGTTGAAGCCTCTTGTGTTGGATTACAAGTGTACCATCAAGGAGCAGTTAACTTTGTTTTTGTTGCATTGTATTAACATGATTAACAAATGTCACTATCGTCCCCTTTTCATACCTGTTTTCTACATTACTTTCCCCTTGTTCATTTCAAATATTGGTTCATTGCCTTTTGTTCTCTTCAGTATGTAAAGGAAATATCAGAATTTTAGCTTTTTTTGATTAATATAAAGCAGATGACAGTACTGTCGTTGACTCCATTGCAAGCATCTGGAAATACTGTTTAGTATCATTGAATGGGAGCTGAACAACGAGAACCAGCAGGATGCAATGTGCCATTAATGACTAATGGACAATTAGAACATTTAGCTTAATCTGATCATTGATTTCTGGAAATGGTGATTAATTTTTTTCATCCTTGGAGCAAGTGTAATGATATACTGTTCATTAATGGGCCAGAGAGAGGGGACATTTATACGGTCTTCCATCAATACTATTTTTTCCACCATCCTGCTCTTTGCACTTCTTTTCTCCTTCTTGCAGGATGATTGACAGCAGGGTTACCAAACTGCTCTGCAATTATTTGGGCTATCAGGATAGTGACTTCGAATTACTTGAATGTGGGAGCCTTGGGAACAGAACACAATCATAATTGACTGAAGAACTTAATCAGTTCTGCCTCATCCCAAGCTTATCAGCATCGAACCAAATGATGCAACTTGGCAGCACCATCTGAGTTTGGTTAATTCAACAAATATGGATAGGTTAACTTCTGGATTTTGATTGTGAACACTGGAATTCTCCAATGAGCCATGAGATACACACTCCTTTTGTAGTACATAGCAATGTTTGTATTGAAGTTGTCCTTTTACATTATGGATTATGAAAGCCAAATGAGGTTAATGATTCTGGGCGTTTCATATTATGCAGTGGTGAACATCATTGTACAGATGTGGGGATACTTCAAAAGGCAATTAAACTGCACAGACTAGAAAATGCTGGCATGTCAAGCATCTGTGGAGAGAGAAATAGAAATAATGTTTTGGGTTGATGACCTTTCATCAAAACTGGAGAAGTGGGGAGCAACACATTTTAATTTGTGGAGAATGGAGAGAACAAATGAAGTGTCTGTGGTAGGTGGGGACCAAGAAATCTAAATGAAGCAAATGCAGTATGTATCACCTAACAGAGGGTAGTGGACCCCTTGATCAGAGCTGAATTTTTTTGAGGAAGTCCAAATGGAGGGAGTACAGGAAATAAAAAAATTATGCTGGACTTGTTTGAACTGAGATTGCGATGCATTCAATATCAAACACATTGGCCCACTTATTCCAAAGAGAGCGAGAAAAGGATTTGGAGTCAAATTATATTAAAAAAATTAAGGCAAGGTACGAAATACCCTTTCCCAAAAATTGGAAAGAGAGGGACATAACCAGAACATATGATACAATGTACCTTCTTCAGTTTTACATTTGTCACATTTAGAAGAGAGAATAAAATTTAGCCAATTGAACTTGGGAATTGTGGGATCGGTGTACTTCATTAAACAGTATTAATGAGTGTCCAGCGCAAAGAGGATGAATGCACTCACTTCAAAATAGAATTCCATATGGTTTCAGAAAATACCTATTGAAACTCCTGTTCGCATAATTTTTTAATTCTGTCTAGGGAACTATCCCTAGAATTTAGAAGTAATTCATAAAGACCAGATACAACCCCTTTATAATTAGGTTGGAAATTATAAATCATCCCTATCATATTAGGTTCCAGGTCTTAAGGGAGCTTCAAAATTAAAGAATTTAAAAAAAAATCCTAACTTGTGAATAATGAAAAAAGTGATGTCTCGGTATTGTAAATTTGGTGGATAATTGTTCAAAAGAGGGAAGATTTTGGTTAGTAAAAATATCTAAAAATGATTGGATACCTAAATTTGACCAATGTTGGTAACCAATATCTTGAACCGACTTTGTTAATATTCTGTTTTATTCTCATGTACCTGTGTAGCATTTATATGATGAAACTAATAAAAGTATTGAAAGAGGAACAGGGTAGTTGCAATAATCATGAAATTTAAGAGTACGTTGACTTCATCACATTGTCTCCTGATCCAACATCTCTGATTATTTTGCCTCCTTTTTATTAAGAATAGATTCAGAAAATACATTTGCATCCTCTGATTTATTATTTTAATTAAATAAAGTGGGTCAGAATATTGCTTTTAATTTTTCTTGAGATACATTGGAGTGACATTGCATCCTGAACTGATATCATATTAGCTTTAAAAGGTATCCATGATTATTGATTGCATGGAATATATTGGCTGCGTTGACACACTACTTGGTTTTCACAGTTTGGTTAATGTAGTTTAGCAGATCCGATATCGTTGGCTCTCCACTCAGCTCTGGATCACCTCGAAAACAAGCAATTCATACTTATGGCTGCTCTTCATCGACTACAGCTCGGTCTTCAAAACCATTATTCCCTCAGTGCTGGTTAAGAAGCTACTCCTCTGTACTCTGCAGTTGGATCCTTGACTTTTTCATTGGAAGACCACAGTACAAATTGGAAACAACATCTCCTCACTGATCATTAACACAGGCGCACCCCAGGGATGCGTGCTTAGCCCACTGCTCTACTCTTTATACACCCACGACTGTGTGACATTGCAATGTCATCTACATGTTTGCCGATGACACCACAGTTGTCGGCAGAATCACAAATGGCAATGTGGAAGAGTACAGGAGGGAGATAGATCAGCTCATTGAATGTTGTAATGACAACAACCTTATACTCAACGACAACAAAACCAAGGAGATGATTGTGGACTTCAGGACAAATTCAGTGGAACACGACCCAGTCGTCATCGAGGGCTCAGTAGTGGAGAGGGTCAAGAACTTCAAATTCCTGGGTGTCATCATCTCCAAGGATCTGGCCTGGAGCCTCTGCGTTGATGCAATCACAAAGAAGGCTCAGCAGTGGCTATATTTTGTGAGGTGTTCCTGAGGAGATTTGGTATGTCATCGAAGACACTTGTAAACTTCTACAGGTGGATCATGGAGAGCAACCTGTTTGGTTGCATCACTTCCTGGTACGGAGGTGCCAACTCTCAGGACAAGAATAAACTGCAGAGGGTTGTTAATTCGGCCTCCACTAGACTTCACTCCATTGAAGACATCTACATGAGGTGGTGTCTTTAAAAAAAACAGCCTCTATCCTCAAGGACTCCACCACCCATGTCCTCTTCACTCTGCTACCACTGGAGAATAGGTATAAGAGCCTAAAGATGAGCCCTCAGCAGCACAAGGACACCTTCTTTCCCACTGCCATCAGATTCCTGAATAATCAATGAACCAATGACACGGCCTTACCTTTTGTGCAGTTATTGTTATCATTATTCTAGAGCGCAGGAAACAGTTTCCCAAGCAGTCTACAGCAGCAAACTCGGTGGACGAAGGATCCATAAGGACACAGCCAATGAGCACAGTCTTGGAACAGGCCACTGCGGGGCAATCTTGTGTCACTATGGCTGTCGTGCCTCACACTTCACCAGACCCAGTGGCGTGGGACCCAGAGGACTTGCCTCCAAGTCCTTGCCCTGGTACATGGTGCCTAAAGCTCCATGAGAAACAGAACAAAAGTTCTGTGAGGACAGAAGAGCTACAAGGCACCGTGTTCATCTTCGCCTGCGAAGGGATGGGCCATGAGATGAGAGAGAGATTCTATTTTTTTAGTAATGTAAGATGGTTATAATATGTATGTTTGCACTAATGATGCTACCGTAAAACAGCGAATTTCATGACTTGTTCATGATAATAAATTCTAATTCTGTGTGCTCTACAGGATTTAGATTTGTGTTCTCAGATTAGAAAGGCCTCACCTTTGTTTCTTGGCTTGATGGGTGTAATAGCATGTCTTGGATTCTTTTGGGGAGGAAGGGTGAAATTGGGCAGATTCTGCATAAAAACACAAGCACATTTGTGTGATTAAAAACTTAGGCTGGCTGTGAAAAGATGATAATGGGTACAAAATCATTGATTCAGGAACTGGTTGTCATGGATCATCAGAAATCCTATGAAAAAGAGGAAAATTGAGAATGTGAGGAAAATCGTGTTAAAAAGAACAAATAACCTATCAGAGAAATTAGATTAGAGAACCCCAAAATAGTTCAGGTTTGTTTTATCGCTATTGCTTTGGATATCTGTGCATTTTTAATTAAAGTTGAATAATTGCATCCTGTGGAATATTATTGTAGAAAGAGGTTTTCACGAGAATCATGAAATTCTAGTGGTACAATTTATGGTGTTAGATATTTAAAGATGGCTTTTGTTAAATCACACTCTCTTTTGCATTTCACTTATTCTTTGTGTCTCTGACCCAATTTATTGTCACCATATATATAACCGTATAACCATTTACGGAGCAGCAACAGGCCATGTTGGCCTTTCGAGTCCGCACCGGTTCACTGATTTTGTGCGCCCTCTTCAGGCATTGGTCCCGGTAGATCTTCATTCAATAACGATGGGCGAATTCAATGCAGGTGGAATCAGTCGTAGAAATGTTTGTGAAACGTGCAGTTCAATACTTCTGGGCACATTCAATACACAAGCCTGCGACCTTTTACTGCAGCAGAGGTGGCTAGGGGGTAACCTTATAGAGAGCTTCCCACCCCCAAACATAGGGGAAATCTAAAATTAGACATGTTTGAAATGAAAATGGTTGATACAATTACAATATAAATCTTTTTGTCTGTGCTTCAGTAAAACCATGGCATTGTGTAATGATTGCAAAGGCAGTTGATCAGACCAATGTTTGGAACACACAAGTTTAAGACATTCGGGCACTGTTTGCATTGACCTTGCAGAGTGTTGGGTAAATACCAGTAAGATTGACAGATGGGAGACAGTGATAGAACAAATTTACATAGTTCAGGAAACCATTGTATTGAAGGCCAAGGTAACTCTGAATTGGAAAATGTAAATTATCTTAAAGTTTTTAAAATGATTCAAGATTACTGTCTTTAATTTCAGTCAGCATTTCAGCATTGAAATTCTGACTCTTATTTTGTATTGATACTCTCACCAAAGTGGATTGTTTGTTTTCTTTGAGTTTTGAATCTAGAAATGAAATCCTGGCTTTTGATTCTTAACAGACATTTTTTTTTTGTCCATGGGAAGATGAGTGAAAACCACCTTGAAGTTTCAGTTATGAACAGCAGCTCTGGTTTGGGGAATTGGAGAAAACCATTTGGTTTGCAACGCGTGACTAGGAAGATGTTGAATGAAGGTGGGTCTACTCCAAGGCAACCTGTTATTTTAGCCAAGAAACAAATTTGTTTGATATATGCAAACTTGCTGGAGAAACTCAGCAGGTCACACAGCTTCCAGAGGAAGTAAAGGGTGTCTAATGTTCCAGGCCTGACGAAAGGCCCAGGCCTGAAACATTGGATGCCCTTTACTTGGTATGGAGGCTGTGTGACCTGCAGAGTTTCTCTAGCTTCATTGTGTATGGCACTCACCCCCACCCCTGATGACTTTCTTGTTTTGCTAATTTGTTTATTTTGGGAAGAGACAATGTCAGAAACTTTCATTTTTCATTCTTGGTTGGTACTAGTGTGTTGAGCTAAAATGGTTTATTAATCTCAGATCACCATTCATCTTCCATTTAACATTAGTTCATAGTAATGTCTGGGATCAATTGGTTGGATTAAAAATAAGAATGGACGTGTTTCTGTATTGCATGTTTCATGACAATGAAGGCTTAGTCAGTTATACTTTTCCACCAAGAAATGGATTTGAAAATCTTCAATGTAATCTCATACAAAGTTCATGGAGTTCATTCTTGGTTTCATTCGCCTTGTGTGGGTGACTTCTGCTCAAAAAAAGGAAAGCAGTTAGGCATGATCCAAGGAGCCTGGTGTCTAGGTTTTTCAAGGTATGAGAGATTCATTAGTTTAACCAGCAACAGGTGCACAATTTGCCAAGATAGGATTTGTTTGCTTATCTGATCTGTATACCACACAGTTAGTTTGCATGTTGATTCATAAGCAAAGAGAATGATGAAAAAACTCAGCACTGTGTGGTATAATGGGAGGCTGTTTGCCTGAAATATCAGTGGTCTATGCACAAATGCTACCTGACCTGTTCATTGTAATTGGGCTGAGTCTTGCTGAATGAGAAAAGGGAGCTGCTTGTGTTCAGCCGTGAAAACTGAGCTAAGTCCCAAACACTGAAGTTTGCTCTGGGAGTTTTGGACCTGAAGCCCAGTTGTTTTTATTAGCTTGCTGCCTCGCTTGGATGTTGAGGGCCAGTAACATAGGTATGCCAAATTTTGTTCAAGTGCATTGCAGGCAGAATATGCCATGGGCTGAACCAGCACAATTTTGGTTCTTGCTGAAAAAGAAATTGTTTTGGTCAGTAATCAGTTGCCAATGTGGACAGATTTTATTGGATAAACGGGATGAAATTGATTGAGACTTTGCAAAAATGTCACCCAATGCATTATATTGGAGGCATCACCACCCACTAAGATAATTATGCCCTTTGCACAATATAGTTCGTCAGGAGAAAAGGAAATAAAATTGCTCTTTTCTTTCTTACAGGTGTAAAGCTCTATCCAAGTCCTCCTATTGCACATTATTGAACAACATGTACAGTGTAACCAACATCACATTTTATCAAAATTAACGAGGCAATCTATAGTCTATTAAATTCATATGTGGGTTTTGCATTCTCCAATTGAGATTGACATGTTTCTTGTCATTTCTAGAATTTGGGACTTTTGTCTTGAGTTGAAAGAAATGCCTTGCACATAGCCTTCAGGAATTCCATTTTATTTTGCGGGCGTCATTACAGTTGTCACAATGATCAAGATTGAAGTTGTTCTGGTGTGTCAAGTAGTTACAGAGGACATTGCAAAACTGCTTTAAAGATTCAGCATTTGTCATTTGAGTGACTTGCTGGTGTACAATATCATGGTTCTGGTACATGTATCATTTGTCGCATGAGCTCCCTATGGTAACTGTCAGAAGAATGGGCAAGGAAGAAGTATGCCGCATTTAGATTTAATATTTGCCCAGAAGGAGTGAAGGGAAACCCAGCACATGTCAAACCTGTAATTTATGAATTAATGCTTTCTCTTTTTAGTAGTAAATCATGAAAATCTGTAAACACCGTGGTTGAAGAAAAAACACAAAACCTATGTTGCAAAGGTAAAAATACTTAATCAATGTTTCGGGCTTAAGCCCTTCATCAAGGAATGAGGGAATGTTGGCAGGACTCTGAACAAAAAAAAAAGGGGGAGGAGGGGGGTGGCAAAGGCAAGAGATGATAGGTGGAGGAGGGAGAGAGGGAACAGCAGCGATCAGGGGGAGGAGGGATGGCCGGGTGAGTAGAGGGGGAAGGGAAGGGAGAACTGGAAAGGGGGAGGGAAAGAAAAAGTGAGCAAGTTCAGCAGAAAGCTGAGGTCACTGTTAATGCCATCTGGGTGGAGAGTGCCCAGAAGGAAAATAAAGTGTTGTTCCTCCAATCAGGGTGGGATGGCACGCAAGGCCATGGGCAGACATGTGAATGTGACTCATAATTAAAATTGTTGGCTACTGGGAGGTCTCTGTTGTGGCAGATGGAGTAGAGGTGCTGAGTGAAGTGATCTCCAAATCTGCAACCGGTCTCTGATGTAGAGAAGGTCACAAAGGGAGCACCGGATGCAGTAAATCAGTCCTATGGATATACAAGTGAAGTATTGAAAGGCCTATTTGTACTGTGGCGAGGAAAGAGATGTGTGTGAAAGTGTTGCACCTCCTGCAGCCACAGGGGAAGGTGCCGAGTCAAGGGTGGGGGGGGGGCAATAAGTGGGGAGGAATTAGTGCACGAGGGAATCACGGAGGGAGTTGTCTGAGAGTGGAGGAGAAGGAAAATGTGTCTGGTGGTAAGTGCTAGAAATTCCAGTGGATAATGTGTTGGATGCAGAGGCTGGTGGGGTGGTAGATGAGGATGGGGGTAGATTGTACATTTGTTGCATCTGGGGGTAGAGGCGGCCAGGATAGATGAGCAGGAAATGGAGGAGATGCAGGTGAGACCTGGGTTGATGGTGGAGGGGAAGCCAAGTTTGTAGAAGAAGACAGACAGTTTGGAAGATCTGGACTGGAAAACCTCACTTTGGGAACAGATGCAGCAGAGAGTCAGAGAGATTGAGAGAAGGGAATAGAATCTTTGCAGGTGACGGTGTGAGGAAGTGTAGTCAAGGTAGTTGTGGGAGTTGGTGGGTTTGTAATATATGTCGGTGGAAAGCTGGTCTCCTGAGATGGAAACAGAGAGATCCAGGAAGAGGAGAGTGTACTTGGAGATGGACCGGGTGAGTTTGAGGTTGGGGTGGAAGTTTGCTGCGAACTGGATGAGGTTGACAAGCTCATCGCGGGTACACGTGGCAGCCCCAATGTAGTCATCGATATACCAGAGGATGAGTTGAGGGGTCTTGCCTATGTAGGCTTGCAGCATGGATTGATCCACAAGACCCACAAACAGGCAGGCGCAGCTGGGACCCATGCAGGTACCCATGGCTACTCCTTTAATTTGGAGGAAGTGAAATGAGTTAAAGGAGAAATTATTTAAAGTGAGGACAAGTTCTGCCAGGTGGAAGAGGGTGTTGGAGAGGGTGACTGGTCTGGTCTTGGTTCAGGAAGAAGCCAAATGCTTTCAGACTTTCTGTGTGGGGAATGGAGGTATAAAGGGATTGGACATCCATCGTGAAGATGAGATGATCTGGTTCAGGGAATCTGAAGTCATTGAAGAGATGGAGGGCATGTGTAGTGTTGTGGCTATAGATGGGAAGCGATTGAACCAGGGGAGAAAAGATAAAGGTAAGATGAAACTAGTTTGGTGGGCAGGAGCAGGCAGAAACAATGGGTCTACCAGATGGTTGGTTGGGTTTGTGTATTTTGGGTAGAAAAAGGAAGTCCAGGGGTGGGAAACAGTGAGGCTGTCAGCTGTGGGGGGGGGGAGGTGCCCAGTGGTGATGGTGATGAGGTTGGAGATGGCATTGGAGATAGTGACTTGATGTTTATTGCAAGGGTCCTGTGGGATTGGTCGATAGGAATTGGTGTCTGAGAGCTATGGACTGTCCTCGGCAAGGTAGAGGTCAGTGTGCCAGACCACAACAGCACGACCCTTATCTGCGGGTTTGATGGTGAGGTTGGGATGGTTGTGGAGAGAGTGAAGGGCAGAGTGTTCTGAGGAAGTAAGATTAGAAAACGAAAGGGAGGTTGTAAAGTTGAGACGGTTGATGTTTTTGTGGGAGTTGGAAATAAAAAGATCTCGAGCGTGTAGCTGCCCAGGATGAGGTGTTCAGGAGGAGGAAGGCAGCTTGAAGTGGGAGAAATGGTCTGGATGCGGGGTGGGGGGGTGGTGGTGGAAGGTCAGGATCTTGGAAGTAAGCCCGGAGGCGACAGAAGAAAAGTTTGACGTTGAGGTGTGTGTGGAACTCATTGAGGTGTGAGCAGAGGGGGACGAAGGTGAGGCCTGCACTGTGGAGCTAGCACTCCTTCTCAGAAAGTGGAAGATCAGAGGGAATAGTAAAAACCAAGCAGGGATCAGAGTGGGAATTGGTGTAGTGGGGGATGTTGGGGAGGTGGAGAGTCAAAGAGGTCCAGGATGGAGATGGAAGGTGGGGAAGGTTGGAGGGATTGTCAGGGTTTTGGAGATGATGGGGTGGGGGGGGGGAGAGGTCAGAGGATGGGTGTGGGAGGTCGGGAGACACAGACTGCTACTGGACTTGTACCACTTGGCTCCCATTACAAACTGCTACTGGAACCCTGATCTCGCTGCCGGATCCCACTTATCCCCCTTACTACTCCTTCCATATCCCCGTACACCTCTCCCAACTCCACCCCCTATACCCCCCCCCCCCCCCCACCCCCCTCTTCTCCCCAACCCTCTAACCCAGAAGAGAAAAAAAAACTCATGGTGAGTGGGGAGGAGAAGAGATTTGTGTGGAAGACTTTGGCAATAGTATAAAAGTGAACAGAATGGAGCTTGGTAAATCAAGAAATGGTTGGTGTGAAAATGAAAGGCCCTGGAAGAGACTCTGTGAACTGCAGATTGAATAAATTCTGCCTGTCTGAATGTTGGTGGATTGGAAAGAACTGTGCACTGAAGGTGTGAAATTGAAGGAAAATATTTGGGTTGAATTGAAAGTATTGATGGCTTCAACTTTTTAAAAGAATTTTATTTAAAATAAACCAGAATATACTAATTTGACAGAATTATTTAATATTTTGCGGGATGCGATGAGTTGCCAGTTACAGAATAGTATTTTCAATCAATTCCAGCTCATTTGTAATGCCGAAAATGGTACAAAATATTTTGCAGCTTAAATTTTGTTTCTTCACCATCGACAGTTCAAGACTTGCATGTTCGTTATATTTATTTTCTGGCAAGTGGTTTGGATGTCTTTCACTGCTTGTCGAATTTGATGGTGTTGTCTTTAATTAAAACAATTGGCTCTTGGTGATCTGGTTAATAGTTAAGAGTAGAATTGTGATGAAATGTCAGCAAGTTACTTTTCTGAACTTCCATTGACATGAAGAGAAATACTGTAGTTAATGATCATCAGCTCAAATTTTAAATAATTTGAATGTGGAAGAGAGGTGTGTGAGGTGGGAAGAGAAAATTGATTAATTTTGAATAATGCATTTTAATTTTTATTCACGGTGAATTCTTTTGAAAGGGTGGCTGAGTTGAATTTGCCAGTTAATTTGTTGTTGCAGAAAAGTGGGGCACCTGCAAGCATTCATTTGATGATTTAAATTATTAAAGCATAGGTTTGCTAATCTGTTTTGTGCACTGGAGAGCACCCTGGATTAGCAGGAGTCACTTCAGCCACGGCCATTGAATGGGTACACAAGGGAATCTTACAATAAGCTAAAAGCCAATAATGCCATGAAACTACTGAATGTTCTTTAACTCCACCAGTGTGGAGTCAGTCAAGTCTAATTAGTTGTTTAAGTTTAATAAAATATCTCTCTGTGGCATTGTCATGCTTTGGTGATCTCCTCACCCATGATGTTTTTCTCAAAAAAAAATGCCTGGAAAAAAACGTTACTGATCACCAGTTTGCTTCTGTTGCAATTTTTATGGAGCGTCTGCTCACAGATACGAGGGTACAGACACAATCTAAATAAGTGAATCAGTCGATTCAAGGGGGTGCAGCTCAGGTCGGTTGCTATGGTCTTCAGAAGAGATTTGTTAAAGATCCGCTTGACCAGTCATTTAATTATTGTCATTTTGAATAATTTGGAAATACCAATGGTGCTCCGTCGAAGCAATAAGAATAACAGAATGCATGCTGATGATGACAGATTGATTTGGAATGCTTAGGGAAAAAAAATCAAAATGGTGAGTTATAAACCTTATTAAGTACAGTATTCGCCATTCCACCCTTTCTTGGGGGCTCCCCTTTTTCCTTTCTTTCTCTTTCGCTCCTTTTTGGCCTCCATTCTCGTATTATTTCATTTCATGATTGAAGAAATTGAGGCTGAAGAGATTTTTTTAGTTTTCTGGGATCAAAAGTCTTGTTACATTCACTCCAGATTGAGGCACATTTAGTCGATTTTAGCATGCTTATTGAGTCCAGTTTGTACTAATGGATGAAAATGCTCATATCAATTTGCTGTTTCACTATTTATTATGTCCTGGAGTATATAATGTCAGGGACAAGGAGGTCTTGTTTAATTCTTGAGCTGGTGAAATATTGACCTTTTGATCAACTGAAAGAGAGGCAAATTGAATTGCTTGATGGTTTTGGAAACCTTGTATCAAATTTTATATTGAAAACAACTCATTTATCAATTTGAGATTGCCGTAATTATGATCCTGCAGTCTTTCTTTCCTGCAGTGTTTTAAACAGCCAGTTTTAGTTACTCAGTGACATGTGGACTGGTAAAGTTAAAAGTTCAAATTTATTGTCAGTGACATTAACATCACAATCATCCCTGAGATTCTTTTACCTTGGGCCAGGTAGAATTTCCACTTGCTGGTAACTGTAAACTGCATATTCCAGGCTGCAAGATTATGTGCTAAGGGACACACTTGGCCTTTTTATAGTTAAAAAGGGAATGTAAAGGTGGATACTTTACATCGCTTAACTTACCTTGTTGAAAGCTCTGAGGGTGGATTCAGCAGGCAAACTCTGATCCTCCGGGGGATAAAGTCAGAGGTGGAGCGACTCTATCCATCTCCTCCCTGAAGGCAACTGCGAAAGGACAGGCTGATGATATCAGCCCGAGACCCAGGAGTGGGATTTTTAAAATCCCGTATGCCGTAATATAGGTAATTACGTTGCGCAGGTGATCTCCCTGAGTCCTAAGACTGTTTGAACAGATCTCTACTAGCGCTGTTACCTGCTCTTTAGTCGCCCTTCTTGGCGCATATGGATGATGTCATGGCAATGGGTGGAGCTAATGCTCCACTCGCCCCACAAACTTCAGCTCGGGAAGACTGCTCCAGGCGTTGCTCAGTGAGAAAGCAACGCTGGATCAGCTTTGTAGGCCTTCCCAATAAAAAGGTAAGTTCAATTCTTTTTTCATTGAGGTGCCTTCAAGATGGCATTACACCATAAAGATGCCTACTGAGGCTTCCCCACAGCCTTGAGTCGCTATTCTCACTGGGGGCTATACAACATTTAAAGGAATTAAATCATGACTTTTTTTAAATGTAGACGGTAGGAAAGAAGTATGGAAGTAACCAACTAAATGGCTGCTTCTCAGTGAAGGGGGCCCATAAACCTTGGGCAGAATCCTTAGGGGGCCATAGCTAAAAA